>NC_133157.1:30162500-30787500 GCF_040802235.1 Manis javanica | reverse complement strand
GGTTTTCACTGTCCCCAATTTTTTAAGCCTTCCTATAAACAAGCTAAAACAAAGAAATATTCTCTTCCTCAGAATTTAATGGTTGGAAATTCCATATAGAACAAAACTGAAAATATGTAAAAGTACATTGAATCATTTCATTTGAAATTATTAGTAAAGAAGTATTTTACATGAGATATATCAGATAATATTATAAATTAGGTTGTGCATAAAACATCTCATATTTATAAACAAAAGTAACTTTGTAATCTGGAAAGAGTATTTTAGTGATCTAGTCCATTTTCTAAAATATAACTTCTTTATTTCAAACAAAAGTATTTTTACAATGAAAAAGATGTATACTTATCTTAAGTCTAGATTCAAGGTATTATAAATATTCCATCTCACATTTCTGAATTTTAACTCATAACAATACATCAAAGAGCTCCCAAAAGATAGGCTTGAGTTATTATAGAATGTGCCTTGCTGTTAAATAATATTGAAAATAATTTGCCCCCAAAAGGGAGAATTATGACCAGAATAAAATGTAAATATACAAAATGCTAACCTACTTAACCTACTTATAATATGTGACCAATTAGAAAGCTGGGAAAGGGGAACTGAGAATGTGTTACCAGAAAGAAAAATGACTAAAGGGAGATTTTGACCATTTCTGAATTTAAGTTTCTGAATTCAATAATTTCCATTATTTCTGAACATCCAAAGATATGAAAGTACAATTTAAAGAATCTGTAGAATACTCGGAGTGAAGAGATAGGAGGGAGATAAATGGAGGTCTACTGTCATTTTTTAAAATAGTAAAATATCTTATGTTTAGATTACTACAGGCATGAGACTTAAAAAAACTCGAATATAGAAACCAAAGAGGATTTCTCCAAGCCTGAATTCTTTTTCTACTGTCTTTTCTTATCTTTATATCTAAGGACCTATGACTTAAGCAGAGAAATTCATTGTGAAAAAAATGGAGGTGAAAGTAGCTGAAATTATTACATTGTTGACCTGCAACCACACATACATTTTAGGCAGGTATTATTCATCTTGCCAAGTTCTGAAAATTTTTCTCATGAAAGTCCCTGTTACCAAAACAGTCAGGACATGATGGAAGAATGCCTTTTTTGAGTCTGTGACTCATATTGTTAAAACTTCACTTGCAGGATCAGAGTTTCAGTTTGAGTTCCTTTTATTATTCTCTCTGAGGATATAGAACGTTAGAAGTTATCCAGACATTTCAGGTAGAAGAAATAGATACTGAACAGAATAATCAGTATTAGCTATGATTAGAAATAGAAATTGCCTTACAAATTATTAATCTGCCTGGTTGAATTTGTCTTCACTTAACTACAACTATGGGCAAGACACAATGCTAAGCTGATTCTGAGAATTCTAAAGAACAAGCATTTATCTATGTCTGTCTTACAGATAAGTGCCCATTTTTTTAAAATTAAATAATGATGCCACAGCAAAAAGGCATCATTATCTTATTCATGATGCTTAAATGTAGCTAATCCCTCTAGAGAAGGAAAACTTGTTTTTATCACTTAACCTCCTAAGTATCTCTAAATGGGATTGAGGAATGCGGTATAATGCTCTTAACCATGGTGCCAATTCTTTCCCACTTGTTTTTCCATCCCAAATTCACCCTGTGCTTTTCTCTCTGTTCTGTGCTGCAAGAGTCTCACCCTACACTGTCTCTCCCAGGCTCCTTCCTGGCTGGCTTCTGGCTGTGAAGCTGGTTTGGCTGGAGACTGGCAGTCAAGAGAAGAGACATTGCAGAACGGCATTCCTGCTCTTCTCTGTTTTGGCCACATTTCTCCTACAGGACCACAGCTCTGTTAATGGTGGCACTTCTCATGACTCCCCTCTCAGGACTCTTCAGCCCAAAATGGTAACAGCTTCCCACTTAGAGCTGCCTCAGCACTTTTTGTTAGTTCTCCTAACTCTCACCCTACCTCATGGTCGGAGATTCCCTGCCTGGACCCTGGTTGATATAGACAAATTCCTGCAGCAATGGGTATTTCAAAAGGCAACTTCTTAAAGGAAAAGTCACAGCATAACAATAGCCTTCAAACACATCTCAGTAAAAACATCTGTGCAAGAGCCAAGAAAT
Source organism: Manis javanica (assembly GCF_040802235.1). Lineage (NCBI taxonomy): Eukaryota > Metazoa > Chordata > Mammalia > Pholidota > Manidae > Manis > Manis javanica. Next base: position 30,785,393 of record NC_133157.1, on the reverse strand, counting down.
TATCATTCAAGTATACAAAACTTAAGTCTCGAACAGTGCTATCCAACAGAACTTTCTAAGATGATAGGAGTGTTGTATATCAGTGTTGCCCAATATGTGGCTATTGAGTTCTTGTAATATGGCTAATGAGACAAAGAAACTGAATTGTTTCATTTTAATTTACATTTAAATGGCTACATGTGGCTGGTGGCACACCACTGCACAGGGCAGGTCTGTATTAATCCAAGGACAAAACCCAGAGATTCTCCAAATATACAGTACAAAGTAAGTATAGTCCCTGCTAAGCAAGAGCCTATTGTCAGTATAGAAGTAAGCAAAGGACACTGATGATTATAAGAAAAATGAAAATAAGTATGATAAAAAGGATACAAGGTCCAAAAGAGAAAAGTTCAAACCAAACCACAGGTATCAAGGAAATCTTCACAGAATATTTTGAGTTTGAGATGAACTTGGATGATGGAATAGATTTTGTATTTGTTTTCTATTTCTATTAATAAACTACCACACACTCATGGTTTAAAAACAACACAAATGTATTATCTTACTCTTCTGTAGGTTAGAAGTCCAACATGAGTCTCCCTGGAATAAAATCAAGGTGTCAGCAGCACTGTTTTCCTTTCTGGAGGCTGTAGGGAAAAATCCATTTCCTTGCCTTTTCTACCTTCTAGAGACCAACTTCCCCTGGCTCATGGCCCCCTTTATCTGTCTTCAAAACCAGCACCAATGCATCTCTTTTTATCTTTCTTCCCTAGACACATGTCCCTCTGACCACAACCAGGAAAGCCTGTCTGTTTTTGAGCCCTGTGCAATTACACTGGGCCCACCCACATAATTTAGGATAATGTCCCCATTTTGAGATCTTTAATCACATCTGCAAAGTCCCTTTTGCCAGGTAAGGCAACATCTTCACAGATTCCAGAGATTAGGATGTGGACATCTTTGGGGGCCAATATTCTGACTGTCAAGTGGCTAGAGATGAAAAGAAAGGGTTTCTAGGAGGAGGTACAGGCTAAGAGCAAGGCAGACCAGGAACTGACAAGATAATCACTAGACTCTGTTAACCAGCTCACCTGAGCAACCAGTGTACTCCAGTCCCTCGAGGAGACCTGTTGTAAGCCATGCTGATACTCAGGACCCGCAGGCTACTCCAGGACACCTTCTCACACTTGTTGCCGCCAGATGAGTCACGTGCCTACCAAGAGCCAGCTGTGTTTCTTGCCAAACTTATTTAAGCCAGTTGTATTGTCATTGTAACATATAGCTTAATTAAATAATACATAAATGAATATGACTGTGAAAAGAGAGTCACTGTTTCCATGCAAATTAAGTTGAATGTTTTGGAAGGGCTCCTTAAACGTAAGGTACTAAACACTTCCATTAACAATTTAGATATGGGCAAGACACCTACAAAGATTTTGGAGAAAAGAGTAAAACATCTTAAAGGATCTATAATCAGATTGTCTTTTAAATATGTTTAATGTATTCTATGCATTATGAGTTAGGTTTATGCAGGAAATGTTATGAAGAACTGTATGATGAGCTTTGTCAAAAGAACCAGACTTAAAGCAATACCCTCACCCCATCTTCATATGAATGTACAGTATTTCTTTTAAGCTTAAAAATGTTGAAGGTATATGTAAGTTTTATACTTTTTTGTAATTCCTTCTTTCAATGACTTTTTCAATAAATTGATCAATAAACATGTTATGAAAGAGGGCTTCAACTGTATTTAAAAACCAGAGATAGTGCAGTTGCAGAAGGGGGAGATTGGAAGAAGACTATCCCACTGATATAGGTTAAGCTGACATGGGGAAGGACCTCTAATGTCACAGTGAGGAATGTAGACATTGCAACAGGTATTAATGGAATAGTAAAAGTGTTGTTTTCATTATTTGATAGTATTTTTGAGCATCCCGAAGGACAAACTAATATCTGCCCTCTATGAAATTGATTTGGCATATAGCACCTTCTAGTTTCCAGTCCCCATAGTCCAAGTATTTCCTCCCTATAGCAAAGGTCTCTGCACTCCCACCCTTAAGCTGAGTCTTGACCCTTCGGCTTTAGATCTGTGCTGTCCAGTATGGTAGCTACTAGCCACATATGGCTATTGAGCTCTTAAATGTGGCTAGCTCAAACTGAGATGGGCTATAAATGTAAAATAACCCCAGGTTTCAGAGACTTAGTTTAAGAAAAATAATGCAAAATTTCTCACTAATAATGTTTCATTGATTACATGCTGAAACAATATTCTGTATAAGTGGAATAAATAAAATATATTATTAAAATTACTTTCAATTGTTTCTGTTTACTTTTTTTAAATGTGGCTACTAGAAATCTGAAAACTATATATGTAGCTAAAATCTGAAGCCCACATTATATTTTTCTTCTGTACATCAGTGCTCTAGCCTAGATCAATCCTGACATAAGGTAGGAAGTCAGCCAACCCTGCCCCCCAGCCCAACACTCTGTGACTCACATACCTATTATTGGTGTCTGATTTTAAATAAGGAGTCTTTGTCACAATCATCTTTTCCCACCTTGGGACATGGTCTGGTTTCTTTGATTTCTTTCTTATAATGTTTAAGGCTTAGGTTATCAGCTCCTTAGAGACATGATGGCACCTAAACCACTGGCAGAAGATGGTAAAGCACTTGCTCATATCCTTGACTCTGTCTTAGTGACCTGGTGTCACTAAGAATTCAAGAAGCGGGCTTCCTCCCTTTTATTGGTCTGAAGTAGAGTGTTACCAAGTGCTCACTTTTAAAAAGCACCCGGTTGGACAGTTAGGGATCATAGTAAAGTTAAAAAGAAAAGAAATAACTTTGCAGCTCTAGGACTGTACTCAGTAGTGAGAGAGACACCCCTGCAAATCACCTCACTCTCATGCAAACAATGCTGAATACTCCTTGATTTATTAGCCAATCTAGGGAACTGGCCAGATTTTTTCTAAAACTCTGGAGGACAGTCTTTGTGCTCATGTTGCCTATGGACATGGCCTGGGAGACAAGCCTCTGAGTCTGTTTTACAGGCTGTTCTAATTCTCTTGAGCTGCTGAGGAATCTCATCAGAAAATGTTTTCATATGTATGAGAGCATGCAAACCTGAGTATATGTGCATTGCTTATGTACACATGCATCTGTATTAGAGGTGTACATGTGTTTGTGCATGATAGCATATTACCTGATCTGAGGCAACAGTTCCCTAATTACATGGCACAAAAAAAAACATCAAAACAGACTATTCACTATTAAAATAATGCCAGTGGAGTCAGGTAGGTGTATGTGTTTTGCTTTACTTTTGTTTCTTAAGTCCTTATATTGAATTGCATAACTTCTTACAGTTGTATCCTAAGGTATTTCATAACATCTTGTAAGAACCTGCCTCCTTCTGTTCCTCCCTCTTGCAAAGTGCTCCACGACTTTGCCCTTGTAGCCTGAAACAATTTAAACCTTTAGCATTCTGGTTCTCAAAGAGATTTCCCTGCTGGCCACACTGAAGGCAGCATGGTGTGGTACAAAGGATCCTAAATGGTGAGCCAAAGGATGAGGATTTAAGTCAGAACTCTATCCACTGTGAATTTAGTCAGGATCCTTCACACCCCTGAGTCTATTTCCTCATTTACAAAACAGGACCAGTCTTTCTCACTGGAATTTAAAAAGAGTATCTTGGAATGGGTTCTGTAAACTCTGAAGTACTAAGTAGAGGAACAGATAGGCATTATTACTGCTACAATTGTTAAAGTATGTCTCATGCCTAAGAAGAAGCTCTAGTGATGAGTTCTTTGGTGCAGTGAGATGGGAAGGAATGTAGAGAATTCCAACACACACCTGTTCTATGACTTCATTCATGAAATTCAGGGTGGAAATTTAAGATGTTTCCCTAGATTTACATTAGAATTACATTGGCTTCAAAGAAGGTAAAAGTCAAGATGTAACAAATTTTTATTCTAATTTGTTCTGAAATACGGGTTTTCAGTCATCATGATTCCTTAAATTAGAATGGATCTGCAAAAATAGATACATGCAAACATTTTTTCCTACAATTTTTCATGTAAGAGTATGCTGCCTGCTATGTAATGTCACACATTAAAATAACATTGGCACAGAATAGGAGTAAAATCCTTTCTCTGGAAATAAGCATATGTTATTAAAATTATATATCATTTGTAGCCAACTACTAGAAAAGAATCCACACTGCAGTGTTGAAATATAGGGTTGACTTGGAGTACTGTGACATTGTGCAATAAGCATAGGGCTAGAAGGAAAAAGACTTTGTTTCTACTTCCAAATATTCCACTAATTAACCTGGTGACTTGAGTAAAGCTTTGACTTCCATGAGCCTTAATTTCCTCATTTGTAAAATGAATTAACACCACATGCCTACTTGCCCATTTCACAGGGTTCTTATGGGGATCAAATGATAGTATCTATGAAAATGCTTTTTAAATTGTGAAGTGGGGTAGAGAAACAAAGAATTCAGAAAAATGAGCTTTAAATGAAAGTTTTTATAGCATAATATAGCTGTTTACCAGTTTCCTTATCATATATTAACCCATAGAGATATACAGGTAATTCTGTTCTTCATACATTAGCCATAATAATAAGGTTATAATACCTTTGGCTCTAAAGGAGAAATCGATATGCCCTTCATCCATCATTACTCTCCAGAACTTTTGAAGAGAGCTCACCATCAACTGAGTCACAAACTTCAGGTCACATTTTAGTGACCTGAAGTTGTATACAGAACAAGCTACAAAATTGCTATTATGAAATTAATAACAAGGATATGAACAGGCTTTTGAATATTTTTTAAAGTCCTATAAACACAGTGTATTTACAGAACAATAGTTATGAATACAATGGAAGACAATATAGAAAATGTCTTGAAAACTAAATGTGTCTACTGAATGCAAAAGTAACTCTTAAAAAGTCATGATGTTATTTATATCAGTTTTTAAAAAACTTTATTAAAAATCAGCTGAATTATTTTAAAGGATGAAGGACAACCCATATGAAAACAAGAAAATGGAAAAATAAAATTAAATAAGTATATTGGAAAATTGAACAGAAATGTAATTGAAAAATAAAACCATGATCTGACTTAATAAAAACAGATAGATGAACAGAAAAAAATTAATCTAGAGTAAAATCCAAATAAATTAAACAGAAGTGAGAAAGAATACATAATCAAAATATAAAATAAAATGAGTGAATACATAATTGTACAAAATGAATTTCTTGTAATGAATAATTTCTTTTTATAAAATATGATATGCAAAAACTGAAAGACAAATTGGAGATAATATCAAAGAAATCAGAGGGATTATGTGTGTTTATAGATAAATTATCTAAAATGATCAGGGAATACTATCAATGTATTATAAACCATTTTTGAATATAGCAAAAATGGTCAAACTGTAAGTTAGCTATGATCTTGGCTTTAAAAACCTGATAAAGATAATTTTTTAAAAAACTACAGGCCAATTTCATGTATTAATATACATGCAAAAATGCTAAAATATTAGTAGACAGAATTCAGCTATTTACTAAAAAAAAAATACACCATGAACAAGTGGGATTTGTCACAGAAATTTAAGGAATATTCAATATAAGAAAAATTATCAAAAGAATATACCACATTAATAGTTCATATAAATAATAAAAATCATATTTAAATATATGCCCAAAGAGTTTTCAAAAAAAGCATCAAAATATATTTATAAGTTTTAAACAGAAAATACAGGAATCAAAAGATATTTCATTTTAACTTCACCAAAATGTTATTAACTCCTTATTATGTAAAAGATATTCAATACAAAGGAGTACCTACTTAAAACCATGAACTTGCACTCCATGAAACTGAGGAAAACATTAAAAATGTTTTCACTGGCAACAGAAACAAAAGTTAAATGCCCACTGTCATTGTTCACTAATTAACACTGCATTTCAGATTCTTACAAATGCAATGACACTTACAGAAATAAGTTTAGGTATTAGAGAGGAAAAAGAAAATGTTAATTTCAGGTAATATTATTGTATACAAAAATGTTTTTAATCAGCCATAAAATTATCAAAGTTATGAAAAGAGTTCAAAATAGTCAATGATGAGATAAATATATCAATCCATAGTTCCTCTATACTGTTCTCATATCATTAAAAGTAGTGAGAAATTAAAATAAAAACAATTCATCCACACCAACAACAAAAGTATAAAATAACAATGTTTTAAAGAAATGCAAAATTTATGTTAAATTGTGAATAAAAATTCTGGAAAGGAAAGAATAAATATTATAAAAATGAAAATCCTTCACAGGTAATCTGTAAATTAAAAGCAATTTGAAAGTGAACGTCAACTATTCCTAATATAACTTGAAAATTATTTTTAAATTCATTTGCAATGGAATTCCTTTTTAAGATGGAATCAAATTAGCAATCCCTGATGCAGTTACTTTCAGCAGCCCAGTAAAATTACCAGAAAGAGAAGTCCAAAATTAAAAACAACTCTGAAAACTGAGACATGCAGACAAGCTGGTTGCCAGAATCTGAGAGGAATTTTCCCTCACTACACAGGACCTATGGAGATGGATTGAGACAAACAACTGGTGGCTTTGTTCTGCTTCAGACAATAATAATAATAAATAAAAAGTCCAAACAACATGAAATAAAATATGAAAACACTTGTCTCTCATTCACAATCTCTTCCCTGGATCAGAAAACTAGGATCAGGGCCCATCAGACTGTTCAGCATCAATCCCTCTGATATTATGATTATTTCTTTTTTATAACTTTTCTTTCAACCTTCTCTTCTGTCTATGTTCATTCAGCGAAGGTACTTCTAGGAAACGATTGCCCAAAGGGGGAACGGTGTTTCACTAAAAAAGCCAAACTAACAGGAATTGTCTGCTGGAATGGAAATTCTCCTCAAGGAAAAGACTGCAGGCAGGTATAAAAAAAAAAAGGCTCTGCAAATACACTTCCTTTAGGCGACTACAGTTTGTAATTTGTTCCATTGCAGAACTAGACTTTAAGTTGAAAATAGTTAATAGAGACAAAGAAATACACTTTTAAATGGGAAAATGGTCAATTCATCAGGAAGACATAACAATGATGAACATATGTGAATCTAACAATAAAATACATCAAACAATAACTGACAAAATTAAAGAAATAGACAATTCAACAGTATTAGCTGGAGAATTCAGTACCTCAATTTCAATAACAGACGCAACAACTAGACATTAGTTCCTTCAAAAAAGGAAAGAGAAGACTTGAACAACGCTATCAACCAACTAGACCTAACAGACATCAACAAAATGTTCCACCCAACAACAGCAGAATATACATTTCTCAAGGGCCACTGAACATTCTCCAGGGTAGACCATATGTAAGGCCACAAAAAAAATCTCTCAATAAATGTAAAAGGATTGAAATAATATGAAGTATGTTTTCTGACCACAGCAGAATGAAATAGGTAAATAGAACTAAAAAGGGACCTCAGAAAGGTTGTCAGAAATAAGGCCATTGTATTAAAATCAATAGCATTCCAATACCAACAGAAATTGTATTAGAAAATAATACATAGCTACAAAAAACATGCTAAAAGTTATCTAGCAGTAAACCTAACAAAGAACAAAAGAAAACCTCAATAAAATACATCAAAGAAGATTTGAGTAAATGGAGTTCTACACCAGGTTCACAGGGAGATGAATGACTTTGTTCATTCTTCCCACTTAATCTATAAAGTAATATAATCACAAAGAAAATTTCATCTTTTCTAAAACATTTAAACAAATAATACAAACTTTATATGGAGCTATAAAAGTCCCAGAACAGCTTATAAAACTTATAAGTGGAAGAAAAAAGAGGTAGTGATTTTCTTTAACCTGATATTATGACAGACTACAAAGCTACTGGAATTAAAACAGTATGGTACTGGTGAAGGTCAAATAGGTCAATGGAACCAAATGGAGAGCTCAGAAATAAGCCCAGGTATGTATGCAAATTTGACATATGATAAGCTGCATTTTAAAATGAGGGGAAAATAACTGTCTAGATTGTTTTGGAAAGATTAGCTTACTATATGGCTAGAAATAAATTTGGACCCACTGCCTTATACCATATACAAAAATGAACTCAAGATACCTTTCTACTCAAAATAAACCTATGAAGCTAGTAGAATAAAATATAGGAATATCTTTGTGACCTAGGGATATGAAAGGCTTTCTTAAGATTCAAAATGCACTATTGATGATTTTACTATACAAAACAAAGAATTTCTTACTTAGGAATAAAACTGAAAAAATATGAGCAGTATTTATACAAAACATTGCTGAGAGAAATTAAGGAAAACCTAAATAAATGGAGAGTTATACCTTGTTCACAGGCTGGAAGACTCAATATTGTTAAGATGTCAACTCTTCCTATATTGACCTATAGACTTCACACAATCCCAATAAAAATTCTAGTGTGCTTTTCTCTAGATATTGACAACCCAATTCTATAATTTATATAAAAATGCAAAGGACCTAAAATAGCCAAAGCAAATTTAAAAAATAACAGTTTGAGGATTAACATCATCTGATTTTAAAGCTTATTATAAAGCTACAGTAATCAAAATAGTGTGTTATTGGTGAAAAGACAAAGAACTAGATCAAAGGAGCAACAGAGTAGAGAGTCCAGAAATGGACCCATTCATATATGGACAATTAAATTTTAACATATTAAATGCAAAGGGATTTCCCTGGAAAAAAGGATCACTTTAAACCAATGGTGCTAAAACAATTATATGTCTATATTTTTTAAATGACCTTTGATCCATACTTTGCACCATATACAAAAATTAACTCAAAATGGATCATAGATATAAATGTAAAACCCAAAGCTATAAAACATAGAGAAGAAGAGATAGGGGGAGATCTTGTGACCTTGGGTTAGATGAAAACTTCTTATATAAGACAGCAGGTATTATGCAAGTACAATATATGATAAAATACTTGAACCTAGAATATATAAAGAACACTCAATAATAAGAAAATAAACAACCCAATTTAAACATAGGCAAAAGACTTGAACAAGTAGGAAGGTATATAGAGGGAAAATAAGCATATAAAAAGATGCTCATACTACGCTGATGGACAGTGACTGTAATGGGGTTTGTGGGGTGGACTTGGTGAAGGGGGGAGTCTAGTAAACATAATGTTCCTCATGTAATTGTAGATTAATGATACAAAAATAAAAAATTTAAAAAAAGATGCACAAGTAATAAGCCATTAGAGAAATGCTAATCGAAACCACAATGATATACCATTCTTACCTATTAGAATGGCTAAAATTAAGTAAACTGAACATATCAGGTCTTAATGAGGATATGGAGAAAGTAGAACTCTCATCTACCCTGCTGATGGGAATGTAAAATGGTGCAACTACTTTGGAAAACAATTTGTCAGCTTCTCAGTTAACACTATGTATTTTATGTGTGTGCATGTAAAATCTTTATGCTGCAAATATTCATATTTATTGATTTTTATTACTGCATAGTATTCTATGATATCCATCCACTATATCTCATCTATCCATTTGCTGCAGGAAGAAAGTCAAGTTTAACTTTCTACTGCATACTTGCACATGTTCCTTTTTTACCTGTGTAGGAATTTATATCCAGGAGTGGGATTGCTGAGTCACAGGATATATATGCATACTAAACACTGTTCTATTGCTTTCCAGAATAGCTGACAAGAGTAAATTCCAACCAGAAGTGTACAGGAGCTTCCATTTCTCTTTTTTTTGAAAATTGCCAAATGGTGATCTTTTAAATATATAATTCTTTCTACACTTATTACTTGGCATATAAAGAAGAGCTTTTCAATCTCCACCTGTTCATTTATTTATTTAATCAGTATGGGCTCGTGGATTTCTATTTTATCCAAAGGATTATAATCAATCAATCGTTGGCACATAGTGCATACTCACTGCATATTTGAAGAATAAGGAATAATCAATTAACAAATCCAATCTGAGATAAGCTACTGCCCACCAAGTTTTCAGGGTTTCTGAATATCCTAATAAACCATGAAGGCATTAAACACATTCTCAGAATTTTTCCAGTCTTACGTTGCTAAAATATTGCTTCATATAGGCTTTATACCTAAACAATAAACTCCACACTCTATCTATGCTTGGAAATATCTTCACATTCTGACAACCCTCCTATAGTTCTTTCTTCTATACACAAAGTGAAAAAAGAAAATTTGGAACCATTTCCCTGTTCCATGAAAATACATCCTGTGTATGTCATCCCTAATTTCTGTATATCACAAAATCATATGATCATAGAGCCACAGAGCTTGAACCGTCAGACATATTTTGCACTCATCAATTTATAGATGTGACAACTGAGGCCTAAAGAGGTGAAAATGCTTCCCCAAGGTCGTAAAGCAAATTAGCAGCTGCCCTAACCGAAGTCTGTTGATTCCTAATTATCTTAACAAAAAGTCCTGCAGTGATAAAAATTAATTCTCCCATCCACAGATAAGCCTTTCAACCACCAGTTCACTCACAAATTGTCCAGAATCATTGTTAATAATTATTACTAACATGAATAGGTTGGATATGAAGTTGTAAAGTAAGAGAAACCCCCCCACACACAGCTGTTGTTACTGATATAAAATGAAGTGACATGGTTAACTAGTGTCCTACATAATCAACAGGCTCCTTTGGTTTATTTTTGTTTTATTTACGTGTGTTAGTGTGTGTGTGCATTTTATTTTTTTCCTCAGATTTCTACTAGCATTATAAAAAAAGGGAAGTTGGAAATGTGAAGTCTCCTACTGCTGCACCGACATATGACTCTTGCCTAAATGGCATTAAATTGTTCAGACATTGAAATGAAAGCAAATGTGTGTGTTTGTGTACATATCATATTACGTAGCGAAACTAATGTAGGTTGAGTTGCATGTCACCAAATGCCCCACATGTGACATACAAGGAAAATGACATAATCCAAGTATACGGCAAAAGCAGCCCACAGTAACAAATGCATCATTTCTGAAGAGGAAGAGAGAGCAGATGGCTCAGCAAGCAATTGTAGAACAGCCAGCTTCCCCCTCCGCACCTCCTAAACCAAATTGCCTCCCAGTGTCTCATCCTAGGCCCCAGAGAAGCTCAGAGGTAAAACACTCAGTTACCACATTAGCAACAATTGTGGCAGAAAGAGTCCTAGGTCACAGTGTCCTGGGCTTGGACCCAAAGGACCTGAGTTCACAGCGAGATTCTGCTTCTTACCTTCCATGATACCTTAAACAATTACTTGATTTACTTAAATTGTATTTCCTCATCTATAATGAAGGATTAGTTCAACTTTATAATGCTTAAGGAAATTTGAAATGAGTTTCAATGCTTCATGAACTACAAAGTACTCAACAAATGTTGGAGTTTGTTCGTTAAAAAAGGCAGATCAGTTGAAACTGTTAGAAGCGAATTTGAGACCTAATAGCATACATTATCCACACTGTTCAGAGAGCACCAGCCCTAGTTGATAACAGCTTCTTCATGGTTCCTTTGCAAAAATGATCCATGAATTTTGGCTGTCTCCATGTTAAAAAGTCATCGTGACTTTTTTCCCATCAGAAGAGTGGGATAAATCGCTTTCATTCATTACTCATTCCATAAACACTTACTGAGCATTCACTTTAAACTCTGTACTAGCTAAGTGACAAAAGATACAGTAGCTGAGGCTCTTTAGCTGCTAATTTTTTTAAAGATAATTATTTATTTTTCTTTTGTTGCTGTTGCTTAAAGGGCAAGCACAGTGGAAAACAAAATAAATATTTAACTACCTCAAGAAGGCTAGGGACAGATATTTCTGGATGATTTATGTATTGGTCTAAGAAATAATGACTTACACCCTTAGCATTAAAAAAATAAAAGTTTCATAGCTGCTGATTTAATCCTCATACTAGCTCTATAAAGTAGGGATTACTTCCCACTCTTCGGAGCCTGAATGCAAAGCCAGCTAGTCTGATTCCAAGTCCAAAATACTCTCCTCTACACCGCACTGCTTCTCACTTTAATGGCAAGGGACATGAAGATGGGAAGAGAAAAATATCCTCTGGTAAGATAAATGATAATTATTTTCAGTATGCTAATGTTCATTGTTAGAGCAGATTCCTGGAATTCTACTGTCCTCAAACTTCATAACTGGCAGAAAAACAGCTAAAATAGGCACTAGACAACCCATCAAATGAGATTTCAATAATCCCTTTTGCTACTGTTTTAATCCCACACAATGTATTTATTGCATTTGTTTATTCATTGACATTCTTCTAACTGCAGAAGAAATTCCCAAAAGCTGAAACTAGACCAAAATAGTAGAACCCTGCTAATTGGCGGATCAATAACGTTCTCTATTCTGTTTGCATAAATAGACATTTTGATGGCAATCCTTTGCTTTGATGGCAACCAAAATAGATTAACTATAGCTTTAATAGATGCATATAATAAGAACTGCAGACAATATGCCCTGAAGATAGTCCTTCTTGTATTCAGGCAGATGGTAGAAATGAAGGAAGGGGAAAAGAAGGGGACGAACATTCCTGGAGCAGCTGTTGCATGTGAGCACCATACTGGGCACTTTACATATTTTAACTCTTTGAAGCTTCATAATAACCTGAGGTGCAATCTTACCAATGAGGAAACAGAGCTCAAAAAAATTAAGACACAGTCCCATCTCTTTGCCCCGCACCCTCACATTATCTTTGAAAATGATATATGTGGAAGGGTCAGAGCATGCAGAAGTGTGTTCCAGAAGAGCTCCTTGGCTCCTTTGAGAGGCCAACACTCAAACATCATGATTCAGGAATTGAATGTACTGCCAAGGTCACAGATGGTACACTTGAGATCCCTTAGCCTGTGCAAAGAAGTAGTCCCAGAGAGAGGTGAGGGCTAAGGACAGAGCTTTAGAAACACAAATCTGGGGGCTTGGGAGTCAGACAGAGAAATGAAAGATGTGGAAGAACTTAAAAAGCACAATTCCATAGATGTCAAGTATGTGTTAAGAAAGAATAGGTGGTCAAAAGCTATGACAATCAATAAGAACATAGGCTAAGCGATGACCTCAGGATTTGGGATAAAGTCTTTATTATCCTGCAAGACAAGAATGTCAGTAAAATGGATGGAATTAACTTTTTTTTTTTAATGATTGTTAAATGTAATGATGGGTTTTACAATAGGAAGCTGGTAAGTGCATAAAAGTATAAAGAAGTTGGACCTGGGCAAGGAGGGAAGGGAAGTAATTACCGTAAATCCACCCTGATATGATTAGCATTTTTAAACATTTCAGCCTGTTTTCTTCTCATCTGGGAACTTTTTACACATTTGAAATCATAGCAAATATGTACTTTTTGTATGCCATTTTTAAAAGCTTAATATTATCCTGAACATTTGCCCAAGTCTTTGAAAACTCCTCTAACTGCTTTATCTTGCATTCCACACCACTGACATAGCGAGTAGGGCTGTGTTTTGTATTGAACATTTCCGTAGAACTCAGCATAGTTGTTTCAGAGAGTAGGTATTCAAAAACTCTTCATTGAGTGGAATATGAATACTAGGGCATTCTCATATAGCCCCTTAATTTACCAGTCCTCAGAAACCCTGTGTCTCTGGTTCATTTTATGTGTCTGCTCTCAGGATATTTTGTTTATCTGTTTCAGGCATGTGTGTTACCCCTGACAAGATGGATTTCTTTTATAAGAAATCCATATTTTCAATGCCACTTATATTCTTTGCTTTGTATCTTATCAACAGTGCCTACCACTGTGTCCCTTCCACAGAAGACAATTTAATCTCATTCAGTTAAGATTAGATTATAGCCAAGGAATTCAGATTGGTAAAGAAGAAGTTAAACTGTCACTATTTGCAAATGACATGATATTGTACATAAAAAACCCTAAAGACTCCACTCCAAAACTACTAGAGCTAATATCAGAATTCAGCAAAGTTGCAGGATACAAAATCAACACACAGAAATATGTGGCTTTCCTATACACTAACAATAAACTAATAGAAAGAGAAATCAGGAAGACAGTTCCATTCACAATAGCATCAAAAAGAATAAAATACCTAGGAATAAACCTAACCAAGGAAGTGAAAGACCTATACCCTGAAAACTATAAGACACTCTTAAGAGAAATTAAAGAGGTCACTAACAAATGGAAACTCATCCCATGCTCCTGGCTAGGAAGAATTAATATCGTCAAAATGGCCATCCTGCCCAAAGCAATATACAGATTTGATGCAATCCCTATCAAACTACCAACAGCATTCTTCAATGAACTGGAACAAATAGTTCAAAAATTCATATGGAAACACCAAAGACCCTGAATAGCTAGAGCAATCCTGAGAAGGAAGAATAAAGTGGGGTGGGGGGGAGGATCTCACTCCCCAACTTCAAGCTATACTACAAAGCCATAGTAATCAAGACAATTTGGTCCTGGCACAAGAACAGAGCCACAGACCAATGGAACAGAATAGAGACTCCAAACATTAACCCAAACACATATGGTCAACTAATATTCGATAAGGGGGCCATGGAAATACAATGGGGAAATGACAGTCTCTTCAACAGATGGTGCTGGCAAAACTGGAAAGCGACATGTAAGAGAATGAAACTGGAACACTGTCTAACCCCATACACAAAAGTAAATTCAAAATGGATCAAAGACTTGAATGTAAGTCATGAAACCATAAAACTCTTAGAAAAAAACATAGGCAAAAATCTCTTAGACATAAACATGAGTGACCTCTTCTTGAACATATCTCCCCAGGCAAGGGAAACAAATGCAAAAATGAACAAATGGGACTATATCAAGCTGAAAAGCTGTACAGCAAAGGACACCATCAATAGAACAAAAAGGCATCCTACAGTATGGGAGAATATATTCATAAATGACAGATCCAATAAAGGGTTGACATCCAAAATATATAAAGAGCTCACACAGAGAGCTCTGTGGGCAGAGAAGCTGAATAGACAGTTCTCTAAAGAAGAAATTCAGATGGCCAACAGACACACGAAAAGATGCTCCTCATCGCTTGTCATCAGAGAAATGCAAATTAAAACCACAATGAGATATCACCTCACACAAGTAAGGATGGCCACCATCCAAAAGACCAATAACAACAAATGTTGGTGAGGTTGTGGAGAAAGAGGAACCCTCCTACACTGCTGGTGGGAATGTAAATTAGTTCAACCATTGTGGAAAGCAGTATGGAGGTGCCTCAAAATGCTCAAAATAGAAACACCATTTGACCCAGGAATTCTACTTCTAGGAATTTACCCTAAGAATGCAGCACTCCAGTTTGAAAAAGACAGATGTACCCCTATGTTTATTGCTGCACTATTTACAATATCCAAGATATGGAAGCAACCTAAATGTACATCAGTAGACGAAGGGATAAAGAAAATGTGGTACATATACACAATGGAATATTACTCAGCTATAAGAAAAAAACAGATCCTACCATTTGCAACAAGATGGATGGAGCTAGAGGGTATTATGCTCAGTGAAATAAGCCAGGCGGAGAAAGACAAGTACCAAATGATTTCACTCATATGTGGAGTATAAGAACAAAAGAAAACTGAAGGAACAAAACAGCAGCAGAAGCACAGAACCCAAGAATAGACTAACAGTTACCACAGGGAAAGGGACTGGGGAGGACAGGTGGGAAGGGAGGGATAAGGGCGGGAAAAAAGAAAGGGGGCATTACGATTAGCATGTATAGTGTGTGGGGGGGCGGCACGGGGAGGGCTGTGCAACACAGAGAAGACAAGTAGTGATTTTACAGCATCTTATTATGTTGATGGACAGTGACTGTGAACAGGTATGTGGGGGGGACTTGGTGAAGGGGGGAACCTAGTAAACATAATGTCCTTAATGTAATTGTAGATTAATGATACCAAAATAAAATTTTTTAAAAAAAGATTAGATTATAGCCTTTAAAAATTCAGAGAACCAGAAAACAGTTTAGTATTTATGTTGGTGATACTTATAGCACCAAGAGAGCCTCGATTTTTTTTCCTAAGTCTCACTTTCTGGTATCAAGTCCTCTTTCTGCTTTCTTTCTCCCCTCTTTGTCCCTTTCTGTAGACTGAGACTATATACAGGTGCGCATGTATGTCAGAACTAGAAAATTTCCACAGCCATAAGCAATGTATAAATCAGAAACTGGAACATGATCTTTCTTTTTTGCACTCTCGACAAGTCATCTGAATAAGATAATTCAGGCTTGGGCTGAACTAAATAAAGCATCCAGAACAAGGAAGAAAACATCATGCTTTGCTTGGAGATGTTCAATAAACCCAGAATACTGTGTTCAGCTCAAAAGACAAACATTATTAATGAAAACTAAAAGGAGAGTAATGTCCACAGTGAAACGGCAGGTCTCAACAACATAAGCAAATATTAAGGGAGCTGGTTTTCATGCAGAAGGTGAATTAGGTGACACAGGGATGTGTAAGTCATGTAAAGTTCTTGACTTTTCTCTGGAGCGCTGGAAAGTGGCTTTTGAACAAAAGAATGGCATGATATGACTAAGGTTTCTGGAGAATCACTTTATTGAGAAAAGATTTTAAAGAGGCAAGAGTGAAAGTAGGAGGCTATTGCAAAAATCCAGAATTTATGCTCCAAAGCGTAGAACCTCCATTGTGTGGAAATCAGAAGAACGCATATGGTCTGGGCTGACTCAGAAGGCTCTCTGCCATCAGAGGTGTACAAATAGAAAACCACTTGGCAAGGATGTTGCAGAGGTTGGCCTTATAACCTTAAAGTCATTTCCAACATAGAGACTCCATGTTCATTGCCTACAATCTACCATACCCTCAGATGGCCTAACAACTCCACAATTATGTTCACAAATGATTTTTTATTATAAAAACAATATATTCATTATAGAAAATCATAGATTAAGATATAGGTAAACAAAGGGAAAAGAAATAAAAATAGAGTCTTAACATCCAGACATACTGATTGGTATATATCTTGGTATATAGCTTTACATTACATTTTCTTGGGACACGTATCTTTAGATAGCCAGATGACAGACAGCACAGGGGTTTCTTTGTAACTGAATGAGATTATTACATTTATGGTATTTTATCATATTCTTTTAAGATTAAATATATAATGAATATATTTCCCTGTTAATTTATATTTTCTGTCAGAATAAAAAATCCCGTTTTTTTATTACGGCCTTGAAGTAATGGGTAATGTAACTAACACAGAAAGTGGCAAGACACACATAGTCTTAGGAGATTTAAATGATGAAATAGTGTCTTCTTTATGAGTGTCTTCCACCTAGCTTTAAGAGGGACTTTTTTTGATCCATCTCCATTATAATATTTCACAGTCCTTTCCCAATTTCAACCCCCTTCCCTCCATCATCATAACAAGCTAGATCCCATGTCAAGTGACAGGAAGTTAATCAGAAGACAGTGAAGGAACACCCATTACCCTAATTGAGCCTCAGAGGTCTCAGTACTTCTCCTGTGACCTCTGGGCATCTTACAATATTACAGCAGTCATTCATCCCATGAGCACTTAGAGGTTTCCAAATGATTCTCAGTTTTATTCATCACCTTAGCACCAAGGGTAATACATTGGTAGTTAGTTATTCAGACACAGCACCTGTACATTCATTCCACAATGAGTATTCATTGAGTATCTATCTAATATGTACCATGCACCATGCTCAACATTTGGGATAAATCAGTGAAAAAAAGAAGAAAATTCTCTGTCCTGGTGGGGTTTTATTTTTATTGAAGAAAACAGACAATTAAAAATAATTATGTTAGATGGTGATAACTGCTATGTTGGGAGAGAAAGCAAGAAAGGAGGACAAGTAGTAACAGGAAGGGGGAAAGGGGACTGATCTTAAATAGCATGGTCCCAAAAGGCCTCTACCTGAAAGGTGGCTTTAGGATGAAGACTTAGGTAGGGGAGGAAGTGAACCCTAAGGTTGCAGGGGAAGAGGGTTCCCAGCCGTGGCCTGAGGTGGGAAAGTACTCGGGCATGTTCCAGGAACAGGTTGGAGGTCGACGTGAGTGGAACAGAGAAGGAGAGAAGTAATAGAAGTTGAAGTCAAGAAGAGCCAGAGGCAAGGTCACACAGGGCTTTGTGTATCATGGCATGTCTTGAACAGGGTTTTGTGTATCATGGCATGAACTTAAACCAGATGGAAACCCCTGGTGAAGGTTGAACAGAGAAGAGGGACATGACATGACTTGGGCTGTTGGGAGATTATCTTCTTGGGAATAGATAGTGGAGGGCAAGAGAGGAAGCGGTAAGACCAAGTAAGATTCTGGAACAATCCAAGAGGAAGTGTCTTGGGCAACTGGGTGGTGTTATATGGGTGGGAAGAGGCAGTCAGACCTTAAAAGATGCAGCTTCCAGACTTGGTGACCATTTTCATATGGGGTATGAGAAAAAGAGGAGACTAAAGGATATCACCAAAGGTTTGTTTCCCTGGAAACTGAAATGGTAGAGTTATTGTTTACTTAAAAGGGAACACTGTGGCAAGAGCAGCTTTACAGTAGGGGTACTTAGGAATTCAGCTTTGGGCATTTGAGTTGATTAACCACCAAAGTGGAGATGCTAAATAAACAGTTGGATATGTTAGCTTGAGTCTTGAGGAGAGACCAGGTGACAAATGTTGGTGGTGTTAACAGCCCATAAATGGTATCAAGAACCACAGACTAGACGAGATTGCTAAGGAGGAAGGGTAGCTAGAAAACAAATAGACATAGAACTCAACACTGGGTCATGCCAACGTTTAGAGGCCAGAGCCCATGTGGAGGAAGGAGCAAGAGTGAAAAAAGCATCAGACAAATACCAACATGCCTAAGGCCTTCATGCTTAACTCCAGGAGATGTGTAAGCGAAAAGTTCTAAGGAAAAGGAAATTATGTTATCATCTTGGTGACCCTGAGATATGCAAGAGGATACAGGGCTGTAATAATGCCTGGTCCTGAAGAAAAAAATAAATATTGAGTAGAGCAGAATTAATCTCTACAATTCAGCAGTGACTTCAGAAAAATTCCATTAATTCTAGTTGAAGCAACTTCCAGCAATATTCAACCAAACTTAATTTTAATGATTGCATAATTGTCCATTATGTGAATATAAAATTATTTATTTATTTAAACAATTTCCTGTTCCTGGACATTTATGTTTTTATATCTCTTGGCTATTTTAAATAATACTTTAATGAACATACTTGTAAAATACTTCCTTGTGGATAATTATTTCCTTAGAATACATTCCTATAAACATAACTACCAAATTAAAGGTGGTGCATGTTTTTAAAACACTTTTAATATATATTTCCCAATTAGCCTCCATAAAGGTTGCACCAATTTACATTCCCGCTAACAGGGTGTAAGTGCTTTATGTGTGAGACAAAGTAAAGCTAGCCTGTGAAGTCAACAATCCTGTCAGCAAATCTGTGTGGGCAGCCTTCACCCGATTTTTTTTCTAGTTTCTAATATCCAGACACCACATTGGTTCTTATTCTGGCTGTAAACCTCAGACCTGGGCTTTCAGGGTCTCCTCCCGACTCCACCCCTGATTAAATTGTTCCATGCTTCCTTTCAGTCCCTGACCCTACTTACCTTTGGTGACTGAATTCCCATTCCAAACTTGGTGCAATCATATTCCTGTTATCAGTCCAGCACCTCAGGGTTTTGCCTCATTCAAGCCATAGGAGTAAAAGAAAGGGGGGAAAAAAAACCACCCATCTAAGTCACCTCACATGGGGAACAGGGAGAGGCAGTTGGGGACCATCTGTCCTGGTTGCTCATCTTCCATGGACCCCTTCCAAAAGCTTGTCCACCCACCAAAGCCTTCCTTTATTTTGGCCTAAGAAGAAGACACTGATTTTCTCCACTTCAATGACCCTGCCTAACTTGAGTGACCTGGGTCAAGAATTAAGAAGTGAGGGTCGAACCTCACTAATCACATAACCTGAGACTCACAATGACCCTGTGAAGTACGTGTATATACAGTCACATCTCATGCCCTGAAGAACTAAGAAAAGATTCCACTTTTAAATGAAATGTCTTACTCCTCCTAAAAGAACAGTGCTTATTGAGATAAATGAAAAGAGGGTGGTTGTTTTAAATCAGTATGACTAATGTTAAAAAACAGCTGGTAAGGAATACTAGGTAATCACATACACACAAGCTACCAACTGGGAACATTGCAGTGCTGTACCTACCATAATTTAGTTTCCCTCCCCACATAGTCTCCCAGAGTGGCAGCTGTGATCTTGGGCTTTGCATGTTAGAGACCATTAGGAAAAGCAGCATGATTCATCATCTTCTGCTTGTGTTATTTTAACTTAGTCATTTGGGGGCAGATCTTCTGAGGCACTAACAATAGTTGGAGACTAGATTGATTTTCTTCCTTAAATAACATGTGCATTTTTTTTAACTGTTGAAATTTCTGCCATTTCAGATAAAGACACATAAGATCTTAGAAGTGGAAGGGAGCACGGAGGTCACCCAGGACAATCTCTCAGCATCATCAAACCATCCTCTGTAACATTTCAGAAAAGTGTACAGAATTGCCTTGATTTCTTCCAGAAATGGGAAGCTCACTACTCATAAGAGAGATCATTTTGATTTTTCAGACAGCTTTCACTGGAATCTTCTCTTTAATGTATTCCTATATAATGAATTATTGATTTTTCATATTTCCTTCCATATTAATCCAGGAAGAAATGATTCTCTTATTCACTTAATACCTCTTCAACTAAGGCAAATCTTATTTTGCTTTCTCTTCTCATTTCCAGGATAAGCATCTGCAGAATCCTCAGCATGCCAGACACTTTCCTTTGATTAAATATCTCTCTTGAAAAATTGTGTGAAACTAACACAAGGCCCCAGATGTAATCTAGCTGGGACAGTACGACAGGGCCCTGGGCACAATACTTCCATAGAAGCAACTTTAGCTTTTGGAAGCCATGTTACACTACTGGCCCTTCTGAATTTATAGTCACAGAAGCTCCTGGGGTCCTTTTAAAATAGTCTGCTTTGCTTTCAGGGTATTCCCAGTTCTATAACTCAAGGATTTACTTTTTAACCTAAACCCACAATTCTATACATTTATAGTCACCAAGTTTTATGTTGTAGGCTTCAGCCCAACATTTCAGGTATCAAGACCATTTAATTATACCCACTGTCTTTCCCAAAAGTCTCGTTTTCCATAAATGGGGAATGTCTCCAGCGGCTGCATCTTTGATGATAGTTCTAGGTATCCAAGGATAGAGCAGGGCAGTAGAGACATCAATGCTTTAATGAATGATCTTTGGAGAAGTTTTATAAATCAGCTATTGAAACAGAACCTAATGGTAAATGCTTTCCTCCAACCACCCGAGAATTGCATACTTTAATGGCATTCTTAAGACCCCTAATTCCCAATTTTCCATAGAATTTTTTTTACAGGATTGTGCTTTTGCCTCCCCAAAGATACTTCATAAGAAGCAGCCATTGAAACTCGCCACTGTATTTCATGGTATGTATGTAAGGATGTACAGAGCAGATGGCTTACTATATGACATATGTCCTCTTTGTGACAACCCACAAATTTCTCTCCACAATCAGTACTGTTTTTCTTTCTTATACACACTTTTATTTATGATGTTTCCTTTTTGCTTGGACTGGGAGGGAACCCACAGCAAAATTTATAAACCACCTCTAGAAAATGTACAGAATATGGAATAACAGAATCCCACAGTGATATATTTTATGGGCCCACCACACATGGTTTTGTCTTATTCTCCCTAACCTTGTTTTTCTTTACCCTAATTTCCTCTCTTCTTTCTCTCTCTCTCTCTTTTTTTTCTTTTTGGCCTCATTGTATAAATTTTGTATGTTGTGAAAGCCACCAAAAATCTTTTTAGAAGAAAGATAAGACAGATGACATATAATCCAGACCACATTTCTATAAGCATTTTATGCATAAAGATTCATGGAATTTTGTTAGAGGCTTCGCTGCATCAAAGTACACTATGTCTGTAGCATTTGTGTGATCCACATCATTTCAAATTGTCCCTCAAGTCAAAAGGACTTACAATCATTTCAAAGATAAAGAATATGCCCTGGCCCTAGTGAATCCACATTATTTCTTAACAATCCCTGCTTTCTTTGCTAAATGCTTACAAATCATAAATACAGTCGCATATTTAGAATTTTTCTGGGGAATTGGTATCAAGCTGGCTATTCTGTCATTTGGTGGGGAGGGGCTTAGAGCACACATATTTTATTCCTTTGGAAATTTGGAATATTTGCTCATTCCAAGTTTTCTGGAATGCCTCCTATCCTCAATGTCTTATCAAAGATCACTGATAATAGCTGTGAATTGTTAACTACCGGTTCTCTTGGTATTCTGAGGCAAATAAGAAATACAGTGAACTTCATATTTAAGCCCAAGAAAATTAAGCATCATTCTTTTGAGAATAAGGTTAATGTATGTTACAAGCTGTTAGAGTGGTTAAATTATAATAATTAATATTTTGTGTAAATAACTTTATTCCAATGATAAGTCTTAAAAGGGAGGAGTAAGAGCTACTAGGGAATTAAAATTTACTGAGTACTCATTATATACTGGTACCATGCTAGGTGGTTTACACATTTTCTTACTTCACATTCAGTTGTAAAACAGTTTTAGTTGTTGTCCATTTTACAGATGAAAAGAACCAGTTTTCAGAGAGGTTAAGTAGCTGCCTCGATCACAAAGATAAATTGCAAAGCTGGGTCTTGGACTTAAAACCCCCATGCCTTTTCCCCCATATCAGACACAGAAAATTGGGAGGAGTAACATGAAAACAGTGAGCCAGGCATAACCTTTATCTGCTTGGAGAATGACAGCCATGAAGTTTGTGTCTTCCTTGGTAATCTTGTCTTTCAGCATAGAGGTCAAGCCTGGAGCTAAGAAAACCTCCATGCAAGAGGGACTTTGTGTTCTTAAGACAAGTAAATTGCAAAGAAAATATTCACTTACCAGAGTAATAACACTTGGCAAGGCGATTTGTATAAAGGCTGAGGGAGATACTCAGTTAATAAGAGTTAAGCCCTCATGCCTAAGTATAAGAAAGTAAGACAACATCCTTAGAGCAAAGTGAAGAAAAGAAAAAAATGATTAAAAGATCAAGCAATGACAATCTACAGCTAAATCTTAGTGAGGAAAAAGTTATCTATACTTAGCTGCTTCTATTTCTTTAAATTTGCTTTAAATTGCGGCTGAGGCCATAACTGTAGGGTAAGTAGAAGGAAAGACTAGTCTAGATGGTTCCAGGGTATTTCTCCTTTCACAATTCTCTCTAGCTAACTCTAGTGTCCAACTCCAGGTGAGAAGTGTGGGCCACTGATTTTGTATAGCATGCTGTCCCAGCACCTAGGAATAAAGCAAAGATGGCTTCTAAAATTCAGATTAATAAATAATTAGTATATAATAGATTGCATAACTTTCTGTAGAAGTAACTCATCTTAAGAAAAAGCTCATAAACGTGTTGCTAAGAAGAATAATATGACTTCCCAAGTCTCCATCAGATACCAGAATACTTCCCAAATTCATTCAAGGTGACAAGAGTATATTTCTAGGGAGACATGGCTAGAATGCAACAGAGGTAAAGATAATATATCCGATTGTATTGGTACTTATCTTATATAATATTACTTCTGATAAGTGATAAAAGAATGAACTGGATAGCAAACATCAATTTATCAATTTTTATCCAGCGGTGTACAAGGAAGAGGATGTTTCCATTATTGAAGAGCAACACTGATTCCTTACATAGAACCATACCTACAACAAAAAGGGCAATCCAACCAGATAATTCTGCCTAATGGAAATAGCCCTTTAAAGCATGCAATTTTTGTCCCTTCCTTCCTATTACAGCTATTCATTAATAATGTCTGCACCTAGTCAGGTCCAAGTTTGGTTACTTCAGGAGCTATAGTTCCTATGGAATCCTATTGTATGTCGTTCAATCCCTAACTCTAGAACCTTTCATCAACATTTTTCTGGTAGCAGCTACCACTCCAAACACAAAAGCCCTCATATGTTGAGTATATACAATGTATCAGCAGGCACTGGACTCAGCCAGCTTCATAATTCATTTCAATTAAGCCTCACCAAACTCCTATACATTAATGCCCTAAACTGAAAGATGAGGACACAAACTCAGAGAGCCAGTATGTGGCAGACCTGGAATTGAAACCCAAGTATGTTCAACCCTAAAGCTCATACTTCATCCAATATGTCACACTACTTCCAAAACTGCAAGCAGAATACCCTCTGCCCCTCTAGCTCCCGCTCCCTTCTCTGATCTTTTCTCAGTGTTATGCACCTTGAATCTGCCATAATGTATCTCTTCAATCAGTTAGGATGATTTTGCTATTACACTACAGTTTCAAGTAGTAGTAAATCTAACTCAAACTGATGTAAACACTCAAGGGGGTCTATTTGGTTTACATAAAGCAGCAAGCATGCTCTGCTTATGGCTCCAGCCCGTTTCTCTGACATTCTGTTGGCTATGCTTGACCTAATGAACTGGCTTTGCAAGATGGTTACAAGCAGCCATTTCATTGCTTACATCCAGGAAAAAGAAAGCACCACTTCAGAGAACTGTCAAACAAAGTACAAAGGTTTATTCCAATGACCCCACCTTAAACCATCCTCAACCAGGCAATGCTATGCTATGGCGGCATCAGGTTTATGTTGTCTCCAGAACAATTGCTGAACAAAACATCCCAGCAAGAGGGGTAAGAGTATTCAGCCTGGTTAGGCTGGTGCTTCTTAGCCCTGGTTACACATTAGCATCATCTAGTGAGCTGCGTATACACTACCAATTCTCAGGCCCCACCCCCAATCAATTAATTTCTTCCCAATATGATTTTCTCTTCTTCACCAGGTGTAGAGAGTCTCTTCTGCAATCTTCAGGTCATTTATAGGTTTGGTTGTATTTGATCGAGTTGCTTCCTTGGTGTGTATATGGGAGGAGGTTTTCTCAGGGGCTCCCTATCCCACCATCTTCTATTGGAATCCTTCAGTTAATTTCTAAGAATGTGCCCTAGTGTCTATAATTTTGTTAAATGGCCCTGGGAATTGGAATGTGTACCAGAACTGGAAGAAACCAGTTTACCCCCATCCTGGAGTTAGGAATAGTCAGTGCCCACTTGCACCATTAACTCCTGAGGGTGAAATGGAATGGTTGAGCTGAATAGAGAAGAGGCAGGCTCTGTGCCTGTGACAGCGTTTACCACACTGTTGCAGCTGCTTTTTTAATTATGGCTCTTTGCCTGGAGACCATAAACTCCCTGAAGACATAAACTGTGTCAGTATTACTCATTCTTGTATCCCCAGAACCGAGCAAGTACCTGGTATCTAGTAGTAAATGCCCACTGAAACATTTTAGTAAATGAGTGAAGGTCCAACTCCAGGGCAAGCCTTGTGCAGGAGCTCTGTTCTCCTTTAAATGAGTTGGGGCCTCTCCTGCAGATGAATCTCTCGGTGTTCCTTGTCACTCCCCAGCCCAAAAGTTTCAGGGGTTCCCCTATGCCTTCATCATAACCTCCAGCAACTTTGCCATGTGTTAAAGGTCCTCTCCAGTGTATCTTTCATCTACCTCTCAAGTCTCATCTCTGAGGATTACCTCAATTTAGAAGACCTCATCTCTGCTGAATTTGCTCAAATGCATCCTACCTATGGGGCTCTCTTTATTTTTTCCTTTTATAGAGAATGGCTGTAAAATACCTCTATTTTCATTTAAAAAGTGGACTAATGTTCTGTGCAATGTCTTGAGTTGTAGGAAGAATAATAACAACAGCAATAAAAACAATAACAACTAACAGTTTTTTGGCTCCTGTATAAGTATGGTACCACTCTTAGCATGTCCTATGTTACCTATTAAGTCATTTAATCACCTGATAACCTTGCAGCTGGGTATGAGTATGATCCCTAGTTTCCCAGAGGGGAACACTGAGGCCCAGGGAGACAATGTGACTTACCCACAGCAACACAGCTGTTAAGTGGCAAACCCAGGATTTAAGCCCAAGTCATCTGACTGCAGAATCCAAGCATTCAGCTACTACAACTTTGACAGTCATCAAGAGAGCAGACAAGGTGTCACAAAAGGCTAAACTAAGATGATGGCAGTGGAAATGTGGAGAAAGGGCCATCCGCGTACTCACAGGGAAGTACCATAAAGGAGGAAGAGTGGTGAAACCCTAGAACCACCAGGGCTAACCGTGTCTCCTGCCAGCAAACCTGCCATGTTAGAGGACAATGGATGAGTCTTGGCAGAGCACAGGTACTTGTAAATAATGGGCTTTTAAACAGAGATTTTATATCTGAAGATTAATAATATCCAGGAGACTACCTGGAAAGGGTTTTGAATGTGGCTGGGGTCAGAACCATATGCACATCTGAGGCTCAGGGTCCTAGATCCATTGTCTAATACCTGAGTCCAGACTGAGACTCAAAAATAAAAAATTCAACAACAGAATGGAGGTCTCTGAAGCCCAGCCCATGAGGTATGCATCCTTTTGAGAGAGGCCCCTGGATTTCAGAAGTCTAGAAATGTGTGTAGAGAAATAAGGCAAAACACAGCAGGTGATGCCAGCTGGAACCTTCTCTGTTTTATTCATGCCTCATTGGCAGACGGCTGGTTCCCAGGAGGTGGCTGAATCTCACAAGGTTCAGATGTTAGAGGAAACAAATAACTAATTGTGCTGAACCCCAGCTTGGATTCATTCTGGGGTGTGGACAAGCGTTTGTGTCTCCAGAGCCTGCAGTGAAGTGGAAAGCATGTATTAGCCAGCTTGGTGATCTGAACTGAACAGAATAATTGAATTGTTGCCAGACCTGTGGGTGATTAGATGTCCTGTGAGAGCCCGAACAATCCCAAGAAATCACAGTAATTGTTAACCATGGCCTACACTTGAAAGGTAAAGCATGTCCCTCTTTTCCCCTGGTAACACATTATGCATCTTTCTAAACTTAAATTTAAGTTTGGTTAAATTCTTGTAGAACCTATGTGTATTTTCATCTTCTATATTCTTCTATTTAGATGAGTAACAAGTTTGCTCCCTGCTGTGTGAAAGAACACTCCTCTTTTATTTGCATTAAAACTACCTATTTGATGCACCAAGTCCTGCCCTCCCGTTCTAGTTCAATTCAGAAGTCCAAAATTAGAACAGTTTCTGGGCCCTCCCTTATCTGCAAGATCATATGCTCAGAGTTGGACAGGTGAAGGGAGAAGCATTAAAAGGTTGGTTCTTGCCTTCAAGTAACTCCCAAATCATTAAGGATGCAGACACAACATTTTATATAGAAATCTATTATAGAAATCTATTCAATTCACTATATTGTAAGACTGCAGAGAGGCTTCCTAGCAGAGACAGCTCTCAGCCTAACCTTGAAGATGGAATAAGACTTCAACAGGAAGTAAAAGTGGTAGTTTAAATCCTCTGAGATTCCTTTAGAACTTAGGTGTGACATGAATACAAAATAAAATTCAAACTGTAGTATTTGCAGATGTCTATATGAAGACATGAAGGGGGTAGTAAGCAGTTCAAGGTTATAAACAACAGAAATGGAAGCCACATAGCTATGGAGCAAAGCCATAGAGGTAGGACATGGCAGGAGTGGAGTTGGAAGAGAAAGGTGAGCTTGGAACCTTGAGGAACACCGGAGTCTGAGGCAGAGGCAAAGTAGAGCTAGAAACATGGGCTAAGGAGCAGAGCTTGGCAGGAACAGGAAAGTATCAGTGTACTGACAGACGGGGACTTCTGAAAAAAATACCATGGCAGATCAAGACTGAAAAGAAGCCACTGGATTTGACATTTAGAAGCCATTATCAAGAGAAGTTGCAAGGGGGCACTGAGTGTGGAAGTCTTACTGAAATGCATTAAGAAATGAAAGGGACCTGAGGGAGGTCTGGGAGTTCTTTTAGAGTGAGTGGGTACAGAGGAGATGGCATCTTGAATAGAAAATTGAGTCAAGAAAAGGATTTTTCTGGAGCCATGGTTAGATACTATGTAAATTAGTTGAACCAAGTGGTTTCCACCCTCTTAGGGTTTATAGTCCAAGAGAAAGTTACAAAAGAGAGTGCCAAGACGGCTAAGTTAAAAAATCCATGTTATTATGGACATCAGTGTGAATTATAGGTTTATGATTTTAGAAGGTGTTATGGGTTTTTATTGTTTTCCTTGGCTAGGTCATCTTTAGGATGATCACACCTCTTTTGGTGAACTACACCCACTCTAATAATATGGTTCTAGCAATGACTCCCAGTATTACTGTGCACATGCACACATTCACACACATAGTTATTGGGCCAAGTCTTGAGCATGTAACCACCAAGGCATCAGAGACCTCACCAGGACCTTTCAAACAGGAGCTGGTAAAAGAAGGTGAGTCCCTCTCATAAGGCAAAGTTGCAAGAATGACCCTGGGAACTGCTAGTAGCTGAAAAAAGCCTAGCGGAAAAAATCAAGAGTGAGAGAATAAATCTAATACAGATTGAGAAGCAAAGATAACAGACAAAGAGTAAGAAAGAGAGAGCACCCCACAGCTAATTTGAGTCCCTAAGGCCCAACTCTTCCCCTGCCCATCTTGCTGTTTTGTGAGCCTCCAATAAATTTCTCTTTTCATCTAAGCTAGATGGTCTCCTGTCATATACAATCAAAAGTTCTATCACAGAAGGATTGGTAATGGATGAAGAATTTTTAGAAGTTGCAGTTTGAGATTTCCAATTGATGGAAATATTTTCAAGATCTTTTTTTAGTTGGACAATTGTATAGTGAACTTGAGCTTGGAAAACACGGCATAGCCAGAATACGACTTGGTAAAAAACTTGGAGGTATACTAGGTATATAACACTCACTAGAAGTGTGTTCAGTAAATGTTTGAGAGGCAGAATAGAATGCATTTATGTACACAGCCTTTGGAACCAGATCTCCTGTATTAGAAGCCTGGTTTCATCACTTATCAGTTGTGTGATCTTGGGAAAATTTCCTTTTTTTGTTGTGGCAAAATACACAATATAAAAATCCATGTTTTACCTATTTTAAAGTGTACAGGTCAGTGACATTTAGGACATTCACAGTGTGTAATAATCACCACGAACTAGTTCCAGAAGATTTTCATCACCCCAAAGGGAAACCCCAAATCGATCAAGCAGTTGTTCCCCATTCCTCCCTACCCTGAGCCCCTGGCAACCATCAATCTGTTTCTGTCTATCAATTTGCCTATTCTGGGCTTCTTACAAAAACAGAATCATATAATATGTGACCGTCTGTGTTTGGCTTCTTTCACTCAGCATAATATTTTCAAGTTTCATCCATGCTGTAGTGTGTATCAGTCCTTTATTCTTTTTTATAGTTGTATAATATTCTATTATACAGATATCATCCATTTTTCTTATCCATTCATTATTTGATGGACGTTCAGACTGTTTCCATCTTTTGACTGTTATGAATAGTATACTGCTATGAAGATCTGTGTACAAGTTTTTGTTTGAACACCAGTTTTCAAATCTTTGCTTCATAATATGGTAACTCTATGTTGAACTTTTTGAGACACCACCAAACTTTTCTACAGTGGCTGCACCATTTTATAATTGACAGCAATATAAAAAGATTCCAATTTCTCAACATCTTTGCCAACATTTGCTATTTTTCATGACTTTTTTATTATAAGCATCCTTGTAGGTAGAAGTAGTATCTCATGTAGTTTTATTTGCATTTCCCTAATGATTAACGATGCTGAGCATCTTTTCATGTGCTTATTGGTCATTTGTGTATCTTCTTTGAGAAATGTCTATTCAAGTCCTAAGCCCATTTTTTAATGAGGCTGTCTTTTTGTTGTTGAATTATAAATGTTCTATATAGATTCTGAAGAGTAGACCCTTAACAGATATATGATTGGCAAATATTTTCTCATATTCTGTGGGATGTCATTTCACTTTCTTGATAGTATCCTTTGATGAACAAAAGCTTTTAACTTTGATGAAGTCCAACTTATGTATCTTTTTCCCTACTTGTGCTTTTGGTGTCATATCTAAGAAACCACTGTGAAGTTCAAGATCATGAAAATTTAGCTATGTTTTCTTCTAAGAGTTTTATGGTTTTAGCTCTTAATTTACATCTTATACTCATTTTCAGTTAATATTTTGTATACTGTATCAGACAAAGGTCTTAGGTAACCTTTAACCTTTCTGTACCTCAGTTTTCCCATCCGTAGAATAAAGATAATAAAAGTACCTAACTCATGGGATTTTGTGAGAATAAATTAGAAATAAATTAAAGATATATTAAGTGCTTAGAATGGTGCCTACCAGTTCAATAAGTAAATATTCAATAGTGTTCATTATAATTTGCTATTGTTGATTGTGGTATGAAGGAAATCATCTGAATATGAGTTCATTAAGTAGACTAGAGAAGAAGTGAAGAGCAGATTTACCTCCCTCAATAAAATATATGTTTTATAAGACATAAGATCAATATATATTTGTCATCAATATATTCTGTTCCTCTTTTTTTAAAAAAAGTATTATCACTGCAGTAACAGAAGTGTAAAATTCTTAAATAAAAGGAGATAATAGTTTTTTCTATCGTGAGCTAGTCAGAATACACCTGTAATCTTGGGCCTATTTTTGAGCACGCTTAAAAAGAGATTTTGATAATCCAAGTTAAAGCAGGTAAAGCAACAGAGTTGTTAAGAAGTCTCAAAATGACTAAGCTTGGAAAAGAGCTAAAAAAACTGAGAACAGTAGGAAATTTTCTGTTAGGCCAATAAAGCTTAAACTTCAGGGCTCCTCTGTTGCACAAATTCCTCCAGGCCCTAATTTTGGACCTCATTCTGTATTCTTTTTCTTAAGAAGGATTCCAAAATTCTCCAAAATTATATGTACTTTGGGATCAGCAAAACCTGGATTACCATTGACTGAGAATAAATAAAATTATCCTAAAATCTCATGAGCTGACTTAGTATACTGGCTCCTTCTCACTCTAAGTGGTTGAGCCACTCATGCAACTGAATTACCTAGAAGGGACTGAGTGCAGTGCTCATGACTCAGAAAGCGGAGTCAAGGACTCATAAAAGTCCCTTCTAACATTACAATTCTAACTTTTAAAGTTTTGATCTTTTTCTAGAACAATCCTCAAGGATTTTTTTTACTGTTAATTTTTAATACAGTAGTTCTTAACAATTACCATAGACGGATGATAGATAAATGGATGGGAAGGAAGGAAGGAAGGAAGGAAGGAAGGAAGGAAGGAAGGAAGGAAGGAAGGAAGGAAGGAAGGAAGGAAGGAAGGAAGGAAGGAGGGAGGGAGGGAAGGAGGGAGGAGGGAGGGAAGGAGGGAGGGAAGGAGGGAGGGAAGGATGGAAAGAGGGAAGGAAGGAAAGAAGGAGGGAGGGAGAGAAGAAGGAGGGAAAGAGGGAGGGAGGGAGGAAGAATCAATCTGGGTATATATGATCTTCATATATATTCAAAATGGGGATATGTTGATTTAAAAATATTTTTCAGGTTGTAAGCCTGGTTATACCATCAATCCACTGTATGTTCTATTTTATTCTACCTTTCAAGGAATCTAATTCTTAGACTGGGTAGAATTTTTTTAAAAGCTGTCTGCCTGCCTCTAGCACCTATATTTTTATTTTTTAAATATCGTTTAATAAAAATAGTCCATATTAATTATAGTGTTTCTAAGGTTTTGGTATAATTGTTCTGTTAGCTTTGTGAAATTAATTGAAAAGTTTACCATCTGTTTATTATGGAGCAGTTTATACATAGGAATTAACCACTCACTGAAAATCGTTAAAAGATGATAATCCATCTAGCCTAGGGCCTTTCTAGGAGCTGGTTCTTTGACAATTTTTATAATTTATTTAACAGTTGCTGAATGTTCAAGTTTTCTAACTCCATTTGAGGTGATTTTGGTAATACATATTTCTTAGAAAATCATTCATTTTATCTAGATTTTTAAAAACCATGTCATGGTATTTTTAAATAATTGTTTTAATTGTATGCATATCTGAATTTTTCTTTTCCTTGAATATACTTGCCAAAAGTGCACACTTTTATTCATTGTTCCTTAAAAACCAGCTCTTTATTGAGCAATTCAACAACTTTTCCATTTTACAATCCATTAATACTTTTTTCAAATTTTAACTTTTCTGAAATTTGAATATATCTTTCAATTTATGGCAAAGACACACACACACACATATATATATATATGGCAGTAGCCAAACAGAGTAGGAAGAAGTTGGGGCATAGTGGTAGTTGCACCACATAGATGTGATCTTAGCCATGCACGGAAGATACATTCACCCAATTGTCACCTCAGATGAGTTATATGCATTGGTGTACAACATGGGGTTAAATTTTAGCCTAAAGTGATTTTTGCATTTTCACTTAGAAGGTGATCCAAAATGTATTATGTAGTGACAGTGAATGAAAAATTTTGTCTGTGCAGCTGATTTTCTGTCTTGTACAAGGCAATACAATTAAAGGTAGTATAAACTGACAAATTTCTCAGACAGATAATAGAACTTCCACAGCTAGGCATGGGAGTGTGACCAATACTGGCTGACTTTCTAGAGATGCTAATTGTCATTCAGCTACATGTACTTCAATTAAGGAAAAAAAATTATTAGTTTAACCCAGTGGAAAGAGCAAGTGAACCCCTTTCAGTATGCTTTAAAATTAAACTGTCAACTCTAAAGGTGAATAGTGGTTATGTTCAGAAGAAGAGGAATGAAAAGCAGTGTGTCACCATGATGTTAAACAAAACTGATGATTGCAAAAAGAGATGCAGGAGGGATTTCAGACTTGAAGCATGAAGAAGAAGGCTCAAAGTAAAAATTGGTTGTAATATTGAAAAAGAAAACCATATGTAATTGCATTGATAAATATATACTATCTTGTATTTATCTGCAGATGACATGATTGTGTATGTAGAAAATTCTAAGAACTCTACCAAAGAACCTATTAGAACTAGTAAGTGAATTTAGCAACATCACAGTAAGATAAGTAAATATTCAGAGATTGACTGCATTTCCATATAACAATAACTGGGAAATTGCATTTTACAAGACAAAAGATAAATACACAAAATCAATTATAATTCTGTACACTAGCAACTTAAAATGAAAGTAAAACAGTATCTTTTAAAATAGTACCAAAAATATGTAAACAAAAGATGTACAAAAGCTATACACTGAATACTAAAAAGTATACCTATGAGAAGTTGAAGAGTTAAAAGTATGGAAAGTTAAATCATATTAATGTAAAATTGTCAATTCTATCTAAATTGATAACTAGGTTTAATACAATTCCAATCAAAACCTGGCAGGCTTCTTTTTTAAGAAATTGATAAGTTTATACTGAAGTTTATATGGAATTGCAATAAATCTAGAATGTCAAAATAATTTTAAAGCAGGACAAAATCAGAGAATACCTACTTCCAGATAATTGTGAAATTAATTTATCCATTATAAATTTCCTTTGATAAGTATTTTTGGCATCTGCATTTGGTTCTGTGTCCAGATTTACAATAATTATTTTTGAGCAGTGATTTTCAAACTTTGCTTCTTTAAGTCCTAGGGTTTTGAAGAGGAACCTCACAGGTTGCCTGTGGGAAGGTCCTCTTGGTTCTTTATACCCTCTTTAATCAGACAATGACAACTGTAGTTGTTTTATATTTTGGGTTTTCAAAGATGATCTCCTCTAAGAATTTTATGACTAAAATATCTTTGATAGAGCAGAGAGGTTTAAACATGGGGTAGTCAGAGGTGAGTCAGAGGCCTCCTCCTAAAATCACATATAATATGAAAATATAATTGATACAACTAATCCTGAAAGACCAACAGGAAGGAAGGCTGCACCAGACTGCATATACCTGGAGAAAAGAGCGGACCTCATGGAACAGGGTAACATACCAAAGCTGTGACCAAGCAGGCCCAAACCCTTCCCCCACCCTAGCTCACTGGTGGGAGGAAGAGAAACGGAGTTGGGAGGGAATGAAGGCCTGGGACTGCTAAACACCTAGCGCTGGAGATCTGCTCTGGGAGCATGAATCTACATTGCATGGTGCTCTGGTGATTAGTGAGGTTGGAAAACTAAGACAGGCGGAATACCTGGAGAGACTGGGATTTCAACTGCTTGTGGAAAACAGGGATCCATATCCGGCTGCTCTGGGCGGGCAGTCTGAGAGACCTGCTAACAGTGAGAGGGCTGCTAAAGAGGAAAGGATTGCACATAGCTTACTGCTCAGGAGAAAGGACAGGTAGACAAAATTGTCTGGACAGGTTGCGAACTTTCAGAACCTTTAGGCTCTCCATCCACCTGGCTGGCTAGGCAGCTCCAAGGCCCCCCACCATGATATGGAGCCTGCTGCACCTTCCTCAAGGCCAGCCCGCAACTGACTTGCAAACCCGCAACCCCCTCCTCAGTGCCAGGACAGCCAGAGGGAAGCCCCGCCTACAGCAGCTACAAACACAAAGCATAGAGGCTTCCACCTATGAGTTCAGCCCAGTGGTTCTGGCAGTGGACACAGGCATAACAGCCAGGAAGCAGAAAATAGCTCTTTCTTCTATCCAGGCACCAGCACCACTCCCCTGCGAACCTGACATCACTCCAGGGGCTGAGCAGCTCCAGAGTGTAGAGTTTCTGGGCACTAGAGGGCACCATATACAAATATGAAATGTCAAAGGAACCTGGTTCAAACCAAAATCCCACAAACACCAGAAAAAGGATCAAGTGAAACTGAACTAGTCATTCTACCTGAAAGAGATTTCAAAATAAAAATCATAAACATGCTCCTGGAGGTACAGGAAAGTATTAAAGAACTCAGGAATGAATTTAGGATGGAGATCCAATCATTATGGAACACAATGGAGGGTTTTAAAAGCAGATCAGATATGGTGGAGGAGATGATAAATGAAATAGAAATTAGATAAGAGGAATACAATGAAGCTGAGGCATAGGGAGAAAGAAGGATCTCTAGGAATGATATTGAGAGAACTGTGTGACCAATCCAAATGGAACAATATTCATATTCCAGAAGAAGAAGAGAGAGAAAAAGGGATAGAAAGTGTCTTTGAGGAGGTAGTTGCTGAAAACTTCCCCAATCTGGGGAAGGAGATAGTTTCTCAGGCCATGGAGGTGCACAGATCTCCCAACACAAGGGACCCAAGGAAGACAACACCAAGACATATAATAATTAAAACAGCAAAGATCAAGGATAAGAACAGACTACTAAAAGCAGCCAGAGAGAGAAATAAGATCACATACAAAGGAAAGCCCATCAGGCTATCATCAGATTTCTCAGCAGAAACCTTACAGGCCAGAAGGGAGTGGCATGATGTATTTAATGCCATGAGGCAGAAGGGCCTGGAACCAAGATTACTTTATCTGGCAAGATTACCTCTTAAATTTGGAGGAGGGATTAAACAATTTCCAGATGAGCAAAAGCTCAGAGAATTTACCTCCCCAAACTGTCTCTACAGTGTATTTTGGAGGGACTGCTATAGATGGAAGTGTTCCTAAGGTTTAATAGCAGTCACCAGAGGTAATAAAGCCACAGTAAAGAAAGTGGAACAGTTAATTACCAATCAAATGCAAAATTAAATCAACTACCCCCAAAGTCAGTCAAGGGATAGACAAAGAATACAGAATATGATACCTAATATATAAAGATTGGAGGAGGAAAAAAAAGGAGGAGAAAAAAAGAACTTTAGATTGTGTTTGTAATAGCATATGAAGTAAGTTAGGTTAGACTCTTAGATAGTAAGGAAGTTAACCTTGAACCTTTGATAACCACAAATTTAAAGCTGGCCATGGCAATAAGTACATACCTATCAATAATCACCCTAAATGTGAATGGTCTGAATGTACCAATCAAAAGACATAGAGTCACTGAAAGGACAAAAAACACCACATATCTATTTGCTGCCTACAAGAGACTCACTTCAACCCAAAGACATACATAGACTAAAAGTGAAGGGATAGAAAAAGATATTTCAAGCAACTAATAGGGAGAAAAAAGCAGGTGTTGCAGTACTTGTATCAGACAAAATAGACTTCAAAACAAATAAAGTAACAAGAGACAAAGAAGGACATTACATAATGATAAAGGGGTCAACCCAACAAGAAGAAATAACCATTATAAACATCTATACACCCAACACAAGAGCACCTACATATGCGAAACAAATACTAACAGAATTAAAGGGGGAAACAGAATGCAATGCATTCATTTTAGGAGACTTCAACACACCACTCACCCCAAAGGACAGATCAACTAGACAGAAAATAAGTAAGGAGACAGAGGCACTGAACAACACATTAGAACAGATGAACCTAACAGACATCTACAGAACTCTCCACCCAAAAGCAGCAGAATACACATTCTTTTCAAGTGTACATGGAACATTTTCAAGAACAGATCATATACTAGGCCACAAAAAGAGCCTCAGTAAATTCAAAAAGACTGAAATTGTACCAACCAGTTTCTCAGACCACAAAGGTACGAAACTAGAAATAAATTATGCAAATAAAATGAAAAACCCCACAAACACATGGAGGCTTCACAACATGCTCCTAAATAACCAATGGATCAATGACCAAAAAAAACAGAGATCAAGCAATATACGGAGACAAATGACAACAATAAATCAACACTGCAAAATCTGTGGGATGCAGCAAAGGCCGTGCTAAGAGGGAAGTATATTGCAATACAGGCCTACCTCAGGAAAGAACAATCCCAAATGAACAGTCTAAATTCACAATTGATGAAACAAGGAAAAGAAGAACAAATGAGGCCCAAAGTCAGTAGGAAGGAGATTATAAAGATCAGAGAGGAAATATATGAATTGAGAAGAATGAAACAAAGAAAGAACTAATGAAAACAGGAGCTGGTTCTTCGAGAATATGAACAAAATAGATAAACCCCTCACCAGATTTATGAGGAAAAAAAGAGAGTCTACACATATAAACAGAGTCAGAAATGAGAAAGGAAAAATCACTATGGACACCACAGAAATACAAACAATTACTAGAGAATACTAAGAAAAATTATATGCTAATAAACTGGATACCTAGAAGAAATGGACAACTTTGTAGAAAAATACAACCTTCCAAGGCTGACCCAGAAAGAAACAGAAAATCTGAACAGACCAATTACTAGCAATGAAATTGAATTGGTAATCAAAAAACTACCTAAGAACAAAACCCCTGGATCAGATGGCTTCACAGCTGAAATTTATCAAACATGTAGTGAAGACCTAACACCCGCTCTCCTTAAAGTTTTCCAAAAAGCAGAAGAGCATACTTCTAAACTCATCCTATGAGGACAGCATCACCCTAATATGAAAACCAGGCAAAGACACCACAAACAAAGAAAATTACAAACCAATATCCCTGATGAACATAGAGGCAAAAATACTCAACAAAATATTAGCAAACCAAATTCAAAATTATATTTAAAAAATCATCCACCATGATCAAGTAGGATTTATTCCAGGGATGCAAGGATGGTACAACATTCGAAAATCCATCAACATCATCAACCACATCAACAAAAAGAAGGACAAAATCCACATGATTATCATAGATGCCGAAAAAGTATTTGACAAAATTCAAGATCCATTCATGATAAAAACTCTCAACAAAATGGGTATAGAGGGCAAGTACCTCAACATAATAAAGGTCATATATGACCAACCCACAGCCAACATCATACTTAACAGTGAGAAGCTGAAAGCGTTTCCTTTAAGATCAGGAACAAGACAAGGATGTCCACTCTCTCCACTTTTATTCAACATAGTTCTGGAGGTCCTCACCACAGCATTCAGACAACACAAAGAAATAAAGGTCATCCAGATTGGTAAGGAAGAAGTTAAACTGTCCCTATTTGCAGATGACATGATATTGTAGATAAAAAACCCTAAAGAATCCACTCCAAAACTACTAGATTTAATATCTGAATTCAGGAAAGTTGCAGGATACAAAATTAATACACAGAAATTTGTTGCATTCCTGCACACTAATAATGAACTAGCAGAAAGAGAAATCAGAAAAATAATTCCACTCACAATTGCATCAAAAAGAATAAAATACCTAGGAATAAACCTAATGAAGGAAGTGAAAGACCTATACTCTGAAAACTACAAGACACTCATGAGAGAAATTAAACAAGATACCAATAAATGGAAATACATCCCATGCTCATGGATAGGAAGAATTAATATTGTCAAAATGGCCATCCTGCCTAAAGCAATCTACAGATTCAATCCAATCCCTATCAAAATACCAACAACATTCTTCAATGAACTAGAGTAAATAGTTCTAAAATTCATATGGAAGCACAAAAGACCCCAAATAGCCAAAGCAATCCTAAGAAGGAAGAATAAAGCTAGGGGATTATGCTCCCCAACTTCAAGCTCTCCTACATAGACACAGTAATCAAGACAATTTGGTACTGGCACAAGAACAGACCCATAGACCAATGGAACAGACTAGAATACCCTGATGTAAACCCAACCATATATGGTCAATTAATATACCATAAAGGAGCCATGGACGTACAATGGGGAAATGACAGCCTCTTCAACAACTGGTGTTAGCAAAACTGGACAGCTACATGTAAGAGAATGAAACTGGATTTCTGTCTATGCCCATAAACAAAAGTAAACTCAAAATTGATCAAAGACCTGAATGTAAGTCATGAAACCAAAAACTGTTAGAAGACAACATAGGCAAAAATCTCCTGAATATAAACATGAGCATCTTTTTCCTGAATACATCTCCTTGAGCAAGGGAAACAAAAGCAAAAAGCAACACATGGGACTATATAAAACTAAAAAGCTTCTCTATAGCAAAGGACACCATCAACAGACCAAACAGGCATCCTACAGTATGGGAGAATATATTTGTAAATGACATATCTGACAAGGGGTTAACTTCCAAAATATATAAAGAACTCACAAGCCTCAACCCCCAAAAAGCAAATAACCCCATTAAAAAATGGGTGGAGGATATGAACCGACAATTCTACAAAGAAGAAATTCAGATGGCCAACAGGCACATGAAAAGATGCTCCACATCACTAATTATCAGGGAAATGCAAATTAAAACCACAGTGAGATATCAGCTCACACCAGTTAGGATGGCCAGTATGGAAAAGACTAAGAACAACAAATGCTGGCAAGGATGTGGAGAAAGGGGAACCCTCCTACACTGCTGGTTGGAATGTAAGCTAGTTCAACCATTGTGGAAAGCAATATGAAGTTTCCTCAAAAAAACTAAAAATAGAAATACCATTTGATCCGGGAATTCCACTTCTAGGAATTTACCCAAAGAATATAATTTCTCATATTCAAAAAGACATATGCACCCCTATGTTTATCGCTGCACTATTTACAATAGCCAAGATATGGAAGCAACATAAGTGTCCATCAGTAGATGAATGGATAAAGAAGATGTGGTACATACACACAATGGAATACTATTTAGCCATAAGAAAGAACAGATACTACAATTTGCAATAACATGGATGGAGCTGGAGGATATTATGCTCAGTGAAATAAGCTAGGCAGAGAAAGATGAGAACCAAATGATTTCTCCCGTTTGTGGACTATAACAATGAAGCAAAACTAAAGGAACAAAACAGCAGCAGGCTCACAGACTCCAAGAAGGGACTAGTGGTTACCAAAGGGGAGGGGTGTGAGAGAACAGGTGGGGAGGGAGGGAGAACGGGATTGTGGGGTATCATGATTGGTGCTCATGGTGTGGGGGCATCATGGGGAAGACACTGTAGCTCATAGAAGGCAAATAGTGACTCTGTGGCATCTTACTACACTGATGGGCAGTAACTCCAATGGGGCATGGGGGGGACATGATAACATGGGTGAATGTAGTAACCACATTGTTTTTTCATGTGAAACCTTCATAAGAGTGTATATCAATAATACCTTAATTAAAAAAACAATAAACAACATTAGTTATAAAAAATGTTTGATAAACACTGATTTGGATATATTCCTATTTTCATTGGTTTCAGACCTAAGGACAGTTCTTTTCTAGCCTATGTTCTCCATTCTTCGGCTGTTCCTTTAAGAACTGTTTTCAAGGACGGTACATATTTCTGAGTCCTTACATATCTGAAATGTCTTTCTGTGATTTCACAATTAAAGATGACTAGGCTGGGTATAAAAGCAATAAGTTACAAACTCTGGTCCTCAAAACTCTGCATATGATACTCCATTTTCTTCTAAATTTAAGCTTTCAGTGTAAAAGTCAGAGAAAGGCAGATTTATGTTATTTTTTTTTTAGGTAGTCTGTTTCTTCTGCTTAGATGCTTGAAAAGTTTTTCTCATCCTTATGAATTAAAATTGTTGCCAGGATACATCGCTCTGCATGCCTTTGTGTATTGACTTGTCTGGAACACAATGACTTTTTCAATATGGGTCTTACTTCTGCTCATGAATTTTTCCTGTTATATCTTTAGTTATTGCTTTTTTCCATTAGTTTAAGAATCTCTTCTTCAAGAACACCAATTATCAATATATTTACTCTCCATTTTTAAAAAACAATATATTTTTTATTCTATGGAGGAAGCCAAATAGTTCCCTGAAATCCTCCAGTTTTTGGACCCTCCAGGTAATCATTTCAGAGATATGCTCTTCCTTTGGGTCTTCCAGATACTCTTTCTTCCCTTCAAGTAAAGTCTTTTTTCACATACTCTATGTGGTTCCTCTCTCCTCCTTATTTATCTTTGAACAAGTTGAAATCTATTCATATTTGGTGTTTATCAAAAGACAGGAAAGTTGAAGTACCCTTGGCTCCACTCTATTTATTAGACATGCACAGCATCTGGCCTCAGCCCTGCTTCCAGCATGACTGCACCTCTAATGTTTCCTTCTTCTACTAAGAATTTTCTCTGAATATAAAATGATGCGACAATACGCTCAACCTCACAAATCAACCCACATGGGTAAAAGCCCACCTGCCTGGCTGTGTTGATAAAGGACAGATAGTGTAGAGGATGCAGGGCTTCCCCTCCTCATTTCAAAAGGTCTTTGTGTCTGTCGTAGGCCAACTCAGTGTGCCATAAAAAGACTAGCATATGCTTGCCTCAGTCTTGCTTTATAGTTAGTATAGATTCTTCTCCAATTTTGAGATTATGCTGTCCATTGTTTTTATCTTTATGTTTAATTATTATATTTTTTTCTTTGTCTTTACAGGCTTTTTTTTTTTGTAGCAAAGCTGGAAAAGACTTCATTCATCAGGGACTTCTAGCCAGGCTCCATTTTTAAGTGGAACTCCCATAGCTTCTTAATGAATAATTGAAACATATCTGGAGAGGATATTTAGTAACTAAATCAATGCTGGAGATTATTCACTAAAGATGTGAAATCCGGTATTTCAATGTGATGAGAGAGAAAATATTATTTTTCAGGAGCAAAATAAAATTCCTAACAACTGACTAAGACTCCTGATAGAAATGATGACAAAGAATGGCACTCCCAAAATAAAAGGCTTATGCTGAGAGCTTACATTGCTCTCCACCCCAGCAGAATTAAGAGTACTATTCTGCAGATTTAGGATTAATGTTACCACATCGAATCCTAGCTATAATGCAGGCAATAATGTTTTGTAGGAAAGAACACCATGTGGCGGCCTTGCTAATCTTCTGGATAAGAATCATTTGGAGCTTGGCAACACGTACTGACATGCCTTGGACTAAAAGGAGTTCTTCACATGACACTGCAATGTTTAGGGCTATCCTGAGATAAGTAATATATGGTCAAATATAGTGTGGAATATGGGCAAGTATAAAACAGTTGAATACTAAATATGTAAATGAAATGTTTCAAAAGTGGGATAGTCCAAACAAAAGCCTAGAGGTAAGTGGAGACCACAGTTAGCAGCTGCTACCTATCTGAGTGGGATGGCAGGAAAATGCGGCAAGGTGAAGATCCACATAAGGTTGAACCTTGTCATCATTTTTTTAAAAATTTAAGATTTTTAGTTGGAGAATTTAAAGAAAGGAACAGGTAGATGGATGGCTCATTCTGGGAGTTGAAACTGCTTTCACCAAGAACAAAAGGTTCCCCAATGAGAAATAAGAGCTCTCTTTGCCTACTGCCCTAAATAAAGGAGGCCCAATCACCTTTCTGAGGTCAATGTGAATGTCCCCAACCTTCCAGGTGTTGAACAATTTCCAGTTTGTCACCAGCCAAATGAGCAGAATTGAACAAGAAAGAGCTTGCCTTCATTATGCTGAAGAAAAACTTGAAC
Source organism: Manis javanica (assembly GCF_040802235.1). Taxonomy (NCBI): domain Eukaryota; kingdom Metazoa; phylum Chordata; class Mammalia; order Pholidota; family Manidae; genus Manis; species Manis javanica. Next base: position 30,743,035 of record NC_133157.1, on the reverse strand, counting down.
TGCAGCCTGCTGAAACCTAAACTTCCCAGGTGAGAAATGCCACAAGCAAAATAGGAGCAGGGATACAGAAAGGGGATGGTTGCTGAGCAGCTGAGCCTGGGATGGGCTCAGAGGTGGGCAAAATATTTTTAAAAGCAGAACCTCAGTACTCTGGCAACAAGTAACAGGGAAATATCTTGTTTGAACTAGTCCGTCCTGTCCTTTTGATAGGAGGGAACCCGCTAATCCTTGGATAAAATTATTTTAGAGAATTTAGAGACTATCTAGTCCAGCCCCCTCACTTGAAGACACTTGGGCCCTCAGAGATTAAAAGACTTGCTGGGCTTGTGGTAAAGTCATTGCAGAAGTAGAATTATAATCCCAAACCTACTGTGATGTTCTTTCCACTACAACACCAATCATAGCTCTTTTTGTGGTAATTCTAAGGGAGTAAGTGTATTACAGTGGAAAGAGGACTGTATCAACTATAAGTTCTGAGTTCTAGTCTTTGCTTTCCTAGTTTGAATGACAGAATCCTACAGGTCAAAACTTCACTTAGTTCAACTTGCTACCCAAAGTGAAAAACCTCTACATAATACCCATGAGCAACTGGGTAGGCAGCCAGCCTCATGCAAACCCTCTCAGGGGTGGGTATCTCACTCCCTTGAAGGAAGCTGATACTACTCAATGACCTGAAATCTGCTTTACAGAAACTTCTGCCCTGATCTCCAAGAGGTGGCTTTTCATCTCTCCTACATGCTAACACTGCTCATTTGGTTCAGTTTTCACTCAAAGCCCATACTTGCTAGATTTATAAACTTGACAATGAGGAATGCATGAGCTAGTCAGGGAGATGATCCGTACTATTAAATATGACAACATGCCAACAAGTGCCAGGCACATGTAAACATTTAATAAATAGTAGACCCTATTCTTATTAACTATTACACAACACTTTCATTGTCTTTTGTGTTTAGACTCAATGTCCACTTTCTTCAAGCATGTAGCATCAAATGTGGCCAGCAGATCAGTGGTCAGCAAACTTTTTCCATAAAGGACCAGACAGTAAATACTTTAGGTTGTACAAGCCACCCATCTCTGCCACAACTACTCCACTCTGCATTTCTAGCATGAAAGTAGCCATAGAGAATATGTAAATGAATGGGTGTGGCTACCTTGCAAGAAAACGACTTAAGAAAAACTGACGGGCTGGCTGGATTTAACCCACAGGCTGTAGTTTGCCAACTTCTGTACTAGATGCTTCATTATTCTCACCATCAGTCTTCAGTTTGTCAATGTACCTTGTAAAATATGTCACTGAAGGCCAAACACTGCTCTAAAGATGGCAGGACCAGTATAAAGTACAAAAGGGTTATTAAATACCATGAACAGAATGTCAAAAGTCAATTTCTATGGCTCAAGATTGTCACTTTCTTCAGTAAGAAGAGTACTTTTATTTCTTTTTAATTTGCAATTTGCTTTCAGAAATTCTCTCATTCAATTCTACTCGCTGCATCCCATTATTGGCTTACATTAGTTTTGAGGTCAACTAAAAATCCTGATTCCTCAGAGTAAAGATGCAATGCCTTACTGAAATGAGGGAATTAAGTAAAAGTTAGCATTTGGAACAATGAGAAACCTCCAGCCCCCTTTTCCCTAATCAGCTCTCAAAATTCTGAGAGGGGAACTTAAATCTCCTACCTACCTACTACCAGGGCAAGAGATTAAAGGATTCTGTTCTATAGACTTAAAAAAAATATACTGGCCTTTGATAATCTCCAAATAATGATCTGGGTTCTTTGGAGTGGACAGTGAAGTCCACTCCAGCAATTGTCAAGCTCTGCCCATGAATATATAGTTTTCAATCAGCTTTTTAGTGCCTCATTTTTAAAATATGAATAGACAGCCGAGGATCACCAGGCATTTCAGAAAAACCTCCAATCAATATTTAAAACAGGACCAATATAAACATGCAAAAAAAAAACTAGAAATAATAGAAGGAATTTAAAAAATAAACCCTCCCCTAAAAGTCTATAATTAATATCTTCAGAGTTTTTTAAGTGAAAAAGAAAGACTAGATATTCAGAGAATAAGAAAAAAAGAAAAAAGTAAATAGATTGAAAGACAAAGTTGAGGAGGTTATCCAGAAAGCAGAACAAAAAGGAAAAATGTAAGTATCAATAAGATGTAACATTTAACTAAGGAATTCCAAAAAGAGGAATTTTGGAACAGTGGAGAGGACATTATCTAAGAAGTAACACAGGCAAATTTCTTAGAACTGAAGAAAATTAAATTATTGGTTGAAATGGTCCACAAAAGCTCAATACAATGTGCACAGCTCATTGGCAAGTTACAGCCCAAGTGTTGTAAGTTACTCAGGCAACCAGTCTTGAGTGACCTGGGAGGCACTAGCAGTCCAGCAGCAAACAGGAAAGACACAATCTGTGACTTTGGAAGTTTACAGGCAAATGGTGGGTCAGCCCTCTTCATGTATCCCCTAAAAGATTGTCCACTAAGACATTTTTCCCCCAGATAAAAAAGTGTTTGGTTCTTAGTAAATCATAGGCCTGGTCCAGATGACCAACCTGCCCCATCATGACTGACAGCCCCACTCCTTGCCCCTAGCTTTCCTTTACCCTGACCCCAGGAGGTTCCCCCTTCTCCTGATTCTCTGATACAAGTTTTTGTAAATATTCATGTCTTCCTGCTGCAGTCCGTCCTGAAAACCGACCTTCCCACAGAGCCGGCCTGACAACTGGAACCATGACAACAGCAGCAAACATGATATATATCTGCTTTCTCAAATCCTTTTTTAAAAAATGGGGTCTTAATCAGAAAATGGAGGACAAATAGGTGTACAAAAATAAGCTTAACTCTTCACAGGTCTTTTTCATACATTAATTCTCCTTATGACCTTGTCAAGTAGATATTCTCGATTTTATGCACAAAGTTCAGATGGGGTTAAGCAATTTACCTAGGAGCCCACAGCTAGGGAATGGTACTACTGGAGTCACACCCAGGTCCTCTGACCCAAATCCTAAATTCACAGACTCAGCAGTACAAGGAACACCCCTCTTAAACTGCTCTCACCAAAAAAAAATGGATACCAAAAATCACCTCAAAAATTAATCACTAGTAATCATGAGTCACAAATTAATCTCTGAATTGATACCACAGAACCCTTGTCATTGCCAGAGAGCATATATGAGGTACCTATACCATAATCCAAGAAGGAGAGCAACTACAACAGAAAGCTCAATGGCTGTGGGTCGGGTGCCAGCCATAATTCTGGCTCACATTCGGTCAAATCACACAACCTCCTTGGACTTACTGGTCCTTATCTACAAAATGAAAGATTGAGACTAAATGGTGCTGGATGCCAGCATTATCTTCCAATGTAACATTACTTCTGAAAGTACAAGACTTTAATTCAGTTCCTATTTAACTACACTTCATTAAGTAATTAATAAACATGAATTATTGTTTAAACTCACTAGTAATCAAAAACATAAATCAAGAGACTAAGTTGCCTATCAAATTGGCAGACGTTTTTAACTTTTAATATTGCCTTAATATACTAGTAATACTCATTTACAGGGGCAAAATTACAAATACAGATATGGAAAGATCACCATCCATAAGACTGCCAGTCAAAAATAACTACCATTCACATTTTCATTTATGCCCTTCAAAACCAGTATCATGTTATTTTTTTGGTTTCAGAAGGATACTTATTCCCAAAAACATATTGGAACTGTCTTCCCATTTCAATATGGAGCTACATCATCCTTTTATGTGGTTGTATCATCATTTATGTAATTGGTTCCCTAACATTAGACATTATTTATTGCTATTTTGCTATTATAAACAGTGTTGAGGTGAACATCTTTGTATATACAGCTCATCTGATTATTTCCTCAGGCTAAATTCCTGTAAGTGGAATTTCTAGTATGTACATATTCAAGGCTTATGACAACTTTTGCCAGCCTATCTCCAAAAGTACATTTTACTCTCCCACTGATCTCGGTGAGACTGCCTGTTTCCCACAGCCTCACCAACACTGGGTATAATAATCTTAACTTTTGCAAAATTGATACGTAAGCCTGTTTAACTTGGTGCTCTGTTTAGTGAGTTAAACCTTTCCATGCATAGCTATCAAACGTTTTAAATTATTTATTTCTTTATGATGGTTATATTATTTGCTTGCTTTCTGTTGGGATGTTCATGGCTGGTGAAATGGAAATTATCACATTCTCTTGGAATTTTTCACATGAGGAATAGCTGAAGGGAAAGAAGTTTAATTAATTTGAAGAAAAGAAGACTGATAAGATATGATTATAAACTATAAACATCTGAAAAGCTGCCCTTGATACAGAAGCCTGCATAGGAGGCAAAATGCAGACTGTCATTTATTAGATGTTCATATAACACAGGTGGGATTTGTAGAAACCAAACAGCCTGAGACAGTTCTCAAGCTAGTCTGAGTGCCGCTGGAAGGTGGTCTCCCATCTATCCCTACTGTAGACAGAGAAAGCTGGAATTCTAACAATCCTACCGCACCCCATAGCAGGGGTCACTGGTGCAGTCTTCTTGATACCCCAGTCTTCATAGTCACTCCAGAAAATCAGGAATGAGAAAAAGTGAATTCTAGTCTTGAATGATTACCACATTCAGGAGATGTTAATCATGACAGAATTGTGTTTATCCCATATCTTATTACAAACAGTATTACAGAACTCCTGAGGATTATTGCAGTATAAATGAACCTTAACTACAAATTTTTGTCGATCTATTTTCAGAAGCCTTCAGCCCTAGTTATAAGGAGAAATCTCTTTAGGTTGGAATTAAGTTCCAACTACAAGGGTAATTTCACACTCCCAGATAATGGGAGGCAACTCCGTGCCTGGCTCCTTGCTCTAATACCTACCCAAAGTCCACCTACTTAGAAGGCAGGCTATGTAGTGACTTTCAAGACATAGTATTATTTCTGGAGACTGTATAAGCACCCCCAGGCTAGGGTCCTCCAGACTGGCTGCACCCAATACTCAAGGTAACATGACAAACAGGGAATTCAAATATGAACAGCTCCATGTGAACTTCTGCCTAGAAATCCAGGGGTAAGGTCATCTACGTGGCAAGCTTTCCCAGCAGCAGCTGCCCACTGATCCATTTACTTACTCCCATGGGATTTCAGCCATGTTAGAAGCTGACATTGGTAAGAACAGAGCCTACTTTTTTTTATCTGTCCAATACTCTAAGTCCTTCATAGCCATGGTCAGTAGGCAAACTGAACAGTCTCATCATTCCAAAGCCAGTGAAAACACTTGAAGAGTAGGTTGCCATCCATAAAAAAATGAGGGCACAAAACTAGAACTGGTCAGTTCCCCACTTTAGAGGACTATTCAGAAATAACCCAGTGCCTGTGGGTAAGTGGTCAAGGAATCTTGGATTACTGCAGGAGAGACAGAGGATCACGCCAGTTGCTCATCACTAAGCATGCAAGTAGGAAAGACCCCTCACACTGCCTGGGTCCTTCCTTATACATGTACCAGGGCTCTAGAAGGTCTGATGAGCTGGTATGGGCAGGGGTCATTCTATCTTTTTACCAATAATCATACACAAGAAATCAAAGTGGAAAAGACATCCATGCTAGCTTATTTAAGAAGGACCTACAAAGCCCTCAAAGAAGTGGACACTTCAGCCATGGATACCCAAGTAACAGCAGCTAATGTAATCCTTTTTCATCTCTTTATTCCACTCTCCTCAACCAGAGGTTGCAGATTTACACATGCCAGGATGCTGTACTATCACTATAGCACTTCTCCAACATAAAAAGTTTCCACACACAGGGAATTTCTTTGGTCTGCAGGTGATCATGACATTTCTCTACCTTCTCATTTAAGAACATTAACATATTTGACTACTTGAATTCTATTAATAAAAACATAGCCAAAATACAAATGCAAACAACCAACTGGGAAAAATATTTACAGCAAAAATGAAAGATAAACAATTCATAGCTTGGTTGTTGGAGAAACTAATTGATAAGATAACACAAAGTCATAAAAGATAATTAACCAAAGAGAAAATGCAACTATTATAAAATACACACATACACATACACACACTGACAAGGCACAGCATTTTATTTATTATTTGGTTTCTCAACAAAATGTTTTTAATGATATTTCTCAAAGCCTCAGAACTGTAATCTCAATGGTTCTAAGTATTACCATGAGAGCTTCAAAAGACCCCAAGAACAGCTAGGATTTAATGGCATGCTGTACTCCTTTAAAAGGAACTAGTGACTCAACAGCCGTGGGAGACCCCACGAGACTCCATACCATCTCCCCCTGCTCTAGATCACTATCTCCTTTACTTGGTCCTCTTGGGCCACTGGCCCTTCCCCCACCCTAGGAGTGAACATGCATGAGCCATTCAGAGCCATAGGTCCCGATGTGGCACATCAGGTTTCTCAGCTTCATTTCATCACTGGATGCCCCCTCTTTCTCTGGTATTCTTTTATGGTGAGCACAGCAAGACAGAAACAAGTCTGGAGACCAGGCATCTCATACATGAAAACATATTGGCCCTTTCATAAAGAAAAGTAATTCTAACTAACTAACAGAAAGCAAGTATATAAGAGATTGGAGCAGAATGAACTGGTTGAAAATGGACACACTAATTCACACAGTGTAAGAGATGATTCTTAAGAGCACAGAAGGTATACTGCTGACCTAGGACCTACCCTGGTTTTCACACTTTGACGGGAATCATTCAGTTAATATCGACAGGAATTCTTAGCAAAGAACAGAAGATCCATTAGAAAAGACAAATTCATCCCTGCCCTTTGATTGGTCTGTAAGCAGGCCAGTGGACTTACTGTCTGGCTAGTTTAATTAAACTACAGGCAGCTGAGAATACTCAGGGGCGGTCTGGCCCCTAGAAACAAGGAAAGAGCAAGAGCCCTGGAAACCAGAACGTGTTCTGAAAAGGGATTTTGACTTTAGATAGAATAAGTAATTAAGGATAAAAAGAATTGCTCACCTTAGGCAGGAATCATATAATTTTAGATTGGAGAAGACCTAAAAGGCTGTCTTAAGATCCAAGTACCAATACAGTACATGAGTGGCCTCTACAGCATTCAAGGTAGGTGAACATGCAGTTCTCCCAGGAGTGCGCCACCTTATAAACAAATAGCTTCTTTCTATATCCTAAACTGAAATCTCTCTTCTTGTTTAAAGTTTAAAGTTAGACCTATGTAGTGTACATGTCACTTAGAAATCAGTCCTGTTGCTTCCATCTAATATGGAACCTAGGGAGGCATGAAACTACTCTCTGAGACATGCAGGGAGTACATGGAACCCAGCAAGTGGGACTACATTTCATGCATCTCTCCCTTCCTTTTCTTCCTTCTTCTTTCCCATTGCCCCAGATTATGAGGTTCTGTCCTCCAGTGAAAAGCTAATCTTTCCATCTGCACTCTACCCCAGAGGTTCTCACTTTAGGTGCCTCAGAATTACGTGGAGAGCTTAATAAAACACCGATTGCTGGTTACTACACCAAAGTTCCTGATTAGTAGGTCTGGGCCCAAGAATCTGCATTTCTAATCTCAGGTGATGCTGAAGATTTGGTCCTGGAACCACACTTTAAGAACCACTGCTCTGCATTTGGGGTCAAAAACCTTCTGTCAAGGGCCAGAAAGTAAATAGCATAGACTTTGCAGTCTCTGTTGCAACTACTCAACTCTGCTGTTGTAGTCCAAAAGCAGCTAAAACTAATACTTAGATGAACAGAAAGGTCTGTGTTCAAGTAAAACTTTATTTACACAAATAGGCCATGGACTGGCCTTCAGACTGTCATTTATCAACCCCTGTTCTAGACTCTTGCTGCTCAGAGTTCTATTCTCACCCCTTCTTTCACAGACAAGTCTCTTGAACAAGTCAACACTCACTGTTTCCACTTCCTTACCTCCCATTCATTCTTACAATCTTACAATCTTGCATTTCTTACAATCTGGGCTCTACACATTCCATTCCACTGAAATTGATTTCAGGAAAGTGATGTCCTAGAGAGTTTTCGGTCCTTTTCTTGTCTATAGTTTTCTCTTGCAATAACTAGTTTGACTCCATCTTTGCAATGCAATGACTCCATCTTTCTGGGAACATCTTCCTCCATAAGCTTCTTTAACATCACTCTGTTACAGTGCCTGTCATATAACTTCTCTTTCTACCACTTCCAAATTTTCCATTTCTCTGGCCAGGACCAGTTTCATGGAAGTGGGACCAGCACACTTGCCTAAGATCCAGTGCTCAAAAGACCCCTGCTTGGGGTTTAATGTACAGCAGTCACTGTCTTGAAATTCTCAATAATTTTCTCTCTGAATTTCTGTTTTGTAAGAGAAGTCCAGTAAGACAATGGAACAAGCAGTGGGCTTAGAGTCTTAGCTCATGCTGTCCTGCCTCCTGCTACCTTCCAGAGATGAGTTCTCACTACCCACAGCTACACCCCCTTGCATCCCAGGTCCTGCCTGGCCTTCTCCACTCTTCCTCCATCCCATAACTACTGCACTCTCTGCCCCTGGAAATGGTCTGGGCACAGTACTGGGAGGATCAGGGTTGGGCACAAATTCCATTCCTGTGCCACACTGGCAGTACCATGACATGTGTGACAGGTGGTCAACTGGAGGCTAAGTCTTACCCCATGAGCCTCTTGGCCATGACCATTCACATACTCAGTGTGTTGTGGCACAGAGGTTTAAAGATCCTTGGAGGCCACCCATCTGCCATGAGTTGGGGCAGCAGACCATGGATAGAGGAAATGACTGGCTCAACTTCCCCAAACCCACCTTTTGCCAGTGTGGAAATTCCACATTGACGGAAAGGAAAGCCTAGTAGCCTTTAGGTGCAAGCAAATGAGTGCCCAATATTGTGGGGCAGTCTTCTGTCTTCCTTCTTCCAACCTTCCTGAGCTTGACTTGAATTTGTCTTCTGTCCAGCTCAAGGCACACTCCATAAAATGAGCCATAATATATGAAATGTGTTATTTCAGCATTCAACATGTAATTAAATGCTCTGATATCTGCATTTAAAATTGGCATTGCTAAAAGAGATAAGTCACAAAAGACAACATATTGTTTTATTCCATTTATATTAAAAGACCAGAATAGACAAACCTACAGAGACAGAAAGTAGATTAGTGGTTACCAAGGGCTGGGGGAAGGGGCACTTGGGACTGCTAATGGATATGGGAGATTTCTTTCTGGGATGATCAAAATGTTCTAAAATTAGGTTGTGGTGATGGTTGTGTAACTCTATGAGTGTACTAAAAACCACTGAACTATGCACTTTAAATGGGTGAGTTTATTGTATGCAAATTATATCTCAATGAACTTGTTTAAAAAAACTGGCATTCCATAATACAAAGATGAATGATAAAATTAATGTTAATAATTTAAAGTTTTGATTTTTCTTTATTGAAATGACACTAAATGCAAATAAAAGTCACCATGGTGTCAAGAGAGACCACAGAAGAAAGGAAAAAGCTTTGTAATGAAACTTTAATAGCACTTTTTTCCCTATGCTTTCAACAGTGGTCCCTGCATTTTCATTTGTGTTGCTTGGCTCTGCCCCTGACTTCTTAAATATAGGTATTTTCCATGGTTTTACCCTAAGCCTTTTTTCTCTCACAATCTCCCTAGGGAGTCTCATTTAAGATCCAAATTTCAGCTACCATATGGTGCTTCTTTTTTTCATGATCCCCAGATCATTATCTGCAGCCCACATCACTCCAGATACAAATATCCAAAAGCCCAGTGAGTGTCTTCTCAAGCATTTAAAACTCAACATACATACACATGTACCCATAATCTGTTCCTTCTCTGAATTTCCTATTTTGGTAAAGGATATTACCATCCACTAAATTGCTCAAATCAACACTATAATCCTCTCATTTCTCACACCCACTTTCATTCAATCATTCACTAACTCCTATAAATTCTAAAATCCCAAGTGTCTTCCAATATAAACTCTTCTTAATGTCCTCCGCTTCTGGGCTGGTTCATCAAATCTTAGATTATTCAAGTGGCTTCCTTATAAATCTCTTTGTTTTTAATCTCAATTGACTGTAATTCATCTTTCACTCTTTCTAAAATGCAAATCTGATGTCACTCCCTAGTTCAAAATAGGGTATATGTTACCCTAACCTACACGATAAAATGGAAATTTGCAATGGCATACAGGACCCATGGACACATAAAGTATTTTTAAACATTAACCATAATATTTTTAGAGTAGAGAAACATTGGAAACAAGGCAAATACCCAATAAAAGGGGAGTGGTTCAGTAAGTTGTAGTGCATCAACTTGATGAATGAGTTCATTAAAAATGTTAAAGTATTAATTATAAGATAAACGGTGATTTATTCACATGGTACTTTATTATATTATGCAGTCTTTTAAAATCAGATTTTTAAAAAAATTTCCAGTTGTATTGCAGACTAAGGACCAAAACTGATCATCAGTTTTAAAAAAAACAAAACTGAAACTGAAAGGTAAAATTTTTTATATTTTCTTAATTTATGACATGATAAGAAAATAAGATACCCAATCCAAAAACTAAATGAAGGCAAAAACTCAGAGAAGAAAAGATAGCACTGAGGCTGGCTTTCATCCTGAGAATATTTGTCAAATCAGCTCAATGTGAGTTTGTTTTCACAACCTCTTAGGATTTCTTAAGGTGGGAACTCTAATGGGTATTCTTCCATAAAATTGAGATCTCAAAGGGCAACACCCCCAGGGGAAGGATAAACCAGAAATAAACTGCCCCCCTTCCCTTCAAAAACCTTTTAAAGAAATGTTCATGTGTGGGACTTCTATTATGAGTAAAGGTAACAAAATTCAAATCTCTATTGAGAACTGGTAATGACAAACAGCATTTATTGGGTTTATACCCAAAACGTATATTGCTTGATAGGTTTCAAAGAAAGAAATTTTAAAAATCTCAAGCTGACAATTTAGTTTAAAATGTCCCTGTCACACACTGATACTACCTCTGAGAGACCTGACAGAAACAAATGCAAATTCTCTCTGCAAGAAATCACCTTCCTCATGGTCTCAGAGTTTACCCAGACAAAATTCAAAGACACAAACCACAGTTAAAATTCACAAAATACAAAGACAGAAGAATTGGAGCTGCAAATACTTAAATATTGAAGTTAACAGACATAGAACAAAACTAAAACATTTAAAATTTTCAGGAGATAACAAATAGACTTGAAAATATGAACAAAAGGCAATCATTTGAAAAAGTTAAAAGAATATCTAGAAATTAAAAATACAACCTTTGAAATTAGAATCTCAATGGAGGAGTTTAACAACAGATTAGACACAGTGGAAAAGAGAAAAAATTGAAAGATAGATCTGAGGAAATTATCCCATATGCAAGCAGAGGAGAAAGTCTGAAAGAAAGTTTAAAAAACATGGAATGTATGTAGAAGCTAGCATACATTTATTTGGAGTTCTGTAGTAGTTTCATAACCTTTTAAAATTGGAATAGTCTTTTAACCATTAAAGCAACTAAGTCAGATATATAAAGGTTTCCACATCTAGAGGAAACTCCAGATACAGATGGCTTCACTAGCAAGTTCTACCAAACATTCAAAAATACATATAATTCCAAGCTTAATGAAAACTTTTTGTAAAAAAATGAGTACACCGTAAATCATTCTCTCATATTATAAGTCTAGCATTGCCTTGATGCTAAAACCTAACAAGGACCTATATAATAAAGGCAAAGCACAGGCCAATCTCAATGGAGAACATGAATGCAATAATCTTAAAAAATAAATATTAACAAATTATCAATGTATAACAATGATCAGTATATGGAAAGGATAATCTATCAATATCAAGTTGGATTTGTGCTAGAAATATTAGTTTAACAATAGAAAAACAATGTAATTCTCCACATTAATGAAGGAAAAAATGATGCAATCACCTTATAGATGAAGAAAAAGCACTTTAAATCAATATCCATTCACACCTTTTTAAAAAAAGCTCTTAATAATCTGAAAATAGAAGTGAGCCTCTTTAACCTAGTAAAGGATATTAACAACAACAAATATAAGCCTACAGAAATCATCACAATTAATAGGACAAGTCTGAAAACCTTCACTTTGCCATAGGAAACACAACCCTCTCTCCCCACTTTTATAAAATATTATACTGGAAATTGAAACAGGTGCAAGAACAGAAGAAAAGAAACAAGTGATGTAACAACTGGAAAAGAAGAATTGGAATTGTCAGTTTCACAAAGGATAGAATCCAAAACAATTTACAAATAAATGACTAGAATTCAAAGGAAAATTTAGGTATATTTCTGGATACAAAGTCAATTTACAAAAGTCAATTATATTTCAATTACAAAAGGAACAGATAATTAGTCTATGGATGTTTTTTAAGATACTATTTTCAATAGCATTAAAAAGAAATTTAATAAAAGTTGTACAAATACTCCATAGAAAAAAATATTTTAAAAAATTATAAAAAGCATTCAAGACCTAAATAAAACATATTCCAAATTCACTGGACTAGACTCAGTATTGCAGAGATGTCCATTTCCCCAGATTAATCTTGTAAATTCAATAAAGTTCTAAATAAAATTTCAGCAGGTTTTTTCATTGAATTTGCCAAGCTGTTTCTAAAATTTCTATGGAAGAACAAAAAGCCAAGCTAATTAGCCAATATATTCCTGAAGAAAAAGAAGATGTTTTCTACCCATATCAAAACTTCATATAAAGCTGACATAATTAAAAAAATATGATGTTGGCATAATGCAAACAACCAAAGAAGTAAATTACAGAGCATAGAAATTGACCCACACATACACGAAATTTGGTTTATGACAGGGCTATTATTGCAAATCAGTGGGGAAAGAATGAATTTTTAATAAATTGTGCTGAGAATTGGTTATCCTTATTTAAAAGAAGAAAGAAAGAGAATGTACTTTTATCTCATACCACACAGAAAGTCAGTTCCAAGTAGGTTAAAGACCTAACTGGAAGACAGAACTATAACATTTTCAGAAGAAATGTAGCAGTCTATTCTAACACCTGAGGGAAGAAATTTTACTTATGTCACAAAGGGCACAAATTCTAAGTGAAAATGTGATAAATTTGACTACATTAAAATTAAGATTATATGTTTACCACTAGATACCTTAAAGACAGTGAAAAATAGATTGGGAGAAGATATCTGAACCTATATAACCCAAATAATTATTATCTAGAACTCCTACAAACCAATAAAGAAAAGAAAATCCAAGAGAAATATAAGCAAAATATTTGAACAAGTACTTCACTAAAAAGTCATACGAAAACTGTTCTGCCTCATCAGTAATTAGGAAACCACAGATTTAAACCAAATGAGAAAGCATTTTATACCTACCAGACTAGCAAAATTATACTGATAATATCAAGTGTTGACAAGGGTATAAAGCCACTGGGATTCTTAACAGATTGCTGGTGGGAGCATAATCTGGTAAAACTACTTGGGGAAACAATTTGAAATTACCTATATATTTGAAGATATACATACCCTATGACCCAGCAGAGTCACTCCTAGATATACATCATAAGGAAACTCTTGAATAACTAACAGGAATTGTTTATCAAAATGTCCTTTGTATTATCATTCCATAATTACAATGGAAAAAAAACTGGGATAAGCTCAAAAGTTCATCATTAACAATGAGTGATATATTCATATAAGGGAATACTTTACAGCCATGTAAATAAATACAATATAACACACGATGACATGGAAAAAAAACAAAGGTGCTTAATACTGGGTGAGAAAAGTCACCCAAAAATGCATACAGTATGAGTACATTTAAATATAAGTAAAATATATTCACTAAACTTTATGTTGCTTAGGAATACAACCAAATATATGATAGAAACATAAAAAAAACCAAGGATACAATAAACCCAAGATTTAGGGCCTCCAGGAAGTAGGATAGAGGCAGGAAAGAGGATGAGATAATAAAGAGGCATAGGGACCTTCAAAGATAATGTTAATGTTCCTTATCTTACACTGAATGACAGGTATATGGGTGTTGATTATATGTTGATTCATTATAGCTTATATGTAATTTGTAAATTTTTGTACATATTCAATATAGAATAAACAGTTTTAAAAGAATATCTACTGATGAGAAAATGCATATTTTTTCAAATGATCATTACCCATTATACTGTGTAGCAACATAGAAACATGCTTTCAGTGAGATTCAAAGTTAGAACAAAAAATTACATATCAAAAATTAAGATTACAACTACACAAATCACAGTTGTAAATGGATACAAACTGAACATAAGTAAGGGAAAAGAAGACACTTGATCTTTAATTTTCCTTTTATTTATATTTCCATTAATGTGGTCATAATTCTGTGCCAACAATAAAATGATATAATTAAAACAGAAAATTGATGCTCTGAACAGGTCTTTTATTAGAACTATTTGAACTACAGGCCAGATAACTAAGGGACTGCCATTCACCTAGTGGCATCTTACCTCAATTGCAAACAAAGTATTCAAGGAAAAAAAATCAACCTCTTGATTGCTGCACTTGTGAACCTTGCTTTATACAGCAACCAAAACATGCCTCATCAGCCTTTTTTATCTATGTTACCCTTACCATAATCCTGACAGCCTTAGCAACATGGTACCCAGATAGCTGAGAAAGAACACTACCACAAAATCTTTCCTAAGGCCAACTCTGTAACCCAGTGACCTCATTTCATAAGAGACATTGATATTAGGTCTACAGATGAGAAAGATTATGACCAATTTACCCCTTGTTACTAGCGGACTAAGAGGAGGGAATATTATTTAAGGAAACTATACCAGGCTCTATTTGATTTACAGCCAAAACTGCTCTTACTACTCTGCTCTTGAGTATTGTGAATAATCCAAGGTCATCAGAAACACTTCATCTCAATCATATTAAGAAATAATTTAAATGTTCCTCAAAGAGATACAAAAAGGAAACTTAAGGAGCATTAATACTTACTGTTGTACCTATATTTTTGTGAAAAAAACTTAAAATGAAGTACAAACTAGTGGTGGTGTTAAAATAACTTTAAATTACAACTAAAGTGTTCATACCATCAAACTTAGAAGAAAAAAATCAATACTGCTATACTGAAGTTAAGAATAAATTAGAGGCATGTAGAAGTCTGGAATAACAATATGCTATAAAAATTACTGATATAAAAATATGCCATTTAACAAATTTGATACTACAGAGGCATAAAATTCTACAGAGAGTCTGGAAGCAGCCATGTGAGCATAAGGAGGTAGCTGGAGCAATGCCAGCATGGCTAATTCAGAAAGAAACTCAAATTTATAACTGGTTAGGTTTAATTTCTGTTTTGAAGATAAATTACATGCCAGAAATCTATATGCTTCAGAAATTTTTTTAACTGATATTTAAAAATAAAAACTGGACAATATAAAAAATATTTTTTCAGTAAAAACCCTCCTTTCCACCCCCAAATCTCATGAACACCTCATTTTACACACATTGTTCACACACTCACCCATATTCACATGCATATCTCCTAGACTAGAGTTTTAGTAACGAACATTTCTAGGTTACTAACTCGTATGTAACATATAGGTATAAAACATTGTAATTGTTTAAAAACTAGTTGTATGTTTTTGGTGTTCAAAGACTTTGAAAGAAATTGATTTAGGAAAAGTTGGAAAAGAAGCCCAAGTTGATTGACAGTTTGGAGTTTGTGTTTCCACCATCTGATCATAGCCAAAATGCAAATGTGATTAAGTTCTGAGAGACAGGAATCTGCGAAGTGTCTGCAGATTATTAGAATCTTCCCTCTAGGTATTATCCAACAAAGGCATCAAGAACGACCTCCCAGCTGTTACCTCAGGAGCCCCATAGAATAGAGAAGGGAATATAATCTTCATTCCATGCACCAAATCGAATCCAATGGTAGAGCTGTTATTGGAAGATAGGGTTCTAATTTCATGCCTGGAATCAATAGGAAAAAGAACTGAAATGGTTTGTCTGCCATGGGCACACAAGGAAAAAATGGTGGCATAGGTGCCAAATGGTTGCCCTCTTTGCCCTAAGCAAATTCTGCAATCACTTACCATACTAGAAGGTAAAACACACACACACACACACACACAAATATACATCCTATCACAAGTGCATTTCTTTATGCTATTAATAATGTAGATTGAAGTTGTATAAATGTAAACCCATTTTGTATAATCATTCAACAAAGATATTCAACAGTTCACTTAGAAAACTCATTTATTTGTTTATGTCCATTTAACAGTCATAATTATATATATAATTATATATATAAGTAATATGTATATATAAAGTATAAATATATAAGTAATATAATCATAATTATATTACTATAGAACACATCATTCTAGGTACTGAAGATATAGAATAAGAAGAACTAGTTCAAACTCCCAAAAAATTCACAATACAGACTAAAAGATCATAAAATCATCTTCATACACTATGTCAGTGGAGGAGGGTACAAAGTATTAATATGCTACAGAGAAGAAGCAACTAACTTTTCCTAGGGGAACTCGTAGATTTTTCTCAGAGGAGGTGGCTTTGCTTTTGGTCTGGAAAGACAGGTGTTTGTCAAGTGAGGTTGGTCAAGGCATTCCATTCATTAGTTATTCAATAAACAGGGTCTTTTATTTGTGCCAGGATCTGTGCAAGTTACTGGGAATAGAAATAAATGCCAAGTCATGCTCTTCAGGAGCTGTGTTCTAGCAGTTTAGAGGCAGATGAGTAAGGGTCAATAAAGAAACAGATTAGAGTGGTAATAAGGATTGTGAGTCAAAGGAATAGTACAAAAGTTATTTTACAAAGTAAAGAATACCTTTACAAATCACCTTCTTGGGAGTTCTGTTTCCACCTAGGATACAAAAAGCTGGAAAGAGCTCAGTCCAACACTAACAACAATAAAAAGTTGGGAAGACTACAATCATAATTTCTTTCAAGCCATCAGAGAGCTACAACGGCAGGACAAGCTAGTAGGCTGGATTCTAAGGAAAGATGGCCCTTCCAAGGAGAGCCAGGACAATGGAGAAAGAGATTCTGGATGCCATATACGTGGGTAAAAAAAATTCAGCTTAAGTCTTTAACTAAACGCAAAAGGCCAGATATGGGCTAGCTTTTACCTCTCTCAACTCACGGCAGCTACACTGCAACCATTTGAAATACAGGCTTGAGTAGAAAGGCAACAGCTCATTCGGGTTCAGGAAAAGTCAGTTTTTCCAACCCTGACAAGCCCTACGTTTATAGACTCTCTATTCCCTCTGTTTCTTCTCTCAAAGCAGCTAATTCTTGCCTGAACTCATCTCATTTTTGAAAGAAGTTGCTATAAGGAATAAAGCCAAAACACATCAACACTCCTACTTTTGTAACCACTTCCTCTAGAGTACTCACATGAGAATCAAATAAACGATCTTGGGTTCACTGAACACACACAAAAACATCTTCAGGTGGTAAAAGATGCTTACTATGGGGCTCCGACAATAATTCATAAACCTCTATATACTTTAGAATCTCAATCCATCCCTATTCCAAATTCATTGCCAATATTTAGAAAACAGGACTAGAAACACAACATTCACA
Source organism: Manis javanica (assembly GCF_040802235.1). NCBI lineage: Eukaryota > Metazoa > Chordata > Mammalia > Pholidota > Manidae > Manis > Manis javanica. The sequence goes on along the minus strand of NC_133157.1, from coordinate 30,725,364 downwards.
TATAGTCTAAATGACTTTAGACAAGTCATCAAAGCAATTCAGTGGAGAAAGGAAATCTCTTCAACAATTGGGTAAAATAACTAGATATTCAAATCAAAAGTGAGGGAGAGAAGATCTTGACTCCTATCTCTTACATATCAAAATCAATTAGAGATGGGTTATAGATTTAAATGTAAAGAAAGGAAAAACAATAAAGACTCTAGGGAAAAAAACAGGACACAATTTTTGCAACCTTGGCAATAGGCAAAAAATTTTCAAGACAGACATAGAAAGTATGAACCATAAAAGAAAAACATAGATAAACTGTATACATCAAACTGTAAAACTCATGTTCATTAAAGGACACTCTCAAGAAAATAAAGAGGCAGGTCAAAGATTGGGAAGACATATTAACGTACATATATCTGACAGTATATTGTGTCCAGAGTATACAAAGAAATCCTGTAAGTCAATAACAAAAGACAAAGAACCTGATTTTTCAAATGGGCATAGGACTTGAGCAGACAGCTCAAAAAAGAAGATATACAAATAGCCGATTAAACATGTAAAAGTACTCAACATCTCAAGTCATCAGGTTCATGTAAAGTAAAATACAATAAGATGACACTACACACAACACACACATACACACACACCTGTAAATATTACAATACAAATGTTGGAGAGGTTGTGAAGTGACTCAAATTTTCATTGGTTCTGGTGGGAGTACAAAATGGTACAACTGCTTTGGGAACTGTTTACCAATTTCTTAAAAAGTTAAACATACATTTACCCAGTGACCCAGAAATTCTCATAGGTATTTTCCCAAGAGAAATGAAATGTATATTTGCATAAAGCTTTATATAAGATATTTCATGGCACTTTTATTCACAACAGTCAAGTAGTGGAAGCAATACAAATGTCCATCAACAGGGAAATGGGGTTTTTAAAAACTCTGTTACATTCAAAGAAAGAAAAACTAGTCAGCAATAAAAAGGAATAAACTCCTGGGACACACATGAATGAATCTTTAAAATATTATGCTCATTGAAAGAAACAAACACAAAAGAGCACATATTGTATGATTCCATTTGTAAGGAATTCTATAATAGACAAAGCTAACCTATGGTGATAGAGAGCAGATGGTAGTGGAAGGGTGAATATGGAGATTGACCAGGAAAGTGATGAGGAACATTCTGGACTGATGAAAATATCTAATGTCTTAATGCACAGTCATCAAAACTGAACTTAAAATATGAGCATTTCTCTGTATATAAATTATAGCTCAAATTTTTAAAAGGTTAATAAGTGTTGCTAAAGGTTTAGATTTTAGTTAGTACCTCCCTAGATGTAATTTATAAAAATGTAAACTCTTCATAAAGTCCTGGCTTTGTACTAACTTTTGATATATATGAAGTTTGATTCTCCCTATATTTCCATGAACCTCTTATACCTAGGTTGGAGGAATGGTCACCCCTAGTCATCTGAAATATGTCCTCAGATCCTGGAGGGGGAAAAATAGTAGACTTTCAGAAGAAACTGAAAACAGTGGGACAAATCCAAGGGACACTACAAGAACTGGAGCTTTACTACTTTACCATGGGACAGTGATCTAGAGCTGACTTGTCTGATGCAAAACCACCTAAGATGGTTACCAGGGAGTGATTCTTCACACCCACCACCTCTGTGCATAGATGGAAGCCGGCAGTAAAGCAAGCAATAAGGATGTCTTGTCTTATGTTTTCAATTAACCATTAACTGAACAAACTATCCAATTCATTGACTTGAATTTTTCCATTTTGTCTTTAAAGAACTCAATTTTGAATATAATCTTGGCTGGATGAAGCCATCTGAGATTTGCTCTCACAAAATACTTTCCATAGAAGAGAAAACAATTGACTTTCACTTAAATGTTTCATCTTGCAAGTGCACTAAGTCATTGGTGCCAGCCTCAAGTCAGTTTCACAGTCAAAAAAACTGATTTGGCCCATAATTCCTGACAACAGCTGGCACAAATCAAGCTAACATCCTTCAGAAATTTAAGTCTTCAGACATACCTGCAAGTGGATGAAAAAGTTTCAGCAGAGTTAATAACTTCACTTTTAATGTGCTTATTCAATGCTGACACAGTGTTACTGGATTTTAAAGACATTTGGAATAAGAATGGAAGTTTGGTGTTCTTTGGTCACAGGAACACACTGTAACTTCTCAAATATAGAAGCAGATTATTTATTTATTTATTTTTTTAGGAAAAAAGCATTTTGATGATTTTAGGTCCTCAAGTCTATTTATTTACAAATGAATAGGTCTTGCAGAATCTTATTCTGGACCACAATATTAACAAGCAAAACCTACAACCTAAAGGTAGTTTCTTTGCTATGACAGTAAATGCAAGGGTGGGGAGGTCCTGGCCTTAAGCTTAATTTGTATCCATCCCTAAAGAAGTACACTCTGAAAGCCACCACATTATTGTGACAACAGCATTGTACTCCACAGAGTAAATTCTTCCTGGTAAATTCTACTGTTATTTAATTCAGGGAAATATATATGAGGTTGATATTTGTTTAGTGGTTAAATTTCTTATTCTCTTTTTATAATACCCTTCTATCTCTATGACCACCTCTTTGCAAGTTCACCCTACTTTGTCAGTTCACCTCACCCAATGGTACTATTCTACACAATTCAGTTCCTGAACCTGCTATTATTTTTCTTCACTATTCTCCCAACTTGTAGATTCCTCTACTTACATCTTAACTACTATGACTTTATCTACAGTTCCCAATGCTACAACTGCAATCCTTCTTTTTTTTTTTATTCCAATTCTCCTGATGACTTGCCACTTGGATAATTCATCATGTTCCCTTAATTCTGCTGAACAAGTCAGCACTCCAAATTTCCATAATATCTCTTATAGTACTGCCATGTTCAAAACCTTATTACTACTGCCATATCAGACTCTCATATCCAAAACCTTGACTGCTGATTTTTCTCCTTTCTTCATCCATATCCTACCAGTCCTCAAGTCCTGACAAGTCCTCTTTCATAATGTTCTTTCTCCATTGCCATCTTGTTCAATCCAACAAGATATCTCCTTAGACTACTGCAATAGGCTCTCACCAATTTCCTGAGTGTCCACTTCCCATTTATTCTCCACATAGCAGCAAGGGTATCCATTTCAAAATGCAAAATTGAACATGTCACCTCCAGGTTAAAATATTCCAATGCTTTTTTATTGTTCTTGAAATAAAAACAAAGAATCCAATATTACCTGGCCCCTTCCTTTGTTTCCAGTCTCATATCAGCACTCTGTCTATCTTGCTTGTGGTAGACTTATCCTACTACTTGCCTTTTACTTTTTTGAATGCATACTCCCTGCCACTACCGGACCTTTGCACATACTCCTCACATTGTCTGGAATGCTTTTCTCCCTTTCCTCACCTCCCTTCACCCTCAGTTCAAAAATTTTTATTTTTTCCAGAAAAAATATCCTTGATTTCTATCTGCCCAAGCTAGATCAGAGTCTATCCTGTTATACATTCTCATGTCATCTTGTGCTTTTCATTCAAAGTGTTATTATAGTTTGTGACAATAATCTTGATGTGATTATTTGATGAATGACCCTCTTACTCATCTTAAACTCTAGAATGGCTAGAAGCATGCCTATCTGGCTCACTATTAGATCAATGGCATGCGACACATTGCCTTGCACTTACTGGAAGCTCAAAGAACATTTGTGGTATCAAGGAAAGGTCCTCCATGTTCACCCTTTTTTTGTCTTCCCATCGCTTATACCACTGTTCAGACCCTTTTTGTGTAGGTGACTAAAGCATGATCTGGTCTCCTGAACCCAGCTTCTCCCCTTTCAAATTTAACCTGTACATCTCCAGGTCAATCTCCTAAAGCACTGCTTTCATTGTGACTCTTTTCTGGTTAAAATCATTCAATGTTTAAAGATTAAAATGGAAAACCCTTACCCAAACCCTCTCATCTCTCCCTGATCAGTCCCTTGCCCATCTTTACAGGTCTCCATCTCACTTCTCTACTAAACTCTCAAACTCAGTCTGATTTATTTATGCATTTATGGCTGCACCCAGACTACCGGGCAGGTTGTGTGCTGAACAACTACTTGTGTGCCATTTATATCAGAGTCTACATGAATGACACCCCTGGAGTTATGCAGGGTACAAATGATGTGGCCAAACATGAGAGCCCCATGAATATCTCATTATATTTCTGCTCTCCTACATTCACCTTTGATAAAACATTTGCTTTATCTGGAATACCCTCCCTTAATCTCCACCCATCAAACTCTAACCCATTTTCAATGTCTGACCTTCCTTCTGTACCCATCCACCCAATGTTGTGCATTCATGAAATCCTATAACACATCTTATCTGTGCAGTTCTCTTGCTATATACTATAGTCTGTCTATTGGTTTTTAACTTCTCTTGTTAGTCTTGTGGAGTAGAAAGCGCACTGGAATTGGAGTCAGAAGACATGCCTAGATCTACTTCAACAACAGCGAAGGCACCTCAGACAACAGAAATGGGTGATCTTGGGTAAACTGCTTAACTTCCAGAGCCACAGTTTCCTGTCTGGGAAGTGAGAATAACCACCTCACAGGTTGGTGTGAGGGTACTTGAAGGGTCTAATCCCACAGGCACTGAAAGGAGACTAATTTGCCTGAGGGTGCTTTGCAAACAATGAAGTACTGTGCAAAGTGTGTGCTGCTGGTTGGTAATTGTCTTACAAACAAGCTAGAAACTTTTTGCTGGAAAAGAGTGGTGTTTCCTACACCCAGTGCCCCTCAGAGTGCCTAGTAGAGTGTCTTTCACATGATCAGTGGTCAATAAATATTTGCTGTAGAAAGAATGAAGTCAGCCTGAAAGGTGCAGTCAGTAGAGGAAGGTGCCCCACAGCTCTGCTGCTCATGGCTCCCCTCCAGTCTGCCATGGCTGAGTTCTGTCCCTCCCTCTCTGGCTGCACCCACCCCCAAGTCTGCATGTCCCACCCTCCATCCACGCCAATCCCCAATGCACAGCCGTGACCCTAGGGGCTTTTTGCAGTGCAAAAGCAGTGACTTGTGGCACTTCTCACTCTTCCACTTTCAGGACGAAGAATGGCAGCAATGACAGCACACTAGCCCCCAGAAATTCTCCTGAGATGCTTCAGGCACCAAGGGAATTAGTACAGAGGGCTCTTTCATGAGGTCTTTCAGTTCTGCGTTTTATGCTCCAGGGAAATGAATGGGGAGAAAATCACACCTCAGTCTAACCAATAGCGAATGTTAACGAGTGTTCACATAATCATTTAGGAGTCTGTATCTCCATCAAGTAAGTAGGGCTAAGGGGTGAGGATGGGGATGGATAAACCATATAAATACACATACACACAAAAAATTTTTTTTCCCTAGAATCTCAGAATTGAAAGAAATCTTTGATGTCATTTTGATCAAATTCCAATCAAATACAATAATGTCTACTCTGATATATCTCATGGCCTCTATGTAAACATTTCCAGTGACAGGAAACCCACTGCCTAGGAAGAAAGCCCATTAACAGACTAACTATAATTTCTACTTTACAGCACATTGAATCCGAATCCTGATTTCACAGATTATGAAATTGAGGCATACAGAGTGGAGAAATTTAACATTAACAGAGACAGGGCTAGAATAGGCCCCTGTCTTTCTTTCTGCCATTACAGAAAGTTAAAACACTTCTGCACCCACACCATCCCCTTTCATTCCTACTCTTTGCTCCTGGTCTATCTCCAGAACAACAGGGACTCTGTTTAATTCCTTTTTCACATGACAGCCTTTCACATTGTCCAAGAAAGCTTTATCTCAGCTACTGAATCTTTCCCCAAAAAAGGATTCACGTTCTCTATCCCAGTCCTTTCAATGTTTCCTCACTTGGCATGATTCTATACCCTTCACCACCTTCAGCGCTCAATCTCCCACAGACTGAGGATACCTTGTTAATTAGGGACACCCAGAACTGAACAAAATTGCAGCAGGGAAGAATACAGTAGGCCATGAGCTTCCCTTGATCTTGACACCTCACTCTACCATTGTACCCAAAGGCTGCTTTAGTTTTTTCAGTAACCAGTTCACACTGCTTGAACTGTATAATATTTATTGAGTACACACTATGTCCCAGGCATTGTTCTAAGTATTACATGGGTTTAATTCTTATGGTAATTCCAGTAATATTAGTTCAGCTAATTCTAACCAAGGTGGATGGCTCCAAAGCCTGCACTCTTAACTTAATGCCACAAATAACTTGAGGAATAATTTAAAAATTGTTAATTGTTTATTACTCTGAAGGGAGAGCTCTCACAACTGAAGAAATAAGGATTTTGCTTTATTTTGCATTCATCCTTATTAAATTTTAGATTTTGAGTTTGGACTTCTCTCTATAACTTTCACTTTGTAACTCAATATATTAGCTATTTCCCCAGTTTGTGTCATCCTCAAATCTGATAATATACTTTCTAGCTTTTCATTTAAGTTGTTGATAAAAATTATAACTAGGCAAAGTGCTTAGTGATATGAAAGCTGAATGGAGGCAAAAAATAATCAAAGGGGTGATCTTCCTTTGTTCTTCTTGCTTAGCCAATTAGGAAGGTACATTCTATTTTCTGGCCCACATTTATTCATTTTGTCAGAAGGATATGATAAAGAACTTTGACAAACCCATATAATAATTGGGGCATACTAAAACTGCAGAATTTTCAAAACTTCTGTGCCTAGAATACCTTTCAAAAAATGGAAATGACATTTGTATGGTCTAATTGTTCTTTGTGAATTATTCCCTCTAAATTATTACAACTTTTGGTAAATTACTTAAAAATCATCTGTTTAATGATCTATTTTAGAAATGGTGCCTGAAGTTGTCATCAAGCTTATTGACCTATAGTGCTCAATATTCATCTTTTGCCCCTTTTGAGGTTTACTGGAACTAATTATGGCTTTCTCATTCCACATTCATTCTCGGAACTGCTGCAAAACAGTGCTTTCTAACAGTGCTCCCTCAAACACGTTCCACCCTTATTCCATACAGAAGATGCTGTTGGCACCCTACATCAGGCCCTGTGGGGTCCCTTTCTCAATTTGGTTGGTAAGCCCTGCCCCAGCTGCGGTGAATGCATCAGTGAGAACTGCTCTTGGGCAATGGACACCACAGCACCAGGAGGTGTCTGGGATTTATACTGCCCATCCCTTCTCCCAGAGTCTTAGGCTAGTAGCAGGCTGATGGTAAAAAACCTCTCTCCTTTGTCTCAAGCGGGAAGAAACCCTACAGTAAAATGTACACACCAAAGCTCCCCATGGGATCAGGCTGAACCTACACACCACCCCAAACTACATTCTTGCCATTCTCCTTCTCTTCTACCCTGCTTCCTTCACCCCCTACAGTGTCTCCATAAATCACAGGCACATACCAATCTCTGGCTCTACTTCTGGGGGAACACAGCCTAACACACTTCCCTTCCAGCAGCCAAAAATGATGAGCCTGTTAAAATGTTCACATCATTTCTGTGCTCAAACCCTCAACTGGCTTCCCATCTCACCAAGGGGGGGTAAAAAAAAAAGCCAAAGTCTTTACCATAACCTAAAAGATCCTACGTGATCTTCCCCAGCTAACTTTCTGATTTTACCCCCTTTCTCATCCCGGCTCATCCATTCCACTCCACTCTCGCTAGTCTCCTTGAGAGCCCTCCAAATGCTATGCAGTCTCCTCTCTCAAGGCCTTTATACCCAACTTTCCTCCACCAAACAAGCTCTTCCCCCACATATCCACTAGGTATGTCCACTTCTTTCAGGTCCCTGTTTCAGTGTTCCTTGTTATAGTGACCTTCTCCAACTACTCTACTGTGACCCAGCACATACACCCCACTGCCTGTTCCTGCCTTCATTACCTCTCTCCTACCCCAAGACAGTAAGTTCTCTGAGTGTGGGAACATGACTCTTATATCCCTGGAACCCAAACACTGTCTGGCATATATTAAGCACTAAATAAATTTGTTAACTTACTTAAGTAGACTATCTTGACTTCCTACACACAAACCACACAAACATACATACACATCCAACAACTATCTTTGATTTCCAAGCCCTATTAGCACCATTTATTCTATTATTTACAGCTTGGGAGCCATTACCTGTGTTGGCCACCACAGAAGCAAAATGAAGTTGAGTTGTTAGGGCTTTTTGCTGTAATCTATTGATGTTGTTCCATGAGAGAGAAAAAAAAGGATAATATGTGGAAGTCAAGAAACAATAGAGCTTTTCAATCCAGAAGGTTTGAGAATTGTGCTGTCGGCTCAAATGGCTCATAGTCAAGTTGCTAGGCAGATAACTCCAAAATATGGAGCACAGTTGCTGTCATTTGTGAAAAATTAAATAAGTGAAATTTAAAGTTAAGAATAATTCATGTAATAGAGATTACTGATACTTAAAACCAAAGAAAGTCCAATAATTATTTAATCACATAAAGAGTGGATATATTTCTCTTATTACTCATAGGAAGGCTTTTGTGATAGGTTCTTGGGATGGACAAAAACTACACAGAATGATTTTGGGTTTGCAGGACTGAGTTATAGGTGAATCATGGAAATAAAATTGATGTGTTTAAACCGTAATTTTTAAATGTATAAAATTGACTCTGAGGCAGAAGTACTGATGACATAAGAGGCACAGACTTATCTATAAAGGAATGTCATCCTTCACTTAGTTCAAACCATAACTCAGAAACCCAGAAAAACAGTCCTTACCCCCACAGCTTAGGCCACTTCCCTCCCTGAGCCCAATCTTAATACTCAGTTATTTTCACAAAAAGGATGAATTAATAAAAAATGTCATAAGAAGTCAGTCCACTGCACATATATTAGCTAAGTGACCTACAGGGAGTATTTTAGCTTGTTTGCAGTTAGTAGAGGGATTTAGTTCTGGGCTTCCTCCCATACCAAGCCTTACAGAGCCTCTCCTGTTTCTTCAGCTTCATGCTTAGATTTCTGACCCCTCTGGAACATGCCCATTCAACCCTGAGGTCTTCTTGCCACTCCCCTGCAGTGAGGTCCCCCGCAAGCTGCCCATGTCCCATGCCCCTCCCGCAGAACTGCCCGCCCTCACAATCTGCTCATTCAAACACTTCCCCAGTGTACTCTGTGCTCTCTGCAGCCGGGCTTGACGGCCATCCCTGCCTGCCCTCTGTTTTCTCAGCTACCAGGTCCCTTGTTCTGTTTCTTTGTTGATCCTAGGGGGAGAAACCCCTCTCTGTGACGGTCTTCACTATTCCCGAAAGGAATCATTATTTATTTCCCAAAGGGGACCTCTTTTACTCTTCAACCTTCCCCCAACGGCTCCCTCTACAATGTGTTACAGGGTTTTTCAAAGAGTAGTCCCAGACCCCCTGAGTCAAGATCTTGGGTCTGGGCCAGAAATTCTCAGTGCATCATGTGTCACTTCTAACAAGCTTCCTAGGAGACACTGTTGGATTTATAAGTTTAAGTAACACAGCCTTCATCCACCATGAGGCAGTATCCCTTTCAATCTCCCACCTTTTCTTACAGAAGTCTCTACCACTCCCCACGAGGGGCGGAGATAGCCTATGGTCAGGGCCTCCTAGAGGCCAGTCCACTGCCAATTTCTGAGAATGACAGTTTTAGAAAATGAAGAAATGCCAAAACAGTATTACAAAAATTGTGATGTATTCTAAATGTTTACGCTCAATAAATATAGATAGTGCACTATAATGGTGTTATTCACAAGTCTACCAAATATAAAATTTATAATACCCAACAGCTAATGTGATCTAGTCACAGCACACAAGTTATAGTCACATGTGATATCTCTTTTTTTTTTTTCAATTAGATTAGTGTATGTCTGGCTATGTTAACCCCATTTGTAAATAACATCAAAAGTCTAAATCTGAGGCTGCTCTTAAATGTGAGGTCTTGGCAATGTGGCCCTCCCAGTGCCCGCTGTGACCAGCCCTATCCATCATCATTGCGAAAGTGGGAAGAATGCCCTCCCCAGTACATATTCCTAGATATAAACATGCTCTTTTGTTCAAGGCAAACCCAGCAGACACTGCTGACCAGCCTGGGGAGAAAAAGGTGCCTCTGCGGAGCCCGAGGGGTGTGCACTTGTCCCTTTCTGCAGTTGACAATTCTGTTACTCCCATTCTCTTTCCCATCCCAACCCTGCAGTCAAGTCTTCATTAAACCTTTTGGCCCCATCTCTGCTCTGTTACAGGAGAGTCAGGAAAGATGTGGTACCTGTTTCGGCCAGGGTGACCCTACTGGTGACCGTAGTAACAACTCCTAAGAGAAGCCCAGAGAGGCCTGGATGGCAGGGTCACAGGCTCCTGTCACAGATCCCAGGGGGCACCTCGGAGGTCCAGGATTTGGTTTCAGGAAGGGACCTGGTGAGGCTCACTCTAATTTCATAATTTCAATTTTTTCCTCCCTGCTCACCTTGTTTAGTCAATCTTTACAATCAGTGACACTCTCTAGAGAAAGGTTGTTCTATAAGGAAAAGGGTTTAACTTTTTTTTTTTTTTAGAGGCTCTTTTCACTCAGCAGGAATTCAGTTCTATATATACTGGCACAAACTCAGGATAGATGACGCACGGGTCCTGTGAGGGCCTGGCCTGCTATTCCCTGCCCCTTCGGTTTTACCAGGAGCGCAGTTGCTCCACTCCCTGGCTTAAACCCCTCTGGCCTTTAAAGCACCTCCCCGGCCCTTACCCCTCTCTACCACATTGGCTTGGGCCCTGACCAGGCTCCTTGGGACCCAGGGGTGGGGGGGGTGTCTCACATGAGTTTTCTGAAAGCAGTACAGGAGCAAATCAAGGTTTGGGGGGGACCTGAATCTTACACAATTTTAGAGTCCTCCTTAAATATAATTTCACTGTTGTTCAAAAGTGAGAGTTTATTCAAAACAGGAACAGAAAGGGCCATAAGCTTCCTCACACCCCAATTAAGCCAGTGCTAACAGATGTGGTGAGGTCCGCCCACCGCTGTCCTCCCCTGGGCCTCATCCACCCACCTCCACTTCAGCCTTGCCCTGAGGCAAGCATGGTTCAGGCACACTTTGGGTCTCATTTCCACTTCACCCTGAACACCCAAGACTGAAACTTACACTACTTTGCAGACACTTGGAGTTGGGGTTCTGTTCAACCATTTTCTTCCTGGGGAAAAATAAAACTCCTTCCCACACCTGACAGCTTTCTGCTTTCCTGCCGTCACACCAGAGTAAAGCACTATCTCCTTGGCAACTTGTGCCCAGGGTGAGAAAAGAATAAACCCCTGGACAAACGGGTCCAGCAGCCTGTCTGTGAGTGGTGGGGTCTCCAAACCTACTCCTTCCTCCTCCCAGACACACGTTCTGGTGTTACATTCTATCCATAACTATGTAGATTTATTTAGCTACAATGTTATCTCCATTAAGTCAGAGTAAGAGACAATTCTCTGCTTTTATTTATAACTTGTAGGGATTATTTTTGAGTTAAAGCTTTAAGAACTCAGATCTATCAGGAAAGAACAGCTTGTGTAATGAACTTCCTGTTTTCATCATATTTGGACACCAAACCTCCTTGTTGCCTGTTATTATTACCCAGTTAATATGAACTGCCTGGAGTTTATTTTTAGCTGCGTTGACTCTATTGTAAGGACTGCATAACTGCTTTCAAAATGGGAAAATGTAATTACGGGATCTAACACTACGTTGGGGATATTCTTAGGTCCTTTCACAAGGCAATGGCTTAAAAAATGAAAATAGACCATTTTAAATGGCTAAAGAAAACACAGTTATTTGATCCAAAATAGCCCATTGATCCTTTTACAAACTAAACACTTACTTCACAGAAGAAGGTCTCATTTTTGTTTAAGTGACCTAAACATATGCATTTATTTCCAAGTTCAGAGTAGAAGGAGGAGAGTGAGGAGGAGAACTCATGGAGGAAAGAGGCAGAGTGTAAGCATCATTACCAAGAGCGAAAGACTCAAACTGCTGGAAGTACCAGGACACCTAACAGGGCTTTCACAGTTGAGGCGTGGGGAGTGCGAATCTCAGCGCATCTTGGGTCCTTCTAGCACAGGCAGCAAGGGCCTGATTCCTCAGTTGCAGGAGCGTGAAGGGAGCCGGTGCTCAGCAGGCTGCATGGCATTGCCCCTTCACATCTGGCAGCCTTGAATTAGTCACACACACAGGCCACTGCTTCAACGCCCACCCCCTCCACAACTCCAGATACTTACCCACTCCATTAATTATTCATTCAACAAAAATGTACAGCAGTCCTCCCTTATCCATGAGGGACACATTCCCCAGTGGATGCCTGGAACTGCAGATAGCACCAAACTCTATATATAATATGTTTTTTCCTATACATACATGCTTATGACAGTTTATTTATGAACTCGGCATGGTTAACAACAACAACTAATGACAAAATAGATCAACCACAACAACATACTGTAATAAAAGCTATGTGAATGTGCTCAGTCTTTCTCTCATAGTATCTTGTACAGTACTCACCCTTCTTGTGATGATGTGAGGGGAGAAAATGCCTATGTGATGAGCTGAAATTGCTGAAGGACACAAGACTGTGATGTAGTGTGAGGCAACTATTGATCTTTCGACGCTACATCAGGAGCATCATCTGCTTCCGGGTGGTTGACTGGGCGTGAGAAACTGAAACACTGGAAAACGAAACTGCGGAAAGTGAAGGCCTGGATAAAAGGGGACCACTGTATTGTGCACTCAAAATGTGCTAGGCTCCAGGAATGAAATGAGAAACAAGACATGGTCTTTGCTCTTAGACAAGTGCCTCGGTAGAGAGAAGATCAAGGGATCTCTTAGAAGCACAAAAAAGGGGATAACTAACCCAGGCTGGATGAGAAGGGGGAAGCCTCCTAGAAGAGGTGATGTCTTCAGCTGAGTCCTGAGGTACAAGCTAGGCCTATCCTGAAGAATGACGTGTAACCTAAGGAAGAAGCTGGGGCAGAGACCCATGTGAAAGGGATTACAGCAAGGGCAGGTGGCCTGACCGAACCGGACAGTGTAAGGGGTGGTAAATGGAATGAAGTCTGCAGTGCTAAGTGGGAGTCCTTCAGGTCATAGGAAAGCCTTTTAGGTTTATCCTGAAAGTAGTAGGGACAAGTCACTCTAAGGTTCTAAGAGTGATAATATATAGTAAATATCACTGTGGTTCTATCAGTGTATGAATGGATAAACAAGGTGTAGTATATACATGCAATGGAATATTATTTGGGCTAAAAAGCACAGAAATATGCTACACATGAACGAACCGTAAGGGCATTCTGGTAAGTAGAAAAAGCCAAATGCAACAGATAAATATTAGATGATTCCATTTATAAAAGTATCTGGAGTAGTCAAATTTACAGGCATAGAAAGTAGAATGCTGGTTGCCAGGAATTAGGAAGCCAGAATGGGGAGTTACCGTTTAATAGGTGTAGTGGTTCAGTTTTGCAAGATGAAGAGAATTTTGGAGATTGGTCGCACAATAATGTGAATTAACTTAATGCTACTGAACTGTACATGTAAAAATGGTTAAAATGGCAAATTTTATGTTTATGTAAATTTCACCACAATTAAAAATTTTTTTAATTAAAAAATATGGTGGCTGGATTTATATATATGTATATATAACACCTTATAGGTAGACACCTATGTATATAACCACTGCAGTGACTGTATTAATATATATTGTATCAACATATTATTAGGTATTTTACCTACATACATACATATGTTTATCTACGTCCAGCCACTGTAGTGATAATTTGTTGTATATATACAGCTATATAGCTATAGACAAGTAGATCTGTGTACGTGAGTAAATCTATCTAGATAGACAGAAAGAGAGAACAGAAAAGAGGTAAGGCCTAGTTAGAAGACTATTACAGTAATCCAACAAGAGATAAACAGTGGTGTGAATTTAGGCTATGTGAATAAAGAGAACAAAGTTAAGGTTCATTTGGGTAGTAGGAAAGGAAGACCTAGTATTGATTGGAAGTGAGCATTGCAGGAAAATTCATTTGCTGTCTGTTGTCAAGGTAACCCTTCCACCATGGAAAGGGACACATCTATGCTAGGATTTCTCTGCTTCGTGCAAAACATCTCTACTCCCTCCAATGCTGCTTATCCAATATGGTTTCCTACACTTACTACCTCAATTATCCTCTTGAAGATATATTTAACTTGTTAGTGTTCCTTTTAAAATGCAGTATCAACAAATATGTTAGTTTAATATTAATATATGACATATATAATAAGTATATAATATTTGTATTAAATATAATACTAATTTTGAGTTAATAATTGTATTATCAAATTATCTGATGGATCTCAGCGCTCAGACATCTCAAATGTAGTCTTTCAAAACCAAAGTCCTGATCTTCCACAGTCTTCCTCATGCAGCATATGGCAACTCCATTTTTGCATTCCTTGAAGCATTTGCTCTGACCAAACACTTATCTTTCTTTCATAACTCCTACCCTATCAGTCAGCAGTTCTCGTGGCTGTAGCTTCTGTAAGCTAAATTCTAACCGAAATAAGCAGGCGATGAGAGGCAACAAAGGGCCAGGCAGTTTATTTGAGTGCAGTCTCGGGCGATATTCCCGGGTCTGGCTAGTCACAGCCCGGGGAAGTGACACTCAGCAAGGCAGGCAGTGAGTTTTTAAAGAAGGTAGGGGGAGGCAGAGCTTGGATTTACAGCGGGGCGAGGACTGGCTAGCCTAAGGCACATTTTTCAGGTAGGGAGGGGGCAGCAGCCGGGGACTTGGGCACGACATCAGTGTCCGACATGCTCACCCCTCCCGTCAGTGCCTCCAACCTTACACCTTAAAAATACATCTACAATCTAATCCCTTCTCCACACTTTCACTACTGCAACCCACGTCTAAATGCCCATTATCTCCTGCCTACATTTCCAGCTTCCACTTTTCCCACTACAGTCTATTCTCCACAAAGCAACCACACGATGCTTTTAAAACATGTCAGACCATGTCACTCCTTGGCTCAAACCCCTTCAGTTGTTCTCTGCCTCATTGTGAGAACCCTTAACAATGCCTACACAATCTGGCTCCCTACTCCTTCTATGGCTTCCTACCACTCTCCTCTGGTACTCCATTCCTGCCACATCTGTCTTTTTGCTTCCCCAAACACACCCGCTTTGGGTTTTTGCACAAACTGTTCTCTCTGCGTAGAAATTTTTCCCAGAGAGATTCACGTAGCTCTCTGCTTCCGATCTCTATTCAGATGCCACCTGGTCACACTACTTTAAATAGCAATCCCACCCCCACACCCAGTGCACCCTTTCCCTTACCTACTTGACTTTTCTCTAGAGCACTTAATACCAACTGTCATATTATATATTTTTTAATTGTTTATTATTGACTGCCTTCCCCTCCTACCCACTAAAATGCAAATTCTGTAAAGGCAAAGAGTTCTGTCCTGCTTATTGAGGCATTCTCATCACCTAAAATGGTCCCAGGAACATATTAGACTCACATGTTGAATGACTGAAAGAATGAATGAATGAGTGAATGACTATGCTCCCAACTAGAAACATAGAATGAGACCTACAAAAACAATTCTACTCAAGTGCCTACCCTTGTCCTGATAAACCACCAAAGTTCTACCCACCACCTTTCCGTAATTTCTTCTTAGGATTTGGGCAGAGTATTGGCTTAATTCAATTATGAACCTTATGTCATAATTTCCTTAAATAGTAGAGCTGTAGATGCTATAATAAAATGGATCTCTTCAAGGCTTAAAAAAAAATCTATGAAGAACATTCTCATCTAATTTTGAATTTTAATGAATAGTTTTAACGATGAGTAATTAATTTCGGTATTTATAGAAAATGAAATGCATTTCGTCCTTCATGAAAATCTAGCACTTCAGGAACAACAAATTCTCAGGAAAAAATTCTAATGAGATCATTAAAGTTGGAAATGTTGTACCTACCTAAGCCATAACAGCCACAGCAAGTGAATGGGCACCAAAAAGTGTTCTCTTTGTTGTGTCCAACACTGCCGTCTGATCTCATCAATTCCTCTCATCTGTACAACCTGCCAGTGGAGTACTAAGGAAAAGGCATGAGTCTCCTGGTACCTAAGGCACAAAGAGAAACACCCAGTTTCTAACCTGTGTTACAAGCATAGAAAAGCTAATGTCATAAACACAGAAAGAAATTGTCATGTATTTTTTAAATGATAGATTTTAGGTGATATAAGGCACAACATCCTCAACAACGATATTTACAAAAAAATTGTTCAATAAAATGATATTTGCAAAAGCAGTGTTCCAGTGGACAATCCTTTTTTTTTATGAAGATATCATTGATATATAATCTTATGAAGGTTTCACATGAGCAACATCGTGGTTACTACATTCACGCATATTATCAAGTACCTCCCACACCCCTTTGCAGTCACTGTCCATCAGCGTAGTAAGATGCTATAGAGTTACTACTTGTCTCCTCTGTGCTATACTGCCTTCCCTGTGAGCCCCCTACTCCAGTGGACAATTCTTATATTGATTCACACAAAGGCTTGGAGTATACTACTAAATTTTTTACTCAGTGAGAGCATTTCTATCAGAAACAGAAGTAACCCAAACCAGATACGTTGCTTCCTGACACTACGACAAATCACAAGAACAGAGATTAGAGTTCTTAGAAGAGAGATGGAGAGATTGCCCATCCATTAAATTGTCTTTTTCCAATATTAAGTGTCTTAGGTGAACCTTTGGCAAATACACAGTTACAAGTCACTTCAGGATTGAATTCGCTGACAAGTGCCTGAAGTGCCAATAGTCTATGCTGTTGATTATCCATATGCTTTAAACACCAGATGTGCAGGAAGTGAGGCTGACATTCTGTTGTCAAAATTTTAAGAACCTAACTTGTATTCTTGCCATTCCATTTCTGCACAAATATAAGCTGCAGGGGTTCCTGCAGGTGACCTCAGTATTTGCTTCCAAATGGAGTTTGAATCCATTCAAACACTCTTTTAAGGACCCTGAGTTTTTCACTATCTTGCAGAAGATAATTTGGTCCAAGGCCTTTCTTAGGGCAGGAACAACCAATCAACTATTTCAACTATTTCTAAAAATAAAATAAAAACCACAAAAGGAAACACCCCAGTCAAATGAATCTCTGGTATTCCTGTAAGAATAAATTAGCTAGAAAAAAAATTACTCAAAAGAAGAAGGAGCAGACTTGTTCATGAGGGTTGTCTGATATTATCAACTTACATGTTGCAGTGCATCGGCCAACAGCAGTAATTTTCACTCTGATAGAGCTGAATCTAAGCTGCTCTTTCTAACATTAGTCAGCAGGTTCAGCTGCTTCTTTGATAATATTGTTTATTACAAAACATTACAAAAACATTGACAAAACCCAAAATAAAAGAATAAAAAATCCTCCCCAAATTCTGCCATCCCACAAACCAAACTGTTTACATTTTTATTATGCTCCCTTTTAGTCTCTGTCCATATGCAGACAGAATTTTTACAGTTGTAACCACAGTACAGATACAATTTTGTAGTCAGGTATGTTTCAGTTAGTTTTTAAAGTATTTTTCCTGTTTACTCCATCATCTTCATTGCTACTACTAGGAACACTTCACCTCTACCATCCTTACCTTCAGTGGTATCATAAGTGGTGAGGAAGGCTTAAAAACAGTAATAATCAACAGAATTAGGGGAAAGGGCTATTTTTAAATTCCCAATTTAAGGGATGGGGGTCTCTGGAAGTAAATTTCTATGGAAAGGATTTCTCTCACCGTTTATAAAGCTGGAAACCTTTATGCAAATAGCTACATTCTCCCACCATCAGGCATGTTTTTGTTATCTTAAAAAACAGCCCTTGCAGGTATTTCCTCTTTACCTAGATTGTTTTGAAGGCCTGCTTAGTATTTAGGATATAGGCATACAGAGACATCTTTTCCTCCATCTGCTAAAAGGATATATGTAACTTGGAATTTTTTAAGTGTGGATACTAGATACTGAATCCATATGAACATGAAGTGGCATACTCAGCTGTCAAAATGTTGGGCACCTGGATGCAGCATCTTTTTACATTTTAATTTTTAGCTCAGTATCACTAGCTTTCACACCAAACTGCACATAGACTCGTCTTGGCAGAAGCTAGTAAAAAAATACAAATCCCAGGACTTACCCTCGACCTTGTGAAGCAGAATCTCTCTCGGGCTCATCTATGGACTAATGTTTAGTGACATCATATATCACAAAATATCAAAGTCTTTCTTGCATGGTAATAGCTCTAATTATTATGGGTTGTGGATTTTTATGGGGATGGGACAGAAAAGAACTGTAAGTTCTGGAGAAGGGATGGTAATATGAAAGAAAAATGTGGCCTCTACAAGCTTAGTTGAAATTTCTTTCTTTAATCTGGGTAGGCTAAAATGAGAATCACCTACTCTGGTAAACCTAGCAAGTATCACAAAATCAGTATTTTCCCATGTGTTGGTGAGCTAACCTGGCCTCAGTCTTCTATACACAATCCTGGAACCCCAAGAGCCATGCCCACAAAAGAGGAGGATGTCTGGTGGTGATAATGTTGGGGCAGCATGTATCAAATCTTTGGGGTTTTTTTTCAGTAGTAGTAGAATGCTTTGACTCTGGAAAGCCTTTGTTTTTAATGCTATGTTCTACATTGTTTGAATTTTTACAAGCATAGATATGTGTATTAACTGGTCAGTATTTTTTTTAAAAACTGTAAGTTTTACCCATATGTGTTTCTTACAAAAAAATGATCTCACACATGACCTAATCAGTGTCCTGGAATCTGACCAATCAGATCATCCCTCCTTTTCTGAGGAAACAAAGAAGACAGAGGTCAGAAAGGCAGAATCTTTTCCTCTGTCCCTACATTAGACAAAGAAGGAGAAAAGCTTTCCAGGAACTAATAGCAATGAAAGCAAAGGAACAGAGGTACTGCATTGCCTAGTGTTGTACCAAGGGTTTGTGATTCACCAGCCAACTCTTATTTACAAATCAGGGGGTAGTTTTGCACCCCCACCCCAGGGGAACATTTAGCAATGTGCGGAGTTATTATTTGGTTGTCATAGCTGGGAGACAGGAGTATCACTGGTATCTAATGGGTAGAGGGCAGAGATGCTGCTGAAGATCTTATAATGGCACAGAATAACCCCATCACCACAAAGAGTTCCCTGGCCTGAAATGCCAAGGCTGAGATACCTGCTGCCACGGGAAGTATGAGCCAGTGAGTAGCAGGTAGGAAATGAACCTGAGAGGCTTGTAAAAGCCAGATCATGGAAGACCTTAGATTGTATGCCAAGGTGCCTATTTTTTGTTTGTTTTTGGGTTTTGGTGGGGTTTTTTGTTTTTGTTTTTGTTTTTTTTACTGTGGGTGAAAGCGAATGAAAGGAAATCACCTGATTATACGTAGATGTTAAGTATATCACTCTGAGGGCATTCTGAGATAAATCAGAGGCCATAATTGGAGGTAGAGAAAGCCCTTAGATGTTATTATAAAGCCCAGAGAGAAATGTGAGGGCCTATTCTAATGCCAGAAGGCATACAAGGAAAGAACAGTTAACACTATTCAGGATAGAAGTCAGCAGGTACTGGGAATTGAATGGATATGGGGAGGGCAGGTAGGAGTTCCAGACTTCTCTTTCAGATTATTGAATGGATGATGGTTAGATACAGGAAGAGAAGATTTATAGGGGGAAGAGCAATAGACCTAGATAAAAGTTTTGCAAAGGTCTCAGTTATTCTTCGGTGGAGATAAAACAGATAACAGAATGCACTCATTCAACAAATATTTTAATAGTCATTATCTGTAGAAAACAGTTTGTACCTGAAGTTTGTTAGCTTCTTTTGCAAGCAAGATTGAGAGAAATTTGATGTTATTTTGAGGAAGTCGCTAAGAGCTTAATGGTTCTGTAATTTCAGGAGATGAAGGGTTTCTCTTTTTTAATCTAGAGACAACTACACTTAGAGTTCATCTTGAGGAAACCATACCTGTGGAGTTAATTAAGGTAAATAGGTTGGCAAGGACTTCAGCCAACTACTCAAATAAGATCAAAATAATTCTGTCAGCAAAGATTTTCTTCTGGAGCTCTTTTTAGCCTTGAAAGATTGGACTTTTTTAGAGATGATGAAAATAATGGATTCTGGCTCTGGAGAATACTGGAGACAACAAAATGCAGAGAGGCAGAGTTGCAATAGAGATGATTCGTGTAGTAATCAATCCATGCACGTGATTCTGAATTTCCTTGTACTGAAGAAATACCAAAGTCCCCAAAGCTGAATAGTTGGTGTCCCTGCAGTTACGCACAAAATATTCTGGAATATTTTATGCAATTTAATTTTGGGGAAGGATAAGTTGTTTTTAAAGGAACTAATTCAATTAGTCTTTAGGTAACTTGATCTCAGTTATATTTGAGATAATATCTTGATAATATGGCCTGGAATGTTTTTAATTTCTGATCTCATTTAGAAAGCAAGAGATGAAAGAACTTGTCCTAGAATAGTCCAGTGACATAGAAGTATAACTACAGTTCATTAATATTATAAATAGTTACTTTTGATGCCCTCCAGAATAAAATATGTGCCATAAATTCTTGGTTATCATAAATTTATTTGTCCACTTCAGTTTAACATTATCCCTAAAATCTCACTGATTGAGCTATGTGTAGGGACAGATTCAAGGACAATTTTGAAGGTTCAGATGAAGTTTAAGGAGAAAATATTTACTTTCAACCAGTCCAAAATACCCAACTCAAGGTTGTAGATAAGCACTGAAGAGCTAATTCTTCAATCATCAATAATGCTGCCTCTGGGTGGAAATGTAAGTGAAAATCCACAGATTTATCCCACAACCTGCCATTTACTGTTATTGACCTGTGATTACACATGAGTTTGACCAGATATTTTCCTCTTTGATTCAGACAGTTATTCCTGGAGAAGTGCCTTAAAAGGAATAATCTGACAACTGCAGTTTTCTGATGGATGTAGCTCTGGTGAAATTGCTGCCAATCCTGGCATTCAAGTCCTCTGAAATTATGTCAGCTAACAAGTACTTAGCAAATATAAAGTTCAGGAGGCTGTCCAATTACTGTACAATTTGAAGTATCAGTATGCACATTGTAGGAAAAATGTGTATGTTAAAACACAGACCAGCCTTGCCAGGAGCTGGATTAGTCCATAAATTCCTAAAGTCTATAAATTTAATTTTTATTCAGCCAATGTCTCCTGTGTGCTGACCACCACATAAGAAGTTTCCACAATGAATTGCCTTTCACCTTTGCAACAGTCCTGTGAAGTAGTCATTGCAATCTCCCATTTAGAAATGAAGAAGAAGAGTTCAAGCCCAAAACCACCTTTCTAAAAATTGTTTGGAGCCAGGATTTAATCCAGATCTTCTGACAATAAATTTACCCTTTTGACATTATGCCCATCTACCACCTAAAACTCCAACTTCAAACTCAGCTTGTCAATCTGGGTTCACAGTTTAATTTGGCTCCTTCTACTGAAGACTAACCATCTCTCCCTCTCGTCCCCCAGGACCAATCAATTGTCAACTCCTACCAACCCTACTTTCAAAGTCCTTGCTATTCAGTGTGGTCCATGGACCAGCAACATCATTACCACCTGGGATCTTCTTATAGATGGAACAGTGCAGGACCCACCCAGTCCCACTGAACCAGAGCCTGCATTTTTACAAAATCCCTAGGTGATGGAAGTTTGAAAAGTACATTTCTAGTCTAAGTGACAGGCTCTTCTCCATTCTTGCTACTCCATCATTCATCAGTCTCTCATTGTCTCTGACCAGGAGTGTTTAATAATCTCCTAGCTAGTCTTCCCCACTTTCAGTTTCTCCCTAATACTTCACCACCCAATTCCTATTCATAAACCACCAACACATTGACTTTTCTAAAGAAAAGATTGAGTCACTCTGTCCACCACCCACTGACTCAAAAACTTCCACTTGCTCCTCAGGGCCTATCAAAAATAATACTACTACTTAACAAGTACCTGCTTTGTGCCACATATTTCATAAGTCCTTTACATAAACTAACTTGTTTAGTCCTTATATCAACCCTATGAAATCGGTACTTGTATTACCTCCACTTTTGAGATGAGAAAACTGAGACTGAGTGAAGTAAAAACTTGCCCAAGGTCATGCGGCTAATAAATACAAGAACCAGTATTAAGTCTCCAGCAAAATCCTCTGCCTGCCCTCAAATGTCCTCCACATTTGCATGAAAAAAGGGAGGTCTTTGTCTAAGCACCCAGTTTTTGCCATGAACTTGGCTAAGATAGTCCACTCTATTGTACCATTTAAACCTCACAACAAAACTACAGCAAGATTATGATGTTATTGTTCCAATTTTTACAGATGAAACTAAGAATTAGAGAAATTAGAGAAAAAAACAAAGTTCTGTTAACCCCAAGCCAGTATAATTTCTACTCCATATCTCCACTATTCCTTCCACATAGAACGTGTTCCCTACATCTCTGAATGCTCTAATATTACTATCTTTTAACTATCTAAACACAGTTTTTTTCTTTTCCTCTAATTTGGGAATACTCTTTCCCTCTTCTGAAATCTTATTAGCTCTTTACCTCTGGTTTTCCTTTGGCACTACTTTGTATTTTTTTATGGTTATCTTTGTATATACAATATATTTATGCACAAACTTTCTGGAATACTGAACTCCCTTTCAATAACTATGATTATTGTTCCTGAATTTTTAGAAGATTAATCTAAGGAGACAAATTAAATTAGAGCCATGATATTAAGAAAATTTAATAGGAATTCATGAACAGAAAAAAATGTGAGATAATTGAGAGTTTAAACAAGAATTATTATCCTGAAGAGGACAGAATTTGAGAGACAAAAATTAACATTTACTATTTAATTGTTTCCTGTAAAACTGTGTTATGAATTGACTTTCATGCAAGATGTTTTCTGGATTTTCCACCAGCTCATTGGTTCTTTTATGTCACTTGGCTTACATCTTTCATTCTACTTTATAATTTTTTCCTGACAGCTATTACCTGTTATAAACAACCCTTTCAGATGGCTCCATTCTATAATAGCTCTAAAATTACTTCAATATAATTCCAACCTTTTCCTACTACCTGGCATATATCATCCCCACAAATAGCCCGCTTTAAATTAAGTGGAATATGAAGGGAAAGGCGGGGGGAGACTTGGCTTAAATATTCTTTTAAGGACTCATATTGTGATAGCTCCTGTAACACTAACAACCATTAGCAAGCAGGTTTACAAATGTACCAATCCAAGCAGCCATACAAAGAAATATACTTAACAATAAAAAATATACTAATGAACATTTAAAAAAGTGTACCAGTCCATTATTTTCCCAAGGCATATATCACATACTATGTTGTCAGCCAAATAAAAAAATTTACATTTTTTACTGTATATAATTATTACTGATTCCTAGTAAAGAACTTTATAGTCTATAACTGAACATAATTTTATAACTCAGGAAGTATTGTCATATTGGCAGCAACCAAGAAAACTTTCCTTTTACTGATGCTGACTCCTACATCTTAAATAAAGGTCAGTGCTAATTATTCCAGTAATTCTTTTTTTTAATGTGCTTCAAAAGCAGAGATCTGAAGTATATTTCCAAGAGTGTTTTAATATTCAATTTAAAGAGGGGTGTAGTGTGCATCTTTTGTCCTGAATCCTTTCTAGATAGAGAATGTCACACTGGTTTCCATGGAACACCCTGTGGGATAAACTGTAAGGTACTTAAGTCAAAGGAACTTTAAAAAGCCAAAGCAAACCTTCAACATATTTTTTTCTGTTCTGTTCAAAAGAGAATTGGAACTAAGTGGAAGTGTCATTATTCATACAGTGCTATGAACTCAAAAGGGCCTTGGAGTTTATATAGTTTAACAGCACCAGAAGACACATTCCATGAGGGGAAGCCCCTGGACTCTTCTGCTCATTGCAGATTTTCCAGCACCAGGCACAGGGCCTATCATATAAGATGTGCCTCATAAATACTTGTTGAATAATGAATGACTACACTTCCCTCATTTCACATGAGAGGGAATTTTAGACCAAAGCAGTCAAATGACCTAACCAAAGTCACACAGTAACTCTATCCTGGCAGTAAAACTTCAGTCTACAATCCCTGATTTGATATCTTTTCTGCTGATTTTGACATAAATAAATACAGGTGTTGGGGTAGGAAGAAGCAAAAATGAAACAGCCTGGACACTATTTTCAAAAACCTCATCAGAAGCCAAAAATAAAGTCACATATACAATTGAGAAGGGAGTACTCCAAAAGAAATTTTTTAAATTAAAAACTCTTCCAACAATAAACAAAAACCCTACCAGTCTGACTGATATCCAAAACCACTTTACAGAGGTTTTAAAAAATCAGTTTTTAATAATAGAAAATTAGCCCATATGAGGAAAACAAGGAGGCCCACAAAACATAGCAGGTTAGCTATAAACTGAAAATTAGACCAAAGCTAATTTGAGAAATATTTTGAAAAGGACTCCAAAGGCAATAGAACACACATTTTTTAAGTTGCTGAAGAATCTGAGTAACAATTTAATTATCAGGATCTCAAAGAGGTACACACAGGAAAAAGATCAGATAGCAAATAGGGCAAATGAATCACTTTTCTTGGTCTTCAGGGGGAAAAATGCTAGCCAGGAGATGCATGCATCATAAATGTCTTCTGAAACATACAAGTCAGACCTATTGAACCAAAGAGGGGCAAACGCCCACGAGTGAGTAGGAAATGGGCAGCAAGATTTCAATGTATGTAAAGCACATATTTATGCAATTGAAGAGAAACAAAAATACTCTTAAACCTATATCAGGACACCACTCCAACCCAGAGAAAGGACACTGCCACAACATGAAGCTGCAGCCAAAAGTTCAATTAAAATACTTACTAAGAGCATCAGGTAGGGGAAAACAGCTATAATTCTAAATATGTGCAAGAGGGACCATGTCTTATTTGACTTTGTGTCTCCAAAGCCAAACCATCACCTATCAGAAGGTAAATATTCAGTAGGTGTTTGGTAAATTGAAATGAGCTGGATAAATATAATTCATATTGTAGTAATACAGCAAATTTCTGACAAACACAGTTGATTATGTCTGGGTACACAAAGCCTGCATACTTTAAAAACTAAGATTTAAAGGACTGAAAAAGATATGGTTAGACTTTTCTACAATCACTGCACTGGCTTTGACATAAGCAAATGGCCACTGGCCTAGTAGGTACAGAACAGGATCCGTGGGTTACAGAAAATCAAAGCATTAGGCAGAGTTTCAGGTTGCAAATGTTCAGACCAACCCTGGCTAATTACTGAGAAAAAAAGAATTCATTGAAAGCTACTGGGTAGCTTTCAGAATCAACACAAAGACTGAAGAACTAGGCTCAAAATATCAACAGAAACCAGGAAAGCATAGGTAACCAGAACCACTGCCCATGCCACATGCCAGGAATAGCCTAGGTAGGTGCTAAGCCATCCCCACTGAACTTTGGACAGTACAGCTGGACTGCCACCCCTTGCAGCTTAGGGAACTCTGCTGAACCTGCTGACCCAGCCACATTGGATGCTGGGTGCCACGGCCACCACCACCACAAGGAATCCTACACCATCCCTGCTTCTGCAGGTAACTCATCACAGATTCAAATGCCTGGGCAGAAGACTCGATGGCTGAAGTCAGCCAGCCTGCTCTCAAGCTGCAAAAGAGAAAAATATAACTGACTTTTTGGGCCTCTGCCACGGCAAGGACCCTGCTTCTCCCCACATCTCATGCAAGGTTCCACAAACTTAGAAAGCGAATTTGAATAGTAGGTGACCACAATAAAAAAAGGTATGTGTTTACTTCTGAGAAAATTGTAATCTGAGAAACACATCACAATTAGGACTGACCTCCTAGCTACAGGGGTCTCCAAAATCTAGTGAGGGGGAATTACCTCTCCAGGGTAATCCTGTTTTGCAAGTGGATGGTATTCCTGGAAAAGAGAGCCATGAGCCGTACTGGCACTACTGAGGGGCATTACCACAGAGGTCCCATGAACACACTCACATTTCCCATGTCACAGACTGGCAAATATGGTTTCATTCCCGTCAAAGTTCTTGAAGTGATGACATAATTTCTGAGCACCTGTTCACCAGACATTGGTCAGCTACATCTCCCCAGGCTGCAGCGATGGTGCAGGTACCCTTTGTAATAATGCCGCAATGGTTACGTTGACTGAGTTCTCACTAGGTGCCCAGAGCAGTGCTAAGGGCTTTGCATGTACTGAAGTCATTTGCCTCTCACTATAACCCTAGAACTTAGGTACTATGATTGCACTCATTCTACAGATGAGGAAAGTAAGGCAGAGAGGATACTTAAGTTGCCCGAGGATACCTGGCAGGAAAGCAGCAGTGCCAAGGCTGGAACCAGGCAGTCTGGCTGCAGAACCTGTCCTCCTCAACACCTGCCTTTTGAGAGGATTTCCAGCCAGCCCTCCTGAACTGCTAGTTTATACGATTTATTTCCTGGACTACATCAGCCTCTCCAGAAAATTGGCACTTCACACATCCAGTTTAACACTTCTGTGGCACCTCTAACACTTCTCCTTGCACACCTTCATCATTTATCAGAACAAAACAATGGCAACAATGTTGGAAAGATAAATCACAATAGAAAGAACAAATAGGATGGGAAGTCCCACTCACCATCACTGGCTGACTGTGAGCCTTTGATAGAGCTCAATCTGTTGCACGTGATCCAGGGTAAAGGCACTCTGTTGCTGCAAAGCTTAGTGCTGTAGTGAATGTGTACACATACAGGGTTTCTTGCCCATTGCACTGCCACCTGGGCATCCTTGCCCTGAACCCCTTCATTTCAGGGCCAGAAAAGCTCAGGCTCCTCCCTCTGCCACACGCCCACAACTCCCAGACAAACTTCAGCTTCTGATTCTTTGTCGCCTTCTTTCAGAAAATGGTTATCCTCAGTTTAAAAAACAAAAATGTTCCATCCGTGATCCCTGTCCATTAATACTAAATATACTAGGCAGGACTCAACCAGGAAAGCAGAACCATCCTAAGTATTTAAAGGAGAGGGAATTCAATGCAGAGAATTGGTTACAGAAGTGACAGAAGAGCAGATAAGCCAAACAGAGGACAGTGAAGCAACTCAAGGCTTAGCAACAACAGGAAGCCATAACCACCCCTGGGCTGGAGAGACAAAAGAATGAGGTTGTGATACCAGAGTCCAGGGTTTAGGGGCACTGGGGAAAGCCAGGACTATGGCAGCCATGTGTGATGTGAGCTGGAGTCACAGGGAAGAAGTAGCTGCTGCTGAAGATGCTGCCCACGATGAGGCGGGGAGAAACACCCAGGGTCCTCCTTTCCTCCTGCTCTGATCTCCTGTCAGTGTCTCCCATGCTTAACTCAGCCATAACCCAGCTGACAGAAGCCTAAGGAGGGAGCTTGCAGGGTCAATTACATTTGTTAGGATATTGTTTAGTTTTTAGAAATAAATGGATATGTATGTATTAATGAATATATGTGTATTTTAATATGAATTATTTCTGAGATAATCATCACCATTTAAAATCAGCACTGTTTGGGGCAGTCCTAAATAAGCTGTGCCTGTATATTATTTGTAATTTATTACCACCACATAGTAAGTTTCCAATAATACGTATTACATTATGTGGCTGATTATTTCATGAATTGTGTATAGTCCATTCAATAATATATAATCAGTCCTCATTAATTAACATATTTGATGTCTTTTTTTCACATTCTCCTATTATTTTTCCAATATTTTATTATGAAAATTTTCAAACAGAAGAGTTGAAAGAACTCTACAGTGAACATCCATACACCTACCAACTGGATTTTACAATTAACATTTTGCCATATTTGCTTTATCATGTATCTATATAACTATGCATCCCTCTACCCATCCATCAATCTTATTTTTAAATGCATTTCAAAGTAACTTGCAATACAGAACAGTTTCCCCCAGAATATTTTGGCTTGCATATCACTAACTAGAATTTAGTATTTGTTTACAATTCTTTTTGAGATAAAATTTATGTACAGTGAAATGCAAAACTAGTAAGTATGATAGTTGATGAGCTTGGCAAATAAATACCTGTGTAACCCAACCCTACCAAGTTATAGAACATCACCATTAACTCAGATAATTCCCTCTTGTTCTTTCCCTGTTGATACCAAGCCACACTCCACCACAGGCAACCACTGTTTGATTTTTTTCAGCATATATTAGTTTTGCTTGTTCCAGAACTTCATGGAAATGAAAGCATGAAGTATTCACTCCTTTCCATATAGTTCTTTTTGGGGTTTGTTTGAGGTTTTTTTTCCTTCATGTTATTGTATATATGGATAGTTTGTCCTATTCATTGCTGAGTAGTACTCATTTTTAAATATACCATAGTATCTTTATCCTTTCTCTTGTAGATGGACCCCTAGGTTATTTCTGCTTTTTAAGTAATTTTGTACATTATCCTTGCACAAATGTTTTTGTGGGCATGTTTTTCATTTTTTCCTGGGTAAATACCTAGGAGTGGAATTGCTGGGTCATATGCTTAACTACTGAAGAAACTTCCAGGCTGTTTTCACCAGTGGGTTAAACCATTTTATGAACCAA
Source organism: Manis javanica (assembly GCF_040802235.1). Classification (NCBI taxonomy): domain Eukaryota; kingdom Metazoa; phylum Chordata; class Mammalia; order Pholidota; family Manidae; genus Manis; species Manis javanica. The sequence goes on along the minus strand of NC_133157.1, from coordinate 30,696,673 downwards.
CCTACCAACAATGAATGAGTGTTCTCGTTGCTCTACATCTTCCCCAACATTTGACACCAGACTTTTTAAATTTTATCCATTCTAGTGGAATTAAACATCAGCTCATTGTGGTTTTAAATTGCATTTCCCTGATCACTAATGATGCCGGGCACATTTTCATGTCCTTATTATTAGCCATTTGTATATCTTCCTTTGTGAAATATCTGCTCAAATCTTTTGTTCATTTTTATAAGACTTCTTTTCTTTATGATGTCTTTTATCAGATTCAAGTTAAAAGAACTCTTTCAAGTCCATAAAGCAAGATATATGAACTCTGCTGCCCCAAGTCACATTTTTAGTTACTATATTACCTAGATTAATAACAACCTTAATTTTCCATTAAAAAAACCTAAAACCTAGTTTTTCTCCAATTCTTTCTAAAACAGACAAAACCTCGTCCTCCTCATGTTGAACCTGTATATACAGGGATGTACAGAGCAAGTATATACAAATGCCGGACATCCAGGCAAGTGTTAAACTCTCTGGTCTATGTACACATTTCTGTAAACAATATATACCACCTCCCTCATTCTAAATCAGTGCTTATAATATTCTAACAGTCTTTTTTTGTCTCGGTTCTCTGAACCTCAGAGTTTAAATTCCAGATCTTTCCTTTTTTTTTTTTAGACAAGATTCTGGTCTTGCATCTTCTAGAGAGCAAATCTTGACCAACCTCAGATATACTCTTTGCTTCATGCTCTATTGCCTCTTCTACTGAGAGTTGGTACAGATTGTCTATGATAAGCTTGCTAAAGCCACAGTTGTCTTGCTATAAAATATAAATACTGTTATTTTCATTAAAGAGAACCAAGATAGCCCCTGCAGGACATGTGGAGAACTGATAAATCCACCACCATCAGTGTTGTCATATTTGAAAAGAACTTCAGCCTCAGGTTGAAGAGAAAGAACAGCTTTGGTTCTGTGGCAGTACAAACACTGTAATAGAAAAAAATAGGTTCCAGCTCCATCATTAGCCAACCTTGTGATGGGCACAGAATGTAGTTCTGCCATCCCATTTGAGAATTCTTACCTATACATGGTAAGAATTACCTATACATAATTCCTGGTACAGAGGTAGCAATTGGGATGGCACATAGCCAGGTACCAAGAAAATGTTGGTGGCAGAAATTTGAAATTTCTGCCAAACCAAAGGTGTCTGGAGCAGAAGCAGCGGCAAGTTCAAGTAGCTTGAGCATCCAGTGGAAAGCCCCTGGCACCCTTGATTTACTCTTGAGACACAGTTAAAGGGGAACATTCTCTCTAGAACGTGGTCTCACAAATAAGGATATCCATAAACAATCTCCAAGCTTTTGAGTCAGACAGAGAGCCCAGCATCCACAGAGCTGCCCAGTACTTCATTGCGGAAGCTGGATCTTTGGGTAGGAATCCCTTTGAAATACAGAACACCCCTCCCTAAACTGAGACCCAAGAGACAGTAAGAGTCAGAGGCAGCTGTCTCCTTAATGGAGTTATGAGTGTGGACTACCAACCGCAGTGGACACACACACACACACACCTGTAGGGATGGGTATTCTGCTTGCATTGTGTCTATGCTGGAGACAAGTTGTACCAATTCAGAAAGTGTCAAAGGCTTCAGTACCAGTTCAGTGTGAAGGGCTCTCCCAAGGCCTCCTTGGAATTCAGCCAAAAAAACGGAGTCATTCCAACCCATCTCTTGGGCAAGAGGCCAGAATGATCACTGACCCCCCACTTCACACTGAAGCCTATGGACATCACCGATGGCATCCCCATCTGCTGCCACAGTGGGATAAAAGATAACCAATGATTACTTTGCACTTTGAAAACACAGAATGTCTAAACAAACTTTCATCTTTTTTCTGAAATCACCTTTTATTTACTTTCAACAACCAAAAACAAAATGTCTAGAGAAGTTTCTAGACAGTGGTAATAATAATATTCTGCTTATTGCTGTGGCAATTCTGTCTGCTCTATCTGTGGCTGCTAAAATTACACATGAAAATGACACAGAAGAATTATGATCATTTATTTGGCCCCTCATAGTTACCACTGAAATTTGATCCTGTCCACAAAGACAAATAAGAACATTACTTCACTGCCACCTCTAAGGGAATTCAACCTTTCTTGAAGCTCTACTGAAAAATGAGTCCTCAGAAATTCAAAGCCTCATCTTTAAAATGATTTATAGAAACTTAAGGGACTAAGTCTTGAGATCTGAGAATAAATTAAATATTTTAAAAACATATTAAATAATATTCTCATTCCATGGCTAGAAATGATTGACTGCTTCTGAATATGTAATAATTTTCCAGACTATCTTCTACAATTGTAACTTTCACACTGAAAACTAGGCTTTCATGGGCACTGTGACAATTGAGTTTCTTTTAGCTAATAAATTAATTGGCAGTTGTTTTGTATAAATCAGACATTTAAATATTTATATGAGAAATCAGAATTATTTAAAAATTTGGAAAAATATTCTCACACAGCACATACACTATGGTGTAGAGAATATTCCTGAATCATTTCCTGTGACTCACAGCCCAACTACCACATTTGCTCAACGTACATAGGCATTCATCTTTTGGTTGGGTCAATTTTATATTTTCCACATTTAGTCAGATTTCAGATTTAACCAATTCCTTAAATTAACTTTATAATCAATTGTCACATCACTTTTCATGCAGAAAGAAGGGGGAAGGAGGTTGAAACTACAACAGATCCATGAATAAGTTGCTTGGAATTAAATTCTTTATTTGTGAAATAGTGTGGGTGGGGGAAGGAGGAACCCTGTGAAATTCTTTGAGTACCACTACTTGAAATAGTTTTCATTTTCTTGATTCATCTCTCACCTTCTCATCGCTTTTTCGTCTCTTTGTAACCACTCAAAAATCCTCTCATTCACCTCTTGTTAATTCCCGGTTCCATTCCCTTTAGTGGCCTTTCAAAACTTTCTCTTCCTCTATGTTCCTAAAATCCCCAATCACAAGACTCCACTTCTGGTGTGCTACTTTTCTGAGAAAATAGAAGCCATCTGAGGTATGTTTCTTTTTACTTCCTTTCTCTTCCCCCTCTGAATTCCTCTGTATTGTAAATTTATCCCTCTTTCCAATCTGCCGCTCCAGGATGAAATGTCTCTGTGGTAATACACCCTTTATACGATCATAAACCCTCCCATCCCTTTACTGACTTGCTCTTTCAATTCTCCTCTTTTTTTTCTCTCTCCTGACCCATCACCCCTTCTGCCTACTCAGGTAGCCCCGGTCTTTAAAAATAAATAAAATCGTCTTTGACTTTCCCACCTTTGATCATCCCTTCAACACCCACCTTACCAGAAGAGTGATCTACCTTTGCTTCCTGCATGTCTTCATTAGCCCTGACTCACAAATTCTTCTAGGATCACGGTGACCTACACACACCAAGGCTTCACTCACTCAAGCTTGCACGGTATTTAACACCGTGGGTGACCTTGTGTCTCCTGAAACCCTCCTTCCCTTGGTTTTGTGACCCTACAGTATCCTATTTCTCCTAAGAATGCCCTGGCCATGCCTCCCCTTTTCTTCCCTCCCCTGCCCTGTGACACCAGGTATTCTCTACAGTTTGACCCACGCTCCTCCTCTTTGCACTGCCTCCCTCTATCCTTTGATAATCCAGTTCTTTGTGGGCTCTTTTGACATCTGGATCTCCAGTCCAGAAGTTCTCTCTCAAGCTGCTCCACACACGTCTCTACCTGACAACCTCATCTGTAACTCTAGGGGCTCCTCAAGGGCAGATACCATGTTTAATTTATTCTTGTATTTCCATCCCCCAACCTCCACCACCAGAGCCAAAAACAGGGTAGCAGGAACTTAACAAAAGTTACTTAAACTTAAGTAAACAGTGTTTCACACCAGCATCTGAAGCTGAATGGATATAAAACTAAACAGCTGCCTGGCCCTCTACAACCCAAAACAACCCAGCCTCCTAACTTCCCTATTTTTCCTTAGGATATTACCAGTTTCTAACCCCCAAGTCTTAGAATCTCAGTTCCAGTTCTGATATGTTCTTTTTCCTTGTTGCCTACATCCAGTAAGTTAGCATAGCTTATTGATTCTTCCTTTGTTATCTTTTTCCATCTGTTAACTCACTGACCTTCTTTCCATCCTATCCTCAATTCCAGGCCTTAATTACCTCTGACATATCTTATTAGAATAGTTTCTGAAGTCAGTTTCTCTATCTCTCCTACATACTACTTATAGTTTAATCTTCACTTATCATACTTCTAATGATACTAGCCCACATTTCAAAAATAGTTCATATTTATCCCTTGCCTAGCAAATTACAAACATCTTGTCCTAGCATCCAAAGTTGGTCATATAAATACCCATGTGCTTGGAAGGACTAGAGATCTCAAGTTACCTCAGGAAAAGAAAATATTTAAAAGGATACTCACTGATCAACTGATAGCTGTCAGAAAACAAGAACACTCTAAAACTCCACCACTCTCTCTTTCTATCAGTGTCTCTGCTTCTCTTTTCAGTTTCCTTTCTCTCTATAGCTCTGCCTCATCTGGCTGTTCAGTTTCCATTCCCTCATAGCTTCAGCACAACATAAGCAGTCCCAACACCTTCTAAACCGTGGCAACTCCCATCATTTGCTTGCAGTTTCTGCCCCCACTGTTAATTGCTTCAGTCCTGATTTCCCAGTTCCAAATACTAAAATGTCCAAATGACCCAGTCCATCTTTTCATGCTGGATCACAGAAATGCCACAGAACAACCTATAGATCATCTGCACTTATATCAGATGCCCACCCTATTTCAATCAGCTGTGATCCAATCCCATGGTGGATAGGAAGGATAAAAGGTTTAGAGAATGGATGGGCCCTTTGAAGCAGGGCTGTGGGCAGAAAAGATTCCTTAGAAGGAATCCTTTCAAAAAGCAGCAATGATCAACATCTCCGAGGTATTACCTTTCCCTGCCTTATTCTCCTACATATGTATCACAGTCCTGTTAAGCAGGAATTGCTTTCTCACAAAACCAGTCCATAATTTTGTAAGTCTATGCCTTCACTCATGCTATTCTCTCTGCTTAGAATAATCTCTGCCAGCATCTTACTATCTCAAAATCTACCATCCAAAGGACATTAATGGATATGAGGAATTCAGTAAACTGGCAATACACAAGAAAAGACAGCTATGAAAAATTATTTGAACATGATCAAAGAAACAAACTCAGAATAAGATGAAATTTTTGTCAATTAAATTAGCAAAAATAAATTTAGAATGATTAATGTGCTTTATGATGTTTGTCTTCCTATAAAATATAGCTAAAAGGAAATGTATTTAATTCCTGTCAAAATTCCACAAAGATGTCCAAATATAAATAAAAAGATGAGAACACCTAATATCAAGAATTTAAAAAATAATAGCACCAAAGAAATGTTGAGAATACAATAAAACTGTTGGTCTTATAAATGACTTCTAGTATTACAAAATACTAGAACTCTTTTAAAAAGCAGTTTACCAAGTTTATTGATTTTGGAATATGCAGAGAGACCTAAACAGGAAAACAATTGCTTTTCAATACTACAAACTACAAAAACCACTTTTAACATTTTGGTACATAGCTTTGCATACCTTCTTAATATGTATATATTTTTTCTTTTTTTTTTAAGTTTGGGTCAAATCAGCTGTACTCTTAGTTTCTTTTCTTACCATGAACCATTGCCTATGTTACTAACAGTCTTCAAAACATTATTTTTAATGGTTTCAAGAAGTCTGTCATATGAAGAGGTAATAACAGATTTTTATCAAAAAAATTTCCTAACACTAGACTTCAGATTTTGTCTACTTTTTCATGATTACTGATGGATGTAATGAACATCCTTGTATATAAATCTTTTGTGCATACCTCTGATATTTTCTTAAATTCCCAGAAGTACACTTGATAAGACAAAGAATGCAACCATTAGAAATAACTTTTAATAAAAAAATTTCAAAATACCAATTTAGCCCAAACTGTGATATGACTATGTTAGAAGAAGGGGGAAAGAGGGGGGAAAGGGAGGGGGAAAGAGGAAGAAATGGATGGCATAAGAGGGCTAATGCATCAGCATCTATAGCAGGAAATCATCAGTACAGTTAATGAAAAACATTCTAATTAGCATAAGTGTGTTATTTAGAAAGAAGGAGGCAAAATATGAAGAATAATGGACAGGAATCAGATGTAAGAAAATAGGGCACAGGACCCTGCTGCTTTTCATTATAAATCTTTTTCTGTTTGACTCTTTTAACCATGCATTTATATTGGTTTGATAAAAATAACAAAGTAAATAAAAAATTAATACCAACAGTATCATTCAGGTATAAAACATCACAGACACAGAAGTTGGCTTAAGAGCCCACAGTTCTCATAATTAGGTAGGAAAAAAAATCCTTTTATATATATACCATTGTCTATAGAGACCTTAAAATTTAAATTTTGTGAATTCTTATTGAGAACCCTCTGTAAACAAAGCATGTGACTCAGTGCTGTGGGAGGTAGTAAGAAATACTTTATTATTTTATTCTCTCCAGAAAGAAGGTATTTATTGTCAACAGTAGAAATACTCTCTCCACCCTATTCAGCTATGGAATGTTAGAAAACTACCTATGGAGAAAAGATCGTTTTTCTCTTAAAAAATATAAAACTGGAGAAAAAGTAAGATACTAATTCCTCAAGCTAAAGTTTAAGAGAGCAATGAATTTTTCTTTGGAAAAAGTCTTCCACTTTTCCACATACCAGAAAACATGCTATAGGCAGTCCTCCCCAAAATATGTCAGAAAATTGGAAAAACAAAAGGAAAATTAGGATAGTGGGAATAAATGAAGTGTTAGAAGTCTCAATTCACAGGCAACTTCCTCACAAATTTTGCCACATGTCCTTGATAAATGTTTAGTTCTTCTTAATTCACGTCACTGTAGAGCCAGGAAGTTTCTCTAACCTCAGAGTATTAGTAACTTGAGAAGAAATCATCATAAGGGCATCAGACCTGAATTATTCCCCCTCTTTATACAACTGTTTTGAAAGGCACTTTTATAGCAAATAAGGAATCAGATGAATCTCCACCAGCAGTTGGTAAGCCTCTGTCTCCTGCTAGCACACCAAATGGGGTTACTAGACGCAGACTCCTGTCTCTTGCTCCCTCCCCACAACCTCTTTCTGCTGTCCTCCCCCTCTTCACTCCACATTTCTCCTGTACTCAGTTCCTCTCACACCCTACTTCTTCCCTTCCTCAAACTCCTATCTGGGTTTTCCCTCCTCTCTCTCCCATAGTTTCCCACCCTCCCCCGATCCACATCAAAGAACCGAGGAGAGGAAGGAGAACCTCACATAGGAGAACCTACATGAAAGAGAACCATAAATTTTACCTTCAGGTATTAGAAATCTGGTAACAAAGGCATCTAATAAAATGCCAGTTCAGTTTAGACTAAACTGAAACTATTTGTAAGTTTTTTCAAAATTTCACGAGCAATTTTCCCTTTGCATCTGAATGACTATCATTTAGGTGTATTTACTTTGATTTTCAGTGGTAAACTAAATGTATAGTTGCGTTCTCCATTTCTACATAATGCTCCCTTTAAAATGTTTTGCTCAGTGACCATTATGTAACTTCAGCATCCACTCATACAGTGTTTCCTTTCTCAATCTTTACCAAAATCTACCTCTGCCTCCCAAACAGCAGGCATTTGGAAAAGTAAATGTTCCTTATCCTCATCCAAGTCTCTGTACTTATCAACATGGGTCTCTGTGATAAAGAATAAACTATATGATGTTTGTTCTTAGCAGCAGCTACATCTAAATATCACACTGAATAAAGTTCAAGAGCATGTATTATATGAACCTTTGAACTCTGAAAAATGTGGCTTTGAATCCCAACCAGTCTGGCTTTTGGAAAGGACATTCCATCTTTCAGTCAGAATGGAGATACTACAAGAAAAGCCTGGAGGGAGGGGATGAGCTTAGTCTATCTGATGAATACACCAACTAAGAAATGGGAGAAGACACCAGAAGCAGTTGGCTAAACAAGTGATAACACCAAGCATTTTGACTATATAAGCAAGACTTTACAGACAATCTTAATTTCAAAAAGGTCTGTTCAAAACCATGCTTAAAATGTAATAAATCCCCAAATACCACCTTAAAACAGCCATATAAATTAGGATGGCGCCCACGGATCTAGGACTAAGGCAAAACCCATCCCCAATATTTGTTGGTTCACCAAACTACTAAACAGACTTAGTACATAAGTACCAGAACAACTGGGCCAAACTACTCCCAGATCAGTTTTCTAATTCTTCATTTTCAGTATCATGGGCTAATAAATTCATAATTGATTAAAAAACTTATTATAGGCCCACTATACATTTAAGCATTGTGCTAGGGAATTTAGGGCATTTCTCTGCCCTACATGATACAAAAAAAATACTAAAATTCTAAACAAAAACAGGATTAGTGTTGCCTTGGGCTCCAACAGGGCTTGGCACAGGACTAATGACTGATTCTTTATTTAAAATTTTGACATTTTGTTCATCATGGATTTTTGCATCAATTTTTTAAATATTGCATAAAATGTTACTTAATCTTTATTACTGAGGTTTTCAGTGCCCTTTTAAATTTTGTGCCTTTAACAAGTGCCTTACTCTCCTCATCCTAGCCCAGGCCCTACATAGAGTTTACAATCCATGCAAGGGACTGGAAAACTTTTTCTGAAAAGGACCAGATAGTAAATATTTCAGGCTGTGGGCCATGAGATCTCTGTTTCAACTACTCAATGTTGCCATTGTATAGCTAAAACAACATAGACAATACTTAAATGAAAAAGTATACTACGTTCAGTAAAACTTTATTTACAGAAACAGGCTGCAGGCCATCTTTGTCCCACAGATTGCAGTTTGCCCACCTAGTCTACACTAACTGCTCATTTAGCTGTCAGTGCTAGAGAATAAAGTAATTTTCATTAAGACATAGTCTCTGAATAGCTAAAATTTACCATTGAAGAGTTAATGACTCTCAACAGTTTTGATTCAAAGTTTTCTAAAATGGCCTAAACATATCACTGTCTCCCTTAAAACAATTTTTTTTTTAATACAGAAAAATTTTAAAGAAAATTAAGAGCACCAACAACCAGACTATCCAATGATAACCATGATTACAATTTTGGTGAATTGTCTTCAAGTCTTTTTACACATTTTTAATACATACATACTTCAATAAAGATGAAGGTATTGGGCAAGATAGGCCTGGTTATGCTGTGGTTAACAAATAAACCCCTAAATCCTGGTGGTCTGATTCAATTAAGGCTTATTTCTCACACATCCTACCTGTCCATCGTGGGTCATCAGGGGCCTTAGTCCATCAAGGACCCAGACTGATTAGGAATCTCCCACCATCCTGTAGCTGCATCTGGATGGAGTATAAGACCTCTTTCAGTCACCTTGGGAGACAGAGCAACAGCTGGAGGGTCTCACACCAGCTCTTCTATGCTTTAGCCTAGAACTTTCACCCACAGCCCACTGTCTAGAACTGGTCACATAACTACAGGTAGGAGGATAGAAATGTCAAGGACATAAAATGGAATGTTTGATGACCACCACACTTCTTTGTCTCATTAAAAATCACACTCCATCTGAATATATATGATTTTAGTCCTTTCCTTGCCTTTAAGGTTATATCATAAGTATTTCCCCACATCATTAACTCTTCATAAATATATAGATATAATAACCCTCTGTTACTGAGTCCGTTTCACTATTTCAAGCATTGCCATGTGCCAGGCATTTTCCTAAGCACTTTATGTACATTTTCTCATTAATTCTTACAACTAGTTTATTAAGAAGATACAATATTATACCCATATTATGGTTCTGAAAATAGAGGCCTAGTAAGCTTAAATAAGTTTTCCAAGACCACACAGATTGTAAGTGGCAGATCTGGGACTCATACACAGGATTGTCAGAAAGCCCATGATCTTAACCAATGAGTGTGAACTAGAGAGCTGTGGTCCAAGTCTGAAACAAGACATTGCTGTGCTGAGTTAGTGACCAGAAGGTGTGTCATTGGAGGAGTGGAAAAGGATGCATCAGACCATGAGGACCTATTGTTACCAGTAACTTGCGAACAATAGAAAAAATGACAAATGAAAAATGGGACCCAGTATCAAATTTTCCAATTCTCTTTTCTTCTCTGTGAGATACATGGAAGGATGACTGCTCTCTTAGAACTTATTAAAGTCCCTATATTCTAGACTATTTTGGAGAGAGGGGGAACACTAAGAGATATAGTAGACTCTTGCTATTCTGGAAAGTGTTGATTGAAAAAAATGAAATATTAATAAACATAAGAATCTTCCTAAAATTGTAACTATATTAATCTATCTTTATTTAATGTTATCTATTTAAAGCAAGGATTGACATGTATAGATTTGTTGTACACAGTCTTTAGTATTTTTCATATATTCATGTCATATGTACCATCACATATCTTAAAATTCTTCATGAACTAAAAGATTTATATTTAAAAAGCACTAACAATACAGTGACTTAAATATTATCACCACAATTGTGTCTTAAGGTAGCAAACTAAACCACATATCAAACTTAAGCATGCTTAGTCTGTTCAGGATGCTGTAACAAAAATACCATAGACTGGGTGACCAAAACAACAAACATATCAGTTCTGGAGGCCCGTAAGTCCACAATAAAGGTGCCAGCAGATCTGATGTCTGGTGAGAGCCCTCTTATTGGATCATAGACAGCCCTCTGCTCATGTATCCTCCCATGGTAGAAAGAGGGTGAGTGAGAAAGCTTCCTGAGGTCTCCTTATGGGGCTAATACCATTCATGAAGGCTCCTAATTACCTCCTAAAGGCCCCACCTCCTCATAACATCATTGGAGATTATGATTTAGATACATGAATTTTGGGGAGACACAACATTCAGTCCATAACATGTGCCAAGTTTTATTTAGTAAGTCCATTCCTAGACTTACTGAGGAGCAGATAGGCACACAAGTAATTTTTCACAATTTGTTTCTTAGAAGGTATATTAGTTGGCTAGGGCTGCTGTAACAAATTACCACAAACTTGGATGGCTCAGAACAAGAGAAACTTATTTTCTCAGAGTTCTGGAAGTTAGAAGTCCAAAATCAAGGTATCAGTAGGGCTGTGCTGTCTTTCAAAGCCCTAAGGAAGACTCTTTCCTTTTCTCTTCCTAGTATCTGGTGGTTGCTAACAATCCTTGCCATTTCATAGCACACAGACGCGTCACCCTAATTTCTGCCTCCACTGTCACATGGCACTCTTCCTGTATCTGTGTCCAAATTTCTCTCTTCTTATAAGGACACCAGTCATTGGACTAGGGCCCATTCTAATACAATGTGACCTCATTTTAAATTATTACATTTGCAAAGACCCTGTTTCCAAATAAGGTCACATTCACAGCTACCTGGGGTTGGAATTTCAACATATCTTTTTGGGAGACACAATTCAACACACAACAGAGGACATAAATATGTTTTCATGTCTTCCTTGGGAGTGTAAGTGAGGAGAGCAGAAAAAGAAGAATTACTCTCCATGAAATCTAGTGGAAGGCTCTGTACTGAGTCTTACTAAATTTTTACCCAAAATATCCAGTGGATTCAAATAGTCTATCATAGGGTTAAACACATACAGTTTCAACTCCTGAATGGGTTTTGGGTAGTAAAACTGGGTACCTACACTCCATATATAACAGTGTTTACCAATCAATCAATAAAAGGGTCTCCAAGGTCAAACAAACTACCTTAGCAACAAAATTTGGCAACCACCCATTTGAAAGTTAGGACATGCTTATAATTTTGACCATTCCTCATTTCTCTCTCTTTCTCTAAGGGCAAGGATGCCGTTATTCGATATATACTGTTTGTAAATGCTACTGCAACTTATAATAATCCCTGATCTAAATGGTTAGCAACCAATAGTAACAGATGGTGATGATGGTGATAATTATGAGGATGCTGATAATGATAGCAATAAATCTAAACAGACATTTCTAAGAATGCAGTAGCCTTCTGTTTTAATCATAAGAAGTAAAATTTTAAAAGTAGATAACTGAATTCAAGTGTTTATTATTTCTTACATAATAAGTACAGATAGAGATCTGGAGCTTATGTTAAAAATAAAAAATTAACCAAAGCTCAAAATAAATATATTCAGTAGGGAACAATAGTCTTATAACAATGTAGCCTTTCACAGAGCACCTTGGAGTGATGAATCATTGTACTTGATGATCTTAAACAAGTTTACATATAATTAGAGAGGCATGGAAGTTATGGGGCTGGTATTGTTTTACACAGAAACCCAGCACCAGACATCTAATAAACGTTCAGAGGTTTGTATTCATATTATATAAGAATTACAACAACGCTAACAGAAAAAAAACTCCCTACCAAACCATAAAATGATTTTCCACTTCCGGTTCTGAGTCACTTCCTGCAAAATAGCAAGCCAAAAATAAAGTGCACAATCAGGAAAGAAATCAACCTGATTATGTATGAAGATACATAGATGATAGATACATAAATAGATACTGTGTTTTAAGTGTGTAATACATACACACTTAAAAATTTTTTCAGGGAATAGTTACAAAAATGTTATGATATCCTATTTTTTGGCTTTTAATTTGTATTATTAATACTTAAAACTTCTAGAGAACAGATTTTACTTCGAATTATCCAGGAGAGGAATCTTCGGGGTTATATATTATTTAATATATACTATTCTTTTCTTCTAAAAATTAAAATCTTGAACAAGATCCTTGTCTCTGAAAGTCACCTGCTTATTGCTAGGACCTATGCCTGCTAAGCATAACCTTGCTTGCTTCCACTTTCTGACTGTCCCTCTTTAATCTAAGTCCTGTAATCCTTACTACTTCAAACCCTTTATTCTCCAGGCTCTACCCCTGGGTTCCCATCCCTACTTCTCTCTGAGATTTGACACTATTAAGGCCTTTTCTTCTCAGTTTCAACTGATCATTCTCCCAAAGGAATAGAGTGCTAAGCCCTTAACAAAGGAAGGAGGGAAAAGCCTGTCCCTCACAAGATCAAATAAATTTACAAGATTTGAATTTACGAAGTGGTACTTCAGCTGCCTCCAGCCCTCTTAGTACAGGTGTACCCTCTCTCCAGGCCGTTTCTCTCCCAGGGCCTAGGATCCCAATCACAACTATATCTCCAAGGGCTGAGAACCATCCTTCCTGGGTTGCTTGGATGCTGCTGCTCATCCCCATGTCATTAGGCTGTGCGAGAGGTTCTAGCTGTTTCCTCCATGCACATAAGGAACCTCTTCAACATAAAGTTATAAAAACTTCTCTTCTCCATGAACTAGAAAATGGCCAAAGCTCCAGGAGCATGTGCTTATTTCTCCTTAAATCCCTGAACACTCAAACAGCTATCTCAACCACCAATTTTGTCCGATTTCTAAACTCCATAAAAATCTGCCTGTTTTTCACAGAAACCTTCTGTTGCTTTTCCTGTAACCTCACCAAATCAGCAGGCACTGACTCTAATAAAATATCCTCCCTTCGCAAAATGTATAAATCAAGCCTCAGCCAGATTTCCTGACCCACTGGGGCTGGTATTCCTCCTCTGTCTGGTATTCTGAAACTTTCATTGGAATAAAAGAGGAGGTAGATGAGTTTGTTGAACTGGTCAAGTCTGAAAAAATCAGTGTATACCCTGCCAGGAACCTAAGAAGCTCAGATAAATTTAAGAAACAATCAACTAAGTTTTGATGTTCTACTCAATCGTAATAAATAGAGTGACTATGTTTCTTTGGATTCCATAAATATAAGAGAACAAGAACCCAAATGGAGGCAGAAATTGGTTAGGATGGACCAATCTTAAGAAAGACATGATAGACCTAGAACCCCCATCTATGAGCCTGAACACGTCCAGTATGATTTAACAATTAAAAAACTCAGATGCACTACCATTGGGAAATCAGGACTTTTGCCCAGAGACCAGCATACACAAATAGACAAGGTCACTTGATAATTAATATCTGGAAAGTGACTCCAATTAAAGTATTTTAGAAAAGATCTGGAACAGCTTAATATTGGAAATACATTCAGTAGGGAACAATAAATATATCCCTATATGTAGGTAGACATACCACTTCTAAAGTGAAGAAATAAAATCCATTAGTGAAATTCAGCAAGAAGATTCTCTACCAGTCTTCACCATATTTAAAGTCACACTTTTGGCCACTTGCCTTGGTAGGATGAGTGAGGCTGGTAATGGAAGAATTATATCCAGCACGAGGCATTATATTCAGAGCTTGATGCAGGGCAACTTTGGAAAATTTATTCACAGCCACCAAGCATTTAGAAAGATAGAGGAAAAGAACAGATATGATTTAACAACTAATGGCTCTATAAATGGTATAGAAGCAGATTTTCTTTTTAAATTCACCTCTCTCTGCTAATGAAACTGAACATGACATACATTGCTTCTTGTCAACACCAGTGGTGTTGAGCTTTAGCCATATGTGGAAAATGTAATATTTATAAAGAAATTTGAATGAGCTATATAGCATCACTTGATAATTACATTCTGCAAACACTGAGTTTATACTAATATGGGATAACCATGATACAGAAAGAGATGCCATAGGTAAATACACACCCAGAAGCTTACTTAGTATCCACATCTCCACACCCAAAAGCACTCTGAGGCAACAATCCCTTTGGTATTGTTGAAATTAAAAAACAGAATTTATACATAAACAGGGCTTATTATATATAAGTTTAATACAGGATAAAGATCACTCATCGGTGCAGAAGATAATACATAAGAAACACTGTTCTGATAAATCTGTATCTGTATCTCATAAATTTTAAATGGATAAGTTATATGCAAAAATTGAAGTTTATAATACCTAGAGGATAAGAATTATATGTAAACATACATTGGAAAAAAATCATGGAGGTCATCTTAAAAGTCATTACAGAGTGTTCAAAGTAAAAGATTGATACATCTTTTCTTTTATCTTTAAAAAAATGTTATTGTGGCATAATATACATTACCTTTTCCATTTCAGCCACTTTTAAGTGTACAATTCAGTAGAAATAAGTACATTCACATTATGTAACCATCAACACAATTTTCCAGAATGTTTTCATCATCCCAAACAGAAACTCTACCCATTAAGCAATAATTCCCCTTTCTTTTTTTCTCCCCAGCCCCTAATAGCCTCTATTCAACTTTACGCCTCTATGAATTTGCCTATTCTCTTCCTTATATATGTGGACTTATGTAACATTTGTCCTTTTGTGTCTGGCTTAAGTCACTTGACATCATGTTTTCAGGGTTCATCCATGCTGTAGCCTGTATCAGAATTTTACTCCTTTTCATGGCTGAATAATATTCAATTATGTGTACATAGCATATTCTGTTTATCTATTCATCTGTTGATGAACACCTGGGTTGTTTCCACCTTTTGGTTACTGTGAATAATGCTGCTATGAACATACCTGTTTGAGTCCCTGTTTCTAGTTATTTCCAATATATACCTAGGAGTGGAATTGGTGGATCGCAGAGTAATTCTACATTTGACTTTGTGGGGAACCAGCAAACTGCTTTCCACCATAATTTCTTACTGTTATTAATCTCTGCAATATCTGAACATATGTTCTCTTATTTTATTTTGTCTTTTTTTAATGTTTTGACATATTTTTCCAGTTTTTTCTCTTCTTTCTCAATTTTTTTTGTGGTAAAATACACATAATATAAATGTATTATCTTAACCATTTTTAAGTGTACAGCTCAGTGGTTATTAAGCACATTCACATGGTTGTGCACCACCACCGCCACCCATCTCCAGAACTCTTCTCATCTTACAGATCTGAAACTCCATGGTCACTAAACAATAATTCCCCATGACTCCCTCTTCCCAGTCCCTGGCAATGGCCATTTTACTTTCTTTTTTTTTTAATCTCCCTTTTCCACCATGCCCCAGCCTCTAGTAACCACCATTCCAGTCTGTTACTATGAGATCAGCTTTTTATGTTTGTTTAGATTCCACACATATGTGAGATCTTACAGTATTTGTCTTTCTGTGTCTGGCTTATTCCACTGAGTATAACATCCTCCAGTTTCATCCATGTTGTTGCAAATGACAGCATTTCATTCTTTTTTAAGGCTGTATAATATTCCATTATATATGTCACATTTCCTTTATCCATTCCTTCGTCACCAAACATTTAGCTTGTTTCCATATCTTGGCTACTGTGAATAATGCTGCAGTGAACACAAGAGTGCAGATATCTCTCTGAAAAACTGACTTCATTTCCCTTGGACATATGCCCAGAAGTGAGATTGCTGATCATATAGTAGTCCTATTTTTAATTTTTTGAGGACTCTCCATATTGTTTCTGTTGTGCACCAATTTACAATCCCACCAACAGTACAGAAGACTTCCCTTTTCTCCTCATCTTCATCAAAACTTGTTATTTATTTTTTGAAAACAGGCAGCCTAACAGGTGCGAGGTGATGTCTCATTGTGATTTTGATTTGCATTTCCCTAATGATTAGCTACAGCATCTTTTCTTTGTGTATCTTCTTTGGGAAAATATCTATATAGATCTTTAGCCTATATTTTAGTCAGGGTACTTGGGGATTTTTGTTTTGTTTTGTTTTGTTGCTATTGTACTGTAAGAGTTCCTTATATTTTTTGGATGTTAAACCCTTATCAGACAGCTGGTTTACAAGTACTTTCTCCCATTCCTTAAGTTGCCTTTTCATTTTGTTGATTCCACATACCCTACAAGTGGAAAACCAAAATTAAAAGGTAAAACAAATGACAAAAAATACTTATGCAAATATGACAATACATGCACAGGTTAAGAAGAAAAACCCTAAAATCTCAATAAACAAATTACAAATGGTATGAGTAGATAATTCACATGAGAAGAAATGTAAACAGCTAATTATGGGTTTATATGTTAAACCCCACTTATGATCAAAAGTAAAAATTTGAATGAGATTATTTTTTGCCTATCCAATTAGCAATAGTTATCTTAAATACTCAGTTCTACTGCATCCCTACCAGAGTTATTAAAAAAGAAACAAATGAGGGAAATAAGACTTTCTCATCATAAGTAAAACATATTTAAAGATCCCTCTGACAAAAAGAGAAATGCCACAGGAATTACCTTCCCTCACACCCCCAACAGTGCTGCCCTCAGAGGTCCTGTTTGTTCTAGTCAACCATCCCAGGTCACCCTCCCTCTGAGATGTGCTCTAGACTTTATCTTTCAAATCTGTAACTACAAGCTTTATCCTTACTGTGTGATGCCTAATTTTTAGTTATCCACACTCTTTGATCTTAATCTTTAATCCTGTATCTCCCATTCTTTTAGGTGGAGTCCCTAATCTCTGCTGTTTATTCTCCTGAACTTGATTCCTTTTCCTGTAACATGATATATGCTCAACCTTTCTACATCTAGCAGAATTCCCAGTCTTGGCCTCCCTTGCCCAATCTGATATGTTTTTAATTCAAATTGTAGTGGAATTATATAATCATATAGATAATCATTGTCTATAACATAAAGATAATAAAAGTAGAAAACCTTATTATATACTTCCTATGATTCAGGCATTGTATTAAATGCTTTATATACATTGTTCAGTTGAGTCCTCATAACACTCTGGGATGGACAGGCAGTAATACTTTTATTCTGTCTCTGAGGAAGATGTTAAGTGACTCACCCAGTCTCACATGGCTGCTGGTTCTAGCCAAGTCAGCTTGACTCCAACAAG
This sequence comes from Manis javanica, assembly GCF_040802235.1. Taxonomy (NCBI): domain Eukaryota; kingdom Metazoa; phylum Chordata; class Mammalia; order Pholidota; family Manidae; genus Manis; species Manis javanica. Next base: position 30,678,840 of record NC_133157.1, on the reverse strand, counting down.
CGCTCCACTGCCTCCCTGGGCTCTTCTCATGTGGGATGCATCTCAGAGACCATGATTTGCCTTACAGAATAAATCCCTATTAAAATAAACAATGTAAATATAAAGTCCTACTGGATTTACAGCATCTAGCCAGGGAAATCAAATGTTTCCTGGGAAACAAATCAGTACTGAAGTAAACAGAGCCTTTTATTATTTTTTATAAACCATTATTTTGTATGACTTTTCCAGGAGTCTGAATTGACAGATACAAAAAAATAAATAATACAAAAACAAACAAACAAACATACTATCCCGTAACACTGAAAGGCCACTGACTGGCATGAGAACACACATATATATATATAACTAGATACCAGTATGCCAGGATGTTGGGTGAAAATTCACTGGCACTGGGTCCACAGATGAAATCTACAGGCACTGAGTCTCCATATCTAAAGGGATAGACACCTTCCCTTAAGGCTTAATAGTAGTGAAAACCAACACTGTGCCTGTAAGCCATCAACCCAACCCTTACACCTCTTCCCAGTCCATGCAAGAGCCTAGGCAGGAAGAGAAGAGTGAGTCAAGTCCCCAGCCTTGCACATAGCCTGCAGTGCATACAGTGGGGAAGTTTTCTTTTCCTTATCCTACAAAGCCAAGTTTGTTGAAGGGAGGGGGAATGCATGCCTCCAAGAGAATCCCTGCAGAGTTGGGAGTAACTGCAAGGAAAAGAGGCTCCTGGCACCTCACTGTGCCATGAGTGAAGCATGGTGGAGCCTGGTGAGAGAGTTCTAGGGAGGGCTTGGCCTGAAGATGGGGGCGGCACTTGAACACAGAGATTTATACCTGCTTCTCCCTTTAGATTTCTGAAGACTAGAGGCTTTTAGAGTAGCCCTCTGGCAGCGTGACGAGAAAATACAGCAGAAAGAAAAGTGTGGCACCTCCACCCTGAAGTCATGACAGAAGTTATGTAAGAAAATCTCAGGGGTGTCCACTGGTCCACAGAAAGTGCTGCGGAACAGAGGGAGGACAAATACAAACGGGCTGTCCAGACAACCAGGACAAATGAGCTGACACCCCACCACAGAGAGGACCAGAGATAGGGATCATGCAGGGCTGCCCCTCTCTCAGGAAGTCCTCATTGACAGAGCAGGCCAGGTCTGCCTGAACAAGAAACCTCGTATGGAGACTATTACATCAGCGGAGGTGGAGGAGCAGCTAGACCAAAGTGACCGGAGGAAGACACGGACAGCTTCCCATGACTGGCGGAGAGTCAAGCGTGTAAGACGACAGCTACCTCCTCTGTCCCGGCACCCCTCACCCCAGGCCTGGATCGTCTATGCGACAGACAAGGGGAGGAGGTATCTTACAAGTACTCCACCTACCTCCATGCCTATCTCAATCTCTGTCTTCTTCTCTTCCTCCCTTTCTCTCTTTCCAATCTCCAATTCCAACCCACTTTTTGGCCCCCTTGAGCAATGGGTTAGGAGAAGAGTTTTAAACTGGATACAAAACTGGAGTTTTAAACTGGACTGAACTGAGCTTTGCTCATCAAAAACAATCAGGATGCTCTGATACTTAAGATGCCATTAAAGGGAGAAGATGATTCTACAAAGTTGAGGCAAAAGTAGTGACTGGAAAAGTTGAAGTGCTTAATATATCCCAAATGAGTTGTTGATTGATAGATTACATTTATATCACATAGTAGAAGAATTCTTGTCAGGACTCTACCAAAAGTAACCCATTTTAGAGCACAACATGCAAGGATGACTGAGGTGTGCTCTAGTTTTCTAATCTTTTTGTTTAAAAAAAATATTTAATACAGTTTCCCTTTTATGGCATTCTATCACTAGAAATCAGAGCACAAGTTAAAAACTCAAATCAAACCGAAGACCTAAGTCATATTTATACAAGTAAGATAAACCTGCAGTGGAACCTACAGCCCCCATCTCTGTGAGTCATCTTAATACTACAGAAAGCTGTAACCCTGGGCTTCCAGGGGACCAGCCATACGGCTCTGCTGTGCAGATGAGTCATAAGAAAGCTGGCCAGCCATAACTGACATCCTCAAATCCCCTCCCCAGGAGCTGGCCATTTTCTTTCTATTCATCCTTATTTCTTTCCCTGTATTTATTTTCAGAAGTCACCCTTATTTGAACTGGTATGACAAGAATATCCTACCTGCAGTCCTATGGAAAGGACAAGAAGTCTTTCAAAAATCAGTGCAACTACAAAGTGACTCTACTATGTGATTCCTACTTACAAAAGTAAAATAGATATTTTTTTCTCCACCAGAAAATGGTCCAGATTCTCAACAGTCTCAGTCTCAGTTTGGTACCATAATTGCCATAAATAACCTTCTTACGCACTAAAACCAGTTTTGCCCTTTTCCCAGGAGGCTTTTGTAAAGCTCAACATAAATTCAGCTATCTCATATGATGCAATTGTGATTTAGGAAAAGCCAAGACCATCATCAATACACAGTTCCATCCTCCCACACCACAGCCCAATCTAACTGCCGCCAAGTCCCCAAACCCTGAAACTCCCACCCACAAGCTGCCAAACCCTCTGGTTGCCCTATCACTGGCAGATGCTACGATGCTCTGTCGGTAAAAGGTTTGTGAGAAACTGAAAAGTGTACAAAATCAAACAGAATGCAAAGACATTTTTTACTGAATTCAGTATTTCAGGATTCTGGAATACTTAATGCTAAGAGGGATTTGGGGCTCTAAAGCCCCATGTTTCTGTTTGGCCAACTATAAAATACCTGCCTGTCCCAAAAGGAATCAGAGATGGCAGTTTGTAAAGACTCTGAACCTGCCCCATGAAAAGCATCATATACATACAACTGTATAAATACAAAATATTTTGATCATGGGGACACAGGTGTGCCACAGTCACTATTTCTGTGCTGACGCAATATCATGAACACTCACAAGTGGAAAGAAGTTACTCTTCTAAGGGGGAAAACATATTTCACTGTCATTTACATACAGTGTATTGAGCTGTGTCCAAAGACACTGACTTAGTGACACAGTGCGCTGCAATACCATAATCAGAGTCAGAGTATTCCTAAAGAGCTCCCTAAGGTCCTTCACCAAACTGTATAATTATTGTTTCAATCTGGAAAGCAATCCTGATACTCTGAGCCCCTCATCTTACATATGGGAAAACTAAAGCCCTGGTGGTTTAAAGACTTACCTGTGTCCAAATGACAGCACAGCTAGCAAAATGACTAAAATCCAGACTTCTTGATTCCTAGCTCTGTGCTCTTCCCATTCCCTTTTGCTGTTCCCCAACCTAACATAAACCCACTGTTCCCACATTCACTCTCTCCATCCCATTCTCACCTCTATGCTACTACCCATATGCTCCAAATCCCCAAAACTGCTTCTCTGATTGCTTGGGCTAAACCTCTTTTCTGGACTCTTAACTTAGTCCCTCCTGGCATAGCACTGTCCTCCTCCCTAACTTGGGTTTCTTGTCCTTCCCAATCACTACCTTCTTTCTCAGATTTCACTCCACTCAGCCCAGGACTCTCTTCTCTGATTCTGAGGCCCAGGCTTCCCTCAATCACTTATTACCCTGAAATCTTATGTACTGCAGTAGTATATTAGTTTTCCATGGTGTCAGTATTCTATTGCACTGTAAGAAATTACTCTGAAGTCAGTGGTTTAAAACAAACAAATCTGTTATTTTACAGTTCTTTGGGTCTGACATCTGACATGGGTCTCGCTGGACTAAATTCAAGGTGCACTCCCTTCTGAAAGCTTTGGAGAGAACTCATTTACTTGCATTTTCTAGCTCTAGAGGCCACCCACATGCATTGGTTCATGGTCCCTTGCTCTGTCTTCAAAGCCAGTAGGACAGCATTTGTGAGATCCTGAAGCTATGACATCTCTTCCTCTGCCTCTCTTCTTCTACCTCTAGGGACCTTTGTGATTACACTGGGCCCACCAGAATAACCCAAGACAACTTCCCATGTAAGATCAGCTGTTAACAACCTGAATCCATCTGCAACTTTAATCCCCCTCTGCCATGCAACTTAATGCGTACGCATGTTCCAGGGATGAGGACATGACATCCTTGGGAGGCTGTTAATCTTCGGTCTCCCCTTCAGCATTGTCTCCTCATCCCCTGACAGCCTCGACCCCAACCTACAGGAGAATGGATGCTAGATTGATGGACTCCCCAAATGACCACTGGGCACGTCTCACACGTCTCACCCCTCATGCTGTAGTGGTCATTTGGGCATTTTCCTCTCAGAGGTCTGAGGAGGACACTGGCCAGGCCACTCCAGGCCCTCTGTCTGCATAATGTTAGGGAGGGCAGAGCAGAGCAACAGGGAGGAGAAAGGAAGGAGCTGTCCTGGAGACCAAGGACCCGGAAGGACTAATACACACAGTGTTATTGCTAAGGCTGACGGTGGTGCTGGCTAAGTGTATCGTGAACACACAGGCCACTGAACATGCAGTCTGAGCTTTCAACAGGAAATTCCTTGGGAAAAGACTTCATAGTCAAAATTAGGAAAAGTCATTGAATTGTTGGGTAAACTACATTCTGTAAGGAAAAAAAAGCCCCAACTCAAGACAACTGTGGAAGATGCTATGGAATCAGCCCTAGAGCATCGTATGAGTCACCTTGTAAATACTTACTTTTAAAAATTTCTTTTGAAATAATTAAAGATTCCAGGAATCTGCAAAGGCAGAACAGAAAGGTCCCATGTACCCTTCATCCAGTCTCCCCCAATGGTTGTATTTATGTAACTATGGTACAAAATCAAAATCAGGAAATTGACATTTGCACATGTATGTATAATTCTATGCCATGAAACTTACATTTTAAAAACCTTAACTGAATAAATGTATATGTCCCTACACCCACACTCAGTCAGAATCCCACAAAGATGGCAGCACTCCATGGACTTAGGACTCACCTTCTACCCAAAAGACCTGGATTGGGTGGCTTCTAAGAATCCACACAACCCTAAGATAAAGTGCACAGTGAAGCACAGTGAACTTGAGAAGGGCCTGCATACGGAATGAACCTGAGCAGGGCACAACTTGATAGGAACAGCCCTGAAAAGAAGCTATTGGAATACACTGAAGAATATGTATCATGGTGGCTTCAACCTAAATAATTGCAATAAAATTGGAAAGAAGAAAAGGATTCAAGATATACTTTCAATGTAGAGTCAGGGTCAGCTGAATTCTGTCATCTGGGTCATCAGTAACAAATTTCCACATCAACCATGGAAGCCTAAGGATCCAGAACAAGACCATGAAACAGACTAAAGGTGAGCAATCTGTATGGGGGCTAGAGCTGAAAATGGCCTCATTGTCACTGTCATTGTTAGTACCCATCAACAGCTACTTTGCTCAGATGGTTCCACTTGTCTTGTCAAGCGACACCTACTCGGTTCAGACATTCATAGACCCAGCTTATCCCGTGCACTTAGCTTCCTGCCTAGAAAACTGACACACACAGTGTGCCCCAGGATTAGGTGCAATTGTACACTTGTGCTTGGGGTACTGACATCCCTGTTTGCGTTGGTTCTGCCTTATCTGTCTGCAAGTTCTCCTACTTGCAGGTTCAAGTTAGCGCAGTTCAGTGGTACAGTGACAGCTTCTCACCCTGTGTGCCCAGAAAGGCACAGTCACAGCAACCCTGATGCTGGTGTGAAAAGGAAACCAAATTATCTAAGAACTCAGTGTAAGGCTAGTTCCTAAATCCACCCCTTGTCCCCAAGACCCTATGGTTCACTGAAGAGCTGGAATCCTTTTAGCAGAGGGCACCTCACTTCTTCCCTGAGACTAGCTTTCCACACTCCTCACAGACAGACACCAAGAACAAGTGCTGGCCCAAAGACCTGTGGCTGCTCTCTGCACGTTCCTCCGGGACTGGACACTGGACCAGATGACAGCTGGTTTTGTCACACTGCCCCAGGCTTAGTTTTGGTCTTCCCACAGGGACAAGTCTGCTTTATTTGCCTACTTCATAGTGGTAAAGGAAGGGAGAAGAAGGGGCAACTCTCAAGTGCTGCTAATTGAAAAGAAAAGTCATGCGACTACTTTGAAGTGAAATTTGGCAAAATCTTGAAAAGTTAAGGATGCATGTATCCTGTAATCTTACTCTTAGGTATATGCTCAAGAGAAATGGGTGATATTTCCACCAAAAAATTCATACAGATTGTTCAGAGCCACTTTATTCTTAATAGCAAACCCTGCAAATAACCCAAATGTCCTACAAAAGAATAAACAAATTGTGATATGGTCATAAAATGGAATTACCCAGCAATTTAAAGAAAACTTAATAATATATTCAACAGCACAAATGGGTCTCAGAAATACCATGTTGAGCAAAATAATCCAGACCCAAAAGGTACATACGATTCCATTTATAAGACATTTAAAAGCAGGCAAAAACTAATCTAAACTAGATCAAAATAGTGGTTTTCTCTGGTGGGATGTGGGGGAGTGTGCTACTGGACTGGCATGGGACATGAGGGAACTCTCAAGGGTGATAAAAATATTCTATATTTTCATCTGGGTGGTGGTCTCATGGGTGTATATGCATGTGAAATGTCATCACATTGCACACTTAAAATTTGTGCATTTTACTTATACCTCAAAAGGGATATAAATAAAAATAACATTAATAAATTAATCTTTGTTTTAAATAAACATAAGGAAAAGAAGTAAATAAAATCATTAACTTCCTACTACTCAGCTGTAAGTATTGTTAAGAACTTTTGGTAAACCATGCGTTTGGTTAAACGCTTGTCATGCTGCTTTTTAAATCAACTATCTTCTATTGAACCTATTTATCATTTAATTGTTTTTATAAGAAGTGCTCTGTAAATGGTTTCGTAGTGGAATCCTTTCCTGAAGCAAAATTATGTGACCCCTCAACATACAAATGTTTCTATGGTTAAAGCATATTTAGGAAGGCATACCCTGTCTAAATACTCCTTGACCACCTCTGGCAGCCTCTGAGCCATCTTACTAGTACCCAAGAAGTCTGAAAATCACTGTCCTGGTTTCATTTGTAATAAATGCAGTCCAGTTCATGAATCACCCACAGTTTTATTTAACTCTGGTCATAACAAAAATATCAACACCTGAGTATTGACAGCCTCTTCTCCATTGGACTCACAAAGTTGTCCAAATGACCCCATTCACTCACCCTACCCTCAACATCTCTCAAAAAAAGATTGTTTTGTCCAACCAGGTAACAAAGGCCTTTTAAAGGTAGGTAGGTGTATGCAGCCAAAAAGACATATAAACTCCTACACCAGTAAGGGAGAGAATTATCAGCTGGAAAACAGATCCAGGAAAGGGAAAGTTGGGGAGGAAGAAGATAAAGCTGGGTCCAAGAAAGAAATTTTAAAGAAAGAGGTAATGCAGCAAATTGGAAGCAGCTGCAGAGGATGGGAAAGATGTTGGGAGTTAGAGGAATTTACATTGTGAAGAACTGGAGCAGGAAAAGTCCAAAATGCTTTTTCTAAGAAAAGTTAATTAGTGCTTCAACAAAGGCTATTTTTTTAATAATACATTTTTCTTGATCTCCTGATTTGAAATGAATTTATAACTTCATTATATGCTAATATGTTATATTCACTTATGACTGTTTCTAGACTTTTGATTCTATTCTTGTGACCTATTTTTAACCAACTTTACATAAACAAATGATCACAGCTTCAGAAAATATTTTAATCACAAATAGGACAAGTCTCCCTTCACTATTTTTTACAATATTTTTCTCAGGTATCTTTGAATGTTTGTAATTCCATCTAAACTTTAGAATCATTTTGTCAAATTCCCAAAAACTGGCATTGGGATTTTGGTTAGAATTTAGAGAGTAATTTGGAGGAAATGCACATTTTTATAATTCTGAGTTTTTCACCCAGAAATATGGTCTCTCTCTCTCTCCACTTATTCTTCTCTTGTCCCTCAGAATGGTTTGTTGCTTTCTTCACATGGCCCTCTATATTTCTTACTAAATTAATTCCTAGGTCTCTATTTTTGTATTTCAATTGGATAAGGGATTTTTTTTCCTATTATATGTTCTGGCTGGTTTGTGTTGGTTCATATGTACATGCAAAACCAACATGCAGAAAAGTATATGAATAATCATACATGTGTATATATGAGATCATATGATATGCAAGTATGTGAATATTTGGGATCATACACACACTAACCAGATAGCCTACCAAAAATTCATTTTAGCTCTGAAAGTTTTTCATTTGATTTGCTTATATTTTCTGGATAATGATAATTTTGTTTCTTACTTTCCAATATTTATACTTAATTTTTCTCTATTTAAAACAATGGCTAGGAACCCCTATAACAATGTAAAATGTTTTTAGCAATATCTGACACCTTTAATGGAATGTTTCATCATTAAGTAAGCTTATTTTTAGTTTCTCATGAACAGGCTTTAGTATGTTGAGAAAATCTCCTTCTAGTTCTACCTTACTAAGAGTGTTAAGTCAATAACGGGTGGTAATTTTGTTTAATGCCTTTCTGGCATCATGTTTGCTCTTCTTTCAGCCTATTAAATGTATACATTAGTAAGTTTCATGTCGAACCATCCACAAATTCCTGAAATAAGCCTTACATGTTTATTGTACACATTGTTATGCTTAACATAGCACAGTAACCAATTTTCTTAATATTCCTAAAAAACATTAATTTCATAAGTGAGATTGATACATTTATGTGTATATGCTAGTTTTTTCAGTTTAGATATCAGAATTATCTCTGCATCAAAATATGAAGATTTCTGTAAATTTCTAGTACCCAAAATATTTACTTAACAAAGGCATGTCAGTTCCTTGCACATTTCCAGGAATTACCCAAAAAAATCATCAAAGTATAAAAGTATGATGCTTTCTGGGTGGACTAGGTCTTTGACAATCTTTGTAATTCCTTGTATGGGTCATGGTATATGCAGGTCTTCTTTAATTAATTTTCAAAACTTGTTTTTTCCTTGGAAAATCATCCAATTCTTCATGACTTTCAGATCTGTTAGTTTGAAGATGAGTATCATTCATATTCACTTGTAACTTCTTACATCCTTCATATCTGTGGTTTCATGCCCATTTCCAATCTTTTTTTGTTGGTTTTGCTTTCTTCCGCCTTAACTGGACTTAACTAGAGGTTTTGTTTTTTCTTCTCAATATGCTGAATGGATTTATCTTTCTACTTTCTTTATGTTTACCAATTCTGTAATTTCTGCTTTTGTTAGTTTCTATCTCCAACATCCTCAGTTGTAATTGTTGTTCTAATTTCTTCAATAATTTATTCATCCCTTTTGTCATATTTAGTATTAAATATATGTTTTAGGCAATAAGTCTGCTCTGAGTAGTGCTTTGGCCAGACCCTTAAGTTTTTAGGAGCAGTTTTCATTGTCATTAATATACACATTTTCTCTTTGCCACAAAAAGTGATTTAGAAGAGTGTCTTTTAAATTATTCAAGAGTTTAATGATTTTTTACTTAAGCAATTAGCAAATTTTTATGGCATTATAGTCCAGACTGTGGCCTATACATTTCTGCTTTTGGAAATTAAAGTGTCCTACGTGGCCCACTGCATAATCACATTTTATAAATGTTTAGTGTGGATATCAGGAAACAATGTATATTGTCTCTGTACAGGGCATAGAGTTAAAATCAATGATTTTTGTCATCCAAATTTATATATCCTCATTTCTTTATCCACTTATTCTGTCAATTACTGAGTTGACATTACTGTCATGTCAAATCCTCCTTGTATATTTGTATTTGGTTTATGTATTTCAGTGATTATCCCTCAGATATGTTTCTTATGAATTCTACTCCTTATTAATACAAAATGCATTTCCTTACTTAATGTTTCATGTAATGCATTTGCCTTAAAATCTACTATGTCTCATAATTTACCACCTATTTGTTTGCTTGTTTGTTCTTCACTGTAATTTTTGCCCAACTTTGTATTTTTAACCCGTAGTTCACTGTTATAATAGCATATAGCTGTTGGTTTGGTTTTTACAGAGGTAAAATATACATACAATGAAACACCTAGCCTTAAGTGTATAATTCAATGAGTTTGAATAAATCTGTACACCCATGAACTCTTGATCCCAACCAAAGTACTAAACATTTCCATCATTTCAGAAAGTTACCATATATCCCTACAGGCAACCACTGTTCTTATTTCTATTAACATAAATTTTGCTCCCTTTAGAATTTCATATAAATAGAATTATTCAGTATGTGTCATTTTGTGTCTAGCTTCTTTCACTCAACATGAATATTTTGGGGATTTGCTTCATATACCAGTAGTTAACTCTTTTTTCTTACTCAGTAGTATCCTTTTATATGAATCACATCATTTATCCTTCTGTTGATGAATACTTGGGTCCTTCCCAGTTTGGGGATAATGTGAGTAAAGTTGCTGTGAACATTTTGTAGGCATGTTTTCATTTCTTTCATAAACCCCTAGACCTAGAATTTCTGGGCCACAGCACAGGTTTATGATAATTTATAAGAAATTGCCAGTAACTCTCCCCAAGATGATTACATAATTTTATACTCCCACCAGCAGTTTCTCCATATCCTCACCAACAGTTTGTACCATCTATCTTTTTAATTTTAGCCATCCTAATGGGTTTGAAATGGTATCTCATTGTAAAGTTTTCCCTAAATATTAATTGTATTGAGCAATTTCATGTGCTTTTTGGCTATTTGTACATCTTTGTGAACCACCCGCTCAAGTCTTTTGCATTAGGTTGTCAATTTATTATTGATTTGTAGATGTGTATTGTAAATATTCTCTACCAGTCTGTCTTCCCTTTTCATTTTAATTTGATAACCTTTGATGAGCACAAGTTTTTCTTTCCAGTTTATCACTTTTTTTCCTTTCTGTGCATGCTATTAACGTTCTCTAGGAAATCTTTGCCTAACCCAATTTTGTGTTTTCTTCTAGAAGTTCTATAGTTTTGATTTTATGTTTGAGTCCATAATCCATCTCTTAAGAATTTTATGTTCTTTGGTGTTACCTAACATAGATAATTATATTCTTAATTGCATTTCCCAATTGTTTGCTACTGATCCATAAAAACACAGATGACCTGATGTTCTATGGCTTTTCTAGATTCACTTTTTAAGTTCTAGTAGTTTTTTTTATACATTGCTTATGATTTTCTATGTAAAGAATCATGTCTAGGAGAAAGATGGGGTTTTTCTTCTTCCTTTACAAGTTGTATAGCTTTTGCTTCCTTTTCTTACTTCATTGCAATGGCTAGGAGCTCCAGTGCAATACCAAACAGAACTATTAGACAGATGTAAGAGAAGTAATCTCAAAAAAATATAAGATAGATTTAAGAGAAGACATCTATATTTTGTTCTCAAACATGGGGGGAGGCTTTCAACATTTCAGTGCTTTGTAGATGCTCTTCCTCAGGTTAAATAAATTTCTTTCTATTCCTAATCTGCTGAGTCAAGAATTGCTGTGTTTTGTGAAATGCTTTTTCTGTACTTATTGAGATTACATGGTTTTTCTTACTTATTAACATGTGAAATACATTAATTTTTGGATTAAACAATTTGTATTTCTGGAATAAGCCCCACTTGATCATGATGTATCAACCTTTTTCTATATTGCTGGCTTCAACCTGCTAATATTTCACTAAGGGTTTTTATTTCTATCTTAGTCAATTCGGGCTGCTGTAACAGACTACCATGGACTGGGTGACTTTAGCCAACAAACATTTAGTCTCACAATTCTGGAGGCTATGAAGTCCAAGATCAAGGCACCGGTAGATTCAGTGTCTGGTGAGGGCCCTCTTCCAGGCTGCAGACTGCTGACTTCTACATCACATTGGGGTAGGAATTTAACATGCAAATTTTGGAAGGACACAAACATTCAAACTATTACAGTATCTCTGATCATAAGGAATACTGATCAGCAATTTTTTTAAAGTATTTTTCTCAGGTTTTGGTATCTGGGTAATGCTTGCTTCATAAAATGAGTTAGGAAATGTCCCCTCTCTATTTTCTAAATTTGTTGAACATTCATATTATTTCTTCTTTAAATGTTTGATAGAATTCACCAGAGAGACCATTTGGACCTGTGGTTTTCTTCATGGAAAGGTTTTTTATAAAAAATTCAAAATTTTAAATAGATTTATGGCTATTCAGACTTTCTACTCCATATTTTATTATATTCAGTAAATTGTTTTAAAGGAACTCGAAAACATCTAATTTGTTGAATTTATTGGCATAAAATTTCCATATGCCTTTATTATGTTTTTAGTGTCAGTATGGTCTAAAATAATATTCCTTTTCATTCCTAATATTGGTAATTTCTGTTTTCTCTTCTTATCAATTATGGTAGGGGATCATCAATTTTATTGTACTTTTCAAAGGACAAACTTTTGGCTTTGTTAACTTTAATTATCTCTTCTATTTGGCTGATTTCTGCTCTTGTCTTTATTTGCTTTGGGTTTAACTTGGTCTTCTTTTTCTAATTTCTATGGCAGTAAGAAAGGTAACCTGAAAGTAACCTCTTAAAGGAGGTTTGGAGACAAAGCAGGAAGCAAACAAGATTTGTGTGTGAAGCACACCAAATTCAAGCCTGGGTATCACTTTTCCTTGAAGTCTTGGAGACTGACTCCAGGTGGCAGAAACACACACACTTAGGTTTTAGGTGTAAATGTTCACTATGTTGCAGCACTTTGTAAGACCCAGGGCCAAAACCTTAAAGGACTAGGTTCACTGCTCTGATCATGCCTGGACTATCTACTGGTATATCAGCATGATCCAGACTAACCCTGAGTCTAGGCTTTCAGGCAAGGTTAAGGTACTAAAACAGAAGCCTCTTTTCTTATCTCTAAAGGGTTTCCTAGGAAACCAGTTGGCAGGGGTGGTTTGTCTCAGCACCACTATCTAAATAATTTGAGCTCTTATAAATTCTGAGGTCATTTATTCTGGACCACGGGTCCTGGATATCTACAGCTATAATGCTGCAGGTTTTAGTACCCTGCTCAACAAGTGACATTAACCAATTTGAACTAAAAAGTTACTAGAGTTGGTAGGAGAAAAGGTATATGGGAAGGTTGAGGTAGGAAGACAATACAAAGAGAAGATTACTATAACTTCAAATATAACTGATGATGTAAGCAAGGGGTTCAAAAACTAGAAACTAAGGGAATTAGGTCTGCTGCCCTCCAGGTGGGAAGTCAGTAGAAGCCAATGATTTCCAAGCTTGTTTTAAACCTAGAAACTAAGTTGAAACAATGAGCACTGGTTTTCTGGATATCTTCTACTTGCCTCAGATTATGTTCTCCCCACCCCTTTCTAACAATAAGTAGTATGTCTCCTATGATTTACTAATTTCCTTTAGGAACTTAAATCTGTGGGAACTTTTCCACTGTGAAATCACGAAATTGCAAAAGAACTTGGAAAAATAACAGACACAGTGAGACAGACCTGCATCCAACCTGAAGACCTCCCCCATTTGTGGGATTCCATTCAGTCCCTTTACCCTTTCCAGCTATACTCAGGGTAATCAAATAATCTAGAAGTTGTGGGAGCTCTAATTTGGCAGTGGAGGTGAAGGCAGGGCTCACTTGCTAAGAACAATCTTCTCTGATAAAAAATTTAAAGCAAGACAGTATTTTTGCAGAATTTCCTACACTTGAATATCATTGTTTTTGAATATACAATGCATCTTGCCTTTCTTTTACTCTTTCAAAAACTATTTATTGAATATACCTATATACCAGGCATTGTGCAAGCGATAAAGGGACAAAATGGTTAGCAAAGAAAAAGAAAAAAGAAAGTTATACGTGAAAGGGGTAGGAATGGGGAAGAAAAAAAGAATTGTTGGTAGGCTCCTTTATTACCAAATACTTTGTATATTCACAGATCCTCAAATCAGAAAAAAAGTAGTTATGCTGGATCTAACATGTAACCCAACTAGTGTGTGTGTTTGTGCATGTGTGTGTGGCAGTGGTGGTGGTGGTTGTGGTTTTTGGACAAGATGACGGAGCATAAGGAGAATACCTCAATTTCTGCCCAATAGAAGTGGGAGGATAGAATCACTGATGTTCCAGAAGCTAAGAAAGGAAAAATGTAAATTATTTTCTTTACGCATGTGGTTTGCACAACATCCTCCAACATAAGACTCCCACTTGGGCCCTAAAGTTGGAAAAATCTAGACAATGTGGAGAAGGGAACAGAGCAACCAGACTTGACATGGTATACCAGGTGTCTGCAACTAGCAACTGACTCCTAAAGGGAGACTTTTGTAAAATGTTCTCCGAGCTTCATTAGCTATGTGCATTATGAATCTGGAATTAATGTGTTACCTAAATTATAAAGATTTATTTCTCACTTAAGTTCCTTCATGCATGCAGGGTAGCAAAAGAGCAGTTTTTTAAGTGAGGGTTAATTAAGAGCTCCTAAGAATTTCTAACCCCCAATGGTATTTTCCATGTTGACTAAAAGTCTTCACTGCTTAGAGCCCATCTTTAATCATCACATTGTAACTATAGAAGCAGTTATAACATAGGATAATATTAAAGATTCTGAAATCAGATTGCTTTGTTCACCCTGAATTTCACCACTGATTGCTCATGTGACTTTGGGATCTGTTTCATAATAATAGCTAAGAATTATACTTATTGAGCATTTAATTACTTATTAGCAACTATAAGGCCAAGCACTTAACACGTACTTACATTATCACTCATCATAATACCCTGTGAGGTATGAGGTAGATATCATTATCATCATTACTATGTAATGGATGAGGAAATCAAGGCACTTAACATAATTTTCAGATCCTAAACTAGTAAGTGGAAGAGCTGAAATTCAAACCTAAGCGTATGTAACTACTCTACTACAGTCCCCTCGCTCAAACCCTTAGTGATCTCTTACCCTAGCTCACAAAACAACATATACACAATAGACACAATGAATGTGTACACAATGAATGAACAAATTGATGAAGAAACTATAATAAGTGCTTTAATGGAGGTGTAACGATTTAACGGAAGAACAAATAAAGACTGAAATTGACTGAGAGGGTCTGTGACATCTTTGAGGAGGTGGGATCTTAATTGTCTCTCTGATCAATGGATACAGAGGACTTCCCAGTAAGAAAAGGTGTGAGGAAAAGGCCCTAGAAGAACTTTTGGAGTTAACGTCAAACCTTTGTGACTAGAACACAGGAACATGGAGGAAGAAACATGGAGGATAAGGACATTAGCAGCGATAAAACCAGGAATTGCCAAGAACCCAAACTATCAAGTTGATTCTTAAGCAATTTTCAATTAAAAAAAATCTTACTGCTGCATAAAATGTTATCAGCTTCCTCCATTTCTTCTCATTCATTTATAATTGACCCCTGATGACCACATCAAAAATACAGCTACGTGTACAAGGAGTGGTTGTAGCAAAAGGATAGAAAGGGGTACAGGAAAATAGTATGGAGAGAAAAATAGGATGAATTCGATCTAAATTAAAATACCAAGCAGATAAGAGTGTCTCATTTTATTATTCTTAAATTAAAAAAAAATTTTTTTTTACTACATCTATTTCTATAGTAGACCCATGCTAACTAACTTAGGATGCAGAGAGACAGAGATCCCTAGAGGCAACCAATATTATTTTAGAAAGGAAACCCTCTGACCCTCATGCTTTGCACTGCACCTAATAATCCACTGTCATTACTAAAGAGTTAGTGAATCTGGTACAGTATTGAATACAGGTTGTATCACACAAGAACAAAATACACCACCACTTCACACACTGTGCTCCCTGCTTTAAGCACTTACTCAATATTCACTGCACACCTGTTATGGGAAGACAGTATTCTTGGCACAGACAGGGATACCTGGATGAATCTGGTAGGATCCAGGCCTTTGAAGAAGGCACAGAGTAGATGAACCAAATGTGTACATGATAATGCAATTCAGAGTGAGATGAATGTATGAAAAATATAGCATGTAAGCAAAAAAGAGGCATTTGTTAATCTTAACAGAAGAAATTAGGGAAGATTTCATTGCAGGGTTAACTGGAACTCCAAGGAAACTTGTTTGTGCTTTTTATTTCTATAATTTTTTTTAAATTACAAAGGTAATATATTTTCATTATTTTAAAACAAAAAATACAGATAAGCAAAAAAATCACAAATAAACCATATAGTTCTATAAATTCCATTTAAAAATTATTTATAAAAAATGAGATCTTATTGTACATGCCTTTCAGTAAGCAGTTTTTAGGCAACAATATATTAAAACCATCTTTCCATGTTATTTACTATACTTCTACAACTGACTTTCATATTTATTTAAAGTGCATTATCAAAAGGTGTAAGAGTATACAGTTAAAAGCATGTCTTTCTCATCCTATCCCATTACCTTTTAGTTTTAACCAGATGCAACCAGTTAGCAGTTTCTTGTGATTCTTCCACAAATATCCTATGAATATGAGCATATGAGTATTTATTTTATTTTTTTTTAGATAAGTGGTAGATGTGCACATAGTTTGTACTTCACTTTTCTCTCCCCAGGCAATACACATACCACTGTCTTTTTCCTCTTAGTGGCTGCAGTGTTCCATTGTGTGGATATACAATTACTTTTCCTGTCCCCTTTGATGGACTTGCAGAATATTTCTAATCTTTTGCTATTACAGTGTACTAGATATATCCTTAACATGCAAATATGCACACATCTATGATACCTGCAGGAAAAATTCCTAGAAGTTTTTAAAGTAAAAAATTATATGTGTATTTTTAAATTTCAAAGATGACTCCTTCATTCAGGTGGTCTTCCCACCAACTACAAATGAGACTGCTTATCTCTTTCCCTACCAGTAGATGCCCAGCCAGATACTATTCATCATTCCCCTTCCCACAACACACATACCATACAGACAGGTGAGCTCACTTGTGTGGCCAGTGGAATTGTGGGAATGTGAACAGAAATTACGTGTCACATCCAGGCCAAAGTAATTGAGAAGACAGTAGGCATTCACCACTCCATCTTTGCTTTTCCACCATCTGGAAACAGGTAGAGCCACATGATGCAATGAACCTGAGTGTCTGAATCATCACATAGAGAAAAACTATCTATCTAGCAACCAGAAACATCCACATTGCAGTATTATTACATAAGGGAGAAATAAATTTTGATCGCATTAAGCTGCTGAAATGTTGGTGTTTGTTATAACATCTTCTTTACCCTAGTTATTATACTAAGATACTTTTTATATAAACCCCAGATCCACAATCAGATGACACACTTAAGAAATGTTGCTTAAGTATTTCAATGTTATGTATAACAATAACTGTTAAGAAAATATCCTACATTTCCTTGATTATCAAGAGCTGTTTTTTTGTTTCTTTGTTTTCTTTATCAAGAATGGGTGCTGATTTATCAAATACTTTTGCAATATCTGCGGAAATAATTCTAAGATTTTTTTCCTTTAATCTATTAAAATGATTTTTTACATTACTCTCTCCTAATGTAGAGAAAGTCATGTATTCCTCAAATAAACAATGTTTACTTATTTATGGCATTTTTATATGTTGGTAAATGCAAAGGAATGATCAGAACAAAATAACACTAGGAAATTCACTAAAAAATGATTTATAACTTCTAAATTTCCGTTGAGAAATAAAAGTTAGAACAGACCGTTCCGAAGAGCAAATTTATTATCTGGAAAATCAACTAACTGAATGATGATATTATCCAGAGCAAAAATAAGAAGAAATGAAATTCCTGAATGAAAAGAAAAGAGAACTAGAGGGAAGGTCTTAGAGGTCTAATTGCAAATAAAAGAAGTTCAAGGGGGAATCATGCTAGAGAAAGCAATAATCAAAACACAGTACAAGAAAACTTCCCTTAGAAGGAGACTAGTATTGTTAGATCAAAATAACTCACTGAGTTCCAGGCAAGATATATGATAAAAGGCATACACTTAGATAAATCTTAAGTTTAAATTTCTTAAGTTTAATAAAGAAAAAAGATAAGCTTTCAAAAAGAAAGAACAAGTTACTTACGAACAAAGGAGCATGAGGCTGGCACTGGATATAGATAAGCACATACGCTCTGAAGTAAGACTACCTGGATTCAAATCTTGGTTTGAACTTGGGCAAGCAACTTAACTGCTTCATACTTCTGTGACATAGTGGTGATGACAGTACTTAGTGTCTTTGGTTGGTTGGATGCATTATTTGAAATAACACATGGAAGAGTCTGGCACATAGTCAATTAGAATCACTGGACTTCTGTCAACACTGAAAGCTATATGAGAGAGCCAAAATTGCAGATTTTGGGGAGAGCAAAGCCTGAACTCTCCCCAGAGCTTAACATACAGCATTAATGATCCAAAGAGCTGTACAACAAACCTATCCTAATGCCTCTAAAGGTACCTGAGTTCATGCTAGTGAGAAATGATAGGCAGAGGAATCTCACTGATTAATTTTTATTAATGTGAACAAGGCAAGAATGAATTTTTTGATCTAGAACTCAAGATTATCAGAGATGAAAAAGTTGTGGCCTCTGACAAGACAAATGGACTCAGTCTCTTACAGTCAATGAGGACTCTCCTACTTATTGTTACTGCCATTCAGGACCTGCCAAAAAGTGAAATAGTTTGGGATTTGTGGCTGTCTGATCTGGGTATCATAGGAAGTTATTTCATTCAATCAGAAAATTGAGCACATTTTTGTGTCAGGTAATACACTGGGGATCTAACTGTGAACAGGATATACCAAGTCCCTTACCTCTTGATTTATATGACAACAGTAGAATGCTTACATGATATAAGAAACCAATCATACTGACTAAAGCCATTAACAAAATGCATCTCACACACACACCCTTTTTAGCCTGTTTGCACAAGAAACAAAAAAGCCAATTTTTAATATTATTAATCATGAAGTCAGATGTTACTTTAACTAGTTATTTAACTAGTTCAACTGTAGTTACTAAACACTTAGCACCAATCATAAATCTCTTAAATGTTCCTCTTTATATACCACCTAAATATTCCCTAGTCTACTCCCATCTTCAGACAAGATTATTTCTTCCATCTAAAAGGCAGCTATAGAATTAAATGGCATATATTGAATGTAGTGGATTGAATAGTAGCCCCTGAAAAGGTATGTCCATTTCCTAATGCCTGAAACTTGTGAATATTATCTTACTTGAATAAAGGGTCTCTACAGATGTAATTAAGGATCTTAAAATAAGGGAATCATCCTGGCTTATCTACGTGAGCTCTAAATCTAATGACAAGAGGAGCCTTAAAGACAGTCCTTATGGCAATCAGTCTTTATAAGAATCCTTATAAAAGAAAGGCAAAGAGAGATTTTAGACAGACAAGAGGAAAAGAACAGAAAAGGAGGAGGCTAAGGGAGCAGGACAGAGATCGGAATGAGGCAACCAAATCAAGTAATGACAATATCCTCCAGAAGCTGGAACAGGCAAACAACGGATTCTCCCCTAGAACTTCCAGAGAGGGTGCAGCCCTACCAATGCCTTGACTTTGGGCTTCTGACCTCCAGCACTAAAAGAGTATGAGAATAAACTTCTGTTGTTTATGATGCCCAGTTTGTGCTAATGTGTTACCGCAGCCCAAGGAAACAGTGAACAAAGGCATTTCAGTAAGAAGCCCTGAGTTCAAGTCCCATTCCTGTCACTTAGTAACGGCTCTTTCGTAAGTCTGTCAGCCTCTCTGAGCCTCCACTTCCTTATTTGTAAAAATGGGATAACAAAACCAGTGCCACTATCCCCCAGAGGTTTGATAAGAATCAAATGGGATCATGTTTGTGAAAACACTCAGAATACTGTACAGTCCCATACAAATATGAATTATTATTCTTATACTTTATAATTTCAAATGAGGTTTGGAGTCTGGGCTCTTTACTCAAGCCCATATGCTGCAACCCTTTACACAAAACAATACTTGCCTAATTTTAATGATGCTAACATTTTATCAATTCTCAGTATCAAATTTTATTTACAGAATTAAGCTATCATTAATGGACAAAGTACTTCTTTAGTGCTAGGATTTAATGAAGAAAGTCTAATTACCACTAACCTTATCTCTATTTCACTTCCCTCCAGATATCTTCTACCACTGTCACACCAATTTAGTAAAGAGACCATGTAATTGGTTTATTGGCCCCATATATATTTAACAAATCAGTTCTAGCTGAGTTGCCTTCAACAATACCTGTGAACTCACTTAACATAATCATAACTCTTTCTCTAGCTGACCTTAATTATTCCATACTGAATTTTTCTCAGCTAAGAATGAACCTCATCCTCCTAGTTCTGGTTTTCCCCAATAGGTGGATACTGATCTACTGTCAGACCTAGTTCTCCTTTCCTGAAATCAAGTACATTTATGAAGTAAAACCATTAACTAAGGATATTAGTTCCACAAGTTATGCACCAAAGTTAATTTCATCATGTTATAATCTTACTTTATCCATGACAAGTTTTTACTTTCTAAGGAATTTTTCCACTTTTATTTCACAAGAAATGTCATCAAACTTATTCCAAATTATCAAGAATTCTACTACAAGCTTCAAATTTCTTTCCTTCAGGGCAAGGAACTTTGACATTAAAAATAAAGAAATGGCACTCTGATAACATAGCCTTGGACCAGAATTTATTTTCTTGTGCCTTAATCATTCTTTTCTGTATTGGAGTTGAATGGCACTCAAATCTTCCTTTTATTTATAACATAGAGTACCATAAAAATGCTATTCTCTAAAATTTTGCCTCTTCAGAGATCTTTAAGCAAATTTAAAAGTATTATTCCCAAACAGAAGTTGAAACAATAAAAACTTCAATGGACTTTGAGATATACAAATACATTAATCACTTGCAATTATTATAACTAACAATGTACATCCCTGAGATGAGGTGTGCTTGAAGACTGCATTAAGTGTTCCTACCAAGACACTGAATTATGGGTAGGTAATGTTATTTTAATACACTTCACTACATTTTCATAAGCAGCAATTAAATCACATCTGAGATGCAAATTAAACATCTAGTTCTCAGGACTGCCACTAAAAATTTCAAATAAAAAATTATATTTAGAAATCCATAGTCAATATATTGTAATGAATATAAATATGTATGAATATAAAGGACTACTACTCTATGGCATTATCCATAACTTTAAATATAGGCTTTACTCCCCACAAATCGGTTTATAAAGGTAATTACTCTATCATCTCAGATCAGTAAGAAGTTTATTAACAATGGTCTCTAATTTTCATGATCTCCAAATAGCCTATCTAAAAGTAAACCATAAACCTCTTCCAACAAGTAGCCTCCACATTTTCCAGAAAATCGATTACACATGAGTTTTCCAAGTTACTACTTCCTCTGTGAAATGTGTTAAGTCCCTTAATAAGGAAAGCTGGAGCCAAAGATCTTCAAGAATTTCAACTCTAGATCCTCAGGATTCTTAAGAAACAAAAAACATCCTAAGAAGCTATCCATTCCCCAGTCACTCACTCATCTGAACAACCAAGTGTAAAACCTGGCCCCTCGCCACTAGAGGGGGGTGTTTCTTCTATTGGTTTCTCTTTTCCCTAATTTGGCTCCCCCAGAATTTCTGGTAGAACTAGAAGCCAGCTTCAGCATCAACATTATGACCTTTATCTCCCTTTCATATTGTGTGGCCCTTTCTTTTTATTTCAGGCTGTAAACTGCCACTAAAATATCAACTTCAATCCTTAATTACTTGTATCAGTATGACCCACATGATACTTCCTTGCCTTTTTAAAGACTAACAAGCTATACAGAACTGATTCTGGAGACTTTGACATTAGTACACTAGAAAATATTCGGAAAACCTAACCAAGCTTGAGTATTCTTTTTTCAAAAAAAGGTTTCATCTGCCTTGTTCGTGTTACTTCATTTGAATCACAATAATACTATGAAATAAGACAATCAGTAATAAATTTCAAAGAAGAAACTCAACACCTTTAAGTGACTTGCCCAAGATTTCAGGTAGCAAATAGTGAAGCCATAATGAAGACTCAAGTGCCCTGACCCCGAGACATTTCTGGTGCTACTTATTTTATGAGTAAAAGGCACTAGCTGAGAAAA
The DNA here is from genome assembly GCF_040802235.1 of Manis javanica. Classification (NCBI taxonomy): domain Eukaryota; kingdom Metazoa; phylum Chordata; class Mammalia; order Pholidota; family Manidae; genus Manis; species Manis javanica. The sequence continues at coordinate 30,656,727 of NC_133157.1, read as the reverse complement.
TGGACCAAGTGCTGACCTGACCTTCCTTTTTACCAGTCTAGAGTAAACAGCTATATGATTACTTACTGAACTTACCTATTATTTCTGGCAAAGATTATAATTTGTTATTATCTCACAGAACTGGAAGTTCAGAGGTAAGGCCAATGAACTACAATACAATCAGCAGTTCAGTAAGGTCATGTTTATATTTAGGCACAGCAAAGTAGGTATGAGAAAAAAAGGTACATCAATCAGGCTTGCTTTTTATAAAAAGCAAAACAATGTAGAGATGAACTATTTGCAAATGGTGTTGGGGCAACTGAGTAGCCATGTGGGGAAAAAAATTAAATTGGACCTGTATCCCACACTATACACCAAGGAAAATGGGTCAAAAATTTAAGTGTAGAACAGAAACTCTAAAAGTAGTAGTAGAAGACAACTGGAGAGAATTCTTCTATAACCTTGTATTAGGGCTTCCTTTTCTAAAACACAAAATCGTGAAGTCCTAAAAGAGAAGACTCACAAACTCAACTACATTTTAGAAGAGCCCCCACTGGCCCCGAAGTCAAGTCACAAACTAAGGAAAGCGTAGATGAGAAAAACCAGGGGAAAGAGGGTTAGAGGGAAGAAGGAAGAGAGGAAATAAGTCTATTAAACATTCTTGAGGCCAAGCATAAGATGCAAATGTGCAAAAGCGGTGACCAAGATCAAAGCAAGAATCAGAATCAGAATCAGGATCAGGAAAAGAAGGAATAAATGACAAACAGGAGCCACCATACCACAAAATATTCAAACAATCCAAAAGCCTCAAGAGGAGGTGAGGGTTCCTGTCTCGTTCCTTGATGCTTTCTGTGAAGAACCCTGATATAAGGCAGAGCCTCTGTGAGACAACTGAGGCAAGAATTGGCCAGTTAGAATTTGCACCCAACTTTATGAAGCCAGACGATAGGGGAAAGAAGAGCCCAGATAAAAGCAAATATGTCAGAATAAAACCAAATCCACCTAATATGAATCTGCTTGGGACAGAGTGGGTATGCCACTCAGAATGCTTTTGGTTGCAAGTGACAATATCCCAGATCACACTGTCTTATACAATAAGGAACTTCTATTATCTCACAGAACTGGAAGTTCAGAGGTAAGGCCGAACAAGTACAATACAATCAGCAGTTCAGTAAGGTCATCAAGTGCTCAGGTTTCTTCTATCTCTCTGCTCCACCATCTTCTAGATCAGCTTCCTCCAAAGCGAGTTCCTCTCAATGTCCTAAGATGGCCTGAGCAGTTCTAGTCTTCATATGCAGACACATCAGCAGCAGCATCAGAAGAAGCACCATCTCTTTCTTTAACCTCTTTTTCGGGACAAGAAACCCTTTCCCAGAAGCACCCCAGCCCTCCTCTAAACTTCACATCTCACTGGCCAGAATAGGTTACAGGCCATTCCTAACCTTTCATTGGCATAGGAAGCAGGATTAATCATGATTGCTTTAACTCATCGTCCAGGTTGGAATGAAGGAGTCAATCACCATGACTAGGCCATGGGCAATTTATCATAATGAGTATTACTGTGACATTGTTTTCACTCCATAACAAACCTCTAATTTAATTATGCTGCCTCCAAGATTTTAACTTTGAGGCATTTGCTGTGCCTATACAGATAATTACTCTTTGCTCACATCCCATATTGATCATCATAAACTTAATTATCAGATATAAAACTTGTTAAAATTTTCTTGTTCAAGCCGCTCTTTAAAACAAAATTTCTAATGCAACATTTTAGAGCAAGAATGGCAAATGGGTTTGTCTCCCATAGCCCAGTAGATAAGTTGTCTAGAATCCATTTCAAAAAAGATTCAATGATGAGCTTGGATCCAGTGAGAAATAACTGCCATTATTGCTCAGTGATGTCTACTATGACTTGGATTTGGGCACAACACATAGCATATATTGGCCAACCCTGACTTAGAGAAAATCTCTTTAAACAATTTCCCTCCAATAATAATGGTTTTGTCTGATGCAATGCCTCTTTATTCTTATTTTAGTGGAGTCCCAATCTAAACCTTCCCCTCTTCACTCTTTCCATCTAATTTACATACATATACATAATATATATCAAGCACGAACTCCAAAAATTGTTTAATTTATAATCAGAAAGTTCCATAGGAATTCTAGAACCAGGTTCCTTTTGTTAAGTCCATCGAAAGGCTTGGCAGAATAGCTTCACTTAAAAACTGTCTCACATAAAGGAAGTAGGGGGTGATTGGGGCCCAGGATGGATATGGGCATGGGCAGGACTGAGGGGCAGAAGGACAAAGAGAATGGCACTGTATTCCCAATTATGATAAACTGGTCCACAGTTGCAAGACAAAAGGCAGAAAGGAACCAAAACCTAATCCTGGGACAAAGGTGACTAATCAATAACTGGAGTATGCTTCAATAATGGTAGATTACAAACAGTGAGCAGTTTATGTGTATAAAATGCATTTGAAGAGACAGGAAAGGACAACAGGGGTTATTCCTGGGTGAATTAATTTACGGCTTTTTTTTTCTTTTGTCCTTCTGTCCTTATCTACATTTTTCTGAGTGTCCTGTACTGCACATGCACTGCCTTTTTGATGGGGAAGGGGGGTAATAAAGGAAACATGTTTTTATCTAATCACTTGATGTTTTGGATGTTCTAGTTAACCACTTATTGCCTTGTAGTTAAGATCAACTTGCCCAGTTACCCTCTATTCTATTTTGGGGGCAGCTAGATTCTTTTAATTTTTTGATATTATAAAAAACAAAGTTGCTTGTAATTTTCTTGTAGCTGAAAATTAATTTGATTTAGAAGAAAACTTAGAATACCTAAAAAATTAACTGAAAGTGCTTAATAACCCCGTAATACATTAAAACTACCACTACTCAAAAACTAATAACTGAGGATATTCTTTTTTTTTTTTTTTAACCAAACTGTCTAGTTGACCAGTTCACTTTTAGCTAAATTGTATTTGGCCAAAATTGGTTTTGGCCAGAATAACTTAAGTCAAATTGGTATTAGACAAAGAATACACTACCAGCATTAGGGGAAAGTTTGAAGGTAGAAATAAAAAATAGGATCCCCAAAAAAGGTTCAATAGTGAAAAACAGGCAAGATGGCTTGGACAAGTTTGAAAGAAAAAAATCACCTGGGGCAGTGGTTCAAAGTGGAAGGAAATCTTTTATCAAGAAGCTGTACAATTGGCCCCAGTACCTTAAAAGAGCTAGTAGGAATATCAAGTAAATTCAGTGTTATCTGCTTGCTTAGACAGTCTCCCCTGAAGAGAATAATTCTGGGGTTTTCCCTAGGTTCCCCAGATGTTTGGGGTTCAAACTGAGGACACACATCCCCAAATCATTCATCCACAATTACTGTCCCGGTAAATGAGGTTCTGGAGCTGCATCATGGGGAGTCCAACCACTTCCCTCTCTCCGCTGGAAACTTCCTGGAAACAATGGCCACAGACGCCTGGCTTCTGGCACCCATATCCTCTTGGCACAACCATTAGAACCAACAAGTCCTCGACCTATGGTTACAGGGAACCTTCATTGATTTCCAACCTGAAGAAGTCCACATCTACTCGTCCTTACTGTGGGGAGTCCTATCAACCCTTCCCTCCCGGTCCGCAAGCCCTCACTCCCTTCTCCACCCCCCTTCAGCAGGAAGCAGTCAGAGAGAAAGCAACGTCCACAATCCCATAGAGGAGAAAGGGGGAAATGAAGGGCCCCCACCCATAAGATGGCGAACTCACCCCTCGCCCCCCCTAATCCCAGCACCTAGCCAATAGCCACCAGCCCCGTAGAAGTGACACCTCAATCAGCTCATGCCCCTTCCTATATAACCCAGCACCTTTCCCTAATAAAGCGGAATTCTCCGGTGAATTGCTGCTGTGTGTCACTCCTTTCCTTTCAGTGCCCATTTGAAATGACAGAAGGTAACATGCTACACTGTCAGACTGAGCAGCGGTGGCAGATGGTATGAACTTGCACAGAGGGAAGCAATCTGAATTGGATTGCCTCAGGAGTGAAGGACCCAGGTGGGTGGACTTCAGCTCCTTCAATAGCTGGTTAGTGTGGCTAGAGATCTAGAAGATACCTCTGGTTTGAACAGTCTTCTAAGGAACCTGATTATAGCTAGCATTTCTTTTTAGCCAGTTACTACTCAATGGAAAATCCTGGAGAGCTTTCTGAGTGGGCTGTATTCAAATATTAACTGGCTGTCAGGCTTTTGGTGTTCCTGAGTTAAGCGAGGAGGTAGCAGGATGAAGACATCTTTGCCATTAAAGAAAGCATTCTGTAGGAAGGAAAACAGAACGGTGTTTATATTTAGTCATAGCAAAGTAGGTGTGAGAAAAAAAGGTAGATCAATCAGTCTTGTTTTTGGTAAAAAAAAAAAATGTAGAGATGGACTATTTGCAAATGGTGTTGGGGCAACTCAGTAGCCATTTGGGGAAAAAATATTAAATTGGACCTGTATCCCACACTATACACCAAGGAAAATGGGTCAAAAATTTAAGTGTAAAACAGAAACTCTAAAAAGTAGTAGAAGACAAATTGGAGAGAATTCTTTTATAACCTTGTATTAGGTATTGCTTGAATAAGTATTTTAAAACTCTGGAGGAATGGGAATTGAATAGATGGGGGCAGGAATACAAGGGAAACTTTTCATTTCTAAACATTTTGTTGTTTGAATCAATGTGAATGCACTACCTTTTCAAAAGATAAATTTTTAAATGTTTAATGTGTTAAATTTTTAGTGGATATAATTGAGTTCCTAGACAATATTCTACATTTGGGCCCTTCCATCTACAGATGATACATGGTAGAAAAGTGACTGTACACTTGGAGGCCTTGAACAGTAGCACCCAGACCTAGAAAGCAAATAGAGGGTTATGGTTGGAAATCTAATGACTACAAGTGAAGAATTCACTAGTGAACTGGTTGTATATGCCAAGGGCAGCAAGACTGAAGAGGAAAGATCACAATCTTGTGTAAGTATCATAACAAAGAAATAAGCCAGAGATTAATTCTCAGGGGTGTCTGGAATGGAAAGGTGGTACAAATCCTTAGATCTGAATTGTCCCAGAGGGGTGTACCTCAGGCATACCACCCTCAGTGTGGTCAGCAAGAAGTCCCTGCAGACCAGCTACAGTGGTGAGCAGGGCAGCAGACGGGCAGGCCTTCTCTCTGCTCCCTTCTGCCTGCCCAGAGCAAAACTCATTCAGAAAGTCAGTAAGGCCTCAGACCAATTAGGATAAAGAAAACAGAAGGTTTGGAATAAAGCTTCTTGAAAACTGCTTTCATTCACTTGTCAATTGTTTACAGAGCTCCTACTGTGTGCTCAAAACTACTCTAAGATGTAGCAACTTCAAACCTATTCATCCCCCAAAGTATGTCTAAGACAATTAAAAAAATTAAGATTTTGAAACAGATTGTCAAAAATTTTTTAAATATGGAAGTAACTAAAAAGTCAATTGACAACTATAAAATGTCAGTGGATTTCAAATTTTACCCAGTTTATTCTATTGGTTTTAAAAATGGAAAATGATTTAACATATGAATTTAAAATAGTGGGGTATTTTACTTCAATTTTACTAAACTTAAATAGCATAAATCTTTAAATACGGCCTTCTATTCTCATCACTGCAAGTGATAAAACAGGAAAACATAACTCAAAAAGGGAACTAATTCAGAACAGATGTCAGGGAGGAATTTTTCCAGTAGTGAACTATAAACATGCAGAATAAATACTGGAAAATGTATTATGGTACAAAACAGAATCAGTTACTAATTACATGAACTAAACAAGAAGCCAGATACCTAAATATGTAGAACAGGTATTCAAAAAGTAGTCCTAAATTAATGGACAAACCTTGTCTTTACTATCCAAACCTAACTCATATGATACATAAATCAGCAATGTGTTAAAATTTAGGAAGTTTTCAAAGCCTATAAAGTCAGCTCTTATTTATCCATAAAGAAGCATTAACTTCAAACCTGACAAGTTTGCAAAAAGAATTTATTATATTCTTCCTGCTTGATTTGCTAACATTTTTTCAAAATAACATCTACTTGGTGGTATCCTTTTGAACAGCCTTCTTAACATTTCACTTACACTCAAAAAGGAGTGGTAAAGACTTAAAACTCCACTATCACCAGTCCTTCAACAGTAAAAAGCAAAAGGACAGTCTTGCCTCTGCTGCTACATGTACGAAGAAATGGTTCATGCCTGCATGCAGTGAGGATTTGAAAGGAACTGAAAAGGAACAAACAACAGTATCCATTCCAATGACAGTTTATTAATTTGTATGAAGTCAATTTGTGACTCATCCATGTTTAAATGAATGTACAAAAAAAGATTCCAAAACTAAATATAAAATGATTTTGGACTATTCATGCTTCTGCTTATTTCCACTTTGTGGACCATGAAGTCTGTGATGCTGGCAATACATTAATTGTCTTAGGCCACCAAGATCCCATTCCATGGCAACTGTTAATTATCATGCAGGCCAAGGCAGTTTAATATTACTGTTAATATTACAATTATAAGCATATGTTATATACAGAAGTTACCAAGCCTCCTGACTACAACAATCAGGTAGTGACAGGAGACCAGCCAGAGCTGACTCATGATTCAAAATATTTAACTGACCTAAAAAGACATTCAACTTTAGAACCTGAAACATCCGTAAAGATCACACAGAGTAAGCCAAAAACTATCATTGGACAGATGATAGTATTTAGGTGCTCCCCTCAAAATTAACAAACTTATCCACAAATGGGCAGCCTCACTGGCAGCAAAGCCAAACCCAGGCCTCTGAAAAGCACACTAGTGCTCTCTGTAAAATAAATCATCTCTCACTTATGCAGAATATGCTGAAGGAACTGAACTTGTACATGTGAGGCAATCTTTCTTTTCCAGAGTTGGATGACAGGAAAGGGTTATGCAGTTATATGTGGAAAGAGATATTTACTTCATCCATCAACTCTAGCTAAAATGCAGATCTTATTTTGTAGGCATAAATAATATCCTGAATTGATTTATCACACATGAATAATAACTTCTCACAACTATCTCACAATAAATCATTGTGGTCTTCCAGAGTTTACCAATGACTGAGGAAATCATGACTAAGAAATAAACTCTTTTTAAGCAGGCCGCAAGCCTGTCTTGACTGTTATTTACTAACAGACAGAAAAATAATACTTAATGAGATTTAAAAATATTATTAGCACTTATACTATAAAGTATTCTTTCCATCTCAGGTTTTTACTCTTTTCTAAAATTTTCTGTAACACAGAAAGTCTTTCCTGAGCTATTACTTACTTTTTTCTTTTAAAGTAAATTTTAATATTCTAAGTCATATAGGCCTCTCTCTAAAACTTCTAACAAACCATAACTCTAACCCTAAAGACTCCATCAAAAAACTATTAGAACAAGTTGCAGGATACAAAATTAATACACAGAAATCTGTTGCATTCCTATATATTAACGACAAACTAGCAGAAAGAAAAATCAGGGAAACAGCTCCATTAACAATTGCATCAAAAAAATAAAACACCTACAAATAAACCTAACCAAGGACATGAAAGACCTATGCTCTGAAAACTACAAGACACTCAAGAGAAATTAAAGAAAACACAAAAAATAGAAATCCACCCCATGCTCATGGATAGGAAGATTTAATATTGTCAAAATGACTATTCTGCCCAAAGCAGTTTACAGATTCAATAATACAAACCCCTATCAAAATAACAACTGCATTTTTCAATGAACTAGAACAATAATAGTTCTAAAACTCATATAGAACCACAAAGACCCCAAATAGCCAAAGCAATCCTGAGAAAGAATAACAAAGCTGGAAGGATTATGCTCACTGACTTCAAGCTATAGTACAAAACTATAGTAATCAAAACAATTTGGTACTAGCATAAGAACAGACCTACAGATCAATGGAACAGACTAGAGAGCCCAGGTATAAACCCATACATATATGGTCAATTAATACATGACAAAGGAGCCACGAGTATATAGTGGGGAAAAGACAGCCTCTTCAATAAATGGTGTTGGGAAAACCTGCTACATGCAACAGAATGAAACTGGATTACTGCCTAACTCCATACCCAAAAGTAAACTCAAAATGGATCAAAGATATGAATTCAAGACATGAAACCATAAAACTCTTAGAAGCAGACATAGGCAAAAATCTTTTGAATATAAGCGTGAGAAGTTTTTTCCTGGACATCTTCTCAGGTAAGGGAAACAAAATTAAAAAATGAACAAATGGGACTCCATTAAACTAAAAAGCTTCTGTACAACAAAGGACACCATCAGCAGAACAAAAAGGCAACCTATAGTATGGGAGAATATATTTATAAATTATTTACCCAATAAGGGGTTAACATCCAAAATACATAAAGAACTCATATGCCTCAACACCAAAAAAATAAACAACCCCAATTAAAAAATGGGCAGAGGACCTAAACAGACGTTTCTCCAAAGAAGAAATACAGATGGCCAATAGGCACATTAGAAGATGTTCCACATTGTTAATCATCAGGGAAACGCACCACAATGAGATATCACCTCACACCAGTCAGAATGGCCACTATCCAAAAGACAAGAAATAATAAGTGTTGGCGAGTAAGGAAAAATGGGAACCCTCCTATACTGTTGGTGGGAATGTCAATTGTTGCAGGCACTGTGGAAAACAATATGGAGATTCCTCAAAAAAATAAAAATAGAAGTATCATCCAACTCGGTAATTCCACTTCTAGAATCCACCAGAAGAACACAAAATCCGATTTGGAAAGATATATGCATTCCTACCCTATGTTTACTGCCACATTGTTTGCAATAGCCAAGATACGGAAGCAGCCTAAGTGTCCATCAATTGATGAATGGATAAAGAAGATGTGGTATATATATATATACAATGAAATATTATTTATCCATAAAAAAGAAATTTTGTCATTTGTAACATGAATGTACCTAGAGGGTATTATGGTCAGAGAAGTAAGTGAGGTAGAGAAAGACAAATACCATATGATTTCACTTATTTGTGGAATATAAAAACAAAGCAAAACAGAATGAACAAAACAGCAGTAGACTCACATACCCTCATAAGTGACTAGTGGTTACCATGGCGAAGAGGTTGTCATGGATTGGTGGGGAGGGTGAGGGGCATAAAAATTTTCAATCATAATGTAAGCTGATCATGGGGATAGTAGTACAGCATAGACAATATAGTCAATGATTCTGTAACATCTTTCTATGTTGACTGATAGTAACCACACTAGAGGGAGTGAGAATTTAATAATGTAGGTAACTACTGAACCTCTATGTTATATATTTGAAACCAATAAAGATTGGATATCAATGATACTTCAATTTAAAAAAAAGAAAAAAAAAACAATTCTACAATCTCTTTGCCTGGTTTGCTGCTACATATATAAACATATTTTTAAAAAGGTTAAGACATTCAATGATTTTATATTCAACTGGTCATACATAGATGTCATGATTCTCAATTCCCTAACCTTCAGAAATTTTTCTAAAGGACATTGATATAAACATTTCCCAACCTAGAGCATCCAGTTCATCACTGAGAGGAAGCAGCGAAAAAGAATATGGAAACAGAGGGAGCAAGAGGGTACAATAAATCAAAGTGTATCAGGGAATAAGAAAACCATAGCAAATCTTCCTACACAGATGTAACAAGTACCAGCCAAACTACAGTTTCCTTATATTACATGCAGCTGTCTGGGCTTGTGGCAGGCTGCTTGACAAAATATGTCTCAAAAGTTGAGGTAGAGAAAATACCTTAGGGTGATCTATGTCCTTTCATACCAAGAATATCCTAATCCATATAACTTGTTACTTACATATAGCTGCTCTCTATTCATATTCAAATTTCGATGATGGAATATCTTATGGCTATTTGCTACTTATGTTAAACTTTGGTGCCACAGAAATTTCAAAGATGTGTAAGGCATGCTTCTGAAGCTTAGAGTTTGACAGGAAAATAGCCATGGACACAAGAGCACAAAAAAAGGCAGTGAAGAAGAACTTACTGAAAAACTAAAGCACAATCTGAGTTCATTTCTTGAGCTAGTTTTAGAGAAAGGATAAGATTTCAATAAGCAGAGAAAAAAGGGGAAAAAGGAATGCCATAAAAATGAAAACTATGAACAAATGTGGGAGGGTGAATGATGTTTGAGGAACAGTGAGGATACTAGTTTGAGCAGGTCAGGGAAATTCTGTGGAAATAAAGAGACCAAGATGTCCAATCCAGATTACATCCAGCTGCTGGAGACTTTTGAGCAATGACAGAATTGATAAGGAAGAGATGATATACTGGTAGATCAGACAGAAAACCACCAAAGTCCCACATTACTGAGCCCAGAACACTTAAGTTTATAAGTCAATGTCAATCAAAGTTACTAAATTTTATATACATATGATAGAACTTCTGCACTTTTTCTAGAAAACTTGGCTTTACACAATTCTTTTACTTTCCCTTCCTGTTTTCACCTTAGAATTTTGGAATTTTTACCTCACCTTTTCCCACCCCGTCTTTGTACTGGTACAACTCAATCACTCTTTACATATTAGCAAAATCAGCAAGATTATGTCATTGCCTAGAAGAGCATCCAAAGCAATTTTTAAAATCCCACTTTTGTTAAAGCAATTGCTTTAACACACAAATTTCCCCCCAATTTCACTTAATTTTCCAAAAGAAAGAGCACTTTTTTTCTTGCAGACTACACCTAGAAAACCAAAACAAAATAAAAGGTAATTATCCAGTGAATCTGTAACAGTTACTTCACAGTCTTTAACAGATTGCCTGCCATAAGTTTCATGAAAGCAGAAACTAACTGCTTTTCTTTGCTTTGTGTGTGTAAACTAGGACACATGAATGTCCCGCTTCTAGAGAAAGAACTGAACCAGGTAAGTTTTCAACATTTCACAAATTAAGGTAGTTTTTATTCTATTTGATTTTCCAAAAGAAGAGATTTAATTATCAAGTATTCACTTAATAAAAAGTCATCAGAAAGGTAATTTAGGTTACTGAAACAGTCACAGTACATGATTTACAGAATTTTATGGAAGATTTCTAGTAAATCACTTTTGAAAAAGCATAGAATAGATACTAATTTTAAAAAGACAATCATTATTCATTCCGAGGTCTCCTAAAGAACTAAATATATTTAAAGATCTAGGATTAAGCAGAGGATGGGGTCCCACTTTGTAAGAGAGCCTTGTCTCTGCTTCCATGACCATTTGATTGCAAAAATGTTGCCACCAGTGGCCACTGGAACCTCTCCAACAGCTAGTCCAGCTTCCTACCCAGAGGAGCAGGAAGCCAGCTGATTGGCTCAGTACAATCAGACAACAGCTCTTGGCCTAAAAGCATCAAGGAACAAAGATTGGTCATCCGATACTCAGGAAGGAAAGGATGTAAAGGAGGCGAAGCCCTAGGGAAGGGGACAGGCGCAAGGAATTAACCAACAGAGACGTCCAGAAAGACACACTCACTCGAAGAGAGAAATGTTTTACCTGAGCATATTCAGCCAGGAATGGATTTATTATTTTTTTTTAATTTAAGGCAAACAAGGATATGGGTTTTAAACTGTTACTGAGGGAGCCCAATTTATATGAAGAAACTTGGTTAGTAGTTTTATAACTACCTTGAGTAGGCAAGGGACCTTTTAAATATTAAATTTATAAAATGTAGTTTATTCAATAAAGTCACTTAAAGATGTCCTGTTCCTGAAAAACTGTACCTGATTTTAGGGTTTCTGCCTTACACCGACTCCAGTTCTGCATGAGACTTCAAATTGAAGAGGGACTGGGTGGAGTACAGAACACAAGAAATTTTTACAGCATGGAAATAAAAGTATTTTTAAACCTTCTTGGTGGTGAAGACTTAGGCAAGAAGTAATATGTGGAAACTGCCAAGGCTTCTCTACACACCCACCCACCAGATACCATCGCAGCCGGCTAGGGGAGTCTCCCTCTTCTTGCCTGACAGCTTCACTTTCTTTGAGGTCTGGAGCTGGTGATCACACTGGCCCGTCATGGTACTTTCAGTTAACAAAGCAGTTACTCAACAGGGGAAAAAGCCACAAAGGAGTAGAGCAGCTGCTTCTGCACCCGTGATGCAAGTGCAGAATGAGCCCAGGGCCGCCACCACCGCCTCGGCTCCTCCGTGACGTCCGGGAGGGGTATCCCCGGATCTCAGGAAGTGGTGGCCGCGGGCGGCTCCGCCCCCACGCGACTTTGGGTAGTCCGGGCCGCCGGGTGGCAGGACTGCCCGGCCTGCAGGCAAACGGATTTCACCATCCGACACACACGCACGCCACGGGCCGCGCGCCTCGCACCCTCGCCTCCACCACCGCTCAAGGCTGACCCCGCGCCCACGCCTCTCCCTCTTCTCCCGTCACAGCCCGCGCCCTCCTCTCTCCCAAGGCTCACACCCACTCACCCCGACCCCCTGCGCCGAGCCTGGCTCAGCGTCGCCGGTCACCAGACGGGGTCGAGCCGAGTCCAAGATGGCGACTCCGCCCCCGCCCCCTCCGCCCTCCCGGCGGGGTCGCGGCGCCCCCTCACGCGGCGCGCTCGCGCCCAAGGCCTGGCTAAAAATAGCCAGGCTCGACTATATTTGGTTCCGCCGGATCCCGGCGCGGCCACGCGCTCTCCGCCCCGCCCCGCCTGGCCCCGCCCCGCGCCGCGCTGAATGGAGAAGGGGCGGGGGTGACCGAGGGGAACCTACTCCGCTATCTGCCGCGCGCGCCGGCGGCTGGGCCCGGCCAACCGCCGAATTTAGTAACATCTCCTGCGTCAATCACGCGCCTCCCGTGCGTCAGCGGCGCGCGGCTCCAGGTCCTGCTTCCCCCAACCCCCAGCCTTCGAATGGATGCACTGTAGCAGCGCCCTCCTTGCCTCCGAGACTGGATTGGAACCTGGGGCAGTGCAGAGACTGCGTTCCTTCCTCTCGGCTGGGTCAACTTTTGGAGCATCCTCCCACGGTCTTCACCACACCACCCTGTCTGAAGTGGATGTGGAGGCGAAGGAATATATCCTGTCAAAGCTGTTAGTTTTGTTTTCAAGTTTCTGGTGCTAGCTCGAACTTTGTTCTGAAACGTGTGCTGTCCACGATGGGATTCTTCCCCCATTTACTACACCCTCCACCCCCCACACACGCAAAGTTGTAACAGGTCAAATAAAATGTAACATGTGACTGAAATGGACCACAGTGGGACCATGCCTCTCTGCCTTGTTTCACTTAAATATTTTCTCCTCAAATATTCATGTCTAGAAAGGTTGCTTTCACTCAGCTGCAACCTTTAGAACTTGGAACCTTTAACTGATAAACTTTTGTTTCTGTTTTCAGCAAGAAATTCACATTTAAATTAATCATTTCCAGGAAGAAACTGCTCTCCCTCACAAAGTCGCCCAGGCTTTCGGCGCACCATTTCATGACAAATGTGTCCCAGGAGACCAGAGGAAATCCACTACGGAGGGACTGTCTAATAAATCCTGTTGATTGATTTCAAAATGTTTAATTTGAGAGGTGGAAGGGGAGACCTATCTACAACGATCAAAAAGTGAAAGTACGAGCTGAATTCCAGGTCGGCGCGCGGCTCCAGGTCCTGCGGGCGGCGGGGTGGGTGGTGGGTGATCTGCAACAGTCAGACTCGCTCAGCTGTTCAACACGTGAGTGTTTGTTTTATACACATTAAGCAGTTTCTGCTGCAGCGCCCACGTGGATGATGGATGTGCACTTAGCTGGGTTATAGTGGGTCCAGTTAGGAAATCCACACGTTAAGTATAAAGAAAACCTTATCTCCCCCGAGTCATCTGCATCCGTGTGCGAAACACGCACCTGGCAAATGATGGGAGGAGGAGATGTTAGTCTAGACGCAGAGGGGCCGGAGAGACTTAAACAGCTTTGAAACTGCTGCTTGAGGAAAGCGCAGCTGCACCTCAGGGAGTCTCGGGCTGGTGCCTAACTGCTTCAGCACCGGCTGCCAGGTCACTTGCAGAAGCTGGCTCGTGTAGCCTACCCTTTTCGGAAGAGCTGTCCTCTCGCTTACCCCTCTCCCTGGCTCCCTGCCTCGGGGCAGCCTCGGAGGCGCGCCAGCAGCACTCCTCCAACTCTGCTCCACCCGAGCCTGACAGCTGGGCGGTCCCGCCTGACCCGCGGGGTGGCAGCTGCACCCTCCTGCAGACTCGTGCGCCGCTGCGAAGGGTTTGGTCCCGGCGGGGGCTGGCGGCGCAGCGCAGTTTCCATTGTGCAGCCCTGAGAATGGCTGGGTAACGCGCGCGCGCGCACTCGCGCGCTCAGACACACACACCCTCCCTCGCACACGCGGAACCGGCTGGGCCAGGGGAGGGAGGAGGAGGGTGACGTAGCGTCCCATGGCGTCACATTGACGTCTCGCATTCCAGGCACTCTATGGAGAGGCCGCTAGGGCTCCTGTGGCATAAATGACGTGCCGAGAGAGCGAGCGAACGCGCAGCCGGGAGAGCGGAGTCTCCTGCCTCCCGCCCCCCACCCCTCCAGCTCCTGCTCCTCCTCCGCTCCCCACACACAGACAATCTCACACCCGCTCCCTCACTCGCACACACAGACGCGCGCACACACGCTCCGCACACGCACTCCACTCTCTCCCGCGCGCTCACACCCCTCTAGCCCTGCGACCTCGCTGGTGCAGCGCCCCGCGGCAGCCGGACGCCCTCCCCGGACTCACTTTGCAACGCTGACAGCGCCGGCTGTGGCCGTGGAGGTGGGAACAGAGGCGGCATCCTTTCCCTGGTCGTGGCCGGAGCTAGGACGCCCGCGGAGTCCCTCTGCGGCGCTCTCCGATGAGTCTGGATCGCAGCATCCCCTGCCAGCCGCTCACCACCTCTGGGAGCCGCTGGGCTTGTGCACCGCAGCCTTTCCGGGACAGCAGCTGTGACTCCCCCTCCAGAGCAGATTTCGGGGCAGCTCTCTAGAAACTCGCTCTAAAGACGGAACCGCCACAGCACTCAAGTACGTATGAGATTCTCCAACTGGGGGACTTGCTAAAAAGTTAGCGCGCTGAGAAGCGTCGCTCCTGAAATTGACAACTTCGAGTGTAGGGTTTTTCCCCCCTCGCCTCTGCTCTCCCGCTGTGCTCGCCGAGCGGCCAGTGGGTTCGGACCTGAAACTTTTCCCCAGTAGCGGGTCCGCGGGGATCTCTGGAGCTCTTGTCCTCCCCCACCCGAGGAGGCGAAAAGCCTCTAACAAAGAGGAGGACCAGGATTTGTGCAGTAGCAGCTCCAGCGATGTAATTCAGGGTATTTCGGCTCTAGTTGTCATGGTAATGATGCTCTCGGCGGCGGCGGCGGCAGCGGCAGCGGCAGGGAGTTGCAGCCTTGGTGATGAACGGCAGCAATTTTCCTACCTTTTAACTAGGATTGAAAACAGGGGCTCCGGTGGGTCCAAGTTAACATACCTTTTGGTGACTCCGAGCTGGTTGACAGGGAAGGTTGGGAGGGAACGGGCGTTGGGCAGCAGCCGCCGGAGTTTGTAAAGGCGCTCCGAGGATCTCAGGAAAGAGGGCGTAATTGTAGGAATGTGGCTTATTGTATTGAAATGAGCCTGGAGCTCCACTAGGCACGTCTGCCTGGCGTCGCCGACTTGCCCATGTACACTTCTCTCTTCGGAGGTAATCGGGTGTAATTGCTGACTCCCGCACCCCCGACACGCGTGGGGATGGTGTCCCTCTCCTCCGAGCCTTAGCTGGGTATGGGAAAGGAATGTTTTACTCTTAACCAAAAGAACTCGCGCTTTGGAGAAGTTGCTCTGAGTGTTTTACTCTTAATGGAAATGAAAGTTCTCAGTGGTGAGAGGAGAGCCGTCAGGCGAGCGCAGCCTGATGAGACTGACTTCTAAAGGAATCTTGAACCTGTCGAGGATTGGGGCAGTCGTGAAAGAGAAAGCATTTGTCCCTTATTCCAAATAATGTTCTTGGATATTGCAATTTATTTATATCTCCGGATTCTCCGGAGTGAAGAGCTGCAAGGATTTTGGCAATCAGAAATCTCGGGCTTTTATCCCAGAAGCTTAGGGTACCGGGGAAAAGTACAGGGAGCCTTTCAGTCATTTTATTTCATAGCGAATCCAATCCTGAATCTTCTTTTCCCAGGACAATTTTTTTTATAGAACTGAGTTGGGGAAAGAAAAAGCTGCCCAACGCGACTAGGGTACACAATGAATGAAGTTAGGGTTTATTCGTGTTATCTTAGCTGAACAAAATGCTCGTAATATATCAGACTCGTGAGGCCAAGCAGTCTCTACACCCGCTCCCTCCCCCCGCAACCTCCTCCCCTTGGACCGTGCTCTTGCAGAAATTCTCCCCCGCGGTTTGTCTCCTCTCTCTCGGTCTTTCTGAGAATCTCTGTCTTTCCCTTTCTGTCGGTCTCTCTCCTCCACTCCTCCTACCCCCGCCCCCGCTCCCCAGGGTTGGAAACTCCGCGGAGGAGCCCGGGTCACAGTGGGGCGTTTCATGGTTTCCTCCACACACTTCACCACGGGGAGGGGAACACGGGGGTGTTCCTTTCGTCTGCCCACGAGAAAGAAAGGGGCTTTGACAAGGGTGGTTATTTCTTCCTGATTTACAACCCCGAGGCTCAGTGCTCGCGGCCCCGGTGGCCGTGAGCGGGAACGGCAGAACATGTTTCCAGGCGCGGAGGCTTTGCCTAGGTAACCGGTCATTTGGGAGGTGTGGAGCGAAGAGAGCCGTGAGGCTCATGGTTCGGCTGCAGGAGACGCGGTGTGGCTCTCTCCCGGGAACGCCGGACTTTGGAGGGGAGCCACTTCCTTGAGGAGATGCGACCCTCACCCACCAGAGTCAGAGGCCGATACTCGCAGAAAGAACCCGTTTGAAAGGCCCCGGGGGGAAAGGCGGGTATGTGGGCACCTACTGGGGGAGGTGGTGGGAGTTTGCTGGAGACCCCTATTGAAGATGCGGCGGCGACGGAAAGTGCATGCCACAGCCGTGGGAAGATCTGCCCGTTACAGCTAGCTCAAGCTTTCCGTGGGATCAGCTGGGTCTAGGACTGGAGGTGGGGGTGGCAAGGGAATCCCCCATTTCCTGGCTTTCGAGGGCTACCCGGACCTGCGGGATCCGAGCCCCTGTCTCTTTCTGCAGGCAAGCCATCAACACAGGGGTGTCGGGGGACGAAATTTAAACAACCCTCTCTGCCCACGCACCCCCCAGGTTTTGGGGAATTTTTTTTTCCGGCTCCACGTTCCCACCCCACGAGCTGTGAGCGGGTCTGGGCAAAGGGGGGCGCTATAGGCCACAGTTTGGGGCAGTGGGATCCTTCCCCGAGGCCTGCTGAACTGGCTCTTCTATCTACAAAGTTTCGCTGAGGTTGTGCGCAAAGACGCCCCCGGCGGAGCAGAGCTCCGCGCCCTCTGGAATATACCCCCGCCTGGCCCCTAAATGGCCCCAAGCCTCGAAGCCGCCCACCCTAGGGGATACCACCCCCTGGGTGCAGGGGACCTCCCTCTGCCCGCCCCACCAGCCTCAAACGCCAACCGCCTTGTCGCCTTGCCTCCAGCGCGAGCCTGTTTCCACTGTGCCCTTTTGTTTGCTTGACCCCTAGCCCCCGAAACTCGCGGCTAATAGAAGCGAAGCTCCATTAGCATTTAGAATGAAAAGCGCAGACTTTCTTAATTCCTTGGGGCATTCATGCATTCGTTCCGGAACTTGTGCATTTCCTATGCAACGTGTAAATTTTGTGTTTGAAGGGGGAGGGAAGGTAGAGTTGGAAGTGGCTATTTTACGCACGTGCACACTCTTTGACCCCCGAACTCAAGCGGAACACTTTCCTCAAGTGTTCTCCTTTCTTTGTTTTTCCTGACTTCGCGGGCTCGGAATCAAATTATTGGGGAAGAGAGATCAATTTCTGGAAGACAAGAGGCTGCGCATTTTTTAGCCTTTGGTTCGGATGCCACAAAACGGCGGTGAGCGGCGTGGGTGCTAACTACCTTTTCTCTGCTCCTGCAAGGCGCTGTGGTGGTTCTTGCCCAGGGACTTCGCTCACCTTAAGTACTGCTTTCGTACTGTTATAATCGTTTGTAATTAATATAGCATTCCTAGAAGCTCCCACCTCAATTCGCCCAGCCCAGGGCGCGGCGACTCAGCTTGGTCTCACTGTAACCTCTGTCCTCTCTCCCGGTGCCCACAGGACCCACTGCGGAAGAGCGCAGTCCGGCAAGCCCGGGCCCTGGAACTGGACCCTCAGCTGAGCCGGGCAGTACCGCCGCCGCCTCTTCGCCTCGCCGGACGTCCCCGCCTCCTACACTCTCAGCCTCCGCAGGAGAAACCCCCAGCCCCACCATTCAGCGCACAAGATACCCTCCAGGTAAGTCTGAAGGCACGACCCCTTATTCCTCCCAGGCTGGGGGAGGTAGGTGAGGGAGCCAGACGCCCTGGGCAAGCTGATCGACTAACCCAGCGCCAGGACAGCGTCTACTGGCCACTCACTCCCCAGTGCAGTTGGCTTCTTTGTACGAAGCTCCTCTGGATACACCCTGCTGCTACTGAGAGGAGCAGCCAGATTAAAATAAGAGTTACATTTCTCAAAAGAAAAATTGTTCCTAAGAAAAATGCAATATACCCATAGATCGGGATCTTTATACATTTCAGTATCTTCATTTTTGCTCTCCTTTTATATCCAGTTTATGCATTCATTGAGAGATATGGAATCACTTGAGTAATATAGAGCATTTTTTTATTTGTATAAAACCCAAATCATTTGAGTGCATAAATTTGGATTATTGAAGCTCAAAGGAAAAGAGAAAAGGCATCTGAGCTGACCACCAAGGAGTAAATTTGAACTGAGCAAAAGAAAGGATTCCAAGTTTAGCTTGTAACACCTCTTTACGCATTTGTTAAAGGGATACCAGGTGCCTGACTGTGTAGGCACCAAAAGATACGCAGATAAATAGAACTCAATCCCAGCAAGCTCATCTTGCAGTTGACACAGAACGGGAGAAAGCAACCACAGTGTGTGCGGGTAGCCTTGGTTGGCACTCATATAAACATTATAATGTCACTTGTCTCCCTTGGACGGTAAGTCCCACACAGAACACTTATCTTTCCCCCTAACTCTTAGGTTTATAAATCAATATGTGTGACTTAGGGGTGCAGTGGCCTCTTTTCCCAAAAATAAATGAACAGGGCATTCACTGGCTATCTTTTTGTCCTCCTATTTGTGGCAAAGCCCACAGCAGTCTCGAAAAGACACAAAGAGCAATAGGTAGGGACTGACAAGGAAAAATGACAGACTGATGGAGAAATCCTAGAGATGCTGGAGGGAGGAGACTAGATGAAACAGCAGGCAGAGTTCTTTCTTTTAAGTGATTAGCCTTTCATTTCACCCCAGCAACTGGACGGCAGGATAAGTAATGCTTGAACTTCAAACTAGGGAGGGTGTTGTTAAAGCTCTGTTTGGAAAATAAAGGCTTGAACTGGCCTCTCCCCTCCCCATCACTGCTTCTTCCAACAGGCCCTTACCTTTTTTCAAGTCAAGATTTCATCCCATACACGCATGATTCAATCAGATTTGGAAATGTGGGTAAAAGAAAGATGTCAAAGGAAATGTGAAGTATTCACTTTTCTATTAGTCACGACTTTTACACCACAGACTCCAAAGAGATGTAAAGCACCTGGTTCTCCTTTGGCTCAGAAAAACCAACCACCGGAAGCTGTCCGTTTTATCATTTCTATTTAGCCATAAAGAAAGGGAAACAATTAGACAAAATAAATCATCTACTAGATTCAATAGTTCTCAGAGCATCTCATCCAACTCAATCTCTCTAAACAATAGTAAGCACCCTGGGTACCAGTTGCTCTGGGAGCTCAACATATAGTCAAACTGGCAAAGAAACTGAACCTATTAAGAAACTGCTTTCTTTTCTAGGGGTACTAATCCTTCTTTCACAAGAAAATATTAGACTTACTCACCCATTACGATAGCTGTAAACTGTTGTCATAAAACAGCCACTGATATTTTATTAGTCAGAATTGGAAATATATGTATATATATATATGTATCACACACACATACATATACACTGTATAAGGCAGAGAGCAGGTTTGGTGGGTGTTTTGTTGCAGCTGCTGATCTTTTTCTTTGCAGATGGTGCAAACTCCCCCGAGTCCATTTCCTGGGCCTACGTTCCCACCTAGCTGGCTGAAGTCATCAACAGGGGTCCAGTTTGTGCAGGCTGTTAGCCCTGTTTGGAGGAGTGGGGAGGGGGTGGGAGAAAGCAACCACAATGTGTGTGGGTAGCCTTGGTTGGCACTCATGAAAACATTATAATGTCACTGTCTCCCTTGGACAGTATGTCCCATGTAGGACACTTATTTCCCCCCCTAACTCTTAGGTTTATAAATCAATATGTGTGACTTGGGGGTCCAGTGGCCTCTTTCCCCCAAAATAAATGAACAGGGCATTCACTGGCTTTTTGTTCTCCTATTTGTGGCTGAGCCCACTCTAATTAGTTGACAGGGCTCAAAAATACTTTGTAAAAAACATCAGTGGACTTACAAAGGAGGAAGTCAGATTTCTCAGATCTGGTGGACAGAGCAAGGGAGGGAAGTTGGGCAAAGAGGTCCCTGGAGGCAGGGTTTTAGCATCCTATGGTCCCTTTGACAGTCCAGCAGGTATTCAGCTTTCTTCCTGGGGGAAAGGGAAGGAAAGAAAGTAAGCGTGGGGCTTTATATCTATGCTACCAAAAGGAGGAAAGGATGTCATTTCCTTTCTTTTTCTCAGATTAGAAAGCAATGAATCCAGTGCTACCTATTAGCTAGGAAAGAGTGTTGATTTGCCTTTGAGACATCCTTTCTTTTGTCCCTGCAGATATGCCCTGCATACAAGCCCAGTATAGCCCTTCGCCTCCAGGTTCCAGTTATGCAGCGCAGACCTACGGCTCGGAATATACCACGGAGATCATGAACCCTGACTACACCAAGCTGACAATGGACCTCGGCAGCACTGAGATCACGGCCACAGCCACCACATCCCTGCCCAGTTTCAGTACCTTCATGGAGGGCTACTCGAGCAACTACGAACTCAAGCCCTCCTGCTTGTACCAAATGCAGCCGTCCGGGCCACGGCCCCTTATCAAGATGGAGGAGGGCCGCGCGCACGACTACCACCACCACCACCATCATCACCACCATCACCACCACCACCAGCAGCAGCAACAGCAGCCGTCCATTCCGTCCCGCTCCGGCCCCGAGGACGAGGTGCTGCCCAGCACCTCCATGTACTTCAAGCAGTCCCCGCCGTCCACCCCTACCACGCCGGGCTTCCCTCCGCAGGCGGGGGCGCTGTGGGACGACGCGCTGCCCTCCGCGCAGGGCTGCATCGCGCCCGGCCCGCTGCTCGACCCGCCGATGAAGGCGGTGCCCACGGTGGCCGGCGCGCGCTTCCCGCTCTTCCATTTCAAGCCCTCGCCGCCACACCCGCCCGCGCCCAGCCCGGCCGGCGGCCACCACCTTGGCTACGACCCGACGGCCGCCGCCGCACTCAGCCTGCCGCTGGGAGCCGCCGCCGCCGCCGCCGCCGCGGGCAGTCAGGCCGCTGCGCTCGAGGGCCACCCGTACGGGCTGCCGCTGGCCAAGAGGGCGGCCGCGCTGGCCTTCCCGCCGCTCGGCCTCACGGCTTCCCCCACTGCGTCTGGCCTGCTAGGCGAGAGCCCCAGTCTGCCATCGCCGCCCAACAGGAGCTCGTCCTCGGGCGAGGGCACGTGTGCTGTGTGCGGGGACAACGCCGCCTGCCAGCACTATGGCGTGCGCACCTGCGAGGGCTGCAAGGGCTTCTTCAAGGTGAGCGCATGCCTCCTCCTGGAGACTCCTTACCCCCGCAGCTAGCCTCCTCAGTCACCGGCTCAAGTGAGCATCTAAGTGGGCCCCAACCGGTTTGAGACGTGTGATTGTTATACTGTGCATTCCTGTAGCCCTTCCCAACACCCTCACATCCACTTTCTCAGGGGTTTTTAACTTGAGATCCATTACAGGAGGACTTCCCAGGTGCACTTGAGGGGGCTGTGAACCTCCTGACTTGGCTTTACCTTATGAGCATTTTTCTGGACAGAGCCTTCAGCAGGTTCTTAAAAAGGTCTGTGATCTCAAAAATGCAAAACCTCAGTGCATTCCTTGTCTGTCCATCAAAGGTGTTTTGAAGGGTTGGGGTCTGAGTGCCAGGCCCTGGACATTTGTATCTCATTTAATCCTCATAATAAGAGCTGAGGGTCTAGAATGAGACTTGAGACTGTATTCTGCCCACCCACTAGCTATTATTAAAAAGTGACTTGAAGGTAGGTACTAATTGTCCTTGTTTCATAGATGAGGCAGTGGAGGTTCAGAGAGGTTAACTCAACTGCCCCACAGCACACTCAGAGAGTGAGAAGGAAGCAGGATGCCAATCATGTTTGCATGACCCCAAAGTGCAGGGCCCCCTTCACAGCTCTGAAGCAGCAAAATAGGGGCAATGAGATGGATGCAGTCTGGGGCAGCCCACTCCATAGAAGACAGAAGCTGAGGTCTCACCAATCTACTCCACCTCTGTGCCACATACAGTGCCAGGTGTGGACATTATTCATTGTCTCACAGACTCAAAGGAGAATTTTGTGGTGGGGGGTGGGGGGTGGGGGGGTGTCTTCTGCCTCCCCTCACGGCATCTTCCCAAAGAGAAATCTAGAGCCTAGAGAAGCGAAGCCTTGTCAGCCTATAAAGAATAATTTAGCAGTGCATGTGCAGCAGTTCTGGCAGGTTTCTCCTGACTCTTGAGTTCAGTGCTCTTTCCACCACTCAGGGGGATGAGGACCTGTCCTCTTGCTGCTCTGCTTTTGCTGTTGACTCCCAGATTTCTTCAGACATTTATTCCTGTGCCACTCTCCCCACTCTTCTGGCAATTATCTCAGGCATTTGCAAACCTACACATTTTCTCCCACAAAATTCATGCCCTGGCCTCCAGTGCTGGGCAGCGTAGAGGGAGAGGGGAAGCTGGGTGCTGACTGGGTAACTAGAATTTGGGAGGCCAATAGGATGTATCTGGGAGCATGCTGAAATTGGAGCCAGAACACTCAAATAGGAGTCCTCTATCTGTCACTTACCAATCACATGACATTGGTCATGATATGTCTTTCTAGGCCTCAGTTTCCCTATCAGGTGAATAAAATTCAGAGGACTGAGTATTAAAAGAAATAAAACATCAATGAAAACACTTTATAATCTTTAAAAGGTCATAAAACAGTAGTGCCTTATTAAGTGAAAACTACAAGTATTTGCTAACATTCACATGTTTGTGAATTGGTAGGTTTGATCTGTGGTAGGAGTCACGTGATTGATTAAATTCTGCAGATAAATGAGAAATGTTTGCAGAAAGACTGTAATATATTAAGTACCATACAGAAGGTATGCAGGATTTATGTTTTAAATGTAGAACCCTCAGTTTTGCCATTTTTTTCTGTCTTAACCATTCAAGTTTTGTCAAGGTTATTTTCAAGTAACTGCATTCTTTTAACAGATTTAATTTTTACGGTGGAAATGCTGAAGGGCAGTGAAACTGGCATCCAAAAAAAAGAAAGAAAAACAATTAAGAGATGTATAAGTAACCCACAAACATAATCACCCCTAAATAATTGAGGGTTGACCAAAATACAGAGTGTAATACATTCCTGGTCTGGAAATATCAATTAAGTGTTCCCCAACAGTGTCCCTTTCTGCAGCAATCTCTTGAAAACAAATCTGTACTTGAAAGGGTGGGGGTAGGGTAGGGGAGAACCACCCCACAGATCTGTTAATTAAGGGAACAGAAGCAGGTTTTACCCAGTGGCTTTCTACCATTAAATTGAATTCTTTAAAAATGTGACATGAAGTGCAGGTAATGATGGAAATTCAGTGATTGAACTGTAACGATCTCTCCTGTCAGACTGTGCAGGCATGCGCAAATGTGGGGAAGATTTCAGGTTATTGGGAAAATGTATACCTGAAGCAAAATGCCACCAGCACTTGAATTGGCATATCGCCTTTAGGATGATTGCAAGAAACAGAGTTTTAGAAATGACTGCATGTTCAATGAAAGAAAGATTCATTCAGGAAACACAAGCTTCCTAGCCTTACAGACTGCTGAGAATTTAAATGCTGGAAACTCAGAAATATATTTGTGTTTTGGAAAATTGCATCTTAAACTGAATGTATCTGGCTTTGGTGAATTTTTAAAGTTTTATATAGGCAATTTAGAAACTCTCATAAAATGAAATTAAAAAGTGATAGGTTGAAAACAAAAACATAGGGATTGAGGATTGCTTCAAGTAAAAGACTGAAAGTAAATCTAAATTTTTGGACACAAAATAGATCACTAGTCCCAAATTCCCTGAATTTTTCTTTTATTTTTAATGTAGTCAGGCTTACCAAATAGATTCCAGCTTTCTGCTCTACTTGGAGTTGTATAGATTCAGGTAATTTCTGAATGACTTCACCCAAAGTGGTAAATACACATACATTTGCACAAATGTTCTTAGTTTTTTTCAAAATCATACATTCTTTTGAGTCTGGAGCATAAAATATGCTTAATTATTTCTCCATGTGTCATTTTAAAGTCATATGTGATTCTGAAGAATGCAACATTATTTTATATCCAAGTCCAAGTTTTATGATCTGTCTCTTAGAATATGGCTATTTTGATGTCTATGTCAATGGTCATTTAAGAAAACCGTTTAATGGGCATTTTTACTGAAAATATATGGCTCTCCTATTTCTTTCTCTAACTTCTTTGGTTTTCTTTCTGGGATGTGATAGTGATTTTTAGTATTCAGTTTTAAGATTTTGCTTTCAGAAATCAGAAATGACAAGTTTACCATACATAGTCATTTAAAGATAAGTTCCAATGGCTGATTTTTTTTTGCATTAAAACATTATTTCCTATATGTTTTAACTAGCCAAGTACTGATTTTGCTTTTTATGATTTCATCTCTATTGGGGAACAAAGCTAGTTACTGTGATATTTGACTTACAATAGTGATAGCCAACAAAGTACATCCCAAATAATTTTGATTTTATTTTAATAAGGTCAGCAATAGTCAGGGGAGTGGAACAAGTAGAAAATTGTTCCCAAAGGGATATTAAAAGTGGAGATAATCTAATCCTCCAAGGTATGATATGTTGACCTGGTAATTTCAGATATGATTTTATCATTCAGACTTGGGTGTCTCCTGAGACTTGCTTCAGAACAATCCAAGATGATTTTCATTGTCAGCAGCTAACACTAATAAAATTGTTTTTCCTGCAGGCTAGCGTGTTAGGAAATTAAATTTATCTAATTATACGAATTGCGCTGTCACTTTTCACATTGTAATTAAAATACATCTTGTCAGGTCCTACCTCTTTCCAGAAACTATTAGTTGACTATCTTTGTATTATATTTTCTCAGAGAACGGTGCAGAAAAATGCAAAATATGTTTGCCTGGCAAATAAAAACTGCCCTGTAGACAAGAGACGTCGAAACCGATGTCAGTACTGCCGATTTCAGAAGTGTCTCAGTGTTGGAATGGTTAAAGAAGGTATGGATACACTACAGTGCTTTTTATCCAGCTTGCTTATATATATTCTCAGATAGCTCTGAAAAAAATGTTAGTATTTATGGTAGGATGGTGAATTTTCCTAGTTTCCCTTTCTTTCCAACATTTTACTTTTATGGTGTACATTAACATTTAACAATAGCTGAGGACTACTTATTCTAATTTCTCAAAATCAATAAAGAACTTGTGTACATATATCTCTGCTCTATTTAAAAAGGAGACTTAGGGCTAATTCATTACCAAATGTAAGTATGGGTAACTTTTTGGTGGTTTGTTTCAACTCTCATTATATCACTGTGTGAATATTATTCCAAGCTTGTTGCCACTTTTAAACGGTTGGACTCTTTAATGATTGCTCAACTGTAATATGTTTGATTTCTTTTTTGTGATTTATGGCTATTCATGGATATCTCTGAAGACATTTTTTTTCTTTCTCTTGGCATCAGTTGTCCGTACAGATAGTCTGAAAGGGAGGAGAGGTCGGCTGCCTTCCAAACCAAAGAGCCCATTACAGCAGGAACCTTCTCAGCCCTCTCCACCTTCTCCTCCAGTCTGTATGATGAATGCCCTTGTCCGAGCTTTAACAGATTCAACGCCTAGAGATCTTGATTATTCCAGAGTAAGTTTTATGATGTCCTGCTTTTGAATGAACGATCAGGGTCTCTATTCATGATACTAATAATGAAACTTGACTGAGTAACTTTGTGCCTGGCCCTGTGCTAAACAGTTTTCATACCTTTTCCTTATTTCTCAGTTCATTTAGCAATTCCAGAACATCCAGTGAGCACCAAATAACATTTGCTTTATTGGGTCTCTAAAAGCCTTAACAAATGACCCTGACAGTGCTGCACATGTCATGCCCATTGTTGCAGGATTCTTGGTGGTTGTGTCAATGAAAATCCGCCAGGTGATTTCAATTTGTAGTTTTCTTTCATGGTTTAGACAAAGTGACTAGTGGTTTGTTTCATTTTGTGATCAAACCATCTGGGTGAGCCTCAAGTTATCCTTAAGCAGTTCACACAAATGCATTGGGATTGATTGACCTGCTGCTTCTCAGAGGGATTAGACCTTTGATGGAGAGGAGTGAGCTCTGGCCTTGACATTGGGAGGTATCAGGGGGTCTGGGATGGAATAGTGCCTCTGCTGCTTCCTGCCTGTGTCACCCGGCTCCTGCTCTTGGCTTTCTCATCCCTACAGTGAGGATGATTACAATATTTAACCCCAGAGGGATGTTGTGAATATCAGTCATACAGGAATGATGGTTTTGAAAAGCATAAATGATTGCCAGTGTTGTTATTTAAGTCAACCCAAACATATCGATATTTTTATTTCATATAAGATAGTTAAAATATAATCACTTTGAATTCTGCAATTCCCAGAAATCTAGATAACACAGAGAAGAATCATGCAAAAGGATTTGCTAAGCAAATGTTTAAATATTGCTAGAAGGCAGTTTTTAAAAAGACTTAGAAAAGCATACTTCTAGTAAGACAGGGTCTCACTGAAAAGGGAAAGAAAATAAAAAGATTACAATTATCGAGCTGTTGCTATAAGCTAGATACACATTGTGGCACATTGGCTTATTTAGCCATTTAAAGAACCATGAGATATGGGTATAGTTACCTCCACTCTAAGACAAGAAAACTTAGAAACACAGTTTGTACACAAATGAGAGAGATACCAGTCCAGGGATCTTCCGTTGGTTGATCTGGCCTGGTAGCCACTACCGCATTTGCCCTCCTCAGGAACAAGCAGTATTTCAAAGTTATGGTTGAAAGGCTGGCAAAGAGTGTGAGTGTGCCTGCTATGCACCCTCCTTTAGGTCACAGTCTTGAGAGAAATGGAAAGGTGATCCTTCTTCCCTCATCCCCACCCTCATTACAGGCTGTGAAGCTTCTTCTTCACACCTGATCACAAGACTTCATGTGAAGCATGGTAGATTGTTAGCACTGAAGGTTGAGGACTCTTATTCTGATTACAAGTAGCATCTCTTGACTAAAGTCAAGTGTCATATAACAGTCTAACAGAATAATGCAGCAGTTAAGAGCAAAGGCTTCAGAACCATGCAGTCCTAGAATAAAATCCCAAAACCATCATTTACTAGCTGGGTGACCTTAAACAGTTGATTTGACATTTTAATGCCTCGGTTTCATTTGTGTTATGAAGTAATAATAACATTATCTACTTCCTGGGGTTGTTTGTGACGATTGAGTAAGATGATACTTGTCAAAGCTTTAGCACTGTACCCCGTACATTATCTCTTGGCCAATCTTTCTTACTCCACCATTTGTTGAATGTACTAATGAGTATGATGAGCACAATACACATCTGATGCCACGTAGCAATACCATTAAGGTAAGTGTTATGATCTCTATATCACAGATGAGGAGACTAAAACTGGGAAGGACTAAAGGACTGACTTGCCCAAGGTCACATAGCTAATATGTATCAGAGAGAGAATTAGAAGCCAAATGTATTGGACCCCAAAGTCTGTGCCTCTAAAAACTAAGCATCACTGTGTTTCTGGTTTCAGTAAGAGTGGGTACTAGAAAAGCATTCAGGAATAAAGGCTTTTCCTCTGGGAAGCAACTTTGGCTTCCCCTTATGCAAGGTGTCTAAATCAGTGAAACTTCTCTGCACTCACTGCCTATGCCAGGGCTACGGGGCACAATCTGACATTCTTCCAGGCCATTTGAAATCACTATTGATGGTCAGTCTAGAGAATTTAGGCCCCAAAAGTGACTTTTTGGCCCTAAATTATCCAATTACTGGTCTACATGGTCTCATTAGTCATTCAGTGGCAAACCCTCTCCAGCACTTTGAGCCCTCCTAGCTGAGAACTGTCTCCTCACTGAAAAAATCAATCCAGTGTGTTTGCTTGCCTCTGCACTATTCAGTGTGTTAGACTAGAGTCATCATCCTCATCAACAAACATTTATCCAATTTAATTGTTAGCTTTGTCCAAAATAGCAGATTGACCATGCCAGAGTCTGGGTCACATTGACACTACCTTTGGGGCCTTGCTCAATTTTGCAAAGCATATTTATTTTAATTGCATTGTCTCGGAGTCAGGTTGAACTGCATAGCTTGAATTCTCCCACTTTTAGATAGCTTTACAAATTATCAAAAATTGGACCAAAATCAATAAATTAAAAGGCTTTTTAAAAAATACAGTGAGTTTTCATCAAAAATTTGGATGAAGGCAGAGAAGGCATGCTGATCACATTTGCAGATGACAGAAAGCTGGGAGGGATCGCTAATATGATGGATGTCAGTATCAACATTCAGAGTTATTTCGACAGGTTGGAACAGGATGGGCTGAAACCATCATGAAGAAACTTACCAAAATAAATGTGAAGCTCAGAATTTAGAATTTTAAAACACGGGAGAGCCTTGGCCTGTCAGTAGTTCATGTTAAGAAGATCTTGGGCATTTATTCCATACACATTCATATGAACCAAAGTGCATGTATGGTGGAAGAGAGGGACGCTAAAGTACCTTAGGCAGAGGTCGAAGTGTGGGACCAGAAACAGTTGGTGGTTCTGCAGACCACACAGGAGTTTAAAGGGACTATGGAAACATTATTTCTGGAAACTTGTAAGAGATGGTTGGAGGAAATAGAAATTTGTAGACAGGAAGGGAGGTGGTTTGGCAGGATTCAGTCACTCTTTTTCCATGTGGCAAAGAAGATTTACTCTTGGGGAAAGATCTAGAGGGAGAAAGAGGGGACGCCTATCAGCTCAGTCTAAAGACAAGGATGCGCTCTCTTAGCTACAGTGGAAGCATGAGTTCATCAACACGACGTATCTAAGGAGAACACATAACAAGATTTCTCACAAGCAGATAAGTTACTTTGGATGATATTAAGTTCCTTCCAACTCTAAGATTTTATGATTCTGGGGTTTACCTTATTGTCCCTAAATGCAAGTGAGTATATATACATATACATATAAGAAAATGTGTTACGTCACTTGTTATTTAACAAGACTGAAATTACACTGTTCTCTTAAAAAACATTAATGTAAAATGAATGAAACAAAGTGAATTTATTGAGTGTCTGCTTTGAACTAGGCACCATCATGTATATTCTTACAAAATTTCACTTAAGCCTCAGCTTTATGTGGTATAACTTATGGTTTCAGTAAATTTTTAAAGATTGTAATTCATTGAAACTCAATTTTCAAAATACCTTCTTCAAGTTTTATATTTACAAATTCATAGAACTGGGGGTGACCTTGAGATCATCTAATCCAATCCCCATATTTTCAGAGGAGTAAATAAAGGCTTGAAGGGGTTAAGTGCTTTGCCTAAGGTCAGTGACAGAGGTAAGGCTAGATCCAAATCTCATCACTCAAGGTAATGTGTTAGTATTTCTACACACTGTCACTTCTATTTAATGACAGTTTGCTAGAGTTTTTTGATAGAAGCTTTATTTGATATTTTAAAGGACAATAATAGTAATATATAACCATTGGTTTTTAAAAAGGCAAGCCATTTACAAGTAGATAAAGTGAAAAAGGAAATTCTCCTTTTCATTTATTCCTGCCTAACACCTCTTCGGCAGTAACCAATGTTAACATATTAGTGTGTATCTATAATTTTTCACATTTTAAGTAAGAACTTGCCCTGTTAGATTTGAGTAAGACAGTTGATTTGTCCAAAACAATTTATTAAAGATGCTAGCTTTCCCCAGTGAATCAGGTAAATAGAGAAATGAGAAAATGTTTGCCAGACAGGTATATACTAGTGTATATGTCTTTAAGGTAGTAAGCAAACAGTTTTCCTCATTTGTGGGAAAGGGAGGTGGAGGAGTTGTGTTCCAAGTCACAGTGGGAATGAATGCTTTGAAAGCCCAAAACCCTCGCTATGTAAAGTGTTCCTGGCTCTGGGATCTTTACTTCTCCTATGGGCCAAACTTCTCTCCTTCAAAAGTGAGCTCAGATCGTATATCAGTGCAGTCAAAACATGTCATGTTTGATTTGTTTCTCCTCGAAATGTTGCTGTTCTCTGCCCCACAATTGCTTTTAATTTAACAATACAAGTATATATAGATATTGGGCTTGGCTTTCAAGCCTGCATAATTACTAATGAGAAAATATATTTAACCAAATATAGTTGGTCATTTCAAATATTTTTCAGCAAACTAGGATGTTTTCTGGTAATTGGTGTTACTTAGTATAGTAACAGACTCCAAATACAAAAGACAGTGCTCAGATAAAACTAGGCACCAGCAAATGTCATTTGAATATGTTAACAAGATAGTCTGGGAAACAACGTGGCTAACACATGTTACACCCACAAAGTAAACCGCATGAAGACTCTGCATAGAGAGTGGTTTCATGAAGCTACTCAGGAAACCCTCCCAAATTTCCACCAGTTCCCTCAGTGATTTCAGGCCAGTTCCAGACCCTCTGTGGGCCTCAGTTGCCTCATCTGAATGATGAGATTAGACTAAATGTACGTGCAGGATCTTTTCCAGCCTTCTCATTCCGTGACCCTCTCACCTTCATACCTGCTATAAAACCACTATGGGTACAGATTCCCAGACCACACCCAGACCTACTGAATCAGAACTGGGGTTGGGGGGGGGGCAGGAGGAAGGCAGAATCTGTACATGAACAAGTGCCTTAGATGACCCACTGGCACAATATGTTTGAGGGCTACCAATATAGTTTAATAAGACCAATTCAATTTTACCTCCATTGTCCTATTTCCTAGCTTTTGGTGGGCTGAGAAAGAAATGAGCAATAGAGAGATAAATTTTCCAGAAAGGAATTTATTCATTTAACAAATACTTATTGAATGACTGTTGGGAATCAGTCACTATTCTAGAGCAATGGACACATTGTTGAACAAGAGAGGTTCCTGCCCTCATGAAGCTTACATGCCATGAAGAAGTTAAAAAGACAAATACACAACTGCTCTGTGACCATTGGTGGGAGGAGAGGAGGTTCTTTTGTGTTTGTCTTTTTGTTTTTCAGTGGGGGAGGCAGTTAGATCAGAAATGAACTTTGGGGGAAAATATATTCATTGCCGATTTTTAAAGTGTCCTTTTTTTAATGTGTAAGAACCTAAGAATATGTATACACAGTTTGGCTCATAGAATGATCACTTCTAACACATATAATGAAATATAAAGACCCAGGGAAGAGTAACCTTCTAAGGGGAGATAAAATGTTCTTAGGATATTCTACATATTTAGCCTGGACTGACAGTGTGAAAGGATAAATATCAGATTCCATTCTGTTATAAAAGCAGCACGTTGCTAAGTTTTTAGGGCTGGTATTCACCTAAGGTCTCACTTCATTCCCATTCAAATAACTTATTTTAGGACTGAAGTGTTGCTGAACTCTGATCTGTGCAGCTGTGTTATTGCCATATGAAATGCATAGACTCAGTTTAAATAACATCCATTGTTTGTAGCACTACCTTTTCACTCTAGGTGCTTCCTCTCTATCAGACATTGGCTGTTGGTACATGTAATACTGTGTCTTTGACTAGGGGTAAAGCATTTTTCTCTAACTGGCTTTTGTTCAACTGCAATGACCAATAAACAAATATTTCTAGATTTATTTTGGTAAACCCCAAGCCTGCCTAGCTCAGACAGAGCAATGCAGGAGAGCACAGATGCAGAGATGGGGGTGGGGTTCTGGTTCTTCCAACTCCAGGTCCAGTATTGCTTGGTGAGGTTTCTTAAAACTGCTAGGCCAGGCAGAGAAAGAATCTAAAGTATTTTGTTCCGTTTCTTTGAATTTTATGTTTAGTAGAGGGGATACTTGGTCTGTCTTTTCCCCAGCATGGGATGCTGCCCCTCCTGTCACCAAGTTACTAGTGACTCTGGCTGAATCCAGTGTGACTCCAGATTTCTCAAACATAGACCAGAGTCACTGCAGGTGAAGCCGGAGGGTCTGGCTGGAGTTTGGCGCCCTGGGCCTGCTCGCTCCTCTCCTTGGTGTACTCCACCAGAGAAAACTGCACATGCAGGCCAGGGACTGTGTTCCCCTGGGTGCAGGATGCATGAAATGTGAGCCCAGCAGGGGTGGACACCTGCAGAGGACTCTGGGTGAAAGCTAGTGCTCTGGAGGATTCTAAGCAAATATTGGAAACAGAGAGATTATTGAGTTGTGAGCCAAGGTTTCAGGGAAGTCAGTGAAGAAGGGACAGGTCCCTTTTCCAGGGGAAAGTGAATATTCTTTATTCTTCTTCTCTCCATTTAACACATTATTTTAAAACAAAATGCTGAATCAGTATCATGACATTCTAGGCAATAATATCATAACTGGTAGGATTAGCAACATTTGGAACCACTGAATGCAAGAACCATCACATGGAACATTCAGCAGGATAGATGATAGTCTAGGCTATAAAATACACCTTAACAAATTTAAAAGAATAGAAATCATAATAATGTTGGCTGTCAAACCACAACATAATTAAACTAGAAATCAGTAACAGAAAGATAGCTGAATACAAGACCCAGAAGAAAACTGAGAGATCAGCTAGCCCAGTTGCTTCCTACTTCAGAGGCAGAAACAGACCCAGAGAAGTTAAGTGACTTGTCCTGGACTGTACAGCAAGTCAGTGCCAGAACCTGGAGGAGGACCCCATGACCTACTGTCTGATCCTATATTCTTTTTCCTTTTCCATATTGTCACTCACTTAAGGGTTTCACATATAGTGCAGTCAGCTTTCTAAAGGTGGGTCTGCCCTGAATTGCATCCTGCCCTTGGAGAGCATACGGAATTAGGTTCATATAATAGGAGAAAGTAAAAAATATATATTTCTCTGTTCTCCTCCAGTGAATAGGGTGTGTGCTGACAGGAGGCAGTGGGAAGTGTCTGTGACACCCGGGTCATGCTGCATCCTTGAATATACATGGCAAGGAGGACTGCCTCCTTCTACTGGACTTTGCCCTCATTGTCATGATATCACAGAAACATCTAGGGCTTCATAGACCCCAAGCCCTGAGTTGGATTATTGGGGACAGAGAAGCCAGGGCTCTGAACTGGACCTGGTATCACAGTATCATAGAAAGTCTGGGCTAAAATTTAGAAACCTTCTGGTTCAACCTCTTCCACCACTTGATAAATGTGGAAGCTGAGGGACAGCAGTGGTTCCAAGTATCATAACCTTCATCAGTTTCATCACTGTCATCATTCATTAAACATGTTTGATGTGTCAGGCTCTTCACATATATTATCACATTTAACCATCACCATAAAATGTTCAGGAAGGCATTATCCCTATTTTACAGAGGAGAATACTGAGGCTCTGAAAAGTGAAGTGATTTATCACAGGTAACTAAAGTAAGTGGCAGAGCTACACTGTTCAATACATGAGAGGCCTGGACAAATCTAGGATTAAAGAAGCTGGGCTCCTTGTCTGGCATTTCTTTATTTCATGATGCCTCATTGGAAAACACAAAGGGGAAAAATAAAGACCTAATTAAGACAACTGTCTTATTTCCTCATACCTAAGTAGTTTCTACAATTAGCACATGCGTGCTTACTGGCTGTTTCTCCTCCAGTCAGGTTAGGGCATTGTGGCAAACCTAGGCACTCCTGACTACCCCTTTCATTGAACAGTTTTCAGCAGCTATTTATTGAGGGCCAACTATGTGCCAATCATTATCCTGCTGACAAAACATGGGACTAAATGAATACATACCTAGAGACCCACAACTAGAGCAAAGCAAAGTGCCTTTAAAACTATCCCATGGGCTACCAGCTAGTAACATCAGATCTATTAATGGCCAGCAGGTGTAGGACTAGAAATCACAGGACCGTGTTTAAGTCTTGGCTGCATCACTGTTGGTTATGTAACTTGGGAAAGTCTCTTAGCCTCTCTGAGCCTCAGTTTCCTCATCTGTAAAATAAGGATTAAAATCCATGCCTAGTAGGATCAACTGAGAGATGGGATGCAAAAGTACATTTACTGTGTTAGTGTGAAGGAAATGACGTGCATATTTCCATGAGTGTTTCTGCAGATCTCCTAAGTCTCTGTGTTGTTGGTTGTCCCTTAATTATTACCTTGCTATAACAATCTTCCTACATGAAACAGGAAAGATTTTCCTCCAGTGATTCAAGCAAAACCCTGGCTCTACCAGAATATCCAAAATCTGGGTAGAGACTTTTTTCCTATTCGTACCTTTCTTCTCCTTGGATGCTCTACATCAATGCTGTCCAATAGGATGCTCTACAGGGATGGAAATGTTCTGTACCACATGTGGCTACTAAACACTTGAAATACAGTTAGAATGACTGAGAAAATGAATTTTTAATTTTATGTAATTTTCCTTAACTGTACCCACGAGTCCTGAGTCTGATGACACATAGCTGCCTAGGCCCGCTAAGGAAACACCATCCCCACTCGGCCTGGGTCATGTCACAGAAATCCATCTATGGCAAGCAAAAGCATTCTTTTTTCCTGGCAGTTAATTCTGTGATTCCCCAACTTCAGTGTGCATGAGAATCACCTGAAGATCCTGATAAAACAGTTTCTTGGGCCTCCCTTCATAATTTCTAATTCTGTAGGTCTGGGACAGGGCCTAAGTTTTTAGTTATAGCACATTCTCAGATGCTGCTGATGTTGCTGGTCCAGGGAACACACTTTGAGAATTGTGGTTTACTTAAGAATTTTATTTGGAGACAGCTATGCTCGAGTGGAATTAGTAGATCCCAGAAGCCTACTGTACACAAACCTCTGGGGCAATGGTTCTCTATGCTGGCTGCCCTTTGAAATCACCTGGGGAGTTTTGAATTGTCCTGATGACCAGTCCCACCCCAGATCATTTAATTAGAATCTCTGTGGTATGACCTAGACATGAATGTTCTTTAAAACCCCTCAGATGATTGCCGTCAAGACTGAAAACCACTGCACTAATGGGACTTAAGCAAATTTCTTTTGTCTTTTAAATGGTAATAAAATCGCTCTATTTATATTACAAGTTCACTGTGAGAATCAGATGAGGCTGTGAATGAAAAAGGGTTTTATAAACTTTGGGACCTAAAAGTAAAGATTTAGGCATTGGCACTCTTGAAAGAGCCAATTTGCAAATGATGCTGCTATTTGCCTTGACCTGATATAACGCTGCTATCTGCGGTTTGCATTCTAGTACTGTCCCACTGACCAGGCCGCTGCAGGCACAGATGCTGAGCATGTACAACAGTTCTACAACCTTCTGACAGCCTCCATTGATGTGTCCAGAAGCTGGGCAGAAAAGATTCCTGGATTTACTGATCTTCCCAAAGAGGATCAGACATTACTTATAGAATCAGCCTTTTTGGAGCTGTTTGTTCTCAGACTTTCCATCAGGTAATAACTATTATTTTATCTTCCTTCAGTCTACCCTTCCTTTGAAGAAGTTGGAAATGTGCTGTGCTTGTAGCTGAGTCATTGGTGAAAAGTTTGCTCAAGATGGAAATAGGGAATATGATCAAGCATTTGAAAACTGAGCAGTGGGTAGAGCACTGGACTGCGAGCCAGGACTCCTGGGTTTTAGTCTCAGTTCTAATGTGGACATGCTTTGAGACCCTAAACATGCTTTGAGACCTTTGAGACCCTTGCCTCACTGGAAATTCAGTTTCCTTCTTTGTAAAATGAAGAGGCTGAATCTGGTGATTTCTGAAGCCCCTTGTGCTGCTCCAATATTCCATAAGTCTAGGAAGATTCTCATGGTGCACAAGGTATTTTCTGGCAGCAAGTATTTGTTTTGAACATTGCAATTGCCTCACAGGTTTCTATTTAACAAATTACTGCTCTAGTACACCAGATGGGGCTCTAAAGAGTTCTCACAACTTCTCAACCACCAGTATTTACTCCAAGCGAATAGCATGCGGACCAAATGATTTGGTTCAACCTATGGTAAACAGACACCAAAGACAAAGAGACTGTCATTTTTTCAAAAAGCTAGCATCTGGGATTTAGCTCCTCTCATAAAGTCCACATGTAGCATTTTTAATTCCATCTTTCTTGCTGCCTTTTACTTATGTATTCTTAGAAGATGGTACCAATGTTCCACCAAATACTACAAGAAAAACCATCATCTTTCCCTTCTTTCTCTTCCCTACCACCACCTCCCAAATTTCACACTGTGTTACCAGAAAATCTTATTTAAAGTGAAGATTTCCATGCTTCGTTTCCAGCTATTTTGGTTTGGAGCCCTTAGAGAAAGTCCAGAAATCTGCATTTTTAATGCACGCACTGGTGATTTTGATGCCTGTGGTCTGAGGTCCAGGTTTTAAACTATGAAAGAATGAACCACTTTGTCCTGTGTGTACCTCTGTAGAGGGCTCTGTGGAAGAGACAGAGGTGGAGTTACAGTTAGTGCCAGTAATTAGCATAATTACAGCCAATTCTGGAGTGCTCAGGAGCCAAGCCAGCCATGCGACCATCATCTATTAACAGGCAGCAAAGGATTAAGTAAGTGATAAGCTCCATGTGGGCAGGCACCCATGTGCACCCTATTCAGCAAGTTTTCTCCAGTGCCTGGCTCCAGGAATGGCCCATACTTGGTGCTCAGTAAATACTTACTGAGTGAATGAATGAATAAAGCTACTTATCTAAGAAGCACAGTTAAAACAGCTATTAACTTATTAGTGCAATAGGCTGAAAGAGGTAAGTATGCGGCAAAGATTTGAAAATTAAGAACTAAGATTACAGTAAGGACCACATAGAATTCAGAATTAGTTACACCTAATACTCATCAAGCTCCCCTGTGTACCAGGCACTGTGCATGGGCTTTCAAATCTTTTCATTCCCATAACAATCTTAGGAGGTAGCAATTAGAGTTCCCATTTTATAGATCAGGAAAAGGAAACACGAGAGATTAAAGGAGTGCCTAAGGCCCCATGGCTAAGGGATGATGTCCAACAAGAAGTTCTAGGGTGCCTCTCTTGAGAGAAGAATGGGATGATTAGGGAGGTAATATAAACTATCAGGGCAGATTTAGAAATAGCTCTAGGCAGCCCCACTATTAAATGCAGAGAAGGTGATACAAAATAAGGACTCTTTTTACCTTCGTCTACTTCTTAGTTTGTGATGGACTTCTGGCAGTTGCAGATATTTGGTGTTTTTAGAGTCTGCACAATGGAATTTTAGTGTGTAACCTCAGGCCGTATTAGTTTTGACATTAAGAAAAAAGCCGGAGAAGTCCTGGAGAAGGAGCACTGAAGCCAACAGTCCCATGTTTACTGCAGAGAGGTGGTGAGCTGGGCTTCACTTCCATAGTGTGTGAGTGCCTGCTCCCCATGTCCCCACTTGGGCAGGCCAGCAAGTGATTCTAGTAATAGAGAGCAGGCACCCCACCCCCAGTCCCTTGAGGCTGGTGCTCACCAAGAAAGTTAGCCCAGTCGAGTGGTGGTGGTGGTTTATCCCAGGAGCCAAGTCTTGTTCATTAGGGGTGTCTGGGCAGGTCTCACATCACAGTGCTGGGTCCCGAACACTGCCCCGTGGCATCTGGGTGCCTATATGTTATGATGTGATCCTGTGGGACAGCATGGACAGACCTCTTCAATGTGTCTCTATCCCTACACCCCACTACTTTGTCTTGTAGGTCGAACACTGCTGAAGATA
Organism: Manis javanica; assembly: GCF_040802235.1. NCBI lineage: Eukaryota > Metazoa > Chordata > Mammalia > Pholidota > Manidae > Manis > Manis javanica. Next base: position 30,618,529 of record NC_133157.1, on the reverse strand, counting down.
AGTATGTGTTCTGCAATGGACTTGTCCTGCATCGACTTCAGTGCCTTCGTGGATTTGGGGAATGGCTCGACTCCATTAAAGACTTTTCCTTAAGTTTGCAGAGCCTGAACCTTGACATCCAAGCCTTAGCATGCCTGTCAGCATTGAGCGTGATCACAGGTAAGCACCACCCTGCTGTCCCCCTTTCTCTGCTTTCCTATGTTAAGGCGGATTCTGGCTGTTGCTGTCACACACAGAGCAGAAAAACAGGAAAATAACTGCCACTTTTCTGAAATCTGCTAAGTTTAACCTAGTATAAACAAAGAGACATACATCTGCAACTTCTTGTCATGTACTTCCAGGGAAGAGGATTCCTAGTCTACTGAGGTATCACTGTCAGAAACCCAATGTATGAGGAGCTAGATTTCCATGGGAGCTCAGTTGACAGCTGGACTAGCTGCTTCAGGGTATTTCTACAGGGGTTTCAAAGGAAGTTGATTCGCCTGTTTCTGTGGGGCAGAGGGGTGAGTCTTCCCTCTCCCCAGTCCTTGGCTAGTGACCCAGAGAAAAACCAAAGACCTGCTCACATATCAACATAGCTTTATTTATTTATTTACAATTTTATTTAACAACTTAGATTGGCAGAGAACTGAGAAAAATGGGTATTTGTTAAAAGCAGAAATGTTCAAGTCAATTTTTAAGTGTTAAGACCCAGAAGCGTAAAACATATTCAACTTCTAGATTATGCCTTTCTTCCCCTAGATGTCTCTCCCTTTCTATCTTTTGGGATAAAAGACCCCAAGGCAGAGTGAGAGGAAGAGAAAGGAAGTGAAAGGCGTCTCAGGTGAGACAGGAAATGCTCTCTTCCTGTGGCTGCTCTCACGGCCCCAGGGCCCGGCGCCCTTTGCCCTTCCCACACTTTCAGAGTTTTCTGTTCAGTGTCATGCTTCTCAGTCAGACTGGGGCCTGGTGATATAGTGACAGCACGTAGTGGCTAGCCAGACCTAGGGCTCACCTCTCAAGCTTTTCATCAGACCCAAGCACAGGCTAGGCTGTTGGACTAAGAATTAAGGTTCAGATTTGATATTCTTGGCTGTAGAAACCACGTTTTTGAAGCAGGTGGTGAGGCCTTTCACAGAGAACCAAATGCATTCTTTGGTGCAGATGGGCCCTTCTTTCTAATGTATCAGAAATGTGCACTGTTGACATGTACCTTCTTGGGACCTCCTGTTAGCTCAAGTGAGATATGTCTGAATACCTGTAGAGGCTAGGCTGGTTCATCATTTAATGATTTACATGAAGGCAAAGAAATAAATGGCATGTGCCACAGCAGGATTCAGACACCAGCTGTTCCCTCACTATTCCAAGTAGAACCCCACTTCTTCCTGGTCTTTTGGTCCTGGGTGAGAAACCCCCTTCTTTTGACGGTGATTTGAAGCTCACTAATAAAACGAAAACACAGGTAGTCTCCAAGAGTATGGATTTAACTTAAAGGACTTTTAAATGCCTTAGGGAAACACCTGAAGAAAGTAAGCACATTTAAGGCATAAGGATATTACTCCAGCAGGACCGTAATGAAATTGCTTTGAAGGCAACCTTTAAACTGAAGCTCTTCAGCTCAATTTCACAACCACTCAGCTCTCCGTAGGACAGTTAAACATTCAAAACTATAAAGGATGGAATTTAATTAAAACAAAACAAAAACAAAAACTAGAGCCAGCCTTGACTTTCAGTAAAAAAAAACAAGTACCCTTACCACATCTCCATGGAAATGGGTGTTGAGTCTAGTTAATCAACCAGTGTTCACTTATCTAGGCACTATGCTGCATATCAGTAGGTTTTCAGAGATAATAACACACATCCCTGGTGGAGATGGAAGATGCAAAGCAATACATGTGATAAAGGTGTTGGGTGCCATGTGGGGATGTGGGAGTCCATTCAAAGTACTGAGAGACGGAAGGTGGAGAGCTATGTTGTCAAAAGAGCTAATAGGAGCTGCTCCGTGAGCAAAGCGCAGGCTGTCTCCAGGCTAAATTGAAAGGAGTGAGAATTACAGGTATAAATAAAAATTTGCTAAAGTCGTTGAAAATATGGCTGTCATAAGTTTCAGGAAGGAAATGATGAAAAAAAAATAGTGATGAGAAATCAGAGGTAAGGATGGGGCAGGGCCAGAAAGTTTTAACCAGGGTAGCAGCATTGCCAGGCTTAAATTTTAGACCTACTCTGACACCTGGTTTTGAGCACAAATTAGAGGAGGAGAGAGTAAAAGGCCAGTCCAGGTATAAGAGCTCTGGTTTAAGAGGAAGGCCCATGAGGCCTACAGCTTTATTTTGTTTTACTCTCTAAGTAGAAATTAATGAAAAGTATAAGGGCAGGACATGCAGGTGTCAGGCAGTCCCAACCTGGATAGACTGGGCAGTTCAGTGCAGAGGATACAGAAGAGGAAATAGGAGAAGGTGGTGTGAGTCCTGTCTCTGCCTCCAGTGAGCTGTGAGTCCTGTGGTTCTAGCTGCTCAGCCCACTGCCCTTTATGTGGAGCCTTGCTCAGGGAGGAGGCAGTTTAGCATGGTAGAAACAACATGGACTTGGGAACCCAGCACCCCCAGGCTTTAATCTAGGGTTCTATATTTAAAAAGTCTGTGATATTCAGGAATGTGTTTCATTTCTCTGAACTTCAGTTTCCCCATCTGTAAAGTGGGGATAATAACATCTTTCTATGAGGAGGCAGTGAGAATTACAGAAAAATAGGTTTGTGATGTAGCCAAACTGGATACAGAACAGGCACCCAGTCCACCTGCATTCTGTCCCATAGTGATGGTGACAGAGACTCCCTCTCATTAAGCACATGCCTGCCCCTTCCCCTTGGAAACGCTAGGTAACCCAAAATCAAATGCCGTACCATGAGGAAATGGGTGGCAGCTTTAGAAGGCAGTATGTTTGGCGAGTATCTACTTGGATTCTTGAGAGAAAGGCTCTAAGAAAAACAATGATATTGAAGGACTTAAGCTGGACTTTCCCAGCATTTATAATGGGCCTTGCTGGGCTAGCTCCAGTTCCTGCCCTCAGCCGTCAGCCTGTGCAGCGGGGTTTGTTGTACACCCTGTGGTTATAACCCACAAGAAAAATAAGCACTTCTCTCATTTCTGGACCTCGAAGTACTCTCTTTGTGATCTGCTAGCTGGGAAGGGACTTGAAACGTGTGAAAGCATTAGGAAATGGCAGAAAAGGCAACACCTGGGAAACAGCAATGCCCACTCTTGCAGATATCAATTTTCACTTGAATGTGGGCTCCTGTGAAATCTTGACTTTGGAATAAACTCCACTGATCATATAGAGTAACTGTAGAGTATCAGCAGGGCTACTGACACCAGAGAGCTCGTCCTCAAATTGTCTGCTCCTAGACTACAGAGAGGAACTCATGAGAAGCTCAGCCAGTCTCACTTCTAAGAAAATTAAGAATCTGGACAGTACTGGTAGTTTGCACAAACATGGTTTGTTTGTTTTTTAAATTTTTCCTTCTTTCTCCACCTTTCTCTGTGCCCCCTTATGAAAAACTAGGTGGTGAGGTGGAGCAGGAAATGGTTTCTTTCAGTCACTCTCCTACAGTAAAAGGGAGTTCCCCACAGATGTGGTTGTCAAATGTTTGTAGGTCCCCAGTTCCTCTCCCTAACCATTCCCCTTTGCCAGTGCCACATCCCTGGCATAGGAGTAACAGAAATGCTTTACTTCTGATGGGATACCAATGAGGTGATGTTTAGTAAATAAGAAGCTCCCCAACCAGAACATTAGTGTGGAATTACCACTTTATAAGCATCCATTCATTACATTAATATTGAGGGCTTATATGCAAGACCTGGTATCAGTCTCTAGGGATGCAATGATAAGCTGTGTAGGAATTCTGCTGTCAGAAAAGTGTATAGCCTCCTAGGAAGTCATATATGATTATGATGTAATGAACTTGATGTACGGTGGTTAAAAGGGGCACATTCTGTGCAGCAAAAGTCCAGATTGCTACTAACTCTTATGGGGTGAAGGAAGGTTGAGTTGCTGGTCATGATAGCTTCCAAAGAAGTAGCATCTAGACATGGTAAGATATAAGAAAGGACATTCCAGGTTAGGGAAACAGCATAGCAAGAGCATGGCAGTGAAAAACTTCAGCACGTTTTGGAGAAAAGCCGGTATGGTGGAGTTGCACTGTACATGTGTTAAATCACATACATCATAGAAAGAGAAGAGATTTAAATATTAAAGAAATACTAAATAAAGCAAAGAAAAATTTTTAAAGTGTAGGCTGTTATACTTAATAACTATATGTCCATAAGTGAGCATGAGAGAGAAGATGCAAACCCACTGTGGGCCATGGTCTCTCTGCTTCTGGTGGTGATAGTGTGTTTTGGGGAAATTTAAAGGATTTTCAAGGAGAAAACTGATTTTATGTGATACTTATCTTATGGCCTGCTATTATGACCTACTCACAGAGCAAAATGCATTTTAATCTAGTAAAAAGGGAAACAGGACTGGAAAAGCAGTTTTGGACCAGGTAGTGGAGGGAATCTTGAGTGCTCAAATCTCATCTTGCTAATCACTACACTAAAATAATGTTCCCTGCGTTCTTTTTTTCCCTACTCAAGTCTAAGTCAGTTGAGAAAATGACTGCTTTCTCTTCTGCCTGTAAGCTCTGTCATAGTCTTATTGGAACATGAATTCTGAGATTGAGGAGGAGGAAGGAAGGCAGAACCAGGGACAGAAAGCAATAAACAATGACATGGCAGGACTCGGCAGGTGGCCAATCCTGCCACACCCTCTGCCACCTGTCTTCCCAGAGCTCCCCTGCTCACTCTAAATGGTTACCTGGTTATCCTGTTTTCATGTCATCTATAGTCAGCAGGCTCATTGCAAGGAAAACTAAATGCAAAACTTGGCAGGGAATACAGTTTTTTAAAAAGGCTTTGGGGGTCAGGGTGGGCGGGTGTTGTCATGGATTTAGGGAGTGTAGATCTGAGTTCCAGTCTTCACCCTGCTACTTCCTAACTATACAAACTTGGGCAAGTTCCTTACCCTCTCTGAATTTCAGTTTTCTCATTTTTCACAAAGATAGTAATGTCTACTTTTAGGTTTCTTGTAAAGATTGAATGAGCTAATGGGTACTCTGTAGAGAAAAAAAATTTAGATAAACCTTCATTATTATTATTACCATAAATGTTATGTGTCCTACTTCCAGGAAGAGCTAGCTGTTCTCCTGAGAATCCATGACAATTCCATGCATCCCTACAATTGCATATACACATCATATTAAGTAATTTCTTTCTATCTTTCTTTGCCAAGGAGACTATAGGTCTCCTAAGGATGGGGGGAGTCTTATTCTTTATAACTACTTTAGCATTTAGAGGTGTGAATATCAGAAAGCCTTCCAAATTAGAAAAATCAGAATTAATTATCTTTAGCTTACTACTTTGTTACTAGAAAATAGTCTGAATTCCTGAGAACTATGTTATTACAATTCAGATTAATTTAGTAATATTTATTTGTGCATCTACTATGTGCCAGGCATATAATCCCTTATCCTCAAAGAGTTTGTGGTCTTATAAGGGAGACAGACACATGTTCTAATAAATCCAAGACAGAGTAAAAAACACTATTATAGCCTCTGCACAGACTGCTGACCAATTTGTGGCTTCCTGATTGGGGTGGGCTCAGCGTCTCTGGGGCTGTCCCGCAGTAAAGAATGTTATAGGACATGAAAAGTAGCAGTGAGATGACTTCCCAGAGAAAGAAGTAGAGCTCAGAGGTGGAAGTCCTGTTTGTCGGTGTTTGAGTTTCGTGCACATCTCTCCCCAGGAGTGCTCTTCTCTTTTTCCTTTGTTTGGAACTGTTTTACTGTTGTCTCTGGATTGGTCTGTGCCCTGAGACCTGCTCAGAAAGGAGTTGCATTTCCTAACTGGGGATCCTGATGGCTGCTATCACCTCTTCCTTTATACCCTGGTCCTTGCCATGAAGAAGAAAATTAGCTGTCCCTTGGATGGACCTAAGAGGCAGAACTGGGAACTGTAGGAAGGCAAAATTTAGCTCGAGATAAGAAAAACTTTCTAACAGATAGAACTACTTGGAATTGGAACAGGCAACCTTTGTGAGTTAGGTTTACAAAGAGATGAACACTAGGTGTAGACTGGGTCAAGCATCTTACGGGGACTAGGATCGACTGGAGCAGAACTTCTCCAGGTTTTCATGTACATGCAAGCAACTAAGCATCTTGTTAAACTGTACAGTCTGATTAGGAAGGTCTGGGGCAGGATCTGAGATTCTGCATTTCTAACAAGCTCCCAGGTGGTGATGATGCTGGTCCAGGAACCACACTTGAGTCAGCAAGCGACAAGGAAACCAATTGGTAATTAGGATTCCATAAAATAATTGCTACTATTTTTAAACACTCAGTGTCAGACACTGTACCAAGGACTTTGCAAGTGTTATTTTGTTTAATGTTGTTTAATAAATGGATTTGGAAGTACCTGGGTTGGATCACAGCAAGTATGGAAAGCAGAGAGACTAGTCAAGAGCTATTAAAATAATCTAGGTAACAGATATTGAAGACCTGATCCAGAGACACTGAGATTGGGAGGAGGTCACAGATGCAAGGAACACCGCAGAGATAATAATAAAGGTCTTAGAACAGATTAAATATGATGGGCCAGGGGGAAGAAACTGTTAGAGATGATTATGAGAGGAATGGGGAGGATTATGAAATCACTAATAGCCCAACTCAGAGAAGTGGCTGATTTGAAGGCCATTAATGAGTGTTTGACATAGAAGACACTCGCTAATATTTATTAAGTACTTACTAAATACCAGGCATTGTTTCAAATACTTCACGTGTACTAATGCATTTAATTCTCACAACAGCCCATGAGGCAGACACCTTTATTAGCCCTATTTTACAAATGTAGAAACTGACCCAGTCACCCAGCTAATAAGTGGTAGAGCTATGCTTTACACCTAGGAAATCGGGCTCCAAAGCTTTTGATGTGGTAGGTGTTAGAGTTTGTCAAGTTGTTTCTTTTGTTAGCTTCTTAATAACTCTCAACTTATATATTTACTCTGAGAAACTATACATTTAGTATTCACTGAATCATGTTTCATAGATCTTTAATCCTCCATTTACATATTCATTGAACAGATATATATGGAATATATTCTACGTAGTAGGCTTCTTGGTGCTATAGATATAATGGTGAGCAAATACAGTCCATGCCTCCATGGGGCTTACATTTAATGGAGGAGGCAGGTAATTGTTACATAAATATCTGATTTCAACCTGTTATATCCTTCAAATGAAAAAATAGAGTGGCATAGGAGGACACGGTCTAGACTGGGATTAAAAAGGGAAGCTTCCTTGGAGAAATATTTGATCTGTGATCTAAAGGATCAAATACTTTTTCAATGAAGTTTCCCTTTTTACTTGGTGAAAAGACATGAGCACACTTAGTAGCTCTAGTGTTTCACTCAGTCATTCTCTCTTTCCTTCTTCCTTTGTCTTCCCTCCCTCCCTTCTCTTGCTTCTCCCCCCATGCCTACCTCCTCTCCCTTCTCCTCCCCGTTGCCTCCCTTTCTCTCTCTCTTACTAGAAATGTCTATGGCATGGATAGACAAAATACACAGGATTCCAACAGTGTCTTTAGATGCTAACACCACACAGGTTAGGGGAGTGATCTGTTGTCTGTCTCTTTTGTTCACTGCTCTAACTCCAATGGCTATAACACTGCTTGGCACAAAATAGGTACTCAATAAAAATTTGTTGAAAGTTAACTAATCAATTAGTTAATTAAGTACACAGAAAGTAGCAGGTAGTTACAGAGAGGCTGAGTTCATCTCAGGATGAGGAGGACCATTCTAACATACTGTCCAAGGAAGCCTGGTGTAATATCTCTGAACTCAGAGTAAAAGAAATTAGATGCTTGATAATTTTGATTGTGAGCAAGTCATTTAATTCTCTGAGCCTTCTTACCTAGTAAAATAAAGCTCATCTTTGTCCTAATTCAAATGGTTGTTGTGAGGGTGTTATAAAAGAATCCAAGTATGTAATATAAAGTGCTATTGAATATATCTTTATGATCAGGGTGAAATATTGAGCTTCCAGTCCAGCTGGTCCAGGGCACTCTCTTTGTGAAACCCCTAGTGGAGATTCTTGTCTTAGGTGGGAACGTGAACTAAATGACTCAAATTCTTTCCAATTCATGTAACTATGGTTATGGCACATAAATACATTACTTAATCATTCCTGTAAGTTGTATGTTGAAGTTTTGAATCTGTAAGGCTGAATTAAAATACTGAACTACTAGATAAAAATGATGTAGATCAAAATGCAAGAAATATACCAGGAAGCTTGTTTTGTTTAATGGTGGACTAAGATCTTAAACTAAAATCTTTGTATAATTCTCTAGGAAGGGGGAAATCCAAATGTCCCCTTCCCCCAGAATTTATAAACTCTCTGTGTATCATCTCTGCGGCCATGTTTACCAAGCTGCAGTTAGAAAGGGGAGCCCTTAGACTAACATCTCAGGGACTGGGGTTTTAAGGAATTTCAAAGTACTAGGAAGGTCCCAGACACTAGTGACTCCCTAGTGATTTGAAGATTTTGCTGGCTGCTGGTACTAGTTTGCATGGAGACTGAATTTTATCTTGGCCCTTTTGAAAAAGTAAAGAAGCCACAAATCTAGTAGCTGTTTAAAACAACAAAGAAGGTGCCTTTGGCTTCTAACAGGAGTGTCTCCGAATTCCTCAAGGAATTCCAGGCCTAGGGTTGATCCAGCTGGCAGGAGGTATTGATCTCCACTTGAATTCACTGAATAAATAATGGTTGCCATAGTTATTGAGCAGTCACAACTGGTTGGAGAGCAGGGAAAACTCTGCGACACCTTCTGTGAGTTTGGCTATGAGAAAGTCTAGTTACAAGGTTCCATCATCAGACCCCTCCCAAAATCCAGCCAACACATTGCTCAGTTTCTTTATCTTAATAATTAATATGGGATCTTGAATATAATGCAAGGCACTGAAAGGAAGGGAAAGTTTAAATCAATGAATTGGTATTTTTGTCTGGGGAAATCATCTCTTCCTGGGTTATGAACCTAATCTGATATAGCTCGGTATTAAGAGAATTTGCTATCAGCAAGGTGCCTATTTGATCATGTTACAGTTACCAAGAGCTTCTTCGCCAAGGCCCAAGACCCAGTTTGTTCTGTTTTAACATTGTTGATTATACAAATAGCACTAACCTGGACATTTAAAATGAAGGAAAAGAGTTATCTGACAATCTCATAAATATTTTTGCTTTCTGCTTCCTTTCATCCTTCTTTATACACAGAAATAATTTTTGTGTAGATGCCACCATGGCTTAGATATGTTTTATATTCTTTAACATGTTATTATATATTTTTTCATGTTGCTTCATAGCCTTTATATTCATCCTTTTTGATGTCTATAGAATCTTCCATTATGTGGATGTACCATTTTGTACTTAATAGTTCCCCTATTCTCCCATCCTTAATTTTTTCCAGTTTTTTAAGAATAGATAATGCTACCAAACTGTCTTCATGCATACACTTTTATTCATCTGTTGAATTTTTCCTTCAAGTAAATTCCCAACAGTAGGATTATTTGGTCAGAGGCTATGAACATTTCATAGCTCTTAAAATTTGCTGCCAGATTTGTAGTCTGGTTTTTCTGCTTTTGGGGGGAAAATAAAACTTTAGGCAGAACACCACTGCAGGCAGAATTTCTCTTAAAGTGCACTCTTGGTGCTTCTTCTGAGACTGAAACAAAGGGACTATGTGTTTAGTAAAGATAAACCATAGAGGACAGGCTTGCACCTGGGCTGATCAGCTAATAGTTTCCTGGGGAAAGCAAAATCGTGCACTGCAAAGCTTGGGAAGCAGGGAACTTAACGGCCTTTGTTTGAGTCTGCAGTTGCCAGCACTTGCCAGGTGCTGGGCGTTGTCTTAGGTGCTGATTGTACTGTGCACGGAGCATTCTACGTTTGGCAGGACACTTTCATGGAGCATCATCTTCGTTGTGCCTCACAATAACCCATGGAGATAGGTTTTGTTATAATAACACTTTTTCCTTTAATTTATTGTGTAATCTTTAAGACACAAAGGAGTGAAGAATACAACACAGAGTTCTGTATCTGCCACCCTGTAATCCCACTTTCCCAGAAGGACACTGAGACTTAGAGAGATTGAGTCCTATGGCTAGTAAGTAACAGAACCCAAACTAGAAGCCAGGTCTGTCTGACTCCAAGTCCAGTGCCCTTTTCTCCACATTACACTGCATGGAGATGAGACACCAGCAAGTTACAATCCACTAAGATGCTGGCTGGCAATTTTCATGGCTGTACATGATACAATTACAACCCATCAGAGCTAGGACTCCATAGGCCACTAAATCTAGCCTCCTCCTTTAAGGTCGGCTCTAGAGAGGGAGGAACTCACCCAAGTCATACACAACTAGCCAAGCTGGGGAAGAATGCAGATCTCCTGGTCCCTGGGCCTTCTTTTGTTTAAGGGCAAGAGAAGAAAAGCACTGTCTGGGTAGTTGCTTCCTTTTTCTAATTGACTTTTGCTTTAAGGAAATACCTTTCTTAACAAAAATATCCCTAACTAAAAAATTAATGTAAGAAAAATTAGACAGTATTCCTTGATTTCTTATTGGAAGGATGTCTTCCATGTCTCAAAATTACTTTTTTACATGTAATATACTGAGAGGTGAAATCTTTTACTGAGATTTTTGGGGCTAAGCTCTTGTCTCAGGAAAGAGGCTCTGGTATCTAAGTGCTAAGGAAGAGTAAAGTGATTTGTATGGAATATCAGGCTCCTTGCTCATTTCGGGGAGATGCAACATTGTTCTGGAGCAAGAGGGCAGAATCTGCCTCAGAAGACTGGGTTCAAATCCAGCTTTTAGTAGCTGAGTGACTTTGGGAAAATCACTTAACCTTAAAATAAGAGATCATAATATTTAACATGGGGATCATTTTATATATTGTTTTATAAAATAATACTGGCGCTACATTATAAAATGTCTGCACTGCCTCCTTCTGGGCTTCCTCACTTCTCTCTGACTTTTCCAACTCCACAGCAGGAGGACATGTATTTCATAAAGAGTGCCAGGTAGGGTTTCAAGAGGGAAAAACTAGGAAAAGCTGGAGTCTTCTTAGTGGTGGTTAGCATGAAAACACAAGAATGCACTTTGTATTGAGTCTTTTGGGGCAGTCCTTGCTTTATTTAGCAAATGGAACTTAACAGGCAACAACCCTTCCCCTGCCACCATAAGTGTCTGTCAATATGGGAACATGAATTCATTTGCCTGGATATGCTTCCATGTCATTCTAAAAGAGTTGCTTCCTGACAAGACTTCTGTGAGACCTCAGTAGGATAATGTGTGCAAAATAACCACCCTGTCATTCATGCAGCATGTCCATGTGCCAAAACCATGGGCTTCATCTGCTTTATTCTCCTAAGCTGGTTCTCCCAGAAACCCTGAATTGGGTACAGTTATTACCTTCACTTTATAAGAACTCTGGGTTTCTCAGAAGTTAAGAGACGTACTTGACGGTACACAGTAAGGAAGTGACAGGACTGGGATCAAATCCTGGTACTTTTTGATCCCAACAGCCATGAACTACCTCTAACAGGGAGGTCACTCTGATGGTAAAACCTGCTCTTTTCTATCCCTCTGCAGAACGACATGGGTTAAAAGAACCAAAGAAAGTGGAGGAGCTATGCAACAAGATCACAAGCAGCTTAAAAGACCACCAGAATAAGGGACAGGCTTTGGAACCCACCGAGCCCAAGGTCCTGAGTGCCCTGGTGGAACTGCGGAAGATCTGCACCCTGGGCCTCCAGCGTATCTTCTACCTGAAGCTGGAAGACTTGGTGTCTCCACCTTCTATCATCGACAAGCTCTTCCTGGACACCCTGCCTTTCTGAGCAGGCGCAGCCTGAGCAGGGAGCTGCCTCATCCGCTAGCAACTCATCTGTAGCAGAGGGATGGGTCTGGACATCTGCCATTTTTCTGTCGTTCCTTAAGAGAATAAGCAGCTCCTGTAGAAAAGAAAGACTTCTTTTTTTTTTCTGGCACTTTTCCTTACAACCTAAAGCCAGAAAACTTGCAGAGTATTGTGTTGGGGTTGTGTTTTATATTTAGGCTTTGGGGTTGGGGTGGGAGGGGGGTATAGTTCATGAGGATTTTCTAAGAAATTGCTAACAAAGCACTTTTGGACGATGCTATCCCAGCAGGAAAAAAAAAGGATAATATAACTGTTTTAAAACTCTTTCTGGGGAATACAATTATAGTTGCTTTGTATTTAAAAACAAGAACAGCCAAGGGTTGTTCGCCAGGGTAGGATGTGTCTTGAGATTGATCCCTTTAGAATACATTTCCTGTATCAAGGGTATGTATGTGGTGCAAACAAGGCAGAAACTTCCTCTTCTTAATTTCTTTCTTCCTTTATTTTATTTTGTCAAATGGTGAAAGATGGAGGACTACCTATAAATCAGACATAGCAAAATGATAATTAATGGCTGTTCGCTTCCAAATACAAGTGCAATTTTTAAAGTGCTGTCTTACCAAGTCTTGTTTATTAATGCTCCTTTATTTTTTTATGGAAATAGGAAGGAGGTAGTCATGTTAGCAAATGACACATGCAATTTTCCTAGCAGAGGCTTCCTGGCAGAGGTCCACCTTCCCTGTAGAACCCTTCGGAGGTATGGTCCAACCAAGATTTTAGGCCATTCTTAATGGATCCAGGTACCTGCCCTGAGTGTCCAGCTGTCCTGAGACAGGCTCAGATTATAAAATGGATCGCATACAGGTGTTTCGGTTGTGTTCTTCAACCTAGCCAGAGTTCTCTAAACTTGCTTCAGTTATAGCAACTGACTGATACTTTCATCAGAGGCCTGGGAGAGTTCAGTGAGTCTTAACTGTTCAATCCCTAAATAAGAACATAGAAATAAGTAGGAATTGGATCATACAGGGTAAACACCAGGAGTAATAAAGTTTTAAAAATATATATAATTTAATTTTTGTTCTTGGTTAAAGAGACAATTTTGGAGAGCAAGGAAGTCTTATTTTAAAAAACAATAGTATGAATGTGAGTACTAGAAGGGATTAGTGTGGGCTGCGTTTCAACATTCCGTGTTCGTACTCCCTTTTGTATGTTTATACTGTTAATGCCATATTACTATGAGATAATTTGTTGCATAGTGTCCTTATTTGTATAAACATTTGTATGCACGTTATATTGTAATAGCTTTGCCTGTATTTATTGCAAGACCACCAGCTCCTGGAACCTGAGTTACAGAGTACTTAAATGGGGTGTTCACAGTGACTTGGATACACCAATTAGAAATTAAATAAGCAAATATATATATATAAATATAGCAGGTTACATATATATATTTATAATGTGTCTTTTTATTAACCATTTGTACGATAAATGTTACTTTCCATGCAGTTATTTTATGGTTCATTTGCAGTGACTTTTAAGGCAGTACTGTTTAGCACTTTGATATTAAAATTTTGCTTATGTTTTGCTAAATTCAAATAAGGTTTGAAGATTTTTAGGTCTAAAAGTCTTTATATTATATACTCTGTATCAAGTCAAAATATCTTTGGCCATTTTGCTAAGAAACAAACTTTGAATGTCAAACTGATGTCATAGTAGTTTTGTTAGCTTTAAATCATTTTTGCTTTAGTCTTTTTAAAGGAAAAACAACAAAACTATGCTGTTTATATTGTCATTAAATTATACAATCAAACAAATGCCAAATGAATTGCCTAATTGCTGCAAAAGATAACCCAGATAGCATATCATGTATGTTTTTCTTTTCCAAGAGTCATTCTGATATTTGATCATGTATTATGTTTGTGTGAGCTTTTATGAAAGATTATTATTTTTATATCAAGATGATAGGATCTGGAATGTTAGGACCTTGGAATGTGAGACTTGGAAGGGGCCTGACTTTTCAGCTAGTCCACCCCCTGAAATTCCTGGAGGAACAAAGGGGGACCCAGGTGAAAAAGGGTTAAAGAGCAATCTAAGGTCAAATAGCTAGTACCAGATTCAACACTAGGACCTAATTGTCCTTTCCATAGTCTTTTTACTCAACTAACTGCATCTATAGCAAAATAGGCTTTTTAAAATAACCACTAACATTTATAGTTTACCTGATGATAACCATGAATAAAGTAGTACTTTGCATTAATTTTGTTGAGCTTATATGCAAACATAATAAACATTATTAAATATCAGGAAAGCTAACATTTCACACAAGGTAGCTTCAGACCAAATTCAAATTGAATTTGAATAAATTAGAAATACTGTGCATACATAACCCTTTTGCGTACCATTTGTATTGGAAAGTTAATCCTTGTTGTCATGTCTATAAAGGAAAAACAAAACAAAATAAAAAGAACCCTAGAGAAATGCTGTTACTTTTAATTTTTATACCCATCAGATTTAAGGAAAAAACTTTTTAGCCATGATATCAATTGGTTGGAAGGAATGAACTTTTTTAGTTATAGGTTCAGACACTAGTGCTGACAATAAAGATTATAGCCAGTGTTCTTCTGTCTTCCATAGTTATTACAACTATGAGAGCCTCCTAAGTCATCTATCAGTTCAACTCTTTTCTGTCTTAATGTTGACACACAGTTTGTACAGAGGGGATGATGACCAAACTAGCTCAGGAGAGGACAGCAAGAATTAAAGCAGGTGATTCTTCCCTTGTGGGAGAGCTCTCTCAGTGTGAACAAGCCTTCTGTGGGCAGAAATCAGGAATCCACCAGCTGTTAATGGAGAGTGCCTTGCTTTTATTTCAGACAGCAGAGTTTTCCAAAATTTCTCTGCTCCTCTAACAGCATTGCTCTTTAGTGTGTGTTAACCTGTGGTTTGAAAGAAATGCTCTTGTACATTAACAATGTAAATTTAAATGATTAAATTAAATTACGTTTTATCAATGGCTGCCGGTGTGTTGAATAAGCGTGTTTCATTTCACAGTATTCTCTTAACCATTTATATAACAGTATTTGCTATGAACTGTTGAATACAACCCAAAATGGATTTTTTAAAAGGTTTACTAATGCTGAAAAATTAATAGGGATTCTGAATTGGAAATATATTAAACCTCACTGATTGGGAAGGACACTCTAAATTCAAAAACCATTTATTGACTACTTCCTGTGGGCAAAGCACAGTTGGGCGCTTTGAAGAAATACAAACATGCACAGTGTATAAAGCTGTTTTTCTTTCAACTGTACGTAACTTAAATGGAGCTAATAATTTGCTGCTTTAAAGTGTTCTTTAGGTGTATGAAGGATTTATTTCTATATCAAGATGACAGGATATCAATTGTTTGTGAATCAGAACTTAACAAAAATTGGGGTTATAGTTCCCAAAGAATGATCAGTACTCTGCCTTTTTGCTAAAGCTGCTACTACTGCATTGCTTAGAAACCCCTTTCTGTGGACAATGCCAAGGCAATTTTTATTCAACTCTACCAAAACATTGTATATTCTGAGTTAGTGCAAATCTGTGTTTTGCACACAGTGATGGCTCAAAAAGAGAATGTGAAGCCCTCATGATTTACTTCATCAGTTTATGCATGAGGTATCTTCTGTGACATCTAAGTGTCGTGTGGTCTAGAGGCCAAACCCTTCTTCATGCTGCTCAGCAATACCTTCATTTCCTCAACTATAAAATATGATTAGTAAGAAAAGAGTAAGAGATATATTGGGGCACCATCTGGCATGTGAATTCAAATATAGGTGCTTGGCCCAAAGAAAGAATCTGAGAAAGTTAAGCTGTTTTCCTGGGGATGTAGGAGCAAAATTCTGGTTTGAATGAGGGGAGAGGCAAGAAGGTCAGGGCTAAGCAAGGGGCATATGCCTTTAGTTGAATTTCTGTAAGTTAAATGCACAAAGATAACACAAGAAACTAATAACCGACTTTAAAAAAAACTGTAATAAAATACATATAAAACTTAGCATCTTAATTATTTCTAAGTGTACACTTCAGTGATGTTAAGTCTATTCACATTGTTTAACCAATCTCCAGATCTCCTATCATCTTGCAAAAATCAATACCCATTAAACACTAACTTCCCATTCACTGCTCCCCCAGCCTGGCAACCACCATTCTTCTGTTTCTATGAACGTGACTACTTTCTTGTGAACTTCATGTGAGTGGAATCATGCAGTATTTGTCATTTTGTCATTGGCTTATTTCACTTAGCATAGTGTCCTCAAGATTCATCTATGCTGTACTATGTGTGAGAATTTCCTTTTTATGGCTGAATAATATTCCATTGAACATATACCCACATTTTGTTTATCTAGTCATGTGTCAAATGAACACTTGGGCTGCTTCCTCCTTTTGGCTATTTTAAATAATACTACTATGAACAGAGTATATAAATTATGTTTTCAAGAGCTTGCTTTCAATTCTTTTGGTTAAATGTTGACTTTTAAGCTTAAGTATGGTGTGAGTGCTTTCTAAGGATAATCTTGATTACATGTGATTTGTTTTTTGCCTTAAGCACTGATTTTAAATCCTCCTCATTTTTTTCTCTCAGGAGGCATCTAAGGTTGCTCTGCCAGCAAGCTGTCTATAAATCTTTGTTCTAGGATTAGGCTAAAAATGGAAAGGACATATTTAAGGGTTTTTTTCTTTCTTGTTTAAAAAAATAATGAGCATATTCTCATCTCTGTAGTTTTTCTTTTTATATTGCCAAGATTCTATGGAAATTAAAATATAAAATTGGAAAAATAAAACTGATGGCAAAGTAAAATCTTTCATATATACAAAAATGAAACTGATTTAAAAGCAAAAAATAATTGTAAAATGATTTATACATACAGTGTAACAAACATCTGTGAACTAAACCACCCAACTCAAGAACTGTTGGAGCCTCTGTTTCCCCAACAGTATTTCCCTCTTCTCCCCAAAAGCCGGAATTTTGGTTTATCATTGCATATGTACATATTCCTAATAATTTATTGTTTAGAGTAACATTTTAAAAATTTATATTACTGGTATCATAAGGTACATATTTTTCTGCAACTTGTTTTTTTCTCTGCTAAAATTTTATTTGAGATTTATCTGTCATATAGCTCTAATCAAGAATTTTCACTGCCCTACAGTGCTTCTGGTAATACATTATAGTTTCTTCATTTTCCTGTTAATGGATATTGAAGTTGTCTTCATGTTTCTAATATTACAAGATATGTAATGAATATTTTTGTACACATCTCCTGATACACAGGGCAAGAATTGCTACCACTCTAGGGTGGTGATGTTCAAAGCGTGGCCCCCAGACCAGCATCACCAGCAGAACCCAGGAATTGCTGGAATGTGGATTCTCAGGTCCCACACAGACCTTCTGAGTCAGAAACTCCAGGGGTGGGGCTCAGCATCTGTGCTTCAACAAACCTTCAGGTGACTACAATGCATGTTGAAGTCTGAGAATCACTTCTCTACCATGAAGTAGAATTGCTAGGTTATGGGGTATGAACATTTTCTCCTTTACTAGGTATACCAATTTTCTTCAAAAGTGGTTGTACTGATTAACATTCCCAACAACAGTATACGAGAGTACCTACTGTCCTACATCTTCCCCAACACTTGGATTCATCAGAATTTTTTTATTTTCACGAATCCAATGGTCATAAAATGGCATCTTGTGCTTTGTACAATCATGAATAGAGCTGCTGTTAACATTTATCTACAGGTCTTTGTGTGAACATGTTTCATTTCTGTTGAGTAAATATCTAGGAGTGGAATCGCTGGGTAGGTTTAACTTAACAAGAGGCTTCCAAACCTTTTTACATACAAATAGGATATTTGGCCAGGCACATGGCTGTCTAGCAGAAACACATTTCTCAGACTTCCTTGCAGCTACGGGTGGTCTTGGCACAATGTTCTGGTCAGTGAGATATAAGTGAAAGTGTCATCTGGGTACTTACTATGTCCTATATGCCACTCTGTCCTTCCAGATGGTATTTGACAGTGGCTTTCCAGAGACAACTTTATTACTGTCTGGCCTCAGAGAATGGCTCTATGGGTGGAAATTTCAACTTGGAGAAGAATCAAGAGCAGGGTCATGATAGGTGATATTTTGGGATGGCTTATACATAGGGCTGGTCTTAGAAAATATTGTAGAGTAACCCACATATTAGCTGTGAGCCTCTTCCTCTTATTATTTAGGAGGGATTTTTACTTCATTGAAGTATAGTTGACATATATTATATTAGCTTTAGGAATGTAACCTAGTGGTCTGACAGTTATATACTTACAAAATGCTCACCACAATAAGTGTAATTACCATCTGTCATCAAAGTTATTACAATATTATTGACTATATTCCTTATGTTGTACTTTTCATCTCTGTGCCTTATTTATTTTACAATTGGTAGTTTATGCCTCTTTACCCCCTTCACCTATTTTGCCTATCCCTCAACCCCCTCCCCTCCAGCAACCACATTGTTCTCAGTATTTATGGTCTTATTTATGTTTATTTGCATTGTTTTTTTAGATTCCAGATATAAGTGAATTTGTCTTTCACTGTCTGACTTATTTTACTTAGCATAAGAGAAGGGATTACATTGAACTCCCTATTCCACAAATAGAGGTGTCCAAAGGTCTCCTCAAGACATCTGCAAACTCAGCCAATTTTTACATTAGCTCTGGCTTCAGGGTCTCATTTCTCTTTGCTTAGCTCTGTTAGTGAACTATCTTGTTATATTTTTGATGTCACTCCTATTTCTGGTGTGGCTTCAGAAGTAGAACTTAGATTTTTTCCTCAGTTGCCCCTTCAAAATCATGTATGAGACTTTCCCAGTTGTAGAAACCTACCTTAAGCAACAGCTTCTATCTTTCACCCCCTCTTGTTCATCCCTCTCTTCCTCTTCTATCCAAAACACAAATGCTGCCTTAGACTATGGAGATAACAGTACCTCCTAGGAATTGTAGAAGAGTAAGTTGGAAGGAATCCAGGTCTCTGAAGGTTTTGTGGAGAAGAACTATCAGCCCAGGGTTGCTTATATATACACGTCTCATGAAAGAGAAATAAACTACTTGTTTCCATCCCTGTTAGTTTTTCTGTTAACTCAAAACTGAACTATATCCCAACTAAGGCACAGAAGATGCAAGAAACACAGCCCATCTGCAGCACAGGTGAAAAAAGTCAGGAGTACTTAGTGACTTTACGTGAACCACTCATGTTTTGAGTTTACCAAAAAAGCCAAGGTCATCTTAGGTCACAATTATTTGTTCATTTATTAATTTGTTGATTCACTCAACTTTGAACTAGGTCCTGTGTTTCTGCTTCCTCATAACCTCAGACTTAATGCTGCCTGCTTCTTAACAGTTTTAATTCTTTCCATCTTGTGGTTTCTCTCGTATCACCTTCTAATTTCACTTTTACCACTAACCACCTTATTCACTATTTTCTGATTCCTGTTCCTGAGACAGAAAATCTAATAGGCTTAACTCAACTTTTCAGGCCAACTGTAGGTCCCTGAAAAATCTTTGGATTTGGTGCCCTTGGGGTCATCTCTGGTCCAGTCAGTTGTGGTTGAGAAGAACATGCGCTGACTCTTCAGAAAATATTGTGACTTGAATAGTTTCACCCTGAAGGAACTGTGAACATAGTGGCACCGTGACTATCATATTAGTGTAGCAGGAAGCTTGACTTGGCTCCTGGGGACAATTGTGGAGGGTAGTTCTGCTAGAATCATTCCTTCTTGGTCTCTTTAGTGCCCAGCACCACAATGCCTGATTCCCTAGAAAACCTTAGAAAGTGCTTCTTGAATGAGTTCAGGTTAGATATTCACTGATGGGGGTGGGAGATGGAAAATATCAGATCCTGAAGAGATAGCCTATGTCATGATTTCCAAAGTTTGTACCTACAGCCAAAGTATCTAATTTCATATTTTATGAAATTTAATGAGAAAGAGAATAAAAGAATCAACACTACCCTAAGGAAGGTTTGTTTTTTCCTTTCCTTTAGCAAGCAGCTGTCAGTTTAACTTATCCCAAAATACTGTCAGTGATGAGCATGACTGAAAATGCGTTTTATCTGTAATTAGAGAGATTACATTAAACACTGTTATTTGCAGACACACATTGAATTAACCCTAATTGAGGCTAGCAAATAGTAGAGCCTGCCTATTTTTTGCCCCAAAATTTTTAGAAAATTGTGACAGTTGACACACGAGGGACAATGCTGACTAGATTTCTTCCCATCAAATGCCAGACAGTAATTGTAATTGCTTTTAAAAATGTTCTAAGCAGTTTCGTTAGTAAATCAGAAGTTGCAACAAATCATGCCGATAGTTTCTAAACATGGAGGTTCTTGACTGTGCATTCCAATATGAGTTTAATGAACTGATTTTCCAAGGAATTTAACTTTGCATCTGTTTTCAGGTGTAATTAATTCACTCTGATTAATGTGATTAGCATAGAGATCAGTGGATTACCCATGATGCCCTTTATTTATTCACTTATTTTTAATCTGCCACCTGTCCATTGGGAAATTATGTAAGCATTTTTTGGGAAAACATCTTGCTGGTGGCTCTGATCACATTGGATAATTGCAAGGCAGACTCCTGGTAGGAATTCACTGATTATTCACAGGCTGTGAAGCAATGTACTTTTGTTTGAGGGATCTATTAAAGTTTAGACAGCCTCTGTCTTTAAAGAGTTTATGCGGGAAGATGAGACAAACATCCTTATGCAAGTCATTTGCACCAGAGCAATGGCTATTCTCAGATTCTTCTATCCCGGGCACCTGTCCCCCACTCTCCTTAAATAATGCTCTTACCTAGGGTATGTCAATGGCCCTCCGCTTCGCTAATGCTTCACACTATCCTTGATAGTCTCATTCATGCTTCCACTCCTACTCCCAAATCTATACCTCTAACTCAGTTCTTCCCCTGAGCTCCAGCCCTGGAGGCTCCAGATGCTTCCCAATATCTATACCTGGATATCCCACGGGTACTACAAATTCTTGCATACCAAACCCAAATCCATAATCTCCATCTAAACTTGCCCCTCTTATCTTCCCAATCTTTTTAAATGGCTCCTCTATCCAACCCCTCATCCATGCTAAACTATTGTTGTGAGTCTCAGGATAGGAAGGCATTCATTTATTCCCTGAGGGTCTCAAAATTTAACATGCATCTTTAATGCTCATTGGAACCATCCAGAAAGGTTATTAAAACAGTTTCCGGAGACTTATCCCCAGCAATTCTGATTCAGTAGTCTGAAGTGGGGTCCATGAATTTGCACTTCTAACAAGTTCATGGGTCACACCAATGCTTTTGGGCTAGAGACCACATTTTGAGAACAACTGCCCTAGAAAATGAAAAGAATGCAGGCACATTTCCATCATCCACCATATTAACCACTATGGAAGCAATCATTGCCACAGAATGAAAGCCCAGGAAGCAAATCTTTGGGGAGAGCATTTCTGCATCAGCCAGAGGCAGTATGAATTAGTGAAACAGCAGAAGATTTAAATATTACTTCATCCAAATGGGAACCCTTTTCCAGGGATGGTGCAGCCTCTCATGGTGCAGCCACCAGGGAAAACAGTATGGACGTTCCTCAAAATTTTTAATATAAATACCATACAACCCAATAATTCCACTCCTGGGTATTTACCCAAAGAAGACAAAAATCACTAATTCGAAAAGATACATGTATCCCTATGTTTATCAAAGTATTATTTATAATAGCCAAGACATGGAAGTGACCAAAGTGTCCATTGGTAGATGAATGGATAAAGAAGACGGAGAATTGTACTTAACCATACAAAATAAAACATTGCCATTTTTGACAACAAGGATGAACCTAGAAGGTATCATGGTAAGTGAAATAAGTCAGACAGAGAAGGACAAATACCATATGATTTCACTTATATGTGGAATCTAAAAAATAAATAAACAAGACAGAAATAGACTCACCAAAACAGAGAATAAACTGATGATTGCCATAGGAGAGGGCAGTAGGAGGACTGGCAAAACAGGTGAAGGGGAGAAGGTACAAACTTCCTGTTATAAGATAAACAAGTCACAATTTCATAATATCTTTTTATGGTGACAGATGATAACTAATCATGAGTGATTTGTAATGTGTGTAACTGTTGAATTACTATGTTGTACACCTGAAACCAATATAATATTGTATATCGACTTTACTTTCAAAAATAAATAAGTAAATAAATATTCTTCATCTATCGAGTATTAAATCCTACTCTCTTCTAGGCACTGTGCAAGACAATGAGCTAGGTTCTGAGATAAAATGTTGAGTGAAACCCTGACACAATCCATGTTGTAACAGGTGAAATCAAGAAACCCATTGAGACTTAGATGTGTCATCTGTAAAATAGGGGTAGTCATGCCACTTAATATACTCTTGTATTTGAGATTTTTCATAAAAGTCTATAAAGTGCCTAGTTCAGTGCCTGGCACATTGATTCTCAAAAAGGATAGTTAATCAATGGTAATTCATTCTTATTTTTATGTTAGAATTAGCCACTCTAAATCACTATGCAAATGCTAGCTGCAATTATTTTTAGCATTGTATCATAGACCCCCTTAGTGAGTTTACCCTACGTGGCTAGACTTTCCATATGAGGAAACACCCCAGAGAACTGAAGATATGGTGGAACTTGGGGAGCCTACAGAGTCCAGAGTTTTATTCTTTAAGATTACTGGGGCTTAAATGTTTAATAACAGTTTCCAAATTTCCCTCCAGAAATAACTGTCCTCACTGGCATACTATGTCATTAATTGTAATTCTCCCAAATCAAATTGGAGTTGGCTCAGAAGCCAAGAAAAACAATAAAATCTGATCATTTTTACTAGATTCTAGGATTTCAAGTGTTGCATTGTCTGAAAGGAAATGCATATTGTGGGGAAGTTGGAGTTCCTATGGCCAGGATCCTCACTGAAATTAAAACACCTGATGATGTAATTGGCCTGTTGCTAGGCTACTGCTTCCACACCTTTAGGCAATAAGCTATTACTGCGCTATATAGAGAGCTTGACTCAGTGCTCTGGGTAGAGGTAGAGATGCTAGTGCTTGACCTACTACTGGGAGAACAAGCTGGGTAATAAACACTTTCACCCCAAAGAACGTTTTGCTGTCAATTTCTTTGGTCACATTGAATCCATAGCGAACTTGCCCAGGGCTGAAACCCATTGGCAAGACAACCAGCAAAAGTTGCAGGGTTCACTGTTGACCAAGGAAAAAGACAGGCTGCCCTTATGGGAGGGGTGCTTCAGTGGGCTGCCCCTGAATGGGGACACAGTGGATTGTCCCCCATTGGGTATGTGGTCTGAGGTGGCTTGCCTCCTAGAGGACTGGGCTCCACCCTAGGACTGGAGGCAAGTGGAGGTAACACTTGAGGCTGTAGGGGTGGCTCTTGGTATAGTAAGTAAGTCTTTTGAGAAACAGAGTGCCTGTGAGGCAGCAGGAACTGTGGGTTGGCTGCTTTTCACAGTATTAAAAAGGTGTACAGAGGAGACCTAAGACATGGCAGCATGAGAACGCGAGCTGCAAACTTCTGTGGATTCCCTGAAGAAGGAAATGGCATTGATGTGAGAGGAGGCAGCACAAGAATGCCAGCAGCAAGGTGCCACTGAAGGGGTAAAAAATTCATTACAGAACAAAATGTCAGTGCTGCCAGGTGTTCTGAAGGATGAAGAGGCCATCAAGGAAAAAGACAAACTCCTGAGAGAAGCACAGGCGTAGGTGGCACGAGAACGTCAGCTGCGAAGCATTGAAGTGAAGGTAAGAGAACTTCTGAAGACTGAGCTAGCACTGCTGCGAGACACACTAGAAAAGGTAAAGGTTGTAACAGAGGAGGCACTCAGGGGAGGGGAGAGAAAGGTGACATCAGCCCCAGAAATGGAGGAGCTGGGGAAGGATAAAGGGGTGGTGCCAGAGGCACTGGTGCCTCCTGTGTTGAAAGCACACACCCCGTGGTTGTAAAGAAAATAAAGACCCAGCAGCTGAAAGTTCCCCAAGGAGGGGAGCAGCACCCCCCCCTCCAGGTCATGGAGCACTCTATGGTCCACCCCTATACTCAGGCTGAGCTGGTGGATTTGAGCTCCTGGTTTAGGCAGAAGGCCTCAGAGTCAATATCATCTTGGCTCCTGTGTCTGTGGTGCTTAGGGGTGGATGGAATTGTTCTGTTGGGATTAGAGATGGGAAAACTGTCTTCCCTCACAGTGTAAACCACCTTGAGGCAGTGATTACAAAATGCACATCACACCCCAGGGAGTCACTCCCTCCTCCATTGGCTTATGGCTGCACTTTGTGCTGTGTGGGCCAATCTGGGTGATCTACCATCCTCTCCCGTTAGATGGCAGACATATGCTGAGCTCCCACAGGTGCTACGAGAGCTAGGTATAAGAAATGCCATCTATAGTCCAGAGAATTAAGGCCCAGATGAAGAGATTTTCGCTACTGGGATGAGAAATATTGTACTTCAAATGGCTCCTACATCCCTCTTTGGGTCTCTAGAGGCCATTCTTTCCCCTCACTTAGGGCATCCCATAAGCAAGGTGAAACGTACAGTAGCAGACTTAGAGGAGAGGCTGAAGCACTGAGAACCTGGAAAGAAAGAAGATCTGTTACTCACAAGAAGAATTTACAGGGCCCCATGAAGGTTACGAGGACCCAGATGTGGGTTGATTTAATACAGGCAGGAGCAGAACCCTTATTGGTTCCCTGGGACCCTCACTATCATAGATGGATATGGGGATAAGGCTATCAGAGAGAAAAAGCCCAAATCCCTTTGGGAATAGGGCTTCTACCCCCAGAAGTATATACTGTGTATATATCTCCTATCCCTGAGTATATTTTGGGGATTGATATCCTGCAGGGACTATGGCTGCAGACCACTGCAGGTGAGTTCAGACTGAGAGTACATGTGGTGAAGGCAGTTCTGAGGGGACATGCTAGGCACCTGCCCACAGCTTTGCCTGTGCCTCAGTGGGTGACTAATACCAAACAATACAAACTGCCTGGAGGACATAAAGAGATTGGAGAAACTCTCCAGGAGCTGGAAAAGGTGGGAATTATAAAGCCCACACATAGTCCTATCAATTCCCCAGTGTGGCCAGTAAAAAAGCCAGATGGCTCCTGGTGTATGATTGTGGATTACAGAGAACTGAATAAAGTCATACCCCCTATGCCTGCTGCTCTTCCCTCTATTGCAGGCTTGATGGATACCCTCAGCCATGAACTAGGAACATACCATTATGTGGTAGATCTTGCTAATGCCTTCTTTTCCATTGAGATTGAGTAGGAAAGTCAGGAACAGTTTGCCTTCACGTGGGAAGGGCAGCAGTGGACTTTTACCATCATTCCACAGGGATACCTCCACAGCCCCACCATCTGTCATGAACTTGTAGCCCAGGACTTGGCTACATGGGAGAAACTGCCAATGGTGCAGTTGTACCATTATATTGATGATGTCATGCTCATGTCCGATTCTCTTTCAGATCTAGAAGGTGCAGCACCTAGACTGCTGCAACATTTACAGGAGAAAGGATGGGCTGTGAACAGTACCAAGGTTCAGGGACCTGGTTTGTCTGTCATATTCTTAGAGGTCATCTGGTTGGGTAAGACCAAAGTGATACCAGAAGCAATTATAGATAAAGTCCAGGCCTTTCCTACTCCTACAACTGTAGCATTGCTACAGGAGTTTTTGAGTCTTCTAGGCTACTGGAGAGTGTTTATCCCGCACTTGGCACAAATTCTGAAGCCCTTATACCAGTTGGTACGGAAGGGCGTCAGGTGGGACTGGGATGAGACATGTGCATCTGCCTTTACTACAGCAAAATGGGCAGTCAAGGCCATGCAGGCCTTGAGTGTGATAGACCCATCAAGGCCTGTGAGTTGGAGGTTCATGTGACTGAAGATGGTTATGGCTGGGGTCTTTGGCAGTGGTTTGAACGAACTTGAAAAACCGGCTGGATTCTGGTCACAACTCTGGAAAGGGGCATAGGTATGATACACTTTGATAGAAAAACAACTGGCTGCTGTGTATCATGCTTTGTTTGCTACAGAACCCATCACTGGAATGGCCCCGATAAAGTAACAACCACCTTTCCCATCTTGCGGTGGATATGAGACTGGACCCAAAAGCCAAGGAGTGGTGTGGCACAAACGCCCACAATAGTCAAGTGGGGTGCTTACCTACAGCAGTGTAGTGCCCTCTCTAGCAGCCCCTTGAGTGAAGAACTCCAATGCTTATTGGGGCTGGTGACATATACTAATGAAAAGTAGGAAGAACTTGCTTTTGAACCATTAGTAGAAGAGACTCCCTATTGGAAGGGAAGAGCCCTATACTCAAAGATGCCTGGTACACAGATGGCTCCAGCCATGGGCAGCCCCTGGAATGGAGGGCCATAGCTTTCCATTCTAAGACTGAGACAATATGGATGGAAGATGGCGAGGGGAAAAGTAGCCAATGGGCAGAGCTGCTGGCTGTGTGGCTTGTGATCAGCCAGGAGCCCTCCTCTATAGTTGTCTGCACTGACAGCTGGACTGTCTATCGGGCTGACCCTGTGGCTACCAGCCTGGTACCATGCCACTGGCTGGCTGGTCATTGACCCCTTTGGGGGCAATAATTGTGGCAAGACTTACGGGCCTGTGGTCAGACTAAAATAATTACAGTATACCATGTGACAGGTCATTTGTCACTGGCAACCACAGGAAATGATGAAGTAGAGAAATTGGCCCAGATACATTGATTAGAAGGAAAGCCTGCCTCTGACGTAGCCCAATGGCTAAATCAGCATTTGTTGCATGCAGGGCAAAAGACAATGTGGGCTGTAGCCCATTGGTGGGGTTTGCCTTTGACCTTTGAAGAAGTTAGGAGAGCCAAGCAGGAGTGTGTCATGGGCTCCAAAAGGGACTTACACCAAGTTTCACAGCAACATGGAACAATAGCTAAGGGGCCTATACCGCTCATCAGGTGGCAGATAGACTATATTGGGCTTCTACCTGTGTCAGAAGGATATTGGTATGCTATGACTTGTGTGGACACAGCTACTGGACTTCTGGTTGCTTTTCCTACCCATTGTGCAGACCAGCAGATGACCAGAAGAGGCCTGGAGCATCTTTTTGCCGCCTATGGCCGACCACAGGTAATTGAGAGAGATCAGAGCACCCATTTTACTGGACATACACTGCAAGAATGGGTGTGACAGCTGGGAATCAAATGGAAGTTTCATGTGCCATACAATCCTACCGCAGCAGGCATGATAGAGAGGCACAATGGCTTGTTAAAATCTGGACTAAAGTCAGATACCAGTAGTCTGCGGGGATGGTCAGTCCACTCATGGACCATGCTACGGCGTTTGAACAAGAGACCCTGAAAGGGAGCCCTGAGCCCTGTAGACATGTTAACACATATGGCTGCCTCCCCCATACAACTGTAAGTACAAACCAAGGAAGAATCACTGAAGCCAAGGTTTGGCCACCAGAATA
This sequence comes from Manis javanica, assembly GCF_040802235.1. Taxonomy (NCBI): domain Eukaryota; kingdom Metazoa; phylum Chordata; class Mammalia; order Pholidota; family Manidae; genus Manis; species Manis javanica. The sequence goes on along the minus strand of NC_133157.1, from coordinate 30,590,997 downwards.
ACATCTTGCTGCCAGCACCAACTGCACTGAACCCAGGAGACTCCACTGAGTGGATGTGGCCTTGGACCTTTGAACACATGGGTCAATGATGGCTGGCTCTCCTGGCACCTTAGGGACAAGGCCTAGAAGCTTGCCTCCTGTGGAATAACAGCAGAGTGGCCACCAAAGGTCACAGTAGTATATCCTGAACGGCCAGAAGGTAGGAGCATCTTACCAGGAAGTTTTGTTTTATCATTATGGCCAGTGCATGCACCCCCAGCAGCACTATATATAGACCCTTCAGTAACACCCACGGGGAAAGGAGTAAAAGCATGGTAGACTAGACCTGGAAGGGACACCCTTCCTGCTACAGTCCTATCACAGGACCACTCTCTTGCATGCATCCTACCTGATGGACAAGATTTGTCTATGTTGGCGTCATTAAAACATATGTCTTATTGCCCCTAAAGTCTTTGTGGATTGAGAACTTCCTCTGGCTTTAAGATTATTATAATTTTTTGTTATTAGGAACCTCCTCTGGCTTGAGGATTATTATAATTTTTGTTACCTGTATCAAAATCTTGCTGTATCTTAATTTTTATTATCTCTAAGTTGTTGTTATCCTCTGTTGCTATTGTGGAATCTGGTTATAGTGCTTCATCTTTCTCACACAGGGACCATTGCAGAAGATTGAAAGCATGTAGATTGTAAGGCGAGAATCCTGGAGTGTGGGGAAGTTGGGATTCCTATGGCCAGGATCCTCACTGAATTTAAACCACCTGATGATGTAACTGGCCTGTTGCTAGGCTACCACTTACACACCGTTAGGCAATAAGCTATTAGTGCACTATATAGAGAGCTCGGCCCTGTGCTCTGGGTGGAGGTAGAGATGCTAGTGCTCAGCCAACTGCCAGGAGAACAAGCTGAGTAATAAACCATTTCACCCCAAAGAAAATTCTGCTGTCAATTTCTTTGGTCACATCGAATCCATAGCAAACTTGCCTGGGGCTGAAACCCATTGGCAAGACACATGTGGAGATATTTGTTTTGTAAAGACTAAATGCAGTACAGCCGAACAAAGGAATGCTATAAGGCTTTTGTAAATGGTATTGATTTGAATTTATTGGTATGTTAGCAATGGCAAAGACAGAAGTAGGTATGTCATTATGATTTAAAAAAAAAGTATGGGCGTACTCATTTGTGTCTCTACATAGAAAAAAATGTCTGGAAAGATATACACCAAACTGTTAAGTGTTTATTTCTCAGTGGAGTAATTATTATTAATCTGCAAAGATTAGTCTGTATTTTCTAGATTTTATATGATTCATGTAATAAGCATTTAGAAAAGGGAGAATGAGTCCACAGTCCTACAAGGAATGAGGAAACCTGCAGAAGCCTTCAGGCAATATTCCCAAGCTTGGCTGGGTATGAGTATCACCTGGGGAGTTTTTTAAAGCATCTCAATGGCAAGCTGCCCCCAAGACCAATTAAATAAAAATCTCTGGGGCTAGAGCCGAGGCTTTAGTAGTTCTTAAAGCTCCCCAGGTATTGTCAATGCGTAGCCAAGGTTGAGAACCATGGCCTCGGGAGACTTTCTCCTGCACTTCCTTGTGTCTGGTAGGCCCTTGGAACCCTAGCTTTATGGCAGGCCCCACGGGTCTCCGCAACAAATCTAGTCCCCAGGAGAAACATTGGTGTTCCTTGTCTTCCAATATGAAATAGTTTTATTCAGATTTCGAGTGATTTTGAAAAGGGTCATGGCTAGAGATTACCTTGGCTACTGGATGGCTGTAGGGAGAAACAGTGGAAAACAGGAGATGAATTAGAATATCTGGGTTCCTTGTGAGGTCTGTCACCTACTAACGGTGTGATTCTTCACAAGTTACTTTTCTCTGAGCCTCAGGTTTCTCATAGCGCTGCCTCTCTGGGTTTTTTTAGGATTAAAGGAACTAAAACCCATTAAAAGAGTTTTGCAAAATGTAAAGAACTATAAAAGTATTATTATTTTTATATTTTGTAACTAATAACATGAAGAGTGTGCTCGGGAAAAATGATACCTGAGAAAGACACAAGAAAGGCTGACTTACTTTTCCACAGGACACCTAGGCCTCTGGCTGGACAGAGAGACCTAAATCCAAGGAGGATTAAATAAGGGGCAAATCCATGGATTGAAATTAAAAAAGCAACTTTCACAATCAAACAAAAACACTTGTTTCTCAGAAATCCAGGGAAGAGACTCTGAGAAAATTCTTCCCTTTGCTTTTCTGAGGGCTTCCAGGAATTTATCCCAAAGTGGTGATGTCACAGAATAAATAGGTTTTCTACTCATAATTAAACCAGAGATTCTGGGAATGGGCTGAGCACAAGGTTGACTTCATTACTGAGACTGCTTGCAATTTAATTCGGATCCCAAGGAGGTGGGTCCCTATGTATCATGGAAACAGGATCCTTGCATCGAGACAACAGTATCTAGATTCTACATACATATCTACATACGTATCTAGATTCACTTTTTCTTTCCCTCTGGACTTAATTTATTCTCTGAAAATACTAGTCCCTGGGAGGAATTTAGCTACAACACTGTCTGTGGGAGGGGCTCAGCATTAGATGGGGCCATCAGCAATATCACTGACATGGGTAGTAACTGGAGAAAGCTGAGCATCCCTAAAAGAATACAGACCATGACTTTTTCATCTTTGTATCCCCTACATGTATAAAGTTCAGGACCTCAAAAAAGTACAGTTAATCAATGTCATGGAAACTTCTCCTGTAAGCACAGTTCCGAGCTCATGGTAGGAAGTCAATAAATATTTGTGGAATGAACAACATTGCCACCAGATCTGACACACTGAAAATGTCTACTGTCATGCAAGTTTATTTTCCTTTTGTTCACCTTAGTCCACTACTAGCTCAACTTCTCCCAGAGGTGGATTTATTGCCCCACATGCTCAGGGTTGATGTGGGTCTACACTGAAGATAAACTATAGTGTTTATATGGTACATTCCAGCTGTATTACGTATTTATATCTTCACAACCTCAGGAAGAAAGACTGGGGCAGTAATCTTGGCAAAAGATAAAGGAAACCTAAACAAGGAGAGCGGTAGTGGGAGGGAGAAAACCAGGAAGCTTTCAAACCAGCTTTCAAACTTGCTCGGATGCGTGAGAGGATGATGGGCTACTCACTGAGTTATGAAGGAAGTAGAGCTTTGGGGCGGGTAATATGATGAGTTTAGTTATGGACATGCTGAATTGTAGGTGTCCATCATCCAGACGGTGGTGTTGATTAGACCCTTGGATAAAACCCAGAGGAGACATCTGGATAAATCCTGATGTACATTAGACTACCATTAGAAATTCTGAAAATACAGTAATATAAATATAAATAGCAATAGCAATAGAAATCCAGAAAGGATGAGTATAGGGAGAAGAAGAGTGAGAACAGTTTTAGGGGGAAGGATGTGACAGGGGCCAACAGCAAAGGACTAAGAAAGGTGAAAATGGACACAGCATGAAGGAAGAGAAAGTAGTGTGGAAGGGGACATGATGTCAGTGGAAAGAGTTTTAAATAAGGGGAAGATATGTTTATATGTAATGGGAAAGACTAGGCACCTCTGTATCTGTCCATCACATCTGACCACAACAGTTCTCAGAAAGGCATGGTCACTGCTGCACTTCTGCCTTTCAAACCTAGTACAAGTTCCTCTCCCGGCCAATCTAACTCAGAATCATACAAAAAAATGGACTTCTAGGAAATGAAGTTCTCGGTTTATCCAAGATGGAACATCACAATCCAGCACAGTCCACCCCTTGTCAACTTTGTATCCGCACACACTTCTTTAATCAAATTTAATTTCCAGATGAAACCACCAACAAGACCATGCTTTTGTATCGCATGATGAAACTATCCTTCATACAACTGAAAACTTGTTAACCTCCAATACAAGGATATACAAACTCCGCGTCCTCTGTCCTGAAGAGCATAGTTTTGGCACCCATCTGGCACTAAATTAAGTCTTCAAAAGAGTGTTATGTAAATCAGTCACATCAGCTGCTTCCAGGTGATGTGAAGACTCATATGCACTCATTCTCTGTAAAACAAGTTCCCTGGTGAGAAACAAGGCTGTATGGGACACCATGATGATGAATAAAACACCCTGTAAGTCCACAGATGAGTGATTTTGTAAGAAACACTGTAGGAAGGGAAATCCATATCCAAATTAAGTATCGATTCCAGTAATAACAATGCATTTCCCTTTCTATGGTAGACATAGACCAGTGTAATCAGCCTGATGCCAGGTGACCTGAGAAATGGTACCATGTTTCCAGCTGGTGTTGGTCTTTGCTGTTGGCAGCTAGAGACTCCATGGTGGAGGTAACCAGACTGACTTTGGTGAGAGGAAGTCCGTGTTGCTGGCTTACCTCTATCCCTGCAGCCATGGCTGCTTTATTTATGAATGCATCAGGCAAGGACAGGAGAGAATGGGGAAAGAGGCTGACTGACATACACAAAACAGGTCATCTTGTCTACCTGATTACTAAGATCCTTCTTTGATAAGTATTCACCTGGGACACAAATAAACTTAAAAATTGATGTATAGAAGCTCTTGTAATAGAGATATTTGTAAAGACAATTTGTGACTGGGAAAAATTATATTTTTTGTACCCTACGCTCTTCCCTCTTATAAAGAAGAGATTTCTTTCCTGAGTGCTGAGATGGGTCTGAGGATACATACTGGAGAGTGAACTATGAGATGGGGTGAGGTGACAATTTGGGATGAGAGGCTGAAGAGGAATGTTAGTTTGGAGATCAATTCCGGATGAGGAGGAGAGATTTCTGAAGAGAAAAGAAAGCTGCTGTCCACAATGGAAAACTGGGGAAAGAATAGAGATACTTAAAGGGGACTGTATTATGACTGCAATATAAAACCTCTTCCCTAGTCCCACAAAATTTTCAGTAAAATATCCACTTCTCGTTGAAGAACCAAAGAGGTAGATCTATATTGGGAATATGTCAAAATGCTGACTGCAATCTCAATAGTAGGCCTGGAACAAGAGCTATGGCTGCTCCCAGGAAGCCTGCTACACCCCAGTTATATTGGCGAAAAAACAATGCAAAACACTGTCACTAAACTGCTGTAAGCAGTTTCTGCCCTGCAATAAGACACTCAAGGCAGATTGTCCTTTGATTCAGGGGGATAAAGGCCCGAAGTGGCCCTTTAGTTACACAAATATAAAACAAGCTTCCACCTATTGTTCTTGGGAAGATCTATGATGTAACCTGAATGCATACATTTTAGCTTGAAAAGCTAAGTGACTGTGGTGTATTATAAATTTTCCTGGCTAGGTTTTAGCAGCCAAAGTTATGCATCTACAGATTTTGTTGCTTCTTTGGGAGAAATGTTTATTTTCTCTGTATAAACTGAGAGTTCTTCACTGAGAAGCAGTTGCTTATTCCTGTGGAAATGTATGTGCCTTTAAGTGCAGAGATCGGAAGCTATGAGGAAGAGAAAGGCAGGAGGGGCATTAAGCATGATCTTCACCTCACTCTGAAACAGCCTTTTAAAAAGCTTTGCTCAGTTTGATGCATGCCAGTTGTTTAATGTCCTGTATATGGGATATGTGGTTAGAACATGGGCTCTGGAGTTAGACCACCTTTATCTGAATCCCCCTCTACTATTTCTAAGCTGTGTTGCCTTGAGCAAATTATCTAACTTCTGTGTTCTTCATTTTCCTTATTTTAAAATGGGAAGGATAATAGTTGTTACTCTAGGAGGTTGTTGAGAAGACTAAAAGGGATGTGTAGTTTAGCACAATGTTTTGCATATAAGTAATATTGCAATAAATTTTAGAATAATCAAGAAAATACTGATATTGGCCATCAATAATATAACTGCCTTGTAGGAACCAGCAAGTAAGTCTACACTCCTATGTGTAGAATGGAGTCTCTTGAGAAGTAAAATTTCTACAGCCACTCATCCCAAGAAGATGTGGATTCCAGGGGTAGACAATGAAATGAGAAGCCAAGGATAGATAATGTGAGAAATGAGCCAGAAATGAGTGAGACAATTATTTACCATGAAGTCCCAGTTCTCCTGGGAAAAATGAAGAAATAATCTCTGATATTAATGGTGGGGCTTCTGAGATGCCAGAAACAATACCCTCAAAAATAGAAGAGATGAAAACTGCTCAAACAGTTATTAAATCGCTATAAGCAGTTTCTGCCCAGCAAGAAGACACTTGAAGGCAGACTGTCCTTTGGTTCAGGAGGATAAAGCCCTGAAGTGGCTTACGTTAAGGGAAATGTCCCAGGATGGCATGAGATTTATGTGTGTGATAGACGGGGACTGAGATCTATACCCATCTTGGGGTATTTCCTCAACACTTGTGAGGAACACACTGAATAGGATACTGTTTCTGTGTGTACTGCTATGTAACAAATTACCCCAGAACTCAGTGGCATAAAACAACAATTGTATTATAGTCATGGTATGTGTGGGTCAGCAATTGGACAGCACACAGCAGGGGTGTTGTGTTTCTGCTCTCTGATGTTTAGGACCTCAGCTAGGAAGGCTTGGAGGTTGGGGATAACTTGAAGGCTAGGTTTTGAATTATCTGGAGGTGTCTCAGCAGCTGATGGCAGCTATCGATGGAGCTTCAGTTTTTGCAGCTGGTGGCCAGAAAAAGTACAAGTGCCCCCACCCCCCATGTGGCATCTCTGGATGAGATAGTTTGGGCTTTCTCAGCCAGCTGCTGGGTTCCAAAAGCTAGTATCCCAAGAGAGCCAGGTAGAGATTTTATCACTTTTTATAATTTGACCTTGGAAGCTGTATAGTGTCACTTCTCCGAAAGTCACAAACTCACCCTGTTTCTAGGGAAAGGGACATAGATTCCATTTCTGAATGGGAGGAGCATCAAAGTCACATTATAAAGAACATGTGAGATGGGAATTATTCTTCTGGTCCTATTTGGAAACTATACACCACATGGATGCCATGACTGAACTGCTCTCTGGTCTGGGTTTAGGGAATTCTTTTTATATCCCTCTATACCTGGGACTCAAACACTATCGGAGCAAAGTATTGCACTATGTGGGAGTCCAATAGAACATCATTTCTTTAAAAGTTCTTTTAGGAAAGGTTGGTTACATGATGTGTTTTATTACCTGAAAGGAAAAATCTCTTCCAACACAGTGAGAATACATAAAAAATGTTAAGTGTGGAAAAGTCAGAAGCAATGGAAGCAGATCCCACCTGAAGAAGTGATGAACAATGGTGGCAGGATGAAGAACAAGGAGAAATGATGGACCAATGAAGGCCACAAAAGGAAAAGACAGTTCCTGTGAAATATGAGTAAGCCTTGGGCACAATTAGCCAATCTTAACTTACAAGGAGTAGGCAGCAAACTTTTCAATTAGGGGGGCCATTAACTAGAGAAATTATTTGTTTTTACTGTGTATTCTGTCATATTCAGGAGTGACAGCTCAAATGGAGACCATACCTCTAAGACATGGTGACATCTCAGAACTAAATAGTAATTTATTACTATGATTTCTCATAAATTTGCTATAACAGGTATACCACATTCATCTCTTACTGTATTAGGTTAGTTTTACTTTTTACATGTTGTCTCTTTCATTTATTAATTATCCAGCATCTTAATGTGTGTTATCTCTGAATCTAGGTTATACTTTCTGGAGTTTGTCAAACTATTCAGTCATCACTACCTGGAATATTTTAGCACCAGGTGGCAGCAAAATCTGAGAGCTGACATAAAATTCTTGGCAGGGAAATACACACCTAATTAAGAATTTACCTCAAACCTCAGGATGGTTAATAAGGAGTGGCAAATGCATTACTTCCCTATTCTCCTTGTTTTTATTTAGATACCTCTATCTATCTCTCTCTCTTTCTCTCTCTGTCCCTCTCCCTTCCTTCTTCCCTCCTTTCCCATCTCCCACTCCACCCCCTCATTTCAGTAAGTGGTTATCCAAATTGTGCACACACTGCTCCCCCTGGCCTCCATACGCTCACGTAAACTCTTGCAGACACAGGAAACAGGCAGGCAGCCAAGTGGATAGCACTGGAAGTTAGTTTCACAAGGGCAAGAACTAGGATAGCACAGAGCATAGACACCCAGCATAATAAAGCAAATTGGCATCTGTTAAGAAAATCCAGGACCTAAAGGAACAGAGACTAAGTTCAAACACAGATTCCAAAGGGCCAGAAGCAGAATCAAAGTGAGGTAGCTGAATGAGCCAAAAGGAGTTGTAACAAGAGCAGGTAAGAAAAATAACAGTAATTCACCTTTAGAGGTCAATGAGGGCAGGTGCTTGGTTATTTAGAGTTGGCCTAAAAAGACATAGAAGAAACTAGAGTCATGCTCTCTTAAGTGCTGACTACACCACCTCTACAAGATTTTCCATTCTGTATGTGGTGGCCAAAGAACAGAGTTCTGGGATCCTTTTCTAGTTTTACCCATATTGATCCAAACTGGCTGTTTCCAAGCTTGAGGTAACTCATCATATGAGAGTTAGTGCTAATTTAGTTTTGCCAGAAAAGATGGTAGTGATTTGGGATGGCAGTTCCAATTTGCTCTTATTTAAGAAGCACTGCCTTAGTCACTTCAGATTTTATTTGACTAGGGCCTGCTACTTAAGCTGTCAAACCAGATAGAGATGCATACTTTCTAAACACAAATACAAAATCATTTTAAAGTCCATTAAACAAATTTTTTTAGTTGGAGAATAATTCAAAATTGGCAAGCAACTTTACTTTCAGATGCTTCCTTAATCATGATAAAGTTCCTAATAGTACTTTCCAATAATTAAATTTTGTAAGCATTAAAAAACAAATGGGTATTAGAGCTTTTAGGTATTTTCAACCCCTTTTCCTACTTGTAAACGTCCGCAAATCAGTTCTTGGAACATGTATCAGACTCTTAAATTAGATACCATCATCTGAAGAATCTCTAAAAGGTTTCAAAGGGAATCTTTTATAATCATACTTTATTCCTGAAGCTTTCCACACAATGGCATATTTCACTGTATGACTGTAAAAATGGATTTTCATGTCATATGTCTACAGAAAAAACAAGTCTTTGTTCCAAGGAGCATTTTAGAAGATTCACAGGTATTAATAGGTGGGAAGGTTCCAGCTTTTAGGATAAGAAAAGACCTCGTGTGGTCAGTAACTGGCTCTTAAGAAGTAGCTGTTTATTTCTGGCCTTGCAAACCAAAGAGTGAAGTGTCTTCACAGAGCAGATGTTTGTGGACAACTAGCACCAAGATGGAATCAAAGTCCCTCCGTGGTAGAGAGTTGCTATGTGCCCAGAGAGGCCTCAAAGGGGGCAGTAGCCTGGTGTGATTCCCATGTTCCAGGGGCTACACTTCAGGAACATGATTTAGCAGCATGGTGAGAGTGGATATCTTTCTCTCTCTTTTTCAGATGGACACCCACTAACAAACTCTGATGTATGAACCATATAAGAAATTAATGATTAACTTTTAATATAGGGACTTGGATCCTCTGGTAAGTACATTCTTCACTATAGACAAATCTACACAGAAAGCCAAATTATTATCACAAGTCTGCCTCACATAAGCATAGACTCAGAACAAGGGGAATTAGCATATATTTCAAGTGTTTAATAGCATTAGCTTTTATATAGCTCAGTGCACTTGTCTCTATAAGGAACAAGACAGATTAAATCCCTCTCTTGCTTTCTTTATCTGGACTTGATCTAATAGCTTTTCTAGTTCTGCCATTTTATATTCAATTTCAACTTGATTTACATCACATTCTGGTGCAAATGCGCAAATGCAAATAATAAGAACTCGGAAGAGTTGGACAAACTACAACAGTAGACAACTGTTGCTCATGATAATATGAGGAGAAAGAAAGAGTGCCCTTAACTACTCTGCATGACTAGATCTCTAGGTCCAGATAAATTCTATCCCACAAGGTACAAGAAACACAGACACTGCTTATCATCCTCTGAGACATTCTGAGATCAGAGAGATGAGAGGAGGTGCTTTAATGCTAGAAACAAGCATGTGTTCTGATTTTCTAAATAGAGAAATGAGTTGAGCCTGAAAAGACAGGAAAAGTAAGTCTAACATAAAACCTATGGAAAGTTTAGGCAGCTTATTGAACATAGGAAAGAATGCAGTGATCCCCAGGAAGCAACATGAGTTTACTATAAAAGCATTAGCCCTCCAATCAGTTTATCATTTACATTCTAGGCTGGGTTATTTGCAGACATCTTTATTTACTGGTTTATCAGTTTTAAGTTTAAATCCAAATTTAAATAATAAAATCAACTAGATGGTATTTAATTTTCCTTCAATGTTCCAAATAAGTTTATGTATCAACAATTATTTGCTCACCAGAAGTCTGATTAGAACTCTGTAGTGAATCCATTCTGACCACATGCCCACTCTACCTCCTCTAGTCACCCTGAGGGCAGCGTTTTAGTTCTAATAATATTGCATTTATTTAGACCATGTTTAAAGTCCTCTTTCCAAATTCCCTTCTGAAGTTTCCTTTGTCTTCACAGGTACAAAGTCATTGCCCTTTGGAGAATGGATGTTTAACTTTTTCAAAAATAATCAAGTCTATTAGAAACAAAAAGGATGAACTTTGATCACCTGCTCAATTGAATGAAGGGGCTGGGAAGTGAGGAAGGCAAAAATTAAGATTATACACCTTAAGTCAAGGAAACTGATTTAGTTGGTAGTTAGTAAATTGGGCCTGAAAGCAATCTCTAAAGAGATATTTTTTAATGAAGGAAAATGTCCTGAAAACTTTCAAATTATTAAAAATTATCTTGCTTTGATATGTTTAAAAATGCACATTTAAAATGGTAATAGAGAGTATATACACTTTTCCCTATCTTCCTTTCTTCTGATCTAGCAACATAATCTAAGCACTTCAAATATCCTTTAGTAACACAATGGATTTCATTCCACTTCAAACTCATTTTTATATGTGTTATTTTTAAAATATCAGGAAAACAGATTTTATCTTCTAATGTTCTGATAGGCTATAAATCTTTTATTTAAATTTAGAGGTTCTAAAACACACATGAACAAAGATTTGGGTAGTTTTAAGTTTATCTTTTTAAAATTCTTCTGAAAACAAAATTCAAACTTTAAATGCAAAATCATTCAGTTACCAATAGATTCATACTATATTCAAGTACTATGTTATACACGACTTTAACCAAATTTCAAGTTAGGAGATCAGCAGTAGGGCCTGTAATGTTACTTTCCTAATATGCCTCATACATGTAAATTTCCCCAAGGGACATTTCAAGAAATCTTCACCAGAAGTAAATTGACTAAGAAATAAAAACATAAGCAACAAACTCTATCCATTCATAATTTAAACTTATTCCAGAAAGGATTAAAGATGATTTACAAAACTATACATAACTCAACAAGATTTTTTAAAAGCAAGGGAAGAATTAAGAAGAAAACGAATATGAGAAATGTAACCCAGGACTGAAGTGAGCATTCACATTCATGTTTGAAGTCCTATGTACTTGCTAAATTTGACTTGGGCTTTCTAACAGCCATTACAAAGATGGAAACAATCAGTTGCATGATTCATAAAGTTTAAAAAAATAAAGTCTGTTTAGAGGTTGGAAACATTCTAGGTTCTGAAATATGAGGGTAGAGGATCTCAATCACCTGCTAACCTAGAATATTTTCCTGTTGTAAATTGAACTGGTTGAAAGCAGAATTATACAATTTGTCAGGTACTTGACATGCAACTCATTCCTCTGCTCTAAAAAGTTTCAGAGTTCTCTGCTGCCTATAAATTAACTCTAACCTCCCTGATCTGGTATTTTGAGGCCATCCTCAAAACCAAGTCAAAGTGAGCTTCCGGAAGGCAGACAGACAGTATTTCTTATTCAATATTTTGTTACCAGCATTTTCACTGGCTACGTGACAGAGAGGGTGTCAACAGATGCTCAAAGATGTTATAGAAAGGAACTCTCAATCAGCCAAAAAAGCTGGTACCCTTTCCAGCCCTCATCTCTCTACTTGAAAGGCCTTCCTCCTGCCAGCTCTACCTGTGAATGTTGACCAGTATCTTCAAAGCCAATAATAATAAAATCTCTATGACCGAGAAAAGCTACAACAACATCACTTCACATTTGTATGGTTGCTGTATTGTTAACAAAGGTCAGATGCAACAATTTTAAACTATTCTCACAACCAGCTTGCCTTGTGGTCTGAGTAGGGATCCCAGTCACTCCTCTACAAAGCAGAGACCAAATCTTGTTAGAAGGTATGTTTTTGTTAAGTGGTAAATGCCATTTTTTCCTGATTTCCACAGTGGGATATGGCCTCTTCCTCTCCTTCAAATTCTGGTGTCATTTGGTTTGTACATCTCTTATGATACTTAATAATAACTCCATACATTTAATGTAGTACATTACAGTTTACAAAATACTTTGTCATGCTAAATTCCTTTTTTCATTCTCACAACTTCATTTAAAGAAAAAAATAATCCACTCCTTACCTTGAAGATCCTGCTGCTCTCTCCACACTCTCTAAAAAATATAAAAAGTGACAGCTACTCAGTAAATTACATCACCACACTCATTTTATCATCCTCTGAGAACAACCAAAATTAACAATTTTTAGCTCCCTATTCTCTGCTAGGTACTGGGATCACCTTTTACAGATAATACTGCTTCAGTTTACCTCTTCTTTGCTCCTAGATTGTTAAATTGGATTCCCTTCCTCCCCCTCCAAAATAACAGCCAAAAAATCTAGAAATAAAATATGTACTTTCCTTCTCTGTGGCTACTGTGACTAATGAGGAAAAGGAAAAAGGGTGACAGTGCTGAGAAGGAACTGAAACCCTTCCTGAAACCGCCAAGTGACTGATTTAGGGACCAGTTCTGGCTGGAGACCAATGGGATGCTGTAATATGTCGAGTAGATCAAGAATATATCAAAAGCTGCCAGTTAGGGGAATTTCTGATAAAGACATCATCAAGTAAGAAAAGACTCCAGCAGAAGTATTTTGGTGAGGGGGCTCTTCATTCCTTACCTTGGTTCAGAGTGACAGTTCCAAGCCAGAAAAAGGCTGGGGAACAGAACTAAGGTGGAGGCCACCACCAGAAATTTCCTGCGTCTGAGGACAGGAAAGTCCCTGTGCCAAGAGGTGGCATTACAGTTCCAGGGGACACTCTTCACATGGAAAAGAGTGTGCATGGTGCCCCTGGAGTTACGCACAGTGGGGTCCTTCCCCTGGTGTCTGGCTCTGGTCCTCCTTTACACTGACAAGCGCCACAGGGGATATGCATACTGGAGACCCTCAAGAGACCTGGGTACTCTCAAACTGTAATAACTCATTTGCTGATTTAGCTTGGCATTTCGATTTCAGTTCATTTTATAGCTCCCTGTCAAAGATGTCTTGGGTAGGGGTGGGGGAGTGCAATGGGATTCTCTAGACTTGCTGAGTCAGAACATGAAGGCCAGTATCATGCCCAATGTGTGAATCCTCCCACAGCATAACTCAGACTCTTTGTAGCAAAGATTTCCCTGGAAAGAAAGGTCATTTTCAACCCAGACTGTGTGACTTCCATTCTTTACATTTTTCTGGAAAAGCATCACCTTTTAAGAAAAGTGAACTCAAAATTATTCTAACTCATATATGGGTCCTGGTGACTATTTCCCACCTGCCCTTCAGGTCTGTGATTCTCAAAACTGACTGCATGTTAGAATTATCTAGGGAACTTTAAAAAACATATCAATGCCTTGTTTCCACTTCAGACAATTAAATCAGGATCTCTAAAGGTGGGGCCCAGGCAACTATGTGTTTTAAACATCCCCAAGTGGTGGTGGTGTGCTATCACGTATGAGAATCTGTGCCCCAGGTAGGTTACCTTATTCTTCCTCTGATTTCACCCTCAGTGACAGCTTCAGAAGGTTTGCCCAGCTGGATGGGCTCTGTTGTGAAATTGGAGAAGAAACCAATGATATCACAAAGATGATGAGACAACATATTCTTCAAAACAAATACTTATCAAGTACCACATTCCAGACCATGTGCTGGGAACACACAATAAACAACACAAGGTGCCTGCCCTCAACAAGTTTCTGCTCTAGTTGGAAAGACAGATATGAGAATAACTATACTACATAGCAAAATTAAACTGAGGTACTGTGCAAGCATAGGCTAGGGGGAAGAGAAGATTTCTGGGGATTTCAAGTGGGTCTTCAGGGAGGAGTAAAATTTTGTGGAAAGGAGGCAAAAAGCATTTCAAATAAAGGAATAGCTGAGCAAAGGCATGGAAGCAAGAAAGTGGATGATAGTAGGGAATTATAGGAACTTGGGAGAGCTTCAGAAATGGTGGTTATTGGGCTAGAAATGTGAATTAACACTTGGTGGGGAGGCCTCAGAAGCCCCTACAAGGAATTGGGAGGTGTCATGTGAGTCTGTGTATGTCTTAGATGGAGGGAATCATGACAAAGGTTTAAAACTAAATAGTGGCATGACCAGATCCAAAGAAATAAGAACGTGATCAACATGAACTTTGATGAATACATCTGAGGTAGTTATTCATCCCGCCCTCTAGCAACATTCTGTCTTCTCATCTGCCCTCCCTAAGCCAGGGACCTGAATACATCTCTGCAGCATTCTTTGTGTCTTTTGCATATTCTGTTCAGAATGTCCTTTCCTCCTTTCCTTGATAACTCCTATGTATTAACCAAACTCTGAAGTCACCTTCTCTGTGCTTCTTTATACAGCACTTTTGTAAGGATAGCTAATAAGTGCTTGCTAACTGTATTTATTAACATGTCTGTCATTCCCACCAGACTGTCAGCCTCTAGAGGAAAGGAATGGAATCTTTTAAAACTTTCAATCGCCATGAACATACAATGGGGAAATGACAGCCTCTTCAATGGTTGGTGTTGGCAAAACTGGACAGCTATATGTAAGAGAATGAAACTGGATTATTGTTTAACCCCATACACAAAAGTAAATTTGAAATGGTTCAAAGACCTGAATGTAAGTCATGAAACCATAAAACTCTTAGAAAAAAACACAGGCAAAAATCTCTTGGACATAAACATGAGCGACTTCTTTGTGAACGTATCTCCCCGGGCAAGGAAAACAAAAGCAAAAATGAACAAGTGGGACTATATCAAGCTGAAAAGCTTCTGTACAGCAAAGGACACCATAAATAGAACAAAAAGGCATCCAACAGTATGGGTGAATATATTCATAAATGACAGATCCGATAAAGGGTTGACATCCAAAATATATAAAGAGCTCACATACCTCAACAAACAAAAAGCAAATAATCCAATTAAAAAATGGGCAGAGGAGCTGCACAGACAGTTCTCCAAAGAAGAAATTCAGATGGCCAACAGACACATGAAAAGATGTTCCACATCGCCAGTCATCAGAGAAATGAAAATTAAAACCACAATGAGGTATCACCTCACATGGGTAAGGATTGCCACCGTCCAAAAGACAAACAACAACAAACGTTGGCGAGGTTGTGGAGAAAGGGGATCCCTTCTACACTGCTGGTGGGAATGTAAATTAGTTCAACCATTGTGGAAAGCAGTATGGAGGTTCCTCAAAAAGCTCAAAATAGAAATACCATTTGACCCAGGAATTCCACTTCTAGGAATTTACCCTAAGAATGCAGCAGCCCAGTTTGAAAAAGACAGATGCACCCCTGTGTTTATCGCAGCACTATTTACAATAGCCAAGAAATGGAAGCAACCTAAGTATCCATCAGTAGATGAATGGATAAAGAAGATGTGGTACATATACACAATGGAATATTATTCAGCCATAAGAAGAAAACAAATCCTACCATTTCAACAACATGGATGGAGCTAGAGGGTGTTATGCTCAGTGAAAAAAGCCAGGCGGAGAAAGACAAGTATCAAATGATTTCACTCACATGTGGAGTATAATCAACCGTCTGTGTCTTTATATTTAAAGTGCATTTCATGTATAAAACATAGGTCTTACTTTTTGTTTACTCCAACAATCATGCTGACAAAGAAAAAACTGAAGGAACAAAACAGCAGCAGAATCACAGAACCCAAGAATGGACTAACAGTTACCAAAGGGAACGGGACTGGGAAGGATGGGTGGGAAGGGAGAGATAAGGGGGCATTAAGATTAGCATGTATAATGTGAGGGGAGGCACGGGGTGGGGTGCAACACAAAGACAAGTAGTGATTCTACAGCATCTTACTACACTGATAGACAGTGACTGTAATGGGTGTTGTGGGAGAGACTTGGTGAAGGGGGGAACCTAGTAAACATAATGTTCCTCATGTAATTGTAGATTAATGATAACAAAATAATAAAAAGCTTTCAATCGCCAGGACTCAGCACAGTGGCTGGCATGTTGGCCATGGAGGCTGACTGACTGAATAATCGGAAAGCACTTACCAGGTGTTGAAAAGATTCAAACTTAGCAACTATGCCCTTTAATGTTTAAGCGCCAGGATTCAGGACATTTTTTTCCATATTTAAAACGATTTTCCCAGGCTTTAAACATTTCTGAAGTGTTCACTCATATAAGCCAAGTGATAGTTGCTGAACCTATCAATTTATTTCTTTGGAGTAAGCATTATTTCTTTCTTTAATAATACTAATTTGCCAGAGAATATTAAAGTTAAAGTATGTGTCTGGCAAAAGGAAATATAAGTATCCCTCAGAAAACCCCTGCAATCCATTGGGGCCTAGAGAAGAGAAAAAAATCCCCTCAAGGGTATGACAATGGGATTTGGGGACTTGGTAGGCTGAGAAAAGGGAAAGTGGGGCTCTTTATGAATTTTGTTGATTTCCAATTCCTTAAATGTATTTCACTAGTTGGGGGATTAAAGGGTATACTGGTGAGAGTGTCAGTTGTCAAAGAATAGATCCTATAATCCTATAAGAGTTCCAGGCAGCTTCTCCAACAGGAACCTAGAAATATTTGTTATCTTGGAAATCATTTTGCCCTATTGTTACACCCTCTTAGTTCTTCTAGGATGCTCTTGCTGCCCCTGCAAGAAATGGCAACTTTAATGAACTTAATTTTTGCACTGTTACTCACATACTCTATTTGTAAGGCACTTTGTCTATTTCTATTTGCAATTCTAACATTTTTTTGCCTCACATATTTTAATGCTCTTTTGTCAGGTGCATATACATTAAGGACTGTTATGGCTTCTTGGAAAATTAACCCTTTTATTATTATATAATGTGCCCCTTTATATTGCTGATAATTTTCCCTTTTCTGAAGTATGCACATCTGAAGTTAATGTAGCTACTCCCACTTTCTCTTGCATTGTATCGGCATGGTATATCTTTCTCCATTCCTTTACTTTTAACCTTTCTGTGTCTTTATATTTAAAGTGCATTTCATGTATAAAACATAGGTCTTACTTTTTGTTTACTCCAACAGACATGCTGACAAAAAATTCATGTAGCCAGACCATTGATATTTAAAGTAATTGGTACAGTTGGTTTAATATTTACCATGTTTCTATTTTCTATTTGCTACATTTGCTATTTATTTCTCCTCTGCCCCATTTGACTTCTCTAGTATATCAGTTATACCTCTTTTTAAACATTTTTTAGTGTTTGCTCTAGAGTTCATAATATGTTTTTACAACTAATTGAAGTCTACTTTCAAATAACACTATAGCACTTTATGGGTAGTGCCAGTACTTTAAAACAGAACAGTCCCAGATCCTCACTTCTGCCACTTAAAATATTTCTATATTTATTTTACCCAATACATTGTTTCTATTATTACTTTGAACAGTTATCTATTAAATCAGTTAATAATATGAAATATAAAAGATTTTAAGATCATGTAATCTATATCATTTTCCTTCTCCCTGAAGAACTTCTTTTAAAATTTCTTGCAGAGCAGGTCTGTTGGAAATGAATTCATTCACTTTTTTTTCTTTCTTCACTTGTAAAGGATAATTTTGCTGGATATCAAATCCTAAGTTTTTGTTTTGTTGTTTTTTTTCCCAACACTAAATGTTTCATTCTACTCTCCTCCTGCTCACAGGGTTTTTAACAAGAATTCTGTGATTTTTATCCTTGTTCTTCCATATTAGAGTGTTTTCCTCGGACTTCCTTCAAGATTTTCTGTCTTCGGTTCTTTTGAGGTTGAAAATGATATGCCTAGGTGTAGGATTTTGGCATTAATTTTGCTTGGTTTTCTCTGAGCTTTCTGAATTTGTGGTTTGGAGCCCATAATAAATTTTGGAAAATTCTAGGTTATTATTGCCTCAAACATCTTTTCCACTCCATTCTTTTTCTCCTCTCTTTCTGGTATTCCAATTATATATATGTTAGATCTTTTGAAATTGTCCCATAGTTCTTAGATATGCCATTCTGGCATATTTTTTTCCATTCTTTTTTTTCCTTTGCATTTCAGTCTGAGAAGTTTTTATTAATAATCTTTAAACTCACTGATTCTTTCCTTAGGAATATGTCTAGTCTACCGACAAACCAATCAAAGGCATTCTCGACCTTTATTATAGGGTTTTTTCATTCTTGGCATTTCCTATTGATTCTTCAAGTTTCCATCTCTCTGCTTATATTACGCATCTGTTCTTATATTTTATCAACTTCTTCCATTAAACCCTTTACCATATTAATCATAATTATTTAAAATTCCATGTCTGATAATTAAAAAATCTGTTATATCTGAGTTTCATTCTGATCCTTGCTTTGTCTCTAGACTATATCTTTTCTTGCTTGCTAATAGGCCTTGCAATTTTTTGATGACAGCCAGACATGATGTATCAGGTAGTAGGAACTGAGGTGAATAGGCTTTTAGAGTGAGGTTTTATGTTGATCTGGCTAAGAGTTGGGCAGTGTTAAATGTTTGTTGTACCAGCAGCTATTAGAGCCTTCAATTTCCTCCAGAATCCTTGTTGTCTTTGAATTTTCCTAAAAACTCATGTGGGACTATACCTTGCAGTTCTTTCAGCTGTAATCCACTGTTATTAGACTGGAGCCTGTTGATGTGGCGGTAAGGTACAAGAGGAAAGGAAGCATTCTACAACCCTATGATTAAGTTTCAGCCTTTCAACAGGCCTGTGTCCTTGGGTTGTGACCTCACAAGTGTTTCTCATAGTCTTTCCCCACCTTAGGAGAGACAGGAAAGCTAGGAGGGGCTGGAGTTGGGTAATCCACTCCCTTCCATAAGTCTCTGGCTAAGTCTTTATCTCTGCTGAGTAGGCATTTGTTATGGAGAAGACTCTGGGTATATTTCAAAATATACCCTTATTTACCCCCTCCTGTGCCAGAAACATGGGGATTTTTTCTTGGCTCTTCATCATGAGAACCTGGTAAGGTTCCTGGAGGTAAAACCCAGGTGAGAGATTTTGGAGATATTGCAAGCCCCCAGAAGTTTCTCTCACACCCTCCACCTCCATCAATGTATCAAAGTTACCCTTTATAGCTGCCTACCAGCTTACAGCTCCAGGGCTGTGATACTCTGTATTTGCCTGTCTTGCCATATTTTGGGGGGTTTAACTCCAGGGGGAAAATCCCAGGGCAAAATACCTTTGAAACCGAAATCAGTCAAAGGGAGAAATAAAGTTTAAGAAACTGCTTATTTCTTACAAGCACTCATCCCGCGTCTCTGTCGACCCAACTGCAGAAGAAGAGAGTGTTCTACTTAACCTCTCTGGTCCAGATAAGCCCTAGGTGGCCCATGTAATTACCTATTGATACAGAGATGGCTACTTCTCTCCACCCCTTGGAAACACCTATTGATATGGAGATGCACTAAAACCAGGTGAGAGATTTTGGAGATATTGCAATTTTACCTACAGGGGGCAACCTCAATTCTCTTACAACTCCAAGAAAAGTGATTTAAGTTTGTTCAGTTTTTTTCTTGTTATAAGGATAGGAGTGACTTCTTTCAAGTTCATATCAGGGCTGAAACTAGAAAGCCTCAGAACTCAGTAAAAGCAAACTTAAATAGCATTTTGCCATTTACTCATATTATAGGTGAAAGGCATTGAACTAGAATTTATGCGTGGATTCAGATTTAAAAAAACGTGGATCTTGCCTTCTGAAAGTCTATATCCTTTTTGTTGGGCAGCTGCATCTGGGAAGGTCTCTCCCTGCGCACTATGTGAAACCTGAAACTGGATGGGAGAGGGTTCTTGACTCTGATCCAGCAAGAATTCTCAAACAGGTTGGAGGAGTATAGTTAAGGAAGGAATTTGTTAAAGTGAGAGTGGTAGTGAATGGCAGCAGCTATACAGGCAGTAGAGAGCAAGGGAGAACAGAAGGAGAAAAGAGAAGTTCATTGAACTCCTGCTCAGCACAGGGTAAATCCCTTGTCAACTTCTGAAGACAGAGTTAGCTGGCATCTAGTGTCCACTATACTGTGCATGGTATGTGAACTAAGCCCTTACCACTCCAGGATTTGGGGGAGCTCCAGGGCACTGGATGGAGTGAGATTATGTTGTGAGAACTTCCCAAAGACAAAGAAAGAAGACTTGGGGGCTGCTAAGGAGCATGATCATACAGCTGCAGTATTGTCTGGGTCACCCAGGCTGAAGGCAAATTCTGGCATGCTAAGACCCCCACCCCTTAAGATCCAATCACCAACGCAGAACACACCCTACCCCTACTCCTTAAAAACGTGCTTCCTTACCCACGAGCTGCTGCTCCCTCTCTCTGGGGGCAACCATTTTCTCTTTCAGATAATAAAATCTCTTGCATGGGCCCGTGTCTCCTGAGTTGTTCTGGGGTAAGAAGGGTCGCGGCAAGGTACCCTTTCACAGGCAATGGGAACTTGCAAGTCCAAATCAGAGATCTTAGTAGTCTTTCCCTACTTGTCTGAAGTAGAACAAAGAGAATGAAGACTAGTGCTCAAGTCTAGAAAATGGAATGAAGTAGTGAAGTAACAAAGATGCTTACCACTGGAAGAGCACAGAGGTAAAACAATTAAGTTAAGCAGTGAAAAGTCTTTATTTAAGGAAAAGTACACACTCAAAGGGGAGTGAAGGCAACCTCAGAGAGGAGGTATGCTTAAAGGCTTAGGATTCTGTCTTTCAAGGCTTTCAGGAATGGGGCAATGGGCCAAGGCTGGTGGGAAGCAGGCTTGAAATGTGGTCTCGTGATGTCTACCTCTGGTGAGAGACATTATGTCACCATCCATAGTCTGTCCTTTTGATATTCTGTAAGATAAATTTAACACAAGGAATTTCTTGATCCTGTTCCTCTTCAAGATAGTGGTTACCCTCAAGCAGTGAGGACATATTATTTAGGACTACTTGCCCTGCCTTAGGATAGGATAGGTTATTGGGTGATTACTGTAAAATACTGTAAGTTAGGAATCTTACCTCCTAACTCCCTGGTTTTTAAATGGAATCTTAGCCTTAAGGTGGAGTCCCTCCTGCTCTTACTATACTAATTTTTATCTTGGCATTTTCATATGACTTATCATCATAGGCAGGAAAAATTAATCATGATGCTTATTCCATGTCCCTGCCCTACCTTGGGATGGTAAAAAAACCATTTCTCTACCCCTGTGTTTTATGGTGTTATAGGTGTATAGAGGCATTATCTTCCCTAGCTCCCAGTGCAAACGAGCCAGTGGCAGAAACTGAGAGCAGCATTCTCTTAGTTTCGTTTTATAAATATCATAATTTTCCTTTTGTGTCAAGATGGGGAAAAGGTTGAAAAGCATTGGAGGTGGCAACAAGACACATACCAAATTACTCTAATAAAATGTAGAAAGTGACATATGAAAAAAGATTAGATTATAAAGTATGTGTTTGGAGGAAGGTGGCATTAAATCTAGAAATTCTAGAAATATTAAGAGGGGTCACATTTGGGATAAACATAGAAAGATGAGTAGGATTTGAATGCTCAGAGAAAGAGGGGCAATTGGTAGGAACTATTTCAGGTGAAAGGCACAGGGTAGGATTTGGGAAAGGACTGGGATCTATTAATACCTATTAATTTGCCTGTCTGTATATCATGTGATATTGATTAACATTTATGATAATAGTAATTATGGTACTACAAAATTCAAAGTGTCTTGTAAACTGCCAAAGTTTAAAAAACATTTTATATGATTCTAATGCTCAGTATGTGTTTTAATTGCAAGCATACTATAAAGTTGCATATTTTTAGGGTGAGTTGATGGTGAGGGGTTTGGTTATGAAAAATTAAAGTCAGTGAATAAAGCAAAAATTACAGAGTCACAATTACCCTTGAAAATTGTTTAAAATTCCAGTAAGGTCTAGAAGGTGTGTTTTTATAAATACTGCCTTATGTAATAATTCTTGGGCACACTAACTTTTAAAAAAAAAAGGTAATCAAGTACACATGGTGTGTGTGGTGTCACAGGGAAGACAGTGTAACACAGAGAAGACAAGTAGGGACTCGGTGGCACCTTACTACACTGAGGGACAGTGACTGCAATGGGGTATGGGGGGACTCGATAATAAGGGTGAATGTAGTAACCAAATTGTTTTTTTTTGTGAAACCTTCATAAGAGTGTGTATCAATGATACCTTAATAAAAAAATAAAATAAAGGTAATCAGAAGAACAAAAAGCAGGGGAGGAGCCTATAGGCAGATGTTTGGGCATCAAAGCTATTTTACATGTAAAATGATTATCAAATTCCTAAGTGGCTAATGGTTGAGGCCTAAATTCTGGTGCTACTGTTTGCCTGCAGAGCTTCCTCCTTTTGGTTTGATATAAGGAGTCTATGTATAATACATACATACATATAGATATATACACACACACACACAATTTATATATATATACACACACATACATATATCTACATATATCCTCTTATAACTTTAATATATATGAACATGTATAGCAACTATATTTCAATTAAAAAAACCTAAAAAATATATGTACATGAACAGATTGGTGATGGTGAGTGTATGTGTGTATGTGGTAGCAGAGGACAGTAAAGCAGAAAGTGAAGAGGTCTAAGTACTAAAGTCAGTGAACACTACATGCAAGTTTAAAATTATGTAATAGAAACGAATGGGATTTTGTGTCTATAAAAGTTAGAACTCCCTTGATTGAAAGTAATAGAAATCCACCTGAGTTAGTGTAAGCAATTAAAGAAAAGGCTAGGGTGGGGGCTGGGAGAGTTAGAAGGCTGTGGGTGTATCCACACCTAGGTGTTGGGATACAACTAAGCCTCAGGAATGAACTGAACCAGGAATCTGAATGTGCTGTTTCTTTTGGTATGTGTGTGTATCTAATCATTCTCACCTCCCTCCCCTCTCTTTCTCTATTCCATCTCTTTCATGACTTTGTATTTTATTTTCAAAGGGGTGAAGGGCTTTTAACAATGGTAGGATTTACTGCTGCTATTTAACCATTACTTTACAGAGAGATAATAGAAATATTAAGGAACTATCTATTCCTGTTTACTGAGGTTCTGTTTGTTAAGAATTGCTAGCTCTTTATTTATTTTCCTTTTATATTGTGGTATAACTTAAAGTACACAAATCTTAGGTGTATAGCTTGATGAATTTTTATGTAATTACATTAGATCAACACATAGAACATTTCCAGCATCCCAGAAACTCCCTCTCCCCAGTTAATGCCATTCCAAAGGTAACCATTATTATCAGTTTATTTTTAACCTTTCTTCATCTCAGTTCACAAGATGGTTGGAATGATAGAGTGAACAAAGAAATTGAGTGCATTCAGAACTGCAGTAGACATTCAATAATGCATGGCCAGAGAAAGAACATAGTGAAGATAGTAGCTTTTAAGTATTTTTTAAACATGTAAAAAATACAGTACAAACACTTTTTTAACACCATGACCCAGGACATACTTATGTCTCCACAGTTATAAATGAGATCAATAAGCAGCATGACTTCCTCTGATTCACCAGTCTATGAGTGAAAAACATAGCCACTAAGAGCTATGCTATGAGCATCTTGTGAAACAAGCCAGGCTAAATCTGGAGTTCTAGTCCCAAATCCAAATTCCTGGGAAAGGTATCTTATTGTTCCAGTCTGAGTCAGGTGTCTGTTACTGGACAAACTTACTATAGTCAGGGGCACGGGCTCATGCTGCCTGAGACCGATAACTGAGAGCATGCAGATCTGCTGGGGAGCAGCAGTCCCCAGAAAAGGAATGAGCTAGGAAGATAGCCTAGGAGGTTTTATTATTGTGCCAAATCTGACTTTGATTCTCAGGCTCATCATATATACTTGCTCTATGATACTAGAAAAATTATTTAATCCATATAGTGAATATATACTGTTTTCTTAGTCTGTTCCAAAAAATGTGCTAAGTTCTTAGTAAATAATAATATATACCTTTCCTCAAGAAACAGCTTTATTCAGCCGTAACTGACATACAATGAACACATATACACACATATGAAGGGTATAATTTTGTAAGTTTTGACATATGTATACACCCATGCAACTAGTACCACGATCAAAATAATGAACATATCATAGACTCTCATGCCCCTTGGTAATCCCTTCATCTGCCCCACCCCATTTAGCTATTATTCTTAATTCTTCAAATAGGTCCTGTAATTCCTTATAAACACAAGCTTGATTCTGTCCGCTTTTGAATGTGACCTTTTGTACTACATTTCTAAATTGGCATTGTTGTTTAGGAAAGCTATTTGTCTAGCTATTTTATTGAACTTATTTCAATTCATTCCTCTGGGTTTTCCAAATAAGCAATCATAATACCTGAAAAGAATTTTTTTATACACACACACACACACACACACACACACACACACACACACACACACTTGCTGTTTTGTTTTATTTTGTTTGGCCTCCCTGGTTGAGTTAAGACCTTAGGAAAATGCTGGCTAGCAGCAGCAGGCCTACTCCTAATAACTTCAGAGCACAGGGAAAGAGTATAAAAAAAGGTCTACACATCATATGTCTAAAGATCTAAAGATTATTAATCAGGTTAACAAATGGTTAGATTAAACACTCTATCCTGCAACTCTGATACACCCAATTTACAGCAAATATACATATAACAATCTAGAATGCTAAGGTCAAATTTAGAATTCTTGAGTGCCACACTTACCTGTTGTAATCGAGGTAGCTTTTCCAGAACTTAACTCAAGTGACCTTTACTTCAAAAGATCTTGTTTCACTGATACTTGCATAAAAAACATTTTCCCATGGTATTGACAAATAATTTTTCTCCTTGGAATTATATTTTTTAAACACCTCATTCCTAGAGCAAAACAAACATCAGCATTCATTTTGCCCATAAAGAAATCCAAATTACTTAGTAGTTTTGTGCTTATTTTAGAAACTGCTTTTCAAGGCTTTCTTACAGGCCCCTTAATCCTTCTTGGTTCACAATTTCTAGCCTTATCTACTTTCACTGAAGGATCCTAACACTGAGTTTCCTTAGCTATGGCTTGAACATCCTTAGGACTTCTCAGGACAATATCATTGGTGGATACATTCAAAACAAGTCATCTGAATATTCAGTCATCTGAACATATAATAAAGGTTGCATCAAGAACTCAGGTCATCCAGAGAGGAGGATCGGAGACCAGGACAGGGTTTCAAAGTCAGCCAACTGCTTGTTCACTGGTAGCAGATGGCAACTTGAAAAACTTGATAAGGAAATTAGGAAACCCAGTTGGAGTTACAACTCTGTCACTAACTGGCTGAACTGGAGTGAGTCACTTAAAATTTTTTGTTGAGCCTCAGAGTAATTATCTATAAAATTGGGATAAGGACATTGGCATTAAGGGCTCAACCAGCTTTGGGGGAAAAACACAACTTGCCAGAGCTTCAATTTATATGCCTGTTAAGAGTTAAGATAAAACTTGTGCCCTGCACACCTCATAGTGCTTTGGAAGGTGAGAGGGAGAAAGCGCAACCTATCTGAGCTTCAGTTTCTACTTGTGTAGAGCTAAGAATACAGGGCCAGCATGCCAGTAATATTCCTGGAAGAAGAGGAAATTGGGCGGAAAAACTTCGCAAAATGTAAAAGGCTATACAAATGTGAACTGTCACATACTTAAAACACAATGAACAGGCTAAAGAGCATTCGTGCCCCTCTTTCCTCCTAGCTCCAACGTGACAATCCCATAAAGTAAACAGACTACTTTTTAATAAGCCTGTCGCGACTGGGAACGCAAACCGCATGTGTACTCACCGGAGTCCCGGCCACACCCCACGAGGCCCAGACTTGGCGAGAGGGGGCGTGGCCCAGCCCGGCCAGCCCATCGCAACGACCCGCCCCGTCGAACCGCGCCTGCGCCGTACACACCGACCGGCCTCTGGCGCCCCGGCGGGAGGTAAGGGATTCGCGCTAGGCCGTCTTGCGGGTGTCAGGCCCTCACGCGCAAGGTGGGCTGGGCGCCGACTACGCGGGCGGGAGAGGCGCCCTGCGGGAATCGGGCACTTAGGTCGGAAGTGCGAGCGCCGTTAGGGGCATCTTCGGGCCCAAAGAAGTGGTGGTTTCGTTTTTGGCAGTCCTATTCGAAGCGGGTACAAGGAGGCGGCCGACGGGACGAGCGTGATGGCTTCCCGGGGTCGCGGGGTTGAAAAGTTTACTGCGCCTGCCCTTCCCGTGGCGCACTGTGGGCCCCAGGTCGTCAGGGCCGCCGGCGTCTCTGTCCCGAGACGCGCCAGTGCATCCGTCCCTGGTGGGGGCGTTTGGTGTGTGGCTCGGGTGCGCTGTGGGTGACACTTTGAGGGATACCGCGAGACTAGGGGTCCTGAGAGGAGGACCGGGAGCCAGAAGTCGGAGTCTCCTGTCAGACCCGGAGGTGGTTCACAGACGCTGCCACACCTAACGCCCCCCGCCCCTTTTACAAATTTGGAATCGGAGGCCAGGAGAGGAAACCATATGGTAGGACCAAAAGCCCTGCCTTTCAAAATTCAGTACCCTGTCCCCCAGTCAGAAACACGGGGCGATGTGCCTGAGGAATTCAGTGGGGAATTTCCTCAGTGTGGGGAGATACGGGATCTCTAGGCTGATGGAAGGTGTTCATCACTTTGCTGGGGGATGGAGAGCGTGTGCCAACCATTTTTGGCTTTTTCTGGGAAATGGGTCTTTTCACTTACAAATAACCTTTGAAGTGATTGAGTTAATCTCCTAGTACTTTTTCTTCGTTAGAAACATGACTGACTATATGGTATTCAGCTGATAGTAGTTGTATGCACCAACGATAAAGTTTGTAAAAGCACCTGGTGACCCCCAAGCCCCCTAGGTGTCAGTGCAGTGAATATGATTGCAGTTCGTTGACTTACAAATATTTGACCCTATATGAAACATCAATTCATACAGTTTTTAAAGATTTTTTATGATTTTGCAGTTACAGAAAAATTAAAGTCATAGAGTTCTTTACAACTTACTTTAATGCTAACACCTTATATAACGTACAATCATCGAAAGTAAGAAATTAACATCTGTGAAATACTGTAGATTACGAACTTCCCTCAGATTTCATCATTTTTTTAATACTGTTTCCCCTTTTCTGTTCCAGGATCCAATCTAAGATCCCACAGTGCATTTCATTGGCATGGCTCTTTAGTGTTGTACATTCTTTCACGACATTTATACTTTTAAAGAGTGCTGGTTAGTTATTTTGTGTCTCTCTGTTGAGTTTTGCCTGATGTTTCCTACTGGTTAAATTAAGGTTATGCATTTATGTTGATACCACAGAAGTGTATGTGCCCTTCTCAGTTCATCATATGAGGAGGTACATATGATACAGTGCTTTTGATATTACTCTTGACCACTTTTGCTTAAGATGGTGGCTGCTGGGATACTCTAACTTTATTCTTTTTTCAATATCTAATTATATTGATGTCTTGGGGGAGAATTTTTGAACTATGCAAATATCTTGTTTCTCCTTAGACTTTTCACTTGCTGACTTTAACATCCATGGATGGATTTTGCCTTTAATAATTATTGCAGTGATGTTCTAATGGTGATTTTCTGTTTCTTTTATTCCTTCTTTATTAATTGGAGTTCTTCTGTAAGGAAGAGCTGCCCCTTCTTCCCATTTATTTAGTCAGTTATTTATTTGTATCACTATGGGCTCTTTATTTTTGTATCGGTTATTGTCCTACACTTGTATTATTTATTTTATGTCTCAAATTGTTCCAGTTTTGGCCATTGGGAGTTTTTTCAGGTTGCTTTCTGTACCCTTTTGACAGGCCCCCAAACTTTTTTGAGAGCTTCCTTACTTTCTGGCACCATAAGATGCTCCAGGCTTATCTTGTGTTTTCCCTGCCCCAGCTTTGGAATCAGCCACTTCTCCAAGGACCCCTGGTTTCTTTTTTTGGAGAGTGGTATTTTAATACTAGGATCTGGATACTAGGTGTATTCACTGCTATTGAGATATCATTGCTGCTAGTGCCTGGCAGAAGACAACTATATATGTATATACACACAATTTATATTGATAAATTTTATAAGTAAATTTATTTAACATATTTACATATTTATTTATATACACACACATTCCATGCCGATAGATATATATGCATGAACACACACACACACATATATATATCCATGCATGAAGATTTATATTTTTGTATCAAGTTGTGTACATACACATACATATGTGTGTGTATTTTTTTAAACAAAAGTTCATTCTAGTGCTTCTGATTCTAATCTAACACCACAGGGTTCATTCTACTCTTGCCCTTTATTTGTAACTTCTTTCTTCAACAGTGAGAAATCTAGCTTTTGTGTTCTATAAAGTATTTCCTTATTTGTTCAGTCCTAGTATACACATAAAGTAATTTCAGGATTTCTAACCCATACTTCTGTGAGAAACAAATTAATTACTAGAGTACAGTACAGTAGTTCTTTTTGTCTTTAGTCTTGTAGTATCCAGTTAAAATACTGTTTTCCAGAATTACCTAGATTATTTTCTTCCCCCACTTCTTTCAATGTGGTTATGCTATTCATTTGTAATACAGTTTATTTATTTTTTATAACTTGTATTCCATTTTGGGTTCCCCTATATCCTGTTGTTTAATTTACAAAAATTCACTCTTTGTGGTGTACAGTTCTGTGGGTTTTGACAAATGCATATAATTGTATCTACCACCACTGTAATGATATAGAACTGTCACCCCAAATATCCCATTAAAACATTTAATTTAATGTTTTAAAATATTTTCAAAATATTAAACTCTACAGAGGTTTGAGAAATTAGGCATTTTGTATATTCTGTCTTTTTTACAGGCATATTTTAAACAGTTGTGATGTTAACGTAAATGCATTTTTAATCCTCTTAATTATATCAGAAATATGTTCCAATTTTCTGACTGAAAATCAGGAAATGCTGAAATACTTTCACTCATCATTTAATCACACTTTTAAACAACATTTTGCATATTGAATTAAGACCTTTCCTTAATAGCTTACAAACATTATTTGAGCTATTTTGTGATCAAAGCCATCTCTGGACAACTTTCTGCAGCATCATGATTTATGCAATTATTTGAATGTTATGTTATCTTTTTAGTTTTATATAGGCGTTTTATTATAATTTTATAAAAATGGAAATGGTAAAGAGAAGAAAAAAGTACTGGCCAAAAGGAGACCAAAAGTTGGGAAGGCAAAGGCCTCTTGGGAGTTTCTTAGGGCAAAATGTCTTCCCTGAGAGAGAGCTTTTATGAGGCAGCAGATTTGCCTTGGGAATGGAAAGCTGAGGGCATGCATAACTCTGACCTGGACATACTACTTTTGAAACTCAAAAAAGAAAGCTATCTTTATAGCACAGAAGAACAGTGAAAACAAACCAAATATTCAAAATTGTGGTATGTTATGTATACAATAAACTGATAAGTGGAAGAGAAGGAAGAATAATTTGATTTGTATATAAACATAAAGTTTTGAGGCAGATGGGATATAAAAAAGTATCTAGACAGAGGGAGCATCACTGTAAATCCAAAAGTAGAGATTAGGTCATAATACTTAGGTAGATTGGGTGTATTGCTTTATGAACATTGTGTTTTCCTGTTCAAATAATAGGGAACTGTTGGGAGTTTTGATTCAGAGAAGGGGCATGTTACAGTTGGTGTTTCAGATATATTAATTGGTGGCAGTCTGTGGGGATAAAATTGGAGAGGGGAAAGAATCTAAAGACAGGCCACACTTGTAATATGCTATGCATATTGTGCAGTTTGAGTAGAGTGAATAGATTAGAAAAGGTGAAGGAGGGACATGTGAAGAAAAGTTTAGTTCCATTAGCATCTATTGAGTGCCAGATTATGTTCAGAAACATTTTGATAGGAATGGTGGTAGATATAAAGATACCTCCTTATAGTATATAATATGCATAGCAGAACAAAATATAAAGCAATGTGATAGACTGGGAAACATTAACATTAGACAAATAATTCATAGTTTATGAGTCTATTATATGTTAAATATAATAGAAAGAATTCCCTATTGTAAAATAGACTCATGGCCTGAGCAGTCATTTCATGAAAGAAATGCAAATGGATAATAAAGCAATCCATTTGTAATTAAATAATGCAAAATAAAATGGTAATGAGACACCATTTCTGTCACCAGTTGAATGTCTAAGAATGATAATATCAAGCATTGATCGGGGTATGGATAGACAGACATTTTGATATATTGCTGGTGTGAATGTAAATAGGTACAGTTGTTTTGGGAACATTTGTTATCAAAGCCTTAAAAGAAGTGTGTACCTATTCTTTTTCCAGGTATTTATTTTAAAGGGCTAATTATAGATGGTAATACGGATTTATGTACAAAAAGGGTAATTGCATTGTGGTATAGTTTGTAATAATGGAAAATTGGAAACAATCTGAATAGCCAACAATATTGGTTAAATTGTGAAACATCTATAATATAATACTTTGTAAAGTTAATTTACATGGAAATGTTTTTATTGTACTTAATCAGGTTATTCAAAATCAGTGCTTTCTTGTCTTTGTTCTTTAATTCATTTATTCACCCACTGATGGTATACTTCATAATATTTGTTGCCCCTTACCATCTCACTTCTTTGGGTTTATTCACTTTATTGTTAAAGTATACCTTTTAGTAATTCTCTTAGTGAGGGTAATTGGTATAAACTCAGTCTTGGTATATTTGAAATGATTATTTTGCCTTCACTTCTGAGTAATAATTTGCCTGGGAATATACCAGCCCTCAGTACTTTGAAGATATTTGTGTCTTGGTATCTTGCTGATGAAAAGTTTGCTGCTTCTGTTGTTTTAGTTTATCTGTCTTCTATCTCTGGTTTTCTTTTTAAGATTTTTTTTTGTCCTTGATGTTCTGCAATTTCCCTTCCATGTGTTTAGGTAAATTTGTTTTTTATTTATGCTACTTAGGGCTTGTGTGCATTTTCAGTTTGAGGTCTTACATCTTAATTCCCAGCATATTCGCTTTGAATAATGCCTTTTCACTGCTTTATTCTTTCCATATGGTACTCTTATTTGTTATGGAGTTTTTCATTCCATCCTTTATGTCCCTTATCTTTTTATTCCTCTGTGTTTTGACTGATACCTCTGAATCAACAATTCTCCCTTCAGTTACATAGTTTACTATTTAATTCATCTTTTGAAGTTTTTATTTCTAGAATTTTTACTTGATTTATTTTAAGATTGGCTTATTATTTTATAAGATCTAATTTTTAAAAAAGATTTTATGACTTTATGTCTTTGAATATTTTTAGGTATGCCTTTTAAAATTTTCTTTTTGAATTACTTTATTATCTCTAGTCCCCTAGCTATATGAGTTTTCCTGTTTTGTTGGGTCTGTGGGCTTACTCTTTTGGCAATGAAATCCATCTATCTCCAATTCTCACTACTGTAGCTGTTGAACTCTTATTTTTGGTGTCCGGAGATTTTCCTTTTTTGCTTTCAAGCTTAGATCAATCATAAAACTAAGTTACTGGTAGATGAGATAGTCTGTATAACCAACATTTAAAGATTTTCAACTGTGAAAGAAAGAGAAACGAACATTATTTGGAAGAATAGTTCTTAATGCTTCTGGAGTGATCTCTTTTGATGATCTTATGAAAGCAATGGATCATATCTGCCAAAAGAACTCAAAAATATATTCCCAACTTTCCATAAAGATTCAGGGACTCCACAAAATCTATGAAGCCCCATCTCTATAGACATTATAACCCAGTGGGATTAACATGGTCAACTTAAATTTTTAAATATAGTTAATGAGATGGCACAAAAGCATGGTGCTCAACAGTAGTTTTCAAGCTTGGTTAAACAGTGGGGCCCTTTGTTTATAAAAAATCTAATAAGCTCAAATTTGTAAAATAGATTTAATTTTCTCCAGTTGATGCTGATGTGTGGTCTGGAGTCTGTTCACTTGCCATCCCTACCCTCTCCTACCCTGGCCCCAAAAGGATACAGTTGGACTTTATGAAACAGTGGTCTATAACCACTGTGAATTAGGAAGAGCATTTGATTGTACTCTCAAGAATCCTGGGTTCTTATTACAGTTCTGTCACTGTTTATTTGTGTTGGCTGTAGACAGTGCTAACCTCTTTATAAGAAAGGGAAGGGGCAAACTTAAAAGACACCAGTGAGAAGAAGTTTCATATGTTATAATATATCTGAAGTACATAGTTACATAGTTACATTATCATGACCGTAGAAATGGAGTTTGATTCACGCAGAAATGTTAATGAAATTTTTTATTCCAGTATTTCCATTTGACACCTTTTTAAAAAAGGTTATTCAATGTCCAAGATACATTGGGAAATGAAAACTTAGGATAATATACTAGTTATTTTAAAAAGCTATTTAAGTACATATATACATACATATGTTATTGTATAGAAAAAGACCTGAAAAGACATATATCAAAATGGAAGGGGAAGGAAATGAAAAGAGTTGTTAACTATGGGTAAAGAGATGATTGTTGACTTCATTCTCTTTCACATTTTCTAAACATTCTGATGTGAATATATGTTACTTTTATATAGAGAAAAAGGTTTTAAAATAAAAGTTTTTAAAAAATACTAGTAACTCAGTTCAGCATTAAGTTGAATCTGTATTCAGAATAAATTCTAAAATTACCTAATTGTTGGCTTTTAAAAATAATGGAAACTGATGTTTAAAAATTCTTAAATATTTCTTTTGTAGGTTTTTCTGTGTGAGTGGAGAAGACAGTTGTTTCAAGGAGAAGTGACACAACACTTTTTAGGATGTCTGAGGATGAAGAAAAAGTGAAATTACGCCGTCTTGAACCAGCTATCCAGAAATTCATTAAGGTAGTAATCCCAACAGACCTAGAGCGGTTAAGAAAGCACCAGATAAATATTGAGAAGGTGAGTATTTCATTTTCTAACAGTTACATATTTTGATTTATATTTGTTGTACATTTGAGCTGAATTTAGAATATTAGACAAGAGGCTTTGCTAAAACATCTAAATCTTACTAATTTAGCAACATTATTTTTTCATTTGGCTTTTCTGGCCTACAAATACACCTCTCATATTAGAGGAGAACTGATTCTGTTTTAGAGGGGGACTGATGTTTTAGGCAGTTAATAATTACAATGCAAACTGTTTGGTATTGTGCCATAATGTGAAGGCAGCAGACTTTGGCTAAGGGGCTTGTCTTAATTTCATTCACCTTGTGGCAAGTTTTTTGCACTTTGAGTGTGTGTCTGTCAGTAACTCCTGTCCTCTTCAGGGGTACATAGATTAAAGAGGTAGATCATTGCATGATATGAGGGAGTTTTCCAACTTCACTGCTTCCCTTTGAGGAAAGCCCAAATATGAGAAATATTGTCTAGAGGTCAGTATAAGAAATAGGTAGAGGGAAGAACTGGTCTCAAGGACTGTGACGGAGGTTGCATAGAACCTGGACTGGCCAGGGAATGGTAGGAGTGGTTGTGGCATTTATGGGAACATCAAGTTTACTGAGTATTAAGCATTGATTTGGCAGGTTATATTGTCTTATTTGCTGTCAGGGTATTTGCTCCTTCAAAAGGACCTTCTCTGTATAAATTTTAAGCCATCTGGCCCTCATTGATTTTTTTCTGGGGAGAGGTGGGTAGAATTGAAAATGCAAGTAGAAAATCATTAAGTCTTTCAATATAAATCAACTGAGTACCTTATATGAGTAGGAAGAGTGTCAGCTTTTTCTCCCATAGATACCATCTGTCTTCCTGGTATTTAAGTCTTCTTAAAAAGAGGATAAAATAAGTGTCAAGGATATTAAAATGAAAATTTTAGTGCAAACATGAAGCTATCTAGAATTCAAGATCAATATTTTCTTGTCCCTTCATTTCTTCTTTATCCATATGCAATAAGTACTACGACTTTTAAGGATGGAGGAGTTGTCTGGTAAACTGGTTATTCCTGACATAAGCAGAACCAAATTAAAGGGTTCTATGCATTGATTAGTGAGGAGGGCTTGTTCTTTGAGCATTATGACAATATAGAAATAAACTTGTTTACCTTTGATCGATTATATCCAGGTGTAACGTTTAATAAGGTGTGTTTCAAAGTCCTAAGCGCATATTGAAGTACTCAGTTACATAGATGACAAGAATATGGCAGATAAATTGATTCGGAAAGGCAGAACTAGGGGGACTATGGTCTATTAAGACCATTTCTTTCCTTTATTGTCTTATTTTACCTTTGAGATTTGGCATGTCTTAAATTTTCCTTGTCATATTTTTTCTATACAAAAGTGCCTGCTATCATTACCCTCAGATCCTAGTCATATGTACTACCCAGTCAGTTATCAATGGAAAAGTCAGAACCTTGGAAAAAAGGTAGGTGGGGATAGGAATGGGTTTGTTACTGATTTGATTAGTTGTGCCATACTTCAGAAAAAATTATTCCAGAGTTATATTGATCTTTCTCTGCCAGAACATTTCTTTTAGCATTTTGTGAAATTTTTACTTAGTATGAAATTTGAAATTTTTAGACAATATCAGAATAATTATAATTTACAATATAGGTGATGTCTGAAGCTAAGCAGTTAAACTCATACTGATCTGTTTTATTCCATAGTCTTGATCATTCTACTTTCTCTAGGATTTCTAGTTTAATTATGAAAGTGACTTTTTAATCTGTAAGATTGAATATTATATTTTAATAGATAGTTTATAGCAATGTAAAACCATTTAAAAGCAGTAGTGTTCACTGTGAACAAAAGAGTTAAGAACTAACTTTGGACTCCAGGTGTCTGATAGTGCCTCACTCTCAAAAAGGCATATTCTTCCTGGGGGACGGGTGTAGAAAGATAAAATATTTACTAAGTTAGCCATCAGTCATCCAATACAAATTTAAAAGAAGAAAGTCAGACTGAAGAGAAATTGAAGGTAAGCCTTAGAGGAGTGATTCTGCAACATCTGAAAACAATGAGAGTAGTGTGCTGTGGACACCTGGGACTGTATTCCATAGGTCCTTCAGCATTAATTTTATTACACGATAGACTTGATTAGAATGTAATCCTGAAACTTGAAATGTCAGCATCACTTTCCTTGCTAATGTAAGATAGACTTAAAGCTATAGTTAATAGGAACAGCAAGATAGTAAGCCTGGAACATAAAGGTTTTTTTTTTCATCTTGTAGGGGTTTGGGTGAAAACTTACTGTATAGAATATGGTTAACGTGCAAGTGGCAGAAAACCTCAGAATAATGTATTAAAGGATAGGCTTTTTTGTTTTTGCTTTTACTTTCATGTCTCATAGTTATGGAGGCAGTCCAGGGTTACAGGGTTACACTTAGCAGTCATGAAAGACCTAGACTCTTTTTATTTTGCTCTCCAGTTCTCTTCTCAATTTGTTTCTATCTTGCATGTAAAATGGCAGCACCAACTGTCTCATCCACTAAACTCCGTTTCAGCTAGGATATAATAACCAGCATCATATTTTTGCTGTGTTCTTTTTCTTTTCAATTCTCTCTCATTTTTCTTTTTTCTTTTTTTTCTTTTGGTATAATTAATCTACAATTACATGAGAAACATTGCTTACTAGACCCCCCCTTCACCAAGTCCCCCCCACAAACCTAATTACGGTCACTGTCCATCAGCATAGTAAGATGCTGTACAGTCACTACTTCTCTTTTCTGTGTTGCACAGCCCTCCCCATGCCTCCCCCCAGATTATACATGCTAATCTTAATGGCCCCTTTCTTTCTCCCCACCTTATCCCTCCCTTTCCACCTATCCTCCCCAGTCCCTTTCCCTTTGGTAACTGTTAGTTCATTCCTGGGTTCTGTGAGTCTGCTGCTGTTTTGTTCCTTCAGTTTTTTCTTTGTTTTTATACTCCACATATGAGTGAAATCATTTGGTACTTGTCTTTGTCCACCTGGCTTATTTCTCTGAGGATAATACCCTCTAGCTCCATCCATGTTGCAAATGGTAGGATTTGTTTTCTTCTTATGGATGAATAATATTCCATTGTGTATATGTACCACATCTTCTTTATCCATTCATCTACTGATGGACACTTAGGTTGTTTCCATTTCTTGGCTATTGTAAATAGTGCTACAATAAACATAGGGGTGCATCTGTCTTTTTCAAATTGGGCTGCTGCATTCTTAGGGTAAATTCCTAGAAGTGGAATCCTGGGTCAAATGGTATTTCTATTTTGAGCTTTTTGAGGAACCTCCATACTGCTTTCCACAATGGTTGAACTAATTTACATTCCCACCAGCAGTGTAGGGGGGATCCCCTTTCTCCACAACCTCGCCAACATTTGTTGTTGTTTGTCTTTTGGATGGTGGCAATCCTTACTGGTGGGAGGTGATACCTCATTGTGGTTCTAATTTGCATTTCTCTGATGACTAGCGATGTGGAGCACCTCTTCATTTGTCTGTTGGCCATCTGAATTTCTTCTTTGGAGAACTATCTCTTCATCTCCTCTGCCCATTTTTTAATTGGATTATTTGCTTTTTGTTTGTTGAGGTGCATGAGCTCTTGATATATTTTGGATGTCAACCCTTTATCGGATCTGTCATTTCTGACTATATTCTTCCATACTGTTGGATGCCTTTTTGTTCTATTGGTAGTGTCTGTTGCTGTAGAAAAGCTTTTCAGCTTGATATAGTCCCACTTGTTCATTTTTGCTTTTGTTTTCCTTGCCCGGGGAGATATGTTCATAAAGAAGTCGCTCATGTTTATGTCTAAGAGATTTTTGCCTATGTTTTTTTCTAAGAGTTTTATGGTTTCATGACTTACATTCAAGTCTTTGATCCATTTCAAATTTACTTTTGTGTATGGGGATAGACAATGATCCAGTTTCATTCTCTTACATGTAGCTGTCCAGTTTTGCAAACAACAACTGTTGAAGAGGCTGTCATTTCCCCATTGTATGTCCATGGCTCCTTTATCATGTATTAATTGACCATATATGTTTGGGCTAATGTCTGGAGTCTCTATTCTGTTCCACTGGTCTGTGGGCTGTTCTTGTGCCAGTACCAAATTGTCTTGATTACTGTGGCTTTGTCGTAGAACTTGAAGTTGGGGAGCGAGACCCCCCCCCCCACTTTATTCTTCCTTCTCAGGATTGCTTTGGCTATTCGGGGTCTTTGGTGGTTCCATATGAATTTTTGAACTATTTGTTCCAGTTCGTCGAAGAATGCTATTGGTAATTTGATAGGGATTGCATTGAATCTGTAGATTCCTTTGGGCAAGATCACCATTTTGACAATATTGATTCTTCCTAGCCACAAGCATGGGATGAGTTTCCATTTCTTAGTGTCCTCTTTAATTTCTCTTAAGAATGTCTTGTAGTTTTCAGGGTATAGGTCTTTCACTTCCTTGGTTAGGTTTATTCCTAGGTACTTTATTTTTTTTGATGCTATTGTGAATGGAATTGTTTTCCTGTTTTATCTTTCTGTTAGTTCATTGTTAGTGTATAGGAAAGCCATGGATTTCTGTGTATTAATTTTGTGTCCTGCAGCTTTGCTGAATTCTGATATTAGTTCTAGTAGTTTTGGAGTGGAGTCTTTAGGGTTTTTTATGTACAATATCATGTCATCTTCAAATAGTGACAGTTTGACTTCTTCTTTACCATTCTGGATTCCTTGTATTTCTTTGTTCTGCCTGATTGACGTGGCTAGGACCTCCAGTACTATGTTGAATAACAGTGGGGATATAGGCATCTCTGTCTTGTTCCCGATCTTAGAGGAAAACCTTTCAGCTTCTCACTGTTGCAGTATGATGTTGGCTGTGGGTTTATCATATATGACCTTTATTATGTTGAGGTACTTGCCCCCTATACCCATTTTGTTCAAAGTTTTTATCATGAATGGATGTTGAATTTTGTCGAATGTTTTTTCAGCATCTATGGAGATGATCGTGTGGTTTTTGTCCTTCTTTTTGTTTATGTGGTGAATGGTGTTAATGGATTTTTGAATGTTGTACCATCCTTGCATCCCTGAGATGAATCCCACTTGGTCATAGTGTATGATTCTCTTGATGTATTTTTGAATTTGTTTTGCTAAAATTTTGTTGACTGTTTTTACATCTATGTTCATCAAGGATATTTGTCTGTAATTTTCTTTTTTGGTGGGGTCTTTGCGTGGTTTTGGTATTAGAGTGATGCTGGCTTCATAGATTGAGTTTGGGAGTATTCCCTCCTCTTCTATTTTTTGGAAAACTTTAAGGAGAATGGGTATTATGTCTTCTCTGTATGTCTGATAAAATTCAGAGGTAAATCCATCTGGCCCAGGGGTTTTGCTCTTGGGTAGTTTTTTGATTACCTCTTCAATTTCATTGCTGGTAATTGGTCTGTTTAGATTTTGTGTTTCTTCCTTGATCAGTCTTGGAATGTTGTATTTTTCTAGGAAGTTGTCCATTTCTTCTAGGTTTTCCAGCTTGTTAACATATAGGTTTTCATAGTATTCTCTAATAATTCTTTGTATTTCTGTGGAGTCTGTTGTGATTTTTCCTTTCTCGTTTCTGATTCTGTTGATGTGTGTTGATTCTCTTTTTCTCTTAATAAGTCTGGCTAGTGGCTTATATATTTTGTTTATTTTCTTGAAGAACCAGCTCTTGGTTTCATTGATTTTTTCTATTGTTTTATACTTCTCCATTTTATTTATTTCTTCTCTGATCTTTATTATGTCCCTCCTTCTGCTGACCTTAGGCCTCATTTGTTCTTCTTTTTCCAGTTTCAATAATTGTGACTTTAGACTATTCATTTGGGGTTGTTCTTCCTTCTTTAAATATACCTGGATTGCTATATACTTTCCTCTTAAGACTGCTTTTGCTGGGTCCCACAGAAGTTGGGGCTTTGTGTTGTTCTTGTCACTTGTCTCCATATATTGCTTGATCTCTATTTTAATTTGGTCGTTGATCCATTGATTATTTAGGAACATGTTGTTAAGCCTCCATGTGTTTATGAGCCTTTTTGCTTTCTTTGTACAATTTATTTCTTGTTTTATCCCTTTGTGGTCCGAGAAGTTGGTTGGTAGAATTTCAATCTTTTTTAATTTACTGAGGCTCTTTTTTGTGGCCTACTTTGTGGTCTATTCTGGAAAATGTTCCATGTGCCCTTGAGAAGAATGTGTATTGTGCTGCTTTTGGGTGCAGAGTTCCGTAGATGTCTACTAGGTCCATCTGTTCTAGTATGTTGTTCAGTGCCTCTGTGTTCTTAAATATTTTCCTTCTGGTGGATCATTCCTTTGGAGAGAGTGGCATGTTGAGGTCTCCTAAAATGAATGCATTGCATTCTATTTCCTCCATTAATTCTGTTAGTATTTGTTTCACATATGTAGGTGCTCTTGTATTGGGTGCATATATGTATTTATAATGGTTATATCCTCTTGTTGGACTGACCCCTTTATCATTATGTAATGTCCTTCTTTATCTCTTGTTACTTTCTTTGTTTTGAAGTCTATTTTGTCTGATACTACTACTGCAACACCTGCTTTTTTCCCCCTGTTGTTTGCATAAAGTATCTTTTTCCATCCCTTGACTTTTAGTCTGTGTATGTCTTTGGGTTTGAGGTGCGTCTCTTGTAAGCAGCATATAGATGGGTCTTGCTTTTTTATCCATTGTATTACTCTGTGTCTTTTGATTGGTGCATTCAGTCCATTTACATTTAGGGTGATTATTGAAAGATATGTACTTATTGCCATTGCAGGATTTAGGTTCTTGGTTACCAAAGGTTCAGGGTTAGCTTCTTTACTATCTTACTGTCTAACTTAACTCGCTTATTGAGCTATATAAACACAGTCTGATGATTCTTTATTTTTCTCCCTTCTTATTCCTCCTCCTCCATTCTTTATATATTAGGTGTTTTATTTTGGGTTCTTTTGTGTTTCCTTTGACTGCTTTTGTGGGTAGTTGATTTTATTTTTTGCCTTTAGTTAGTATTTGGTTGGTCTGCTTTCTTTGCTGTGATTTTATTTTTTCTGGTGACATCTATTTGGCCTTAGGAGTGCTTCCATCTAGAGCAGTCCCTCTAAAATACCCTGTAGAGGTGGTCTGTGGGAGGCAAATTCCCTTAACTTTTGCTTCACTGGGAATTGTTTAATCCTCCTTCATACTTAAATGATAGTCATGCTGGATGCAGTATCCTTGGTTCAAGGCCCTTCTGTTTCATTGCATTAAATATATCATGCCATTCTCTTCTGGCCTGTAAGGTTTCTGTTGAGAAGTCTGATGATAGTCTGATGGGTTTTCCTTTGTAGGTGACCTTTTTTCTCTCTCTGGTTGCCTTTAATACTCTGTCCTTTTCCTTGATCTTTGCCATTTTAATTATTATGTGTCTTGGTGTTGTCCTCCTTGGGTCCCTTGTGTTGGGAGTTCTGTGGGCTTCTGTGGTCTGAGAGACTATTTCCTCCCCCAGTTTGGGGAAGTTTTCAGCGATTATTTCTTCAAATACACTTTCTATTCCTTTTTCTCTCTCTTCTTCTTCTGGTACTCCTATAATGCAGATATTGTTCCTTTTGGATTGGTCACAAAGTTCTCTTAATATTGTTTCATTCCTGTGAGATCCTTTTATCTCTCTTTGCCTCAGCTTCTCTGTATTCCTGTTCTCTGATTTCTGTTCCATTAACGGCCTCTTGTACCTCATCCAGTCTGCTCTTAAGTCCTTCCAGAGATTGTTTTATTTCTGTATTCTCCCTCCCAACTTTATCTGTTAGCTCTTGCATATTTCTCTGCAGCTCCATCAGCATGGTTATGACCTTTATTTTGATTTCTTTTTCAGGAGGATTGGTTAAATCTATCTCCCCAGACTTCTTCTCGGGGGTTGTCTGTGTGATTCTGGTCTGGATCAAATTCTTCTGCCTTTTCATGGCGATAGAGGTAGTTGTGGGCAGTTGGCACGTGTGTCAGCTGGGAGAACAAAGCCCCTTCTTGCTTGGTGGTGGCCTTCCTTTCCCTCTTCGTGAGGTGCTGAGTTCTCTCAGATGTAGATGTAGCCTGGCTGTTGTACTGTATCTTCTGGTCTCTCTTTTAGGAATAGTTGTATTTGTTGTATTTTCAAAAATATATATGGTTTTGGGAGGAGATTTCCACTGTCCTACTCATACCGCCATCTTGGCTCCTCTGTTTTTTCTTTTAAAGAGAATGTTCCTGTTCTTATTTCATGGATGCAGCCTCATAGCATCTCTCTATGATGGTATAATATTTTAGTTTTCCTGTATTTCCTTGTCTGTTTTCCCTGAGTTCCTTTAATCTTTTCTCCTTTCTTCAAATTATTTTTTTTGTCTTTCTCACCCTCCTCCCTCCCTCTCTCCCTTTCTTTCTTCCTTACTTTATTTTTTTGCATGTGTCAGCCTATGTACAGTATTATAGGTTTTCATTGGCTAGCTGTTGATATTTAAAAGTGCTAATTGGAAGGTACTTGTGTGTGTATAAATAGGTAGCATGGTGGTAGTAGGGGCCTTGTTACCTGGAGGGGTGAATAGCTGAGGATCTATTTAAATGGGGAACCCAGATACCCTCCTGGAGTGTTGTCTGTGGTGTCAGGGGCAGTGCAATTGCTTGTGGAGAGGGCATCTGGTAGACTACCTGTACCTTACCTAAATTTTCAACTAATTCTGCTCTCTCCTCAACCTTCCACCCCTTCCGCAGCCTTAGGTTTTGGCTTTCTCTGGTATGTTGTCAGTTGCAGCATGTCTACTCTTTTCTAGCTTCCAAAATTTTGTTAAAATTTCTTGTCTTCTGTTACCTTCTGTTCTCATTATTCTAGTGGTTCTTTACTATCATTTTAGTTGAGTTTTGGAAAAGAGCACAGATGTTTGTGTTCAATCTGCCAGGCTTAATGAGAAGGGAAATTATTTATTACAGAAAGTAAATATGTGTTACCTTTTCATACATTTTGATATTTGCTGTTTCTTGTTAGCCCTGAAAATTACATAAAACTTTATATAGATTTGTAATCCTCAATAAGTTTACAGTCCACTTAAGGAAGTAAGATAAGGAAAATCCAGAGAATGATAAGAGGTAACATATAATTAGTGAAAATCAATGGTGTGGGGTGTTCAGGCAGTATGACGCCTGAATGATATGGTACAAAATAAGACATAATTAAGTCCAGTTGATTTATTTGTTTTTTAACTTGTAATTGTAACAAAAACCTCTTTTATTTCTTTTTTTCAGTCTGAGGATGTTTATTTCAGTCTTTTAAACACATTTCTCACCACCCGTAACGTTCTCCTTATCCCCCCTGACATAACCCTGATTCAGTGTGCCTTCCTCTGTGTTTCAGAAGAGAAAAGCCTCAACACAGGTGATGAATGATAATGATCTGATGATGATAATTCCATTCATGTTAATGTTTGGTTAGCAATGAACAATAAACAAATATATGTAGACAAAAAATAACAAAAATATAGTTCTGGCTAATGAGACTTGAAAGAAAACCTATTTGGGATATGGAAACTTGTGGAAAAAATTTTCTACTGTTACAAAGATTTATATGGGAAGAGACAGTCCTCCTGCTTCTACTAATCTTGTGTCTCCCTGTTGTGTATCTGAAACTATAGCCAGTAGGGGACAAGTCTGAGGGTAAAAAACTCTGTTGAAGGTAGTAAAACAAAGGTAGAACTTGGGCACTTGATGATCTTGTAAGCTTCTGAAATCAACTACCCTGGAATTATCATCACCTGCTTCTAGGCTGCTGCTTATGTATGATAATTAACATCCTTATTACTAAACCCATATTTTAATTTTGAGTTTTGTTTGCAACAAAAAGCATCCTGATTCCCTGATTCCTTCAAGTAATAGCACTACTTTATTGTTTTTATGTGTTGAGTGCTATCTTAGAGGTTTTATATATATCATATCATTTAATCCTCACAACAGCCTTATA
The DNA here is from genome assembly GCF_040802235.1 of Manis javanica. Classification (NCBI taxonomy): domain Eukaryota; kingdom Metazoa; phylum Chordata; class Mammalia; order Pholidota; family Manidae; genus Manis; species Manis javanica. Next base: position 30,547,744 of record NC_133157.1, on the reverse strand, counting down.
GGTTAGTCTTATTATTGTCTTCCTTTTTAGGAGGGGAAGTAGTCTTAGAGTTGTTAAATTACTTTCTTGAGATCACTATACTACTAAATGTTGTGCTCAGAACAGTGTGCTCCTAATCAAAGTGTGTTGAATGAATGAATGTGTGTATGCATGTGTAGAACCTAAGATTGTATCAGTTGTTTTTAGAAGCCACTTCATATTGTTGGCTTTTTCATTGTTTTTTTAAGCAACTGAATAAAGTCCATAGGACTTTTTTATATGAATTTCAGCTGTTTCTTTTTGTACAATTGCTCTTTTTAATTTAAATGCTAGGCTTTTCATTTATCATTGTTATTTATTCTTATGTGGAATTGTGATCTTTTGTCTATATGATTATTCCTCCTAGTTTGTATTATCTGAAAATAAAGGCATTATGTATTCTTTGTTTCAAGGCATTGATGAAAAATGTTAGGAAATGGACAGAGTTTACTCTGATATACTGTCACTGTTTCTCAAAGTTCTCACAAATCATCTTTCTGATAATCTGGAATAGAATTTCCCTAAAGATTTATATTAATATTTACAGTGTACAGTGTTTTAAAGATAATTTCTTTTGATGAAGATTTGTTCTGTATTTGCCAGTCTCCAGGAGCTTTTTCAAATCTTCACAGTTCCTCATAGATAGTAAAGGTGTTTCTGTGATCACAAATTTGCAGGATCTTTTCATTCATTCAGATGTAATTTTTCTGGGCCTGTTGACTTGGACTCATTTGCAGTATCTAGGTTTATTCTTACTCTGTCTTGGTTTTTGTTTTCTCCTTAATGTTTATTGTGAACTCTGCTTTGAAGATCATTTTCCTCAATGAAGAAGGAAGATGGAAAAAATACAGACTTGAATACTTTTGCTTTCTCTCCTACATCTATAGCAGTATCCTCCCCATTTGTCCTCCTTTCAAACATTGTTTCTTGTTCAAATCCCAACTTAGTTACTTCCTATAGAACATTTTCTGATGAACTCAATCTCCAGTCAGACATAAACACACCATCTTCACACAGCACTGTGCCTTAAAGTTCACAGATTGAATATTTACCATTTTAACCATTCATGGGAAAGCTGCAAATACCCATGATCTTTAGAGAGTAGTATAAATGAAACTAAAATCTTCCTCGCATTATTGTGAATATAAAATATATGAAACACCCCTGAATGCAAAGTTGACACTTCAAAATGTGTTACTTAACAAGTAGGGTAGCCTACCCAGGTACTTGGCACTGGAACCATCAGTTAATAGTTTCAAATGCATTAGGAGATTTACAGCTTTCCTGGGAAACATCCTTTGTGTTTGTTTGGGGTGTTGTTTTTCTTGATATTTTGGTAGGCACAGAGAGGGGAATTACTTTTACCTACACTATAGGGTACATATTTATTTTCATTACATGAATAATCCTCAGTTTATGGCTTACAGTCATTGGGGCTGTTAATATTATGTAGCTTTTCTGTTAGAGTCTTTGATATTTTCTGTGTAGACAATGATGTCAGCTATGAAGACAAACTATTTTATTTCTTTCTTTTTCTAGTCTTTGCCCTTCCTTCCTTCCTACATTTCCTTCCTTTCTACACTGGTATGATGTTGAATAGGAGAGGTGACATCAGTCATCTTAAACTTTTCCCAGTATTAGGGAATGGTCTTTCACTACTGAGCATGATGTTAACTGTAGGGATTTTTATAAATAGCTCTATCAGGTTGAGGATCTTAACATTCATTTTTAGTTTGCTGAGAGTTTTTGTAATGAACAGACATTTGTCCAATGGTTGTCTTTAGATCTACCATCTTGCTGTTTTTGTCTTTTGTCCTATCTGTTCTTCATCCCTTTTGTCTTCTTTTGCTCTCTTCTTTTGGATTAATTGCGTATGTTTTATGATTCCATTTTTTTCCTCTGTTAGCTTATTAGTTATACCTCTTTGTTTTTTATTTTTATATGTTAGTGATTGCTTTATAATTCTGAGTATTCATATTTAACTTACCACAGTCTACCTTCAAGTAATGTTTTATATATATATATATCTCACTTCATATATAAGCACCTTATAACATTGGTCTCCCTCAGGGTCTTTATAGTATTTATTGTCATATATTTTACTTCTGTATATGTTAATAACCCCACAATATGTTGTTGTTACTTTTGTTTTAAGTAGTGTTGTCTTTCAGAGAGATTTTTAAGATAAAAGAAAACATTCTATATTTATCTATATGTTTACCATTTTTAATGCTCTTCTTTCCTTTGTGAAGAATCATGATTCTGTCTGGTATCATCTTTCCATCAGCTTGAGGGACTTTCTTTAACGTTTCTTGTAGTATAGGTCTGCTGTTGAATTATGTCAGCTTTTTCAGGTTTGAAAAAATCATTGTTTGTCTTCACTTTGAAAAAAGGTTCTGGTTATAGCATTCTAGGTTGAATTTTAGAATGTTTTTCAATACTTTGAAGATGTTGCTCCACTGTCATTTGGTGTGCATTATTTCTCATGAGAAGTCTTCTGTCATCCTTACCATTGTTCCTCTGTACTTCAGATATCTTTTTCCTTTGACTGCTTTAAAATTTTTCTGTTACTTGTTTTAAGTAATTTTATTATGTTTTGTAGTAGTACCATTTTCTTCATTTTTATTCTTCATAGTATTCCTTAAATATCATGGACCTGTGGTTTTCTGGTTTTTATCAAATTTGGAAAAATTTTGGCTGTTAATTTTTCAACTTTTTTTCCAGTTGTCTTCTTCAGGGAACCCAATTACATATATACTGTGTTGCTTTCCATTGGCCTGTGATTCATTGATGCTCTGTTCATTTATTGTGTGTCTTTTTTTCTCCTTGTGTTTCATTTTGGATTGTGTCTATTGCTGTGTCTTTAAATTTACTAATCCTTTCTTTGCCTTGTCTTGTTTGTTATTAATCCCATCTAGTGCATTTTTCATGTTAGATCCTTTCTTTAACTCCAGGAATTCAGTTTTTTAAAACATCTTTAATGTCTCAATATGTTCATATTTTCTACTTTCTTGAACACATGGATATAACTTTTAATACCTTTGCCTATTAATTCCACTATCTCTTTCATATCTGAGTCTGTTTCTGGTGATTGGTTTTCTCAATAAAAATCATACTTTCCTGCTTTTTTTTTTGCATGCATGGTAATTGTTTATTGGATCCTAGACTGAATTTTGCCTTGTTGGATACTGGATATTTTTTAATTCCTTTAAGTATTTTTGAGCTTTGTTCTAAGACACATTTATTTGGGAAACAGTTGGATCCTTTTGAGGCTTTCTTTTAAGCTCTGTGTTGGATCAGAACAGCTTTTATGCCAAGGCTAATTTTTCCCCATAATGGACAATACTTTGGAGTATTCTACCTGGTATATTGCAAGGTTTTTTTACTCTGACTTAGGATCTCATGAACTGTTTCAGGCCTTTGAAACTTTGATCTTTGGGGATCAGTCCACCTGTTCCTTTTCAGTCATTCTTTTTTTGACTTCAGGTAATTTCCTCATGTACATGTGTTGATTCATACTCAGCTTGAAGACTCAAAAGGACAACCCTGAAGATCTCTGGAGCTCTGTCTCAGGATAGTTACCTTCTGTCATTATAATTGTCTCCTCACACGCAACTGTCTCTTCTCTGATATTTGCTCCATGAGTTCTAGCAAATTTTCAACTCTGAATTCTCAACTGTTTCCCTAACATTAATTTTTCTTAAGATATCATGATAGATTAATACTGAGTAATAAATTTAAAAGTACTTTATTCTCATACATGTGTTTGGCTTCCATTCTCATCTTTTTATTAATGTAACATTATCTAAAAGAGCATTTATACTGGATTTGTTCAGTTCAACTTTTCTTTAAAAATGTAGGTAATTTTGGTAATGGTTTTTAATTTATTTGATTAGATAGTTGTTTTCAGTTTATGTTTGGCCTAAGTATATTTTCAATATAGTTCAATAATTTTTAAGCTTAATAGTCATTGTTTACTTTTTAGATGATGTAAAAAAATTCAGGAGAATCCAGAGTTTTTTGCTTCATCACTCACTACCAAAATTAAAGAAATGCTGACTAAGGAATATAAAAATGCCCTGGAAATTTTTTAATGCTTAGCTTTTATGTCTTCCATATGTGTTTTCATGTATCTGTCCTTTCAAGGTTGAGTTTTTATTTGGGGGGGGATGTAGTTTATCAAAAATGTGCTTAATGTCACTCTTACATCTGCTAATATCTTAATTATTTGGATTTTTTTATTTCAATCAAAAATAATATGTGAAATTTGGTGTTGATGCTTATATTCTATGTAAGTGTTCTGCCATCATGCTATCACTTTTTGCTGTGTTTTTCCAAAAATTTTCCATTATCATGATCATAAAATTTCTTGGCTGGAACTCTGAAAACTAAACATTGCCCTGGTTAAAACATATATATTAAATGTTCAAGACTCCTCTTTTTCTAGTCTAGAGTGTCAATGTTACTTTTTCTCAAAATCAGATTTTAGTTTTCAATACTTGACACCATCATTGACAGACATTTAAAATTCTTCGTACATAGTAAGAATAGCTGATGAATGCCATAATCTTTTATTTTTCACATTCCTTTACATTCTTGTTCTTTATTTTTTTCATCTCCTAAGAGTTTACAATACAAAGTACCTACCTTTTTTTGGTAAATTAAATAGTATTATTCTGCCATTTGCCAGAATTTTGTATATCATGTTTTTGAAAACTTCCTGTTTGTACAGTCTTTGGACAGTTAACTGCCACAATGAGGTCAGTACCTTCTTTAGCTGCTGCATTTAAATTTTGCTAGGTAAGTGGGAATTTTGAGGGTAACTAGAAATAATAAGTTTAGTATTAGAGAAAAATTTCAGTACCTTTCCTCTCTGTTTTGTATAGTATCAAAGGTGCGGTATCTGGGACAAGTTGCATGAAGAGCATATCAATGCTGGACGTACCGTTCAGGTAAGGCAATTGTTTCTTGTACAGCCATATGAAAAAGCCAGCCTTGAGAACATTTTACTAAAATAAATACCCTTGTAGCTGAATCCTTTTATGCATCTTTGTAACTACATTTCCTTATGGATACATTTTTAGTAGGAATTACTGAATCAAATGTGATACATATTTTTAAGATTTTGATTTATTCCACAAATGATACATCAACTTATATTCTCACAATGGATGTATCTCCCAAAAACCTTACCAATACTAGTACTATCCATTTCTCAAATTTTTGCTAACTAGTAGGTTGCAATAATGCTGTTTTGTTGTTTTAATGTGGATTTTTTTTCTTATTATTGCTTTGATGGGTGAAAGTTTTTCTTGTATTTGCCTTGGATGTAATATTTTGCAAATTGTTCATGTCCCTTGCATGTATTATGTTGTCTTTTGTAAAAGTTCCATATAATTTGAAGATGTTGATCTTATGTCTATAATATTGTTGCCATAATATAGTGCTGTGAATATTCTTTACGTTATTGGCTTTTTAATAAGTAAGTGTTAATTATTTTAATTTGACTTTTTAAAATCATATATCTACATAGTTAAAAGCCAAATGAAATTAAAAGGCTTATAGTACTCTACTCTTCTTCATCTGTAAGTCTTACTTGGAAGAAACCACTTTTAATCCTTTTGGCTATTTTCCATGGTGTTTAGCTCTTTATTTCTAAATGCCATGTGTTGACTGGTATTTTTTAATTAATCAGATTTAGGGATTGCCTCTTCACTTTTTTGCCATAGTAGGTGGAGATCTAGCTTTCCACCATGCTCTCCTACTTGCCTTCCCACTCTGTAAGTACATATATTATAATTTTTGGTTAAATTAGTAATTTGTAACTCGTTATTTTGATTATAGAGTTTCTTGCTAATCCACATAGTGAAATACAGTACAACTTTTCACTTTTTTTTTAAGTTAATTGCCTCATTTTTTTAAATTGCCTGGCTTTCTGTGTATTTGTACTTAATTGTTTTCTAAATGCTCCACACCTCTGCCATAGGCTATCAATAGTATTTTTCATGCACTCAAATATGTCACTTCCATTTTTTATCCTGAAGCCCCTTTCCAATTTGGATTCCCTTTCTAGGCTATTGCATAGCTGATGTTCTGGGACTTCCCTCAGCTGCTCTCTGTGTTGGGTCTCTATTTCCTGGATATCATGTCTTACTCATTTTTGGTTTACTCCATTATTTTTTTGTAATACATCTTTAAATAGTTCTCCAAGTAAGGGTACTTGGAAGCTAAATTTTTAAGTTATTATGTGTCTGAAAAATACTTTTATTCTCCCCTCGAACATGTGTTTTCTGAACTCAGGAGATACAGAATTCTGGTTGGAATTCCCTTTCAATTTTCAATTTTGAAGCCTTTCTAGTTTAATGTTCTTCCCAGAAAAGCTAATGTCATCTGATTCCCAAATCTTTGTATAGAATGTTTTTTTCTCTTTGGGAGCTTTTATGATCTCTATACCCCTGGTTTTCTCCAGTTTGATGATGATATGCTTTGTGTTGGACCCTTTCAGTCTAAAAACGCATGTCCTTTAATTCCGGGAAATTTCACTAAATTATTTGTTTGATTATTTATTCCTTTGTGTTTTCTCTTTGCTCTTTTTGTTTTGTTTTGTTTTGTTTTAGTTGCAAGAGTCAGCAACCTGTGGCTGGCATTTTCCTTGGAGGAACCTCCAAATAGCAGTATCTGGAGGTTGTTTCTGGCTTAGTTTTCTAAAGAATCCTCATTCTCCCTTCAGGGCAAGTAGGTGCTTATTTTTCAGTTACAGAAGCAGGTTAGGTGAAGGCTGAGGGGCTTTCATTTTTTTAGTATAGGCTTTTACATAAATCCCTTCATTTAGTTCGGTGCCTGATGTTTCTGAGTCTGTTTCTCCAAGGGTTGCATCTCTGGTCCTCTTGAATTTCAGAAAGGTTACTACAGTTGAACTACATAATGAATAGGTTGGGATAGAATGAAATGAATGCAAGAGATCATTTTAGAAGAGTTACAGAGACTGTAGAGATGGAAAAATACAGATTTGAGATCTAGACAGAAATTTGGCTTACCTATCTATATATATATTACTGCTTGCTAACTAGATTACAGGTAAAAGACCAGGAACTGTCTCTATTTGTGTATCCTATACCACCTGGTGCTCAGCAAGATTCAGTGTTTATTGAATGGTAATAAGCATGTTAATGTCAATGAGATTATAATGACTTGTATTTCTTACCATAATCATTGTTTGATATATCAGTACAAATCAGTTACTGTTTTCTTGAGACAGTGGTTATGATCAAAGTGTTTACTGTTTTAAAATAATATATATATTTACAATATTGACCTCCATCTGGCACAAAAGCTTTGTGTGCCATTAAACTAAAAAAAAAAAGTGTTGCTAGATGTAGGGATTTGCTTAGTTCTATTCACATCTGCCCTGAATTTTGTGTCTAAGTTTGTTCTTTGCTAGTTTGCATAAAACTTGTATTTGGACAATTTAATGAACAGTTATCATAGATTTTCCAGATTATCGTTATTAGATTTATACAGTAAGAATTATCTTTTCACTTTCATTGTAGTGTCTTTGATGAAAAGGAGTTCTTCATTTAAAACATAGTCTAATTTTTCAGTCTTTTATCGGTCGTGATTTAGGTATTTTGTTCAAGAAATGCCCTCTATCCTTGAGTATTTTAAATGTTTTTCTCTTAACAGTTAAATCTTTAATCAATCTGGAATTGATAGTATGAGGTAGATATAAATAAAATGTCATCTTATTGGATTTGGAAAACTAGTTGTCTCTCACTATTAACTGACTTCTTCAGTGCTGTTTACATATAACGATACCGTATATACATGGGTCTGTCTCTGGACTTTATCTATTCTGTTCCCCTGGTGAATTCATCTATTTTTCTGCACTATCTTAAGACAGTCTTTTGGTAAGGTTTGATATCTGGTAAGACAGTACTTCTACCTTACTCTTCCTTTTCAAAAGTGTTTTGGCCCTTTACTCTTCCATTTAAAATTTGGAATCTGCTTTTCAAAGTCTATACACAGTCTTACTGGAAATTTGGTAATATAATTGGATTAATCCATCTTTGTAGAAGAAATTGACATATATACAATGTCTAGTTTTTGTTCCTCTGAATAAGAAATTCTTGCATTTTATGTCTTTAATATTTCTATGTCTTACAGTTTTCTGCATACAGACTGTGGTAGATTGTACTTTTTAATGATGTCTGCCAAATGTCTTCCATTCTTCATGGTTTTCTACAAAATGACCCTTCCTTTCCCCAACCAAAGGGTAGAATTTTAATTCCCCTCCCTTGAATCCAGCCTGAGGCAGAAGTAATGCCAGTTGACTTCTGAGGCTAGATCAGAAAAGGCCAGAAAGCTTTGACAGGTTCTCTGAGGAGGCTTTCTCTTGGGGAACTTAGCCATCACATGAAATATCTAAGTATCCTGAGACCCTCGTGTGGGAGATAGCCACAGCCTCAGCTGAGTTCTTAGGAACTTCCAGCCTCAAGTGCCAGCCACATGAGTGAGCCAGTGCAGTTGAACCTTCCAGTGACTGCAGCCTCAGCAGGTATCTGACTCAGTTGTGTGGGAGATCCCAAGTGAGAGCTGTTCAGCTGAGGACTGCCTAAATTTCTGGTCTACAAAATCATTAGCAAAATCAGATGGTGGTTTTAGGCCCTTAAGTTTTGGAGTAATTTTTTATGCAGCAACAGATGCTGAAATACAGGGCTTATACTTAATTTTGTTTATCTTTTTGAACCCATTTCATTAATCTATTCTTAAATACTTTACAGTTTTAGGGTGTATTTGGGGGAAGTGTTGAATGTTGTCTTTCTTTTAAATTATGCTTTCTAACTTTTGGTGGTGTGTATAGAAACATAGTTAATGTTCATAGTTAATGTTCATATATAGATCTTATGGGTTATTATCTTTAAACTGTCTTGTAATTTCCAATAATTGGTCAAATCCCTTTGGACTTTTTATTTATAGTTTATTTTTTGAGTAATCAGAAATCATTTTTCCTGATTTCTTGTTTCCTGTGGTTGTTTTCAATCTGGCTTACTGATTATTAGAGGAAACAGTTGGTTATAAACAAGCCTATTCAAATTTATCTTTAAAAAACCTTATCAATGACAACAGTCCCTCTGCAAAATAATTCTTAATGCTTTTTATACATATGTTTTTTCTGAAAGTAAAATCTCATTCTACTTTCAGGAATACTTATATATTCCAGGATGGTTGTAAGGATTGTTGATCATGTGTGCAAAGAGCCTACACAGCCTCTGTCACACCGTAGATACTCAGTAAATAAGAGGAATTGCTTATAAACTTGATTTGACACTCGCATTTTTAACTGCTAGATCAAGCTAAAAAAATTCTTAGCTTTTTGTTTTTCATTTAAAATATATTGTATGTGTATGACTTCTACCCATTTTGTTTGGCTTATCATACAAAAATCACAAAATGTATATTTAAAAATGTTTAATTCTCCCCGCTCCTCTCCCCAAATAATAATACCAGCTGATAATAGAAATTCTGAAAGATATATCACAATTTCCGCTTTAAGAGTACTTACCTAGATGGGAATTATGAAAAGTTAAATAAAATATTTAAATAATACTAGCTTTTAGTAAAAGAGATAATGTATGTTAGTATATGATTAATTGTCAAACACTATAGAGACCAGTAAGTGATAAAGTGCCAACCATCTGGAAGCTGGATAAGGACAGTATTTTCCTTATTTTTCAGATAAAAAAAGGCTAAAGAACAGAGGAACTTAGTGTTTGTCTAAAGTACAAGGCTTTAATAAGTTGTAGTGCAGGAATCCAATTTGGAATTATTTTAAAAATTAACTCACATGGATAGAAAGTGGAGTACTGCACTTAATACCTGTGCAGTAGGTCCTCATTCAATAGTTGTTGAATAAGTGAATGGAGGCCTTTTTCTCCTTTGATCTTTATTCCTTTTAGTGGTTCAGTTAATACTCTTTAAGCTATATATATATTCTCTTTAGTTTTACACTATCAATACCTAAGTGTAGTAATAAGGTAATACAAGTAAAGAATAGTCCAGATTTATTTTAATTAAATAGTATGACTCTGTAACCCTTAATAATAAATTATATGATATCTAGAATGTGTTTACTCTAAGTTGTCTAAATGTTTACCAGTGGTCTTACACTCTACATTGTAAAGAAATCAGATTAATTATTATAATACCGAATGTTTTTTACTGTACACAATTTGCTATTAAAATTGCATGTTGTAAAGACACATTAGGAATCCTTAAATCAATATTTAACAAAGGCAAATATATGCATAGCCACTCTTGTTTTAATCATTAAATACATAATTAGCCATTTTTCAGAGTTTCAATTAACTGAGAATAATTACTTTTTACAGTTATCACTATAGACAAGTATATATTTAAACATATCTTTAAATCTTTAGATGGAAATTTCAGGACATTTCTGAAGGAAGGGAAAAAAGGCATAACTAGTTACTAAATTTACTTACAAAACTAGAGAGTCACCTTTTACTGAAAGTTTGGCTATAGTTTGCAGTTTACTACCTGCATATTATAAAGCTTGTTCATTACTGAGTTGGTATACTTTATTTTTTAAAAACTTAGTTCATTGATTTATAGACCCACTTATCTAACTTGGAGACATTTTTGCAGATTTTCAGAACTTGACATAATATCTGCCTTTCTGACATGGTTATTAGAACAACAGAAACATTTGAATTTTTACTATGTTGTAGATACTATTGTAGACACTGGGGATATAGCTGTGAGCAAAACAGAAGAAAATTCTTTTTCTCATCAAACTCTGGGAATGGTAAGTAGAAAAAACAGACAGATAGCTTTTTTAAAGTAAATAAGTATATAATATTTACATGGTAATAAATGCCATGAAGTAAAACAAAGCAGATTAAAGAGAACAAAGAATCACAGAAGGAATGAGTGTTCTTTTATATGCAGTTATTAAGGATGTTTCTGATTACTTTTGAGCAAGAATGCTCAATTTTTCCTTTGAAGGAAGGGCATAAACCATGGGGAATGGTTTTCCAGACAAAGGAGAATCTAGTGTGAAGACTCTGCAGATGAAGGATGTGTGGCATATTCAAGGATTAATAAGGAGGTCAGTGAGGCTGGTGTGAGTAAAGAGAGTATAGGAGACTTGGTTAGAGAGACCAGCTAGATCTGATTATGGAAGGCCTTACAGGACATGGTAACTCAAAGTTGGGTAGAAAGCCTTTGGAAGGTTCTGAGCAGATACCACTTTTAAAGACCACCTTGTCAACTAGGAAAAGGATAGATTCTAAGAGATAGGGATGGAAGCAAGAATACCAGTTAGGTGACTAATAATCAGGATGCCATGGATCTACTTTTTAGAGAAATGCAAATACACACATGTACAGACAATTTTGTGTAGAATGTCAGGGGCCTTCTATGTTAGATTTTTACCTACTCTCTTTGTAGCCTTGGCAGAGGAACTCACAAGCTTGACATGAATAAGGAACTACCTGAAATTAACCTTACTGTTAAAGTAACTTTTTGAAAAATTATGCACCACATACTTCAAACATACAAAAAATGTAGAAGATAATGAAAATAATATAACACTTATGTATTCATCACCCAACTTTGTCAGATGTTAACATTTTGCCACAATTTCTTCCCCATTTTTGGAAAAAAACTTTAGAAATACAACTGAAGTTCCTTGGGTACACTTCCTTGATTCCATTTGCCTTGTTCTTACCTGCATCTGAAAGAAAATCTTAGTCTGATTAAAATATTTCTCACGTCTGTGCAGGTAACTGTATAATACAGTTTTGTACTTTTCTTTCTGCTTTTTTCCCAAACAGCTTTCTTGAGGTGTAGCTGACATAATAAAGTATACAATTAATAAGTCTTGACATTTGTATGTACCGTGAACCGTCACCACAATCAAGATAATGTGAAACCATTGTCACAGTCAGAATAATAAAAATAATCCATTGCGTCAAGAAATTTCCTCATACCCTTTTTCTGGCTACTCCCACCCCATCTCTCTTCACCCTTTTCCCCTCTCCATACATGCACATAACACATTCAAACCCCCAATACCCAAATAATCACTTACCTACCTTCTGTCACTATACATTAATTTGAATTTCCTAGAATAAACAGAATTGTACATTAAGTACTCCCTTTTTGTCTGGCTCCTTTCACTCTGCATAAGTATTTTGAGGTTCATCCATTTTATGTGTATCAGTATTTTATTGTTGAGTAGGTATTCTATTGTATGGATATACCATGGTTGCTTTGTCCATTCATCTACTGATGGACGTTTGGGTTGTTTCCAGTTTGGAGCTTTTGCAAGTAAAGCTGCTATGAATATTTGAGTACAATACTTTGTATGGGTAAAGAATTTAATTTCTCTTGGATAAACACTTAAGAGCAGAATGACTGAATCATACAGTAGTTGTTACTTAACTTTTTAAGAACCTGCAAAGCTGTTTTCCAAAATGGTTGTATCGTATTAAATTTCCACCAATTCTTCCATATCCTCACCAATGCTTGGTATAGTTAGTCTTAGTCTTTTTAATTTTAGCCGTGTAATAGGCCTGTAGTGGTATTTCATTGTAATTTTAATGTTCATTTGATTAATGATGTTACTGTTTTATTTTGAATCAATTATTTTTTCATTCCATTTTTCTCCTTGCTTGTCTTGCTAGCAATAACTCTGTTTTGTTATTTTAGTGGTCGCTTTAGAGTTTATAATATGCAACTTATTACAGTTTATCTTAAGGTGATATTATACTATTTCACATGTTTAGGAAACTTATACTTCTGTGTCTCCCCTCCTATTCATTATGCTATTGTTGCCTAATATTTTACTTATATATATGTTATGTGCTTCATAATGTTGAAACAGTCAATTATTTTAAGTGATTTAGATGTTGAGGGAAAAATCATGTAATATATTTAACTGTGTCATTTTCATTTCTGGTGTGCTTAATGCCTTTGTGTAAACCCATATTTCTATGTGATACCATTTTTCTTTTACCTGAAAGACTTCCCTTTTTTTTTTCTGGTATCATTAATCTACAATTACATGAGAAACATTATGTTTACCCCATTACAGTCACTGTCCATCAGTGTAGTAGGATACTGTAGAGTCACTACTTGTCTTTTCTGTGTTGCACAGCCGTCCCCATGACTCCCCTCAGATTATACATGCTAATCATAATGTCCCCTTTCTTTCCACCCCCCTTATCCCTCCCTTCCTACCCATCCTCCTCCCCAGTCCCTTTCCGTTTGGTAACTGTTAGTCCATTCTTGGGTTCTGTGCTTCTGCTGCTGTTTTGTTCCTTCAGTTATTTCTTTGTTCTTATACTCCACGTATGAGTGAAGTCATTTGGTACTTGTCTTTCTCCACCTGGCTTATTTCACTGAGGATAATACCCTCTAGCTCCATCCATGTTGTTACAAATGATAGGATTTATTTTCTTCTTATGGCTGAATAATATTCCATTGTGTATACGTACCACATCTTCTTTATCCATTCATCTACTGATGGACACTAAGGTTGCTTCCATTTCTTGGCTATTGTAAATAGTGCTGCAGTAAACATAGGGGTGCAACTGTCTTTTTCAAACTGGGCTGCTGTATTGTTAGGGTAAATTCCTTGAAGAGGAATTCCTGGGTCAAATGGTATTTCTATTTTGAGCTTTTTGAGGAACCTCCATACTGCTTTCCACAATGATTGAACTAATTTACATTCCCACCAGCAGTGTAGGAGGGTTCCCCTTTCTCCACAACCTTGCCAATATTTGTTGTTGTTTGTCTTTTGGATGGTAGTGATCCTTACCCGTGTGAGGTGATATCTCATTGTGGTTTTAATTTGCGTTTCTCCGATGACTAGTGATGTGGAGCATCTTTTCATGTGTCTGTTGGACATCTGAATTTCTTCTTCGGAGAACTGTCTCTTCATCTCCTCTGCCCATTTTTAATTGGATTATTTGCTTTTTGTTTGTTGAGGTATGTGAGCTCTTTATATATTTTGGATGTCAACCCTTTATCAGATCTGTCATTTCTGACTATATTCTCCCATACTGTAGGATGCCTTTTTGTTCTATTGATGGTGTCCTTTGCTGTACAGAAGCTTTTCAGCTTGATATAGTCTGAAAGACTTCCTTTTAACATTTCTTAGAGTACAGTTCTGCTGGTGATGAATTCTGTCATCTTTTGTATACTTGAAAAGCCTTTATTTGGTATTATTTTTAAAAGGAATTTTACTGTTTATAGAATTTTACATTGACTTTTTTCTTTCAGTATTTTAAATATGTTGTTCAACTCTCTTTTCAGTTGGATTGTTTCCAATGAGAACTGTTTCATTCTTATTTTTATTCCACTGTTTGTAATATGTCTCTTTTCTCTGGCTGCTTTTACAATTTTTCCTTTACCACTGGCTTTGAGCAATTTGATAATGATGGCCCTTGGTATAGTTTTCTTCATCTTTCTTGTGCTTTGAATTTGTTGAGCTTAATCTGTACGTTTATGGTTTGCATCAGATTTGGAAGATGTTTTGGCTATCATTTCTTCAGATATTGTTCTATCCCCTCTCATTTCTCTCTCCTTCAGGGACCCCAACTACATCTATCTTTGTAAAGTTATTACTGTACAGCGAGTCAATTCCAGGTTCATAGGTAGCATAAATATGAAAACAAAAAGACCCTGTAATTTGTAGGAATAAAATAATGACTTTTATGATTTTTCTAAGAGAAAATGGAACATGTGGCCTATCTACTTTTCAAGTTTTTTAAAGGGATGTTAAAAGGAAGAAGCAATAGAGAAAAAGGAATGAGGAGAGAGGAATAAATGAGGATAATAGACAGAAGTTAGGAGAAAAGAAGAAAAGATTAGAGAAGCAAGGCCAGGTAAAGAATAGCAGAGAAAATAGGAGAGTAGATTCCAAAATGAATGCTAGTAGGAGGTAAATTGGATTTCTAGATGGTAAAGATGGCAAAATAGAAAGGCAAGGTGGAAACTTCCTCCCACATACACACCAAGGAAGCAACTGTAGCAAATACAACTAAACTTGAAAATGATCAGAAGATTGTGAAACAGGCCATCCACACTTGGTGAAGAAGAGAAGACTACATAGAGAAGGGTACAGTGGCAGAGCTGGACTGATCAGGACCCCAGTCTTTCCACTATCCCATCCCACAAGCAGGAGGAAGAGGAGCAAGCAGGAAAGAGATAAGTGCTCAGGAACTCTGCAAACATGGCCCTGGAGATTGCTCTGGGAACATGAGTCCATATTGCATTGGGCTTTGGTGATTAACAGGGCTAGACACCAGGGGAATTAGAACACTCTGGGAGGCTGAGACTCCTGTCACGTTTGGAGGAGAGGCACACTCTGTCTGTCCCACTGAGACACAACAGAGAGACAGCAGTTTGAAAGATTTATCAGCAGTGGGAGGTATGCCAGAGGGGCAAAGGTTCGAGGGAACTCTCTCTGGAGAAAGGGCAGGTAGATGACACTTCTCCTGCCCTCCCTCACAACAGTTGCTCAGGTACTCCCAGAAGCCAGCTCCAAATGCTCCATCGCCCTCTCTGGCAGCTCAGCCCCACTGCAGCACTCCCCTGCACACCCACTCACCTGCACTGCTGGCCTAGCAGCACCTGACATTGCTGCCCTGAAGGAAGATGGCGACCCCACACACAACAATCCCAGCAGAAGTGCTCTGGCACACAGAGGATATGCTGAAGTGAGCCATCTGTCTCTGCTGAGAGAGATCAGTGACTGTCCATAGGCAGGTATAAAAGCAGCCCTGCTAACAGCCCACCAACAGCAACTGCAGTTTCACCCCAAAGAAGAACCAGTCACAGGTGAGCAAGGAGTCTTGAGCTTCTTCATAAAGCCATTACTTTCTAGACCGCGAGACATGGAATATCTAATACAAAGGAGGAGACAAAGAAAGCCAGACAAAATGAAGGGCAGAAGAATATGTTGAAACAAAAGAAAAAGATAAGATACCAGAAAGAAGGCTAAATGAAATGATCACCAATCTTTGTGATAAAGATTTCAAAGTTACCATCATAAAGATGCTCACTGGCCTGGGGAAAAGAATCAGTGATCTGAGTGAGGACTTCAACAAAGAGAACATTTGAAAAAGAGCCATTCAGAACTGAGGAATTCAATAACTGAAATGAAAAACATAGTGGAGGGAATGAATAGTAGACTGCTGGAAGTACAGGAATCAGTGAAATGGAAAATAGAGAACAGGAAAACAACCAAACTTAGGAACAGAGGAAAAAGAATTCTAAAAATGAGAAGATACTAAGAGAGCGGTATGACAACTCCAAACAAACAATATTTGCATAAAAGGGGTATGAGAAGATGACAGACAAAGGAGTAGAAAGTCTTTTTGAAGAAATAATTGCTGAAAACATCCCCAGTCTGGGGAAGGAAATATACACCCAGGTCCTGGAAATACAGAGAGGCCCTAACAAAAGGAACACCAAGAAGGCAACACCAAGACATACATTAATTAAAATGGCAAAGATTAAAAATAAAAATAAGAATCTAAAAAGCAGTGAGAGAGAGGCGGACATTTACCTATATGGGACTCCATAAGGCTATCAGCAGATAGTTTACAGGCCAGAAAGGAGTGACATGAAATATTGACAGGCTAAGAACCCACAACCAAGAATCCTCTACCCAACAAGTGTATTATTCAGAACTGAAGGAGAGATTTAAAGTTTCCCAGGTAAACAAAAGTTAAAAGAATTCATCATCACTAAAATGGCCTTACAGGATATGTTAAAGGAACTTCTGTAGCTGGAAATGTTCTTAAGCGTAAATATTTTACATCAGTGAAAATAAGCCTATGGTAAAGGTAGGTAGTACACCAATTATCAAGAAGATATGAAGTTAAAAATGGTAAAACTGACTGTACACAAAATCAGCCAAGGGATACACAAAATGTGTACATAATGACATACATAAAGTATGGAGGAGGAAGAATAAAAAAGTAGTACTTTTAGATTGTTTTTGACATAAAGCAACCATCAACTTAGTATAGATTTATATGTATAAGAAACTCTCTTTGAACCTTTTGGGAATCACAAACCTAAAGCCTATAATAAATACACAAAAAATGAAAAAGAAATACAAGCATTACACTAAAGAAAACCGTCAAAAAAGAACATTATAAGTGAGGAAGAAAGGAACAGAGAGGAACTACAAAAACAACCAGAAAACAATGAGATGGCAATAAGTACATACCTATGAATAATTACCTTAAATGTAAATGGACTAAGTGATCCAATCAGAAGAGGGTGGCAGAATGGATAAAGAAACAAGACCCATCTATCTGCTGCCTATAAGAGGCTCATTTCAGACCTAAGACAAACATAGGCTGAAAGTGCAGGGATGGAGAAAAAAGCAAGAGTAGCAGTATTTATATCAGGCAAAATAGACTTCAAAACAAAGAAAGTAATCAGAGACAAAGAAGGACATTACAAAATGATAAAGGGATCAGTCCAACAAGATGGTATAACAATTGTAAATATCTATACACCCAACATAGGAACACCTATTATATAAAATAAATACAAATAGACCTAAAGAGGGAAATAGATAGGAACAGAATCATATTAGGAGACTTTTTTTTTTTTGAGGGCATCTCTCATATTTGTTGATCAAATGGTTGTTAACAACAATAAAATTCTGTGTAGGGGAGTCAATGCTCAATGCACAATCATTAATCCACCCCCAGCCTAATTCTCATCAGTCTCCAATCTTCTGAAGCATAATGAACAAGTTCTTACCTGGTGAACAAATTCTTACATAGTGAATAAGTTCTTACATGGTGAACAGTACAAGGGCAGTCATCACAAAAACTTTCAGTTTTGATCACTCATTATGAACTATAAACAATCAGGTCAAATATGAATATTCATTTGATTTTTATACTTGATTTATATGTGAATCCCACATTTCTCCCTTTATTATTATTATTATTATTATTTTTAATAAAATGCTAAAGTGGTAGGCAGATGCAAGATAAAGGTAGAAAACATAGTTTAGTGTTGTAAGAGAGCAAATGTAGATGATCATGTGTGTGCCTGTAGACTATGTGCTAATCCAAGCTAGACAAGGGCATTAAAACATCCACAGATGCAGATTTCTATCAAAACAGCGGGGAGACTTTTAACACCCCACTTGCATCAATGGAGAGATTATCCAGACAGAAAATAAATAAGGAAACAGTGGCACTGAATGACACATTATATCAAATGAACTTAACAGATGTCTACAGAACATTCCACCCAAAAGCAGCAGGGTACACGTTTTTCTCAAGGGCACTGGAATGTTCTCCAGAATAGATCACATATTAGGATACAAAAAGAGTCTCAATTAATTAAAAAAGATTGATACTGTATCAAGCATCTTTTCAGATCACAGTGATATGAAATCAGTTACATAAAGAAAACAAACCCCACAAACACATGGAGGCTGAACAACTGCTTCTAAATAATAAATAGATCAATGAACAAATCAGAGAAGAAATCAAAGCATGGAGACAAATGAAAACAAAAATACAACAGTTCAAACTATATGGGATGCCACAAAAGTGATTCTAAGAGGTAAGTATATAGCAATTCAGGCCTACCTCAAGAAATGAGCAATCCCAAATAGTCTAAACTAACAACTAAGGAAGCTAGTAAAACACATGCACCCCTATGTTTATTGCAGCACTATTTACAATAGCCAAGAAATGGAAGCAACCTTAGTGTCCATCAGTAGATGAATGGATAAAGATGTGGTATATATATACAATGAAATATTATTTAGCCATAAGAAGAAAACAAATCCTACCATTTGCAACAACATGGATGGAGCTAGAGGGTATTATGCTCAGTGAAATAAGCCAGGTGGAGAAAGACAAGTACCAAAGGATTTTACTCATCTGTGGAGCATAAGAACAAAGAAAAAACTGAAGGAACAAAACAGCAAGAGACTCCCAGAACCCAAAAATGGACTAATAGTTGCCAAAGGGAAAGGGACTGGGGAGGGCAGGAGGGATTGGAGGGGGAAGGGGAATAGGGGCATTACAATTAGCACACATAACATGGGGAGGAGGGCATGGGGAAGGCAGTATTGCACAGAGAAGACAAGTAATGACCCTATAGCATCTTACTATGCTGATGGACAGTGACTGTAATGGGGTAGGGACTTGATAATGGGGGAACTCTAGTAATCACAGTGTTGCTCATTTGACTGTATAGTAATGATACAAAAAAAAAAGAAACAAGCTAGTGAAAGAAGAACAAGTGAAACCCAAAGTTAGTTGAGGGAAGACCATAATGAAAATCAGAGTGAAATAAATAAAATAGAGGAGAATAAACCATAGAAACAATGAAACCAAGAGCTGGTTTCTTGAGAAGGTAACAAAGCAGACAAACCTCTAGCCAGACTTACCAAGAAAAGGAGAGAGAGACCACAAGTAAAAAAAATAAAAAATAAAAAAAGACAACACAAAAAGACAACAAAAAAGACAACAGCCAACACAAAAAGTGAATTCTATGAAAAAAATATATACTAATAAATTGGATAACGTAGAAGAAATGGAAAAATTCCTAGAAAACTACCTCCTACAAAGGAGGAGGGACCCAGGAAGAACCAGAAAATCCGAACAGACCTAACACCTAATGAAATTGAAGTGGCAATCAAAAAACTCCCAACAAACAAAAATCAGAAAATTCAAAATACATCAAAAGGATATCATGACCAAGGGATATATTCCAGGGATGGAACAATATTCATAAATTGAATCAATGTGATATACCACATTAACAAAAGACAAGATAAAAACCATATGATTATCTCAATAGGTGCTTAAAAAACATTTGACAGAGGGAGCCAGGATGGCGGCGTGAGTAGAGCAGCGGAAATCTCCTCCCAAAACCACATATATACATGAAAATATAACAAAGACAACTCTTCCTGAAATAGAGACCAGAGGACACAGGACAACATCCAGACCACATTCACACCTGCGAGAACCCAGCGCCTCACGAAGGGGGTAAGATACAAGCCCTGGCCCGGCGGGACCCGAGCACCCCTCCCCCCGGCCCATGGCAGGTGGAGAGGAGTCAGAAGGGAGGGAAAGAGAGCCCAGGACTGCTGAACACCCAGCCCCAGGATTCTGGACCAGAGCGCAGACACAGTGCATGCGTGGGGTCCTGGGTACTAGGGAAACAGGGCAGCAGGACCAGTGAGCGGGTGCCTGAGGCTGACGCTGGAGAACAAAGAAACGGGAGTGGTTTTTTTTTTTTTGGCGAGTGCTTTTTGGAAGCCTTAAAGGGACAGGGACCCCAATACTAGGGAAACAGGGCAGCTAGACTGGTGAGCGGATGCCTGAGACCGGCGCCTGAAGACAAAGAAAATCGCACGTTTCTCCCTTTTTTTTTGGCGAGTGCTTTTTGGAAGGCTGAAAGGGACAGGGACCCCAATACTAGGGAAACAGGGCAGCAAGACCGGTGAGCGGGTGCCTGAGACTGGCGCCTGAGGACAAAGAAAATCGCACGTTTTTCCCTTTTTTTTTTTTGGCGAGTGCTTTTTGGAAGCCTTAAAGGGACAGGGACCCCAATACTAGGGAAACAGGGCAGCAAGACCGGTGAGCGGGTGCCTGAGACTGGCGCCTGAGGACAAAGAAAATCGCACGTTTTTCCCTTTTTTTTTTTTGGCGAGTGCTTTTTGGAAGCCTTAAAGGGACAGGGACCCCAATACTAGGGAAACAGGGCAGCAAGACCGGTGAGCGGGTGCCTGAGACTGGCACCTGAGGACAAAGAAAATCGCGCGTTTTTCCCTTTTTTTTTTTTTCTTTCGTTGTTCCTGTTGTTGTTTTGGTATGGAGAGTGCTTCTTGGAAGTCTTAAAGGGGCAGGACAGGACACTTAGCCCAGAGGCAGGGAATCTGGGGATCTCTGGGCACTCTAACCCCCTGGGCAACAGGGAGCACAGTGGCCCCTTACGGAGATAAATAGCCTCCCGGCCACTCCCCATCCAACGGGGCTCCACCATTTTGGAGGAACAGCCCCAGCCAGGCCACGCCCACAGCAACAGCTGAGACAAACTCCAAACCAACCCGGCAGGTAGCAGAAGCCCCGCCTGCGCACAGCTGCCAAGCATAAGCCACTAGAGGTCGCTATTCCCCCAGGAGAGGAAGGCCACAAACCAACAAGAAGGAAAGCTCCCCCAGCTGTCACTCGTACCAGCTCTGCAAACTATCTCTATCACCATGAAAAGGCAAAACTACAGGAAGACAAAGATCACAGAGACAACACCTGAGAAGGAGACAGACCTAACCAGTCTTCCTGAAAAAGAATTCAAAATAAAAATCATGAACATGCTGACAGAGATGCAGAGAAAAATGCAAGAGCAATGGGATGAGATGCAGAGAAAAATGCAAGCGCAATGGGGTGAGGTCCGGAGGGAGATCACAGATGTGAGGAAGGAGATCACAGAAGTGAAACAATCTCTGGAAGGATTTATAAGCAGAATGGATAAGATGCAAGAGGCCACAGAAGGAATAGAAACCAGAGAACAGGAACGCATAGAAGCTGACATAGAGAAAGATAAAAGGATCTCCAGGAATGAAACAACACTAAGAGAACTATGTGACCAATCCAAAAGGAATAATATTCATATAATAGGGGTAACAGAAGAAGAAGAAAGAGGAGAAGAGATAGAAAGTCTCTTTGAATAAATAATTGCTGAAAACTTCCCCAAACAGGGGGAGGAAATAATCGAACAGACCATGGAAATACACAGAACCCCCAACAGAATGGATCCAAGGAGGACAACACCAAGACACATAATAATTAAAATGGCAAGGATCAAGGACAAGGAAAGAGTTTTAAAGGCAGCTAGAGAGAAAAAGGTCACCTATAAAGGAAAACCCATCAGGCGAACATCAGACTTCTCAACAGAAAGCCTACAGGCCAGAAGAGAATGGCATGATATATTTAATGCAATGAAACAGAAGGGCCTTGAACCAAGGATACTGTATCCAGCACGACTATCATTTAAATATGATGGCGGGACTAAACAACTCCCAGACAAGCAAAAGCTGAGGGAATTTGCTTCCCACAAAGCACCTCTACAGTGCATCTTACAGGGACTGCTCTAGATGGGAGCACTCCTAAAAAGAGCACAGAACAAAACACAAAACATATGAAGAAGGGAGGAGGAGGAATAAGAAGGGAGAGAAGAAAAGACTCTCCAGACAGTGTATATAACAGCTCAATAAGTGAGCTAAGTTAGGCAGTAAGATACTAAAGAAGCTAACCTTGAACCTTTGGTAACCACGAATCTAAAGCCTGCAATGGCAATAAGTACATATCTCTCAATAGTCACCCTAAATGTAAATGGACTTAATGCACCAATCAAAAGACACAGAGTAATAGAATGGATAAAAAAGCAAAACCCATCTATATGCTGCTTACAAGAAACTCATCTCAAACCCAAAGACATGCACAGACTAAAAGTCAAGGGATGGAAAAACATATTTCAGGTAAACAACAGTGAGAAGAAAGCAGGGGTTGCAGTACTAATAGCAGACAAAATATACTTCAAAACAAAGAAAGTAAAAATAGATAAAGAAGGACACTACATAATGATAAAGGGCTCAGTCCAGCAAGAGGATATAACCATTCTAAACATATATGCACCCAACACAGGAGCACCAGCATTTGTGACACAAATACTAACAGAACTAAAAAGGGAAATAGACTGCAATGCATTCATTTTAGGAGACTTCAACACACCACTCACCCCAAAGGACAGATCCACCGGGCAGAAAATAAGTAAGGACATGGAGGTACTGAACAACACACTAGAACAGATGGACCTAATGGACATCTATAGAACTCTACATCCAAAAGTAACAGGAAATACATTCTTCTCAAGTGCACATGGAACATTCTCCAGAATAGACCACATACTAGCTCACAAAAAGAGCCTCAGTAAATTCCAAAATATTGAAATTCTACCAACCAGTTTTTCAGACCACAAAGGTATAAAACTAGATATAAATTCTTCAAAGAAAACAAAAAGGCTCACAACACATGGAGGCTTAACAACATGCTTCTAAATAATCAATGGATCAATGAACAAATCAAAATAGAGATAAGGAATATATAGAAACAAATAACAACAACAACACAAAGCCCCAACTTCTGTGGGATGCAGCGAAAGCAGTCTTAAGAGGAAAGTATATAGCGGTCCAGGCACACTTGAAGAAGGAAGAACAATCCCAAATGAATATTCTAACATCACAATTATCGAAACTGGAAAAAGAAGAACAAATGAGACCTAAAGTCAGCAGAAGGAGGGACATAATAAAGATCAGAGAAGAAATAAACAAAATTGAGAAGAATAAAACAATAGCAAAAATCAACGAAACCAAGAGCTGGTTCTTTGAGAAAATAAACAAAATAGATAAGCCTCTACCCAAACTTATTAAGAGAAAAAGAGAATCAACACAAATCAACAGCATCAGAAATGAGAACGGAATAATCACGACAGACTCCACAGAAATGCAAAGAATTATTAAAGACTACTATGAAAACCTATATGCCAACAAGCTGGAAAACCTAGAAGAAATGGACAACTTCCTAGAAAAATACAACCTCCTAAGACTGACCAAGGAAGAAACACAAAAGTTAAACAAACCAATTACGAGCAAAGAAATTGAAATGGTAATCAAAAAACTACCCAAGAACAAAACCCGGGGGGGGGATGGATGTACCTCGGAATTTTATCAGACACACAGAGAAGACGTGATACCCATTCTCCTTAAAGTGTTCCAAAAAATACAAGAAGCGGGAATACTCCCAAACTCATTCTATGAAGCCAACATCACCCTAATACCAAAACCAGGCAAAGACCCCACCAAAATAGAAAATTACAGACCAATATCCCTGATGAATGTAGATGCAAAAATACTCAATAAAATATTAGCAAACAGAATTCAACAGTATATCAAAAGGATCATACACCATGACCAAGTGGGATTCATCCCAGGGATGCAAGGATGGTACAACATTTGAAAATCCATCAACATCATCCACCACATCAACAAAAAGAAAGACAAAAACCACATGATCATCTCCATAGATGCTGAGAAAGCATTTGACAAAATTCTACATCCATTCATGATAAAAACTCTCAGCAAAATGGGAATAGAGGGCAAGTACCTCAACATAATAAAGGCCATCTATGGTAAACCCACAGCCAACATTATACTGAACAGCGAGAAGCTGAAAGCATTTCCTCTGAGATTGGGAACCAGACAGGGATGCCCACTCTCCCCACTGTTATTTAACATAGTACTGGAGGTCCTAGCCATGGCAATCAGACAAAACAAAGAAATAACAAGGAATCCAGATTGGTAAAGAAGAAGTTAAACTGTCACTATTTGCAGATGATATGATACTGTATATAAAAAACCCTAAAGACTCCACTCCAAAACTACTAGAACTGATATCGGAATACAGCAAAGTTGCAGGATACAAAATTAACAAACAGAAATCTGTAGCTTTCCTATACACTAACAATGAACCGAAAGAAAGACAAATCAGGAAAACAATTCCATTCAAAATTGCATCAAAAAGAATAAAATACCTAGGAATAAACCTAACCAAAGAAGTGAAAGACTTATACTCTGAAAACTACAAGTCACTCTTAAGAGAAATTAAAGGGGACACTAACAAATGGAAACTCATCCCATGCTCCTGGCTGGGAAGAATTAATATCGTCAAAATGGCCATCCTGCCCAAAGCAATATACAGATTTGATGCAATCCCTATCAAATTACCAGCAACATTCTTCAATGAACTGGAGCAAATAATTCAAAAATTCATATGGAAACACCAAAGACCCTGAATAGCCAAAGCAATCCTGAAAAAGAAGAATAAAGTAGGGGGGATCACAGTCCCCAACTTCAAGCTCTACTACAAAGCCATAGTAATCAAGACAATTTGGTACTGGTACAAGAACAGAGCCACAGACCAGTGGAACAGATTAGAGACTCCAGAAATTAACCCAAACATATACGGTCCATTAATATTTGATAAAGGAGCCATGGACATACAATGGCAAAATGACAGTCTCTTCAACAGATGGTGCTGGCAAAACTGGACAGCTACATGTAGGAGAATGAAACTGAACCATTGTCTAACCCCATATACAAAGGTAAACTCAAAATGGATCAAAGATCTGAATGTAAGTCATGAAACCATTAAACTCGTGGAAAAAAACATAGGCAAAAACCTCTCAGACATAAACATGAGTGACCTCTTCTTGAACATATCTCCCCGGGCAAGGAAATAACAGCAAAAATGAGCAAGTGGGACTACATTAAGCTGAAAAGCTTCTGTACAGTAAAAGACACCATCAATAGAACAAAAAGGAACCCTACAGTATGGGAGAATATATTTGAAAATGACAGATCCGATAAAGGCTTGATGTCCAGAATATATAAAGAGCTCACACGCCTCAACAAACAAAAACAAACAACCCAATTAAAAAATGGGCAGAGGAACTGAACAGACACTTCTCTAAAAAAGAAATACAGATGGCCAACAGACATATGAAAAGATGCTCCACATCGCTAATTATCAGAGAAATGCAAATTAAAACTACAATGAGGTATTCACCTCACTCCAGTAAGGATAGCTGCCATCCAAAAGACAAACAACAACAAATGTTGGCGAGGCTGTGGAGAAAGTGGAACCGTCCTACACTGCTGGTGGGAATGTAAATTAGTTCAACTATTGTGGAACGCAGTATGGAGGTGCATCAAAATGCTCCAAACAGACTTACCATTTGACCCAGGAATTCCACTCCTAGGAATTTACCCTAAGAATGCAGCAATGAAGTTTGAGAAAGACAGAAGCACCCCTATGTTTATCGCAGCGCTATTTGCAATAGCCAAGAATTGGAAGCAACCTAAATGTCCATCGGTAGATGAATGGATAAAGAAGATGTGGTACATATACACGATGGAATACTACTCAGCCATAAGAAGCAGAAAAATCCTACCATTTGCAGCAACATGGATGGAGCTGGAGAGTATTATGCTCAGTGAAATAAGCCAAGCGTTGAAAGAGAAATACCAAATGATTTCACTCATCTGAGGAGTATAAGAACAAAGGAAAAACTGAAGGAACAAAACAGCAGCGGAATTACAGAACCCAAAAATGGACTAACAGGTACCAAAGGGAAAGGAACTGGAGAGGAAGGGTAGGCAGGGAGGGATAAGGGGGGGGGTGGAAGAAGAAGAGGGGTGTTAAGATTAGCATGCATGGTGGGGAGGGAGAAAGGGGAGAGAGGGCTATACAACACAGAGAGGACAAGTAGTGATTCTACAACATTTTGCTATGCTGATGGACAGTAACTGTAATGTGGTTTTTAGGGGGGACCTGATATAGGGGAGAGCATAGTAAACATAGTATTCTGCATGTAAGTGTAGATTAAAGATTAAAAAAAAAAGAGAAAGAAAGAAAAGGGGGATTACTCCTTGATAGGATAAAACTATTGCTAAATCAAAGATGAACACATGCTTTAAATATCCTTAATGTTGATCACTTAAAGGGTGTCAGATGATCAGCTATGGAGATACTGTTTTCTGATAATATGCCTTTCTCTTAATAAAAAAGCAGCTCCTGTGTGCTGACCTCCAGTGAGTTCTACACAGTGGTATAGAGGGCATGTCAAAGTATGGGCAAAGGGTCTGTTTGTTTCTATGCAGAAGATCAAGGCTAGCTTGGCTACCCAGAAAATGAACTAAGATACGATATGAGGAGGAGCTTCCGGCATCAGCACTCTCTGGAGGACTCATGCCGGGGGATGATCATCAAAAAGCCTCCACAGGGATCCAGGCGAGGCTGCGGTTGTGGCTGCATCCACCGCACCGTTTCCTGGACTTGCCATTGGAATGAGGAGGGAGATGTCTAGGCTGGCATGTGCATACAGTGAGACAACAAATTTGACTGGATCTGTACTGTTGGAACTCAACCAGGAGTTGGGAGGGTTGCAAGTTGTAGCACTCCAAAATCTTACGACTATAGACTATCTACGGTTAAAAGAACATGTTGGATGTGAACAGATCCCAGAAATGGGTTGCTTTAATTTGTCTGATTTCTCTCAGACTGTTCAAGTTCAGTTGGACAATATCCATCATGTCATAGACAAATTTTCACAAATGCCTAGGGTGCCTAAATGGTTTTCTTGGCTTCACTGGAGATGGCTGGTATTTATAGATTTGCTTTGTTTATGTCACCATATTCCTCTTATGTTAATATGTGTGCGCAAGTTAGTTAGTAGTTTAAAACCTATACATGCTTAAGGTACTCTACAAGAAGATATGTCAAAGAAATAATCAATCCTCCCATGTTTTCTTCCATATGCTACCTCTATAGCTTTTCTTCTTCCTTCCTAATTACAACCCTTAAATAGAATTCGTGCCTCATATCGAATTTACCGAGTATCATAATTCCTCCAGGTGGTAAAGATACCTCGAGACAAGTGCTGGGCATAGAAGCCACAGGGCATAAATCTGCAAAGAAGTAAAAAGCTAACCTTTTCAAACAATATGGCTTCTCTCTCACTTACCAACTTTACATTTCCCTTTATGGCCCTGGAAGATGACTGGTTAGCCAGAGATGGGTAATATTCCTCAAGGGAGGAAAAACCTAAGACAGGCACAGTCGCAGGGGAGCCATCAGGTCAGAAATCAAGGAACAACAGTGGTGAAGCTTAGAACCTCACCCCCCCTGTTTTGAGAGAAAGCTTCTGCATCCGTGGATGTTTTATTGCCCTTGTCTAGCTCGGATTAGCACATAGTCTACAGGCACACACCTGATCATCTACAATTGCTCTCTTACAACACTAAACTATGTTTTCTAACTTTATCTTGCATCTACCTATCACTTCAGCATTTTATTAAAAATAAAAATAATAATAATAATAAAGGGAGAAATGTGGGATCCACATATAAATCAAGTATAAAAATCAAACAAATATTCATATTTGACCTGATTGTTTATAGTTCATAATGCGTGATCAAAACCGAAAGTTTCTGTGATGAATGCCCTCGTACTGTTCACCATGTAAGAACTTATTCACTATGTAAGAACTCGTTCGTTATGCTTTAGAAGTTTGGAGGCTGATGAGAATTAGGCTTGAGATGGATTAATGATTGTACATTGAGCATTGACCCCCCTATACAGAATTTTATTGTTGTTAACAACCATTTGATCAATAAATATGAGAGATGCCCTCTCAAAAAAAAACAAAAAGAAAAACATTTGACAAAATTTAGCATCTGTGATAAAAACTCTGAACAAAATGGGTATAGAAGGAAGATACCTCAACATAATAAAGGCCATATATGACAAACCCACAGCTAACATCATACTCAATGGCAAAAAGATGACAGCTTTTACTCTAAGATCAGGAACAAGGCAAGGCACTTTTACCACTTTTATTTAACATAGTACTGAAGTCCTAGCCAACAAGAAAAAGAGATTATAAGTGTCTGAATTGGTGAAGAAATAAAACTGTCACTATTTGACATGATCCTATATATAGAAAACCCTAAAGATACCACCAAAAAACTCTTGGAACCAATAACTGCATTCAGCAAAGTTGCAGGATACAAAATCAATGTACAAAAATCTGTTCTGTTCCTATTTACTAAGAATGAACTAGCAGAAAGAGAAATCAGGAAAACAATTCCATTTACAGTAGCATCAAAAAGAATACAATATCTAGGAGTAAACCTAACGAAGGAGGTGAAAGACCTGAAAACTATAACGCACTTATGAGAGAAATTAAAGACACAAAGAAATTGAAATCTATCCCATGCTCTTGGATAGGAAGAATTAATATTGTCAAAATGGCCATCCTGCCCAAAGCAATTTACATATTCAATGCAATACCAAAATACCAATGGCATTTTTCAATAAACTGGAGCAAATAATCCTAAATTTCATATGGAACCAAAAAAAGACCATGAATAGGCAAAGAAGTCTTCAGAAAGAATAAAGCTAAGGGTATATACTCCCTGATTTCAAGCTATACCTCAAAGCTACAGTAATCAAAACAGTATGATACTAGCCCAGGAAGAGACCCATAGATCAATGAAACAGAATAGAGATCCCAGATGTAAACGCATGCACATATGATCAGCTAATACATGACAAAGGAGCCATGAATATACAGTGGGGAAAAGAGAGTCTTGATAAATGGTGTTGGGAAAACAGGACAGCTACACGCAAGAGAATTAAGTTGGAATACTGTCTAACTGCATATACAAAAGTAAACTCAAATTGGATTAAAGACCTAAATATAAGACATGAAACTATAGAACTCTTAGGAGAAAGAAAACTTAGGCAAAATGTCTTGAACATCACAATGAGCAATTTTTTTCTGGACTTATCTGCCCAGACAAGGGAAACAAAAATGAACAAGTGGATCTGCATCAAACTAAAAAGCGTCTACACAGCAAAGGACACCATCAGCAGAACAAAAAGGCACCCTACAGTATGGGAGAATATATTCATAAATGACTCATCTAATAAAAGGTTAACATCCAAAATATATAAAGAACTCACACACCTCAACACCCAAAAAACAAGTAACCCAATTGAGAAATGGGTGAAGGACCTGAACAGACACTTTTCCAAAGAAGAAATACAAATGGCCAGCAGGCACATGAAAAGATGGTCCACATCACTAATTATCAGGGAAATGCAAATTAAAACCACAATGAGATATCACCTCACAGCAGTTAGGATGGCCACTATCCAAAAGACAAGAAATAACAAATGCTGGTGAGGATGCAGAGAAATGGGAACCCTCCTACACTGTTGGTGGGAATGTAAATTGGTGCAACTGTAGTGGAAAACAATATGGTGGTTTTTCAAAAAACTAAAAATTGAAATATCATCCAACTCAGTAATTCCACTTCTAGGAATTTAACCAAAGAAAACAAAATCTCTGATTTGAAAAGATTTTTGCAGCCCTATGTTTATTACCACACTGTTTACAATAGCCAAGATAATATGGAAGCAACCAAAGTGTCCATTAATAGATGAATGGATAAATAAGAGGTAGTACATATATGTATGCAATGGATTATTATTCAGCCATAAAAAAGAAAGAAATCCTGCTGTTTGCAGCAACATGGATGGACCTAGAGGATATTATGCTAAGTGAAATAAGCCAGCTAGAGAAAGACATACCATATGATTTCACTTATCTGTAAAATATAAAAACAAAACAGAATGAACAAAACATAGATACTGAGAAGTGACTGGTGGTTACCATGGGGAGCGATTGTGGGTGGTGGGTTGGGTAGGTGAGGGGGATAAAGAGGCACAAAATCTCAGTCATGAGTTGATCATGGGGATGAAAGGGCAGCATGAGGAGTATAGTCAGTGGTTATGTAACATCTTTCTATGTTGACAGATAGTTACTGCACTAATTGGGGTGAGGATTTAATAATGTGTGTAACTGCTGAATCACTCTATTGTATACTTGAAACCAATATAATATTGTATATCAGCTATACTTCAATAAAAAACTGAAGGTAAATTGTTTTAGGTTATTAATACCTTCAGAGGAATTTAAACTTAAATTTTACCTTAAAATATTCATGAACTGATGAACCAAGTTTTAGAATCTCTACTTTTCAGACCCCTACTCTGACTGTCATAGGTACTAAAGAAACTAAGGGAGGAAATTAACTCTAAGGCACCATCAATTGTAAGACACAGCATTATTTGTGTATACCTGTAAGAAAGGAAAGTGCTGTCAGTTAAGCACAATTTTTTTTTCTTAACTATCTATTTCAAGATACATTCCAATTTTACAGATATTAAGATGTAAGAAAGATACTATGTCCTAAAGTTGATGAAATATAGTATTTAGAAAGCTTCTAGCCCTCTCTTTGCCCAATGTATTCTATTATTCATATGTTCTATTTTCTCAATATTACTCTTCTGGGATGGCTCAAATCTCACCTTCATGAAGGCTGTCTAGATCCTTACCATAAGTTATATCAAGTTTCCTTTGAACATGTTTCTTATGCCTCTTTCAATTTTGAATATTTCTCCTTAATAGAGAATTAGAAGGAAAATAGGAGTTAAGTAGTTATGCTTTCTGTGCATCATCTGTTAGCATTATACCATCTGCCCCAAACAGTAGGCCTAAACCTTCTTTGCTCTCCATGTATTTTTTAAATCCATTTTATTGTTCTTAACATTTTCACCAGCCTCCGCTCATTCTGGGCTCTCAGTTTACTTACATGATTCTCCTTGTTTCACACCACTTTCTCATATTCATCCTTTTTTCACATGCCTTTTTTTTTAATTCATTTTTTTTAAACAAGCCTCTTAAAAATTCTGAACATATCGTAACATACCTTATACAACCATGTTGGATTCTTCATAAGATGCTATTTTCTTTTTTTTATCAGGCTAACTTTTTTTTATTATGTCAGAATTTCACATTTTAGAGACTTTTTCTTTTAAAAAAGATTCCTCCTATAATGATATAATTTCTGCTATGGCATCCTACAACCATTTTCTCTAAATTTGATTCACTTCCCTAAAGTATCATTTTTTTCCAGTATTCTTTTTTGCAACTGTTATGAACTCCAAGATGGCATGATTGTTTTCTCTCATGGGTTTCATTTCCACTTCACTATTTTATGCTTATCTGTCAGAAATAATTCCAAAAAAAGTAGTGTCTTTCATTATTTCTTCCAACTAATAAAGATAAAATGTCTCAAATGATAGTGACTTGTATTATGCTTTCCTGGGTAAGAATTCCAGCTGGTTTCTTGATAGTTGGTGGTCTCTATTGTTGTTGGACCACTGCATTGCCTCTTTGTGGAAATACTAAAGCATTCATTCATTTACCATGTTTATGGAAACAAATTGTATATCAGGGAGCAAACATGGCCTTGAGGATACAATGGTGAAGAAATTAGGCATAGTCTGTTTTCCTACAAACCTTATAACCTAGACAAATGAATTAATATATTCTACCCAGTAAGGTGGTACCTAGTATACTTCCACAATGAGATTGCTATTCAATTTTACTCCTACCCAAATGCTTCCAAATTTGTTTCAATCCTTAATTGACAAACAGGTTAATGCAATATTCTTTTCTCAAAATATTATTAAAAATTTTTACTGTGAAATATACATGCTATAAATTACATAAAACATATACACTTAAATTATTAAACTGTGAACACTCATGTAATCAAGAGTGTTCAGGTCAAGAAACAGGCAATTACCAGCATCCTAGAAGCCCCTCTTAGCCTCTTCCCAATTAATTATAACCACCTTTCTCTCCCCATAATAATCACTGTCTTGATTTATATGGTGACTACTTCCTACCTTTTCTGCATTGTTTTACCACCAAACTGTGTCACTGAGAATATAGTTTAATATAGTTTTTGAAAATTATATAAATTGAATTATACGGAATGCAGGCAGACCTCCTTTTATTGCATTCACTTGATTGTACTTTGCTGTTATTTTGTTTTTTTACAAATTTTGTGGCATCAAGGCAGTCTATCATTGCCATTTCCCAACAGCATTTGCTCATGCCATGTCTCTGTCTCATTTTACTAATTTTTTCGAGATTTCAAACTTTAATTATTATATTTGTTATGGTCATCAGTGATCTTTGATGTTACTGTTGTAATTGTTTGGGGTGCCACAAACCATACACATATAAGACTACAAAGTTACTTGCTTAATGTTGTATGTGTTCTAAGTGCGCCACTTCCTGGCTATTCCTCTGTCTCTCTCCCTCTCCTTGGACCTCCCTGTTCCCAGAAACACAATAATATTGAAATTAGACAAGTTAATAACCCTGCAGGGCCCCTCTGTGTTCAAGTAAGAGGAAGAGTCTCACATCTCTCACTTTCAATCAAAAGCTAGAAACGATTAAGCTTAGTGAGGAAAGCATGTTGAAAGCCAAGACAGGCCAAAAGCTCGTTCTCTAGCACCAAGTAGCCAAGTTGTGAATGCAATGGAAAAGTTCTTGAAGGAAATAAGAAGTGCTATTCCAATGAACACACAAATGATAAGAAAGCAAAATCATCTTATTGCTGATATGGAGAAAGTTTTAATAGTCTGGATAGAAGATGAACTAGTTACAACATTCCCTTAAGCCAAAGCCTAACCCAGAACAAGGCCCTACTTCTCTTCAATTGTGTGATGGCTGAGAGAGGTGAGGAACCTGCAGCAGAAAAATCTGAAACTAGCAGGTTGGTTCATGAGGTAAAGGGAGGAAGTCATCTCCATAACATAAAAGTGCTGGTGAAACAGCAAGTGCTAATGGAGAAGCTGCAGCAAGTTATCCAGAAGATCTCACTAAGATAACTAACAAAGGTGGCTAACTAAACAACAGATTTTCACTGTAGATAATACAGGCTTCTATTGGAAGAAGATGCCATCTAGGACCTTCATAGCTGGAGAGGAGAAGTCAATACCTGAGTTCAAAGCTTCCAAGGATAGGCTGACTTTCTTGTTAGGAGCTAGTTTAGTTGATGACTTTAAGTTGAAACCAGGGCTCATTTGCAATTCTGAAAATCCTAAGTCCCTTCATAATTGTGCTAATTTACTCTGCCTGTGCTCTATATATGGAACAACAAAGTCTGGATGATAGCACATGTGTTTATGTCACAGTTTACTGAATATTTTAGGTTTACTATTGAGATCTGCTCCAAAAAAAAGATTCCTTTCAAAATATAACTGCTCATTGAAAATGCAACAGAGCTCTGATAGAGATATACCACAAGATTTCATGCTTGTTAATATAGCATCCATTTTGTAGATCAAGGAGTAATTTCAGCTTTTGGTCTTATTTAAGAAATACACTGTTAACATTTATAGCTGCCATAGATTGTGATTCCTCTGATGGATCTGAGCAAAGTAAATTAAAAAACTTCTTGGAAGTATTTATCATTCTAGATGCCAGGAAGAATATTTGTGATTCATGGGAAGAGGTCAAAATATTAAGATTAACAGAATATGGAAGAACTTGATTCCAAACCTCATGTATGACATTGAGGGGTTCAAGACTTCAGTGGAGGAAGTAACTGCAGATGCTGTGGAAATAACAGAAGAAACAGATTTAGAAGTAGACGTGTGACTGAATTGCTCTAATCTCATGATAAAACTTTAACAGATGAGGTGTTACTCCTTATGGAAGAACAAAGAAAGTGATTTCTAGAGATGGAATCTACTCCTGGTTGAAGATGCTGGGAAAGTTGTTGAAATGACAACAAATGATTTAGAATATTACATAAACTTAGCTGATACTGCAGCAGCGGGGTTTGAGAGAACTGACTCCAATTTTGAAAGAAGTTCTGCTGTGGGTAAAATGCTATCCAGCAGCATCATACTACAAAGAAATCGTTTGAGAAAGGAAAGGTCAATCCATGTGGCAGACTTCACTGTTGTCTTAAGAAATTGCCTCTCCACTCTTCAGCAACAACCACCCTAATCAGTCAGCTACTGTCAATATCAAGCCAAGACCCTCCAACCAGCAAAAAGATTATGACTTGCTAAAAGCTCACATAATGGTTAGCATTTTTTAACAATAAACTTTTTAAATTAAGGCATGTACATTGGTTTTTTAATGCTATTGCATACCTAATAGACTACAGTATAGTGTATAAATAACTTCTATATGCACTGGGAAATAAAAAAATTCACTTAATTTGCTTTACTGCAGTTCTTTATCTGGAACCAAACCCACAATATTTCCAAGGAATGCCTGTGTATCGTTTGTGTCTGGCTTGAGATTTACCTATGTTGCTGTATGTAGTAGTAGTTCATTCATTTTCATTCTGAGTTTACCTGCTGTATTCATTTTACTGTTGATGAACGTGGGTCATTCTCATTTTCTGTTACAAATGCTATTAACAATTCTTGTATATTTTTACGGGTATACATGTGCATAAAATTCTCCCTGAGTACATTCTCAGGACAGGAATTGCTGATTCATCATGCATCCTTATTTTCAACTTTAGTAGATATATTAAACTATTTTCCAAAATATTTGTACTAATTGAATACTCCTCCCAGCAGTGAACACAAGTTCCTGTAGGTGATACATCCTCACCATACTTATTAAAGTCGGGCTTTAATTTTAGCTGTTCTAGTGGGTAACTAATTATGGTTTAATTTATACTTATCTTATTATTAGTGAGATTGAGTAACTCTTTATTCATTTATGAAAA
This sequence comes from Manis javanica, assembly GCF_040802235.1. Taxonomy (NCBI): domain Eukaryota; kingdom Metazoa; phylum Chordata; class Mammalia; order Pholidota; family Manidae; genus Manis; species Manis javanica. The sequence continues at coordinate 30,512,406 of NC_133157.1, read as the reverse complement.
GTGTCCATTTAATTTTCTTGCCCTCATTTTTACAGATTGTCTTTCTCTTATTAATCCATAAGAGCTCTTTATCTCTTCTGCCTCTAATTTTTATCAGTGTATGTGTTGGAATTACCTTCCATTCAGTGGCTATCCTTAGTTATGTCCTTTGATGACTGGAAGTTTGTTTAATTTAATATAGTCAAGGTTATCAACCTTTTATGGTTGGTGTTTTTTGTTCCACATTTAAAATCTTTCCTACCTCAACATAATGAAAATACTCTTCTGTCATTTTGCCTATCACATTTAAGTATACTTCTGATTTTTTATAGTGTATGGTGTGGGGTAGTGATTCCAGTTTTATTTTTTCCCATATGGATACCCAAATGGCTAAGCACCATGTTTTGGAAAGATCATGTTTCTCAGCACTGCCCTACAGTGGCACCTTTGTCAGGAAATCCAGTGCATATATGTTTGGGTTGTTTCCAGGCTATTAGTTTCATTGGTGTATTGTTCTGTTCTTACACCAGTACCACACTGTCTTAATTATAGCTTTATTATCAATCAGTCAATATCTAATAGAGGAAAGCTAGTCTCAGCCCTGTAATGTATTTCTATATATATTTTAGAATCAGCTTGTCAAGTCCTACCATATGAAACAACCTTTTTCAAATTTATTCTAATTTATTGAATCTACAAGTTACCAAATCTATAGATTTAAATTTTATTTTATTTTAATTACTAGATATTGAATCTATACACTAGATTTTTTAAATCTGTTCATCTATGGATGTCTATCAAATGACTTCTTTGCAACACTGAGTCCTCCAATCCATGAATTTGTTCTATCCATTGATTTATTATTATTATTATTATTATCATTATTATTATTATTATTATTTTATATTATGCTGGATATAAATTGCTGACATTTTCCTTAGGATTTTTTGAATCTTGTTCACAAGTGTGTGAGACTGATCTGAATTTTTCTTTTTACTTACTCCCCTTGTTGAGTTTTGATATCAAGTTTTGCTGTCATAAAATGAGTTCAAGAATGTTTTTTTCTGTCCTCTTTAAGAATTAGTGTAATTTCGTTTCACTCTTTGGAAGAGTTGGCCGATGAAGCCATCTATGCTAGGTTTTTGTATGGTGTTGGTTTTGTCTATGTGTGTGGGGAGGTGCGAAATTTCAAAATGCACATTCAATTTTTAATAGTTTATGTCTATACAGATTTCTATTCTTGTCAGTTTTGGTAAATTAAAGTTTTCCAGGGATTTAACCATTTCATCTGACTTTTCTCATTTATTGACATAAGTGTGTTCCTAATATTCTCTTTCTGTCTTTTTAATGTCTGAAAGATCAGTATTAATGTCCACTTTTTTTTCATTTCAGTTTTTGGTTATTTGTACCTTCTTTATTTTTTTAAAACTACTTCACAGTGAAGTTAACCAATTTTATTAGTCTTCCAAAAATCAGCTTTTGGCTTTTTCAAACTATTATATATTCATTTCTTCCATTTCATGAAATTTATGTCCACATCTTTATTAGTTTCTCTTTTAAGTATCTTTCTTCATTTCCAGACATGTAGCATTTGTAGGTGTATTTTTGTGAATGATTTCAAGTTCAGTTTTACTATGATCAGAGTACATGGTCTGTATGCTGTCATTGTTTTCAACATTAAAAAAAACGTCATTTCAACATTCAAAAATTGTTGAAACTTATTTTAAGACTCAGTATATAATCCATTTTTGTAAATGTTTGTTGTGGGTTTTTCAAAGATGTATATACTCAAATTGTTGGGTACAATGTTTTATACAATGCCTAATACAAACTTGTGTTAATATTATTGTTCAAAGTCTATATCTTACTTGTGTCCTTTTGTCCATTTGTTCTATCAATAATTGGAAGATATTAAAATTTGTATTTGTGTTTTTGCTTATTTCTCTTTGTCAATTTTTGCATTATCTAAGTTGTGGTTATGTTATTAGGCACGCCTGACTTTAGGATTACATATTCCCGGTGAAGATATTACTATTATAAAGTGATTTTCTTTACTTCTAGTAATGTGGCTTTAACGTCTCTTTTTCCGATAATTCTATTGCTACATCAGGTTTTCTTTGGGGGTGTGGTGTTAGGCTTACATAGTTTATCATCCTCTGAACCATTTGTCCTTATGTTTTAGATGTTTTTCTTGATTTTTATAATTTTTCAGTCTGCTAATCTTGATCTTTTAACTGGAACATGTATTTCATTTATATTTAATGTAATTGTTAATATATTTAGGTTTAAATTTTTCACTCTGTTGTCTGCTTTCCACTTCTTCCACATATTCTTTGTTCCTTTTCATCTCCCTTTTCACCTTTTGGACTGATATTTTTTATATTGTTCTCTGTTAGTTTTGGAATGATATACTCTTTTACTAGCAGTTATAACATATATCCATAAATAATAGAGGTTATACAGGTACCTTGGAATAGTTTAGTTCTATGTGTGCCTCATATTTTTTATGCATTTTATATAGGTAATGTATTAATACAAATGCTAAATATATTGTATTAATTTTATATATATTTAGTATAAATGCTATTTTTATATATTTTAATACATGCTTTTGTATATAAATTATAAACTTAATTTATGTATTTTAATTCAATTTAGATAATATAATTATGTATATAATTTTATTTTATATTTTAATATTTATATATTTGATTTAATATATACTTTAATATAAATTTTGTGTCTTTTCATTGTAATTTATAATTAATGTTTTGATTTTAATATGTAATATATATTTAATTTGTATATTTTAATTTTAATGTATTTTAAATATATATTTCTATTTAATATATTTTTAATATATATTTCTATTTAATATATATATAAAATCTTCAAGACATCATTATTACTATTACTGTTTTAGTATAATTATTGGTTATCTAGATTTATCCACACTTTTACTTTCTGCATCTCCAAATATGAAATATGCTGGTAACATATTTCCTCAGTTTTTTTTTTTTTTTTTTTTTGTTAAAATTGTCTTTATTTTGTGGTTGGTCTTGAAGGATATTTTTGTTGAGTATAGAACTTTATATGGACAGCAATTTTTTTTCCATACTTTGAATATATCATTCTATTGTCTTCTGGCTTTCATGGTTGCTCTGAGGACTCATAGTTTTACTCTTTATTTCTCTGGTCTTTATTCTGGTCTCCTGGGGGCAGTGCCACATTTCTTCCCCCCCCTCTTCAAGGTTTATTTGTTGTTTTGTTGGTATGACACTTGTTTGCATGTAGATGTTGTTTTTACATTATATGGCAATATACATTATTCTGATACATATAGTACATAAAAGAAGATCCTTTAGAACAGTTACGCATAATAGAAGCAATGTTGGCTTTGTACATTGGTTCTCAGGGTATGATTGATTGGAGGGAAAAAAAAGTTGAACTAGGTATATTGGATGAAGGAACCAGAAGTTATATAACACACAATAAATATACATCTGGTTTGAAGGGCAACTACACCATGTGCAATATTGGCAGTGTACCTCTAAGATGGTGGAAGTATTTTGCAAGAAATTGTATTGTCTGTAGCTCCTTTTGAGACATCTTTCTCCCTCACCCCCATTTCTCTTTTTTGGGTAGTGTATTTTTTTATTTACTCCAAGGATTTGTTGACATTCTTGAATCTGTGGATTTATGTGTTGCTCAGTTTTTGGAAAATTCTCAGTCATTATTCAATGTATTTCCTTCTAGGACTCTAAATATATGTGTATCGTACATTTTTAAAAATTATATCCTCTTTGTCTGCATTTCTTTTTGCTGTGTTTCTTTTTTACATAGTTTTATATAGTTTCTTCATATCTACTTTGCAGCTTACTGTATCTTTCCTGAGTTGGTCTAATATTCAACTAAATGAATTTATTAAAGGTTTTTCCTTTATACACCTTAAATGATGAAATATTCATTCTTTTTAAAAATCTGTATTTTGATTTTGATTTTTATGGTTTCCAGTTGCCCACTTAACTTTCAAGCTTTATTTTTATATCTTTGAACAAAATAGCCATTGTTTTAGGTTACATTTGCTATCGGTTGTCCCTTTGAATGTTTCTATTGTCTGTTGTTTATGCTGTTCCTTCTTCGTGTCATATATGTCCTCATATACTTGATTGTCTTTGGTGGACATTATATTTGAAAATTATTTATAGAAATTATTTGAAGCTAAGGATTCTTTCTTCTCTTTCTTTGTTATCCTTCTTCAGAGAGGATTTTCATTTGCTTTCTCTCAGCCCTGGGGTACTAACTTTCCAAGGTTTTCTTTATACAATTTCAGGGACTAAGGTTTTTATGAGCTGGAAGCCAAACTACAGTTCATAGGAGGTCTGATTTATCTCAGGATCATCTGTGTTGTTAGGGGGCAGATTTTTAAGATTTCAATCCAAAGCACCATTGTGCTTATATTATCAGGCCCTGGCATTGACTAATTCCCTGAGATTTGTTTAGGCTGTCAACACTTTGGTGAGCAAATCCCTTCAAGCAGATCTGACCATGAGGTCAGGACTCACCTCTCTGAATTTCCTTCTTTTCCCAATTTTTTTACTATAAATATCTTAATATCTTTTTGCCTTCTGATGCTTTTGACTTTTTTCTTTTGTTTTTTTTTGTATTTTATTGTTTGTTTTCAGCTTTTTAATTAATCATTGGTAAGTGGGTAGTTTGAATTATCTAATCTATACCAAGAAGCAGAAACACCTACCCTGTATGCTTCACGTATGGTTTTACCATCCTGATTCTTTTATTTGACTTCAGAGAGACTTTATAACTGTGCTGTTCAATATGGTAGCCCCTAGCCATGTGTAATTGTTGAGCCATTAAAAATTTCACATTAAGATGTGCTGTGAATCTAAAATAAATGCCAGATTTCTAATACTTACTGAAATAAAAGAATGTAAATATTTCACCAATAATTTTTATATCAGTTACATGTTGAAATTATATTTTGGATGTACTGAGATAAATATATTATTAAAATTTATTTACTTGTTTCTTTTTACTTTTTAATGTAACTATTAGAAAATTAAAAATTACATATATGCTTGCATTTATTTCTGTCAGATGGGAAACTCTACAGTAAAATTGTTGAGAACACACACTGAGTACCCTGGATTTGATTGCTAGATTTACTTTTTACTAGATGTGCAATCCTAAGCTATTTTATTTTTTAATTGTTTGATTGTTTTATTTGTTTTATTATTTACATTATTTATATTAAAATATCATTGATATACATTCTTCTGAAGGTGTCACATGAAAAACAATGTGGTTACTACATTCACCCATATTATCGAGCCCCCCCCACACCCCTTTGCAGTCACTGTCTATCGGTGTAGTAAGATGCCAAAGAGTCACTACTTGTCTTCTTTGTGTTACACTGTCCTCCCCATGATTCCCCCGACACCATGTGTATTTATCATAATAACCCTCAATCCCCTTCTACCTCCCTCCCCATCTATCCTCCCACTCCCCTCCCCTTTGGTAACCATTAGTCCCTTCTTGGAGGCTGTGTGTCCATTGTTTTGTTCCTCCAGTTTTGCTTCATTGTTATACTCCACAAATGAGGGAAATCTTTGGTATTTGTCTTTCTCTGCCTGACTTTTCTCACTGAGCATAATACCCTTTAGCTCCATCCCGTGTTCTTGCAAATGGTAGGATTTGTTTCTTTCTTATGGCTGAATAGTATTCCATTGTGTATATGTATCACATCTTCTTTATCCATTCATCTACTGATGGACACAGGTTGCTTCCTCAGCTTGGATATTATAAATAGTGCTGCAATAAATGTAGGGGTGCATATGTCTTTTTGAATCTGAGAACTTGTTTTCTTTGGGTTAATTCCTAGGAGTGGAATTCCTGGGTCAAATGATATTTCTACTTTTAATTTTTTGAGGAACCTCCTTATTGCTTTCCACAATGGTTGAACTAGTTTACATTCCCATCAGCAGTTTAGAAGCGTTCCCCTTTCTTGGTGTTCTTGCCAGCATTTGTTGTTCCTAGTCTTTTCAGTATTGGCCATCCTAACTGGTATGAGATGATACCTCATTGTGGTTTTAATTTGCATTTCCCTGATAATTAGCGATGTGGAGCATCTTTTCATGTGCCTGTTGGTCATCTGTACTTCTTCTTTGGAAAATTGCCTTTTCATATCCTCTGCCCATTTTTTAATCAGGTTATTTGCTTTTTGGGTGTTGAGGCATGTGAGTTCATTATATATTTTGGATGTTTACCCCTTGTCGGATATGTCATTTCCAAGTGTATTCTCCAATACTGTAGAGTGCCTTTTTTATTCTTCTGATGGTTTCCTTTGCTGTACAGAAGCTTTTTAGCTTGATGATGTCCCATTTGTTCATTTTTGCTTTTGTTCCCCTTGCACATTTGTTCATTTTTGCTTTTGTTTCTCTTGCTTGAGGAGATGCATTCAGGAAAAAGTTACTCATGTTTATATTCAAAAATTTTTTGCCTATGTTTTCTTCTAAGAGTTTTATGCTTTCATGACTTACATTCAGGTCTTCGATCCATTTCAAGTTTACTTTTTTATATGGGGTTAGACAATAATCCAATTTCATTCTCTTACATGTAGCTGTCCAGTTTTGCCAACACCAGTTGTTGAAGAGGCTGTCATTTTCCCATTGTATGTCCATGGCTCATTTATTGTGTATTGACTGACCATATGTGCTTGGGTTTATATCTGGGCTCTCTAGTCTGCTCCATTGGTTTATGGGTCTGTTCTTGTGCAGGTACCAAATTGTCTTTATTACTGTGGCTTTGTTGTAGAGCTTGAAGTTGGGGAGTATAATCCCCCCAGCTTTATTATTCTTTTTCACGATTGTTTTGGCTATTCAGAGTCTTTTGTAGTTCCATATGAATTTTACAACTATTTTTCTAGTTCGCTGATGAATGCTGTCAGTATTTTGATAGGGATTGCATTGAATCTGTAGATTGCTTTAGGCAGAATGGCCATTTTGACTATATCAATTCTCCCTATCCATGAGCAGGGGATGTATTTCCATTTATTGGTATCTTCTTTAATTTCTCTCATGATAATCTTGGAGTTTTCAGGGTATAGGTCTTTCACTTCCTTGGTTAGATTTAGTCCTAGGTACTTTATTCTTTTTGATGCAATTGTGAATGGAATTTTTTCCCCTGCTTTCTCTTTCTGCTAGTTCATCATTCATCATTAGTGCATAGGAATACCATAGATTTCTGTGTATTAATTTATATCCTGCAACTTTGCTGAATTCAGATATTAGATCTAGTAGTTTTGGAGTGGATTCCTTAGGGTTTTTTATGTACGATATCATGTCATCTGCAAACAGTGACAGTTAAACTTCTTCCTTCCCAATCTGGATGCTTTTATTTCTTTGTTTTGTCTGATTGCCCTGGCTCGTACCTCTAGAACTATGTTGAATAAAAGTGGGGAGAGTGAGCATCCTTGTCTTGTTCCCAATCTTAAAGGAAAAGCTTTCAGCTTCTTGCTGTTAAGTATGATATTGGTTGTGGGTTCGTCATATATGGCCTTTATTACGTTAAGGTACTTACCTTCTATACCCATTTTGTTGAGAGTTTTTATCATGAATGGATGTTGAATTTTGTTGAATGCTTTTACAGCATCTGTGTAGATGATCATGTGGTTTTTGTCCTTCTTTTTGTTGATGTGGTGGATGATGTTAATGGATTTTTGAATATTGTCCCATCCCTGAATCCCTGTAATAAATCCTACTTGATTATGATGGATGATCTTTTTGATGTATTTTTAAATTTGGTTTGCTAATATTTTGTTGAGCATTTTTTGCATCTATGTTCATCAGAGATGTTTGTAATTTTCATTTTTTATGGTGTATTTGCCTGGTTTTAGTATTAGAGTGATGTTGGCCTTAGAAAATGACTTTGAAATTATTCCCTCCTCTTCTACTTTTTGGAAAATTTTACAGAGAATGGGTATTAGGTATTCACTAAATGTTTGATAAAATTCAGTGGTGAAGCCATCTGGTCCAGGAATTTTGTTCTTTCATAGTTTTTTGATTACCAGTTCAATGTCATTGCTGGTAATTGGTCTGTTCAGATTTTCTGTTTCTTCCTGGGTCAGCCTTGGAAGTTTTCTACAAAGTTGTCCATTTCTTCTAGGTTATCCAGTTTGTTAACATTTAATTTTTCATAGTATTCTCTACTAATTCTTTGTATTTCTGTGGTATCCTTAGTGATATTTCAATTCTCATTTCTGGTTCTGTTTATGTGTGTAAAGTATCTTTTTTATGGTAAGTCTGGCTGGGGTTTTATCTATATTTGTTTATTTTTTCAAAGAACCAGCTCCTGCTTTCACTGGTTCTTTCTGGTATTTTATTCTTCTTAATTTTATTTATGTCTGCTCTAATCTTTATTATGTCCCTCCTTCTAGTGACTTTGGGCCTCATTTGTTCTTTTTTTTCTAGTTTCGTTAATTGTGAGTTTAGACTGTTCATATGGGATTGTTCTTCTTTCCTCCGGTAGGCCTGTATTGCAACAGACTTCCCTCTTAACATGGCCTTCACTGCATCCCACAGATTTTGTGGTGAGTTATTGTTGTCTTTTGTCTCCATACATTGCTTGAGCTTTGTTTTTATTTGGTCATTGATCCATTCAGGAGCATGTTGTTACGCCTCCTTGTGTTTGTGCGCTTTTTTGTTTTCTTTGCATAATTTATTTCTATTTCATACCTTTGTGGTCTGAGAAGCTGGTTGGAACAATTTCAGTCTTTTTGAATTTACTGAGGCTCTTTTTGTGTCCTACTATATGATCTATTCTTGTAAATGTCCTGTGTGCACTGAGAAGAATGTGTATCCTGCTGCTTTTGGGTGGAGTGTTTGGTAGATGTCTGTTAGGTCCATCTATTCTAATGTGTTGTTCAGTGCCTCTGTCTCCTTACTTATTTTCTGTCTCGTTGATCTGTCCTTTGGAGTGAGTGATGTATTGAAGTCTCCTAAAATGAATGCATTGCATTCTATTTCCCCCTTCAATTCTGCTAGTATTTGTTTCACATATGTAGGTCCTCCTTTCTTGGGTACATAGATATTTATAATGGTTATATCTTCTTCTTGGGTTGACCCCTTTATGATTGTGTAATGTCCTTCTTTGTCTCTTGTGACTTTCTTTGTTTTGAAGTCTATTTTGTCTGATACAAGTACTTCAACTCCTGCTTTTTTCTCCCTATTAGTTGCATGAAGTATCTTTTTCCATCCCTTCACTTTTAGTCTGTGTATGTCTTTGGGTTTGAATTGAGTCTCTTGTAGGCAGCGGATAGATGGGTCTTGTTTTTTTTATCCATTCAGTGACTCTGTCTCTTCTGATTGGTCCTTTCAGACCATTTACATTTAGGGTGATTGTCAATAGGTATGTACTTATTGCTATTGCAGGTTTTAGATTCATGGTTACCAAAGGTTCAACAGTAATTCCTTTACCTAACTGTAATTTAACTCACTTAGTATGCTATTACAAACACAATCTAATGGGGTTTTTTCCCTCCTTTTTCTTCTTCCTCCATTCTTTATATATAATAGGTATCATATTCTGTACTCTTTGTCTATCCTTTGACTGACTTTGGGGGTAGGTGATTTGATTTTGCATCTTCTTAGTAATTAATTGTTATGCTTTGTTTTCTGTGGTTGTATTACCTCTGGTGACAGCTGTTTAGTCTTAGGAACACTTACATCTATAGCAGTCCCTCCAAAATACACTGTAGAGATGGCTTGTGGGAGGTAAATTCTGTCAGCTTTTGCTTATCTGGAAATTGTTTAATCCCTTCTTCAAATTTAAATGATAATCATTCCAGGTAGAGTAATCTTAGTTTGAGGTCCTTCTGTTATATTGCATTAAATATATCATGCCCTCCTTTATGGCCCGTAAGGTTTCAGTTAAGAAATCCAATGATAGCCTAAAGAATTTTCCTTTGTATGTGATCTAATTTCTCTCTCTGGCTGCTTTTAATAGTCTGTCCTTATCCTTGATCTTTACCATTTTAATTATTATACGTCTTGGTGTTCTCTTCCTTGGGTCCCTTGTGTTGTGATATCTGTGTACCTCCATGGCCTGAGAGACTATCTCCTTCCCCAGATTGAGGAAGTTTTCAGCAATTACCTCCTCAAAAACACTTTCTATCCCTTTTTCTCTCTTCTTCTTCTTCTGGTACCCCTATAATGCAAATATTGTTCTGTTTGGATTGGTTACACAGTTCTCTAAATATTCTTACATTCCTAGAGTTCCTCTTTTCTCTCTGTTCCTCAGCTTCTTTGTATTCCTCTTCTCTAATTTCTATTCCATTTACCATCTCCTCTACTTTATCCAATTTTATAAATCCCTCCATTGTATGTTTCATTTCAGATATTATATTCCTTAATGATTGAATCTCACTCTTGAATTCTTCCCTGAGTTTTTTAATACTTTTCTGTACCTCCATGAGCATGTTTATCATTTTTATTTTGAAATGTCTTTCAGGAAGATTGGTGAGTTCAGTTGCACTTGGTCCTTTTTCTAATGTTTCTGGGATTTTAGTTTGAACCAGGTTCCTTTGAAGTTTCATGTTTATATGTGGCATTCTCTAGTTCCCAGAACTTCTACTGTCTGGAGCTGCTCAGCCCCTGGAGCGATTTCGCAGGTCACAAGAGTGGTGCTCGTGCCTGGGGGAAGGACAGAGCTGTTTCCTGCTTCCTGGCTGCTGTGCCTGTCTCCACTGCCAGAGCCAGTGGGCTGAACACACAGGCGGAAGCCTCTATGCTTTGTATTTTTAGCTGCTGTGGGTGGGGCCTCCCTCTGTCTGGCCTGATGCTAGGGCAGGGGCTGCTGGTTTGCAAGCCGGTGGCAGCTGGCTGGGAGGAAGGTTCAGCAGTCTGCATAGCATGGTGGGGAGCCCTGGAGCTGCATAGCAGCCAGGGCAGTGGAGCGCCTGAAGCTCCTGAAAGTTCCCAATCTGCTGGGCATAGTTTGCCTGGACAGTTTTGTCCACCTGTCCTTTCTCCTGAGCATCAAGCTCTATGCAGTCCTTTCTCCTTTAGCATCCCTCTCACTATTAGGAGGTCTCTCAGCCTGCCCTCCTTTCTTTTGTCCCAGTGTGGCCAGATGTGGCTCCATATTTTCCACAAGCAGCTGAAATCTCAGTCTCTCCAGGTATTCTGCCTGTCTTAGCTTTCCAGCCCCACTAATCTCTAGAGTACCATGCAATGTAGGTTTGTGCTCCCAGAGCAGATCTCCAGCGCTTGGTGTTCAGCAGTCCTAGGCCTCCACCCACTCCCTGCTCCATTTATCTTCCTCCCATGGGGTGCTGGGGTGGGGGAAGGGCTTGAGTCCTGCCAGATCATGTCTTTGGTATGTTATCCTGTTCCGTGAGGTCTGTTCTTTTCTCCAGGTGTATGTAGTGTGTCGCAGACTTCTTTCCTGTTGCTCTTTCAGGATTAGTTGTATTAATTATATTTTCCTGTTATATGTGGTTTGAGGAGGAGACCTCTTTCTCATGTCTCCCGCCACTGCCTTTCTCTAGGCTATTTTCTTAATAATCCTGCTTTAATTTTCTCTTCTGTAATATGAAAATAATAGTAATATCCATTTCAAAAATAAGTTTTAAAGGTAAAGGAATATAGAGAAGGTAAAGCACTTAGCACAATGGACAACTTACAGAAAGTGTTGATAATAAATTAGCCATTGTTTTTTGTGTATAGTATCAGATTTTATAGTTCAGTGGATATTTTCTTTCTTTCCCTTAACATTTTCACCTTCACCCACAGTAAAATATTTCTTAGATAGATATTATATATGACTAGGGACATAAATACATACAAATTCTGTAAGAGAGGAAGAATATGTCACAGGGAAAATGCTCAATAGCTGTAGACATTTATTAATGCTTCTCCAAGATAATATTGCTTAAAGTATCTCTCTGGACTATGTGGCAACTACTTCACAACTGTGATCCTGAAAGGAATCACATAGCCAATAGATGGTGGTGGGTTGGAAACAGTATTGTTCCAGTACTTGAGAACTGTAGTCTCTTCTACTTTATCTAATCTTCTTATAAATCCCTAATTCTAAGCTCTAGTCCTAATTCTGCCACTGTATTCATCTGGACTCCAATTTCCTTATTTAAAATTATGAGGTTGGGTTAGGTGGTCACATAAGCCCTTTAGAGTTCTATTACTTTTACATACTAATACTTTCATGTCGCATATTTTTAGTCTATAGTACAGTATCCTTAGGTTTTCCAGTTCACATTGAAATGGTAAGAGTGGACATAGGTTAAAGGAAGTGTAGAGTCATGATAGGATAGAGCCACAACTTTTTGATTCACCCAGAAAAACTTACAAGATGCTTTAGGTTGTAGCTAAACAACTTTTTCAGAATCATTTTTAATTTAACTATAATAAAATGGATACCTCAGAGTGTATTAAGGTACCGCATGGATAGGATTATGATTATGGTTAAAAGGAAAGATTGCTGGGCTTGTAAGAATACCCAGGTTTTAACTTCAGCTTTGCCACTAGATAATTCAGTAAATCCTGAGCAAGATTTCTTTGTTTGGATTTCTCTATATGTAACAATGTGGAATATAATAAAATGGGATGAACATCTCACTCGGAGTAGGCACTTGAGAAATTAAAGAAATTAATACTTTTTGTTGTTTCTGCTACACAGGATTTACTTTAGTATCTGTGAAAGTACATTGGTAGAAAAGAATTTAAGATACTGTGTGAAAAGAGATACTGTTTTAAAAAGCATCATATTCACATTATTCTTGGAAGTTAGTTCTATTTGTGAAACAATAGTTTGCTTCAATGGTTTTCAAAGTATGTACCATTGAATAAGATGGAAAGCTCTCCATTCTGTGAAGTGAGCACAACCTTACACCTGTTAAAGTGAGTTTAAAACTAGTAAAGATAGTATTCAGATACACAGTGTTCATGTATGCATGTACACATACACATATATACATACATATGCTAAAATTCCAAATCAAATAATGGCAAATTGAATCCAAAAGTGTATTAAAAATTTGTATATATTGACCAGGAAGGGTTTCTCTCAGAAATAAAAAGATGGCTCTATACCATAAAACCTGCTCATAATTCATTATATCAACTTTTTAGGGGAAAATTTATCATTATACCAATAGATGATTTCAAAAAACAAGGGAAAATCCCTTTACAAATACAGCAAATTGACTCAGAGAGGTGCAAATTAAAACAACAATGGGATAATATGTAGTACTGGCATTATGTGGGGAAATGGTCACTCATACTTTGGTGATAGTGTGAATTGTTACAGCATTTGGGGAAAAAATGATAATAGCTATTAAAATAAAAATGCATGTTATCCTTTGTACTCTCACTTTTAGAAATCATCCCTATAAAAATACAGTAAAATAGCTTACACTATAGTACTAATATATGCTGTTATAGTATACTAGGATTTGTATTCAAAGACATTTCGTTCATAGTTTGTAGAAGTTGGAAACAACACGAATAACTGTTGATCATTGGGCGAGTGATTCAGTAAATTATATTATACCCCAGTATGGAATATGGAGTAACCATTGGCAAGCAGGGATATCCATGACAATATGTTATTGTTGTGTGTATATGTGTTAATGTTGTTGGGGCAAGGAATGATAAAATATAGATTATTGTGCATAATATCCTTTTTTTCTATGCATAATATCCATTTTTTTGAAAAAGATAGGCTATATATGTTAATGTTTGCATGAACTCTGTAGAAAGGACTGGGTTAATAAAGGTGGTAGGATTGGTGAAGTGGGAAAATGATTAAATTTTTCTTGATATATTTCTGTAGTGTTTGATTTATTATGGAGGACATTTGTTGCCTTTGTAATAATTACATTTAATGAAGGAAAAAATACTAAATGAATTCAAAGTATGAGGATGTGAGTTCTGAGGAAGCTGTATTTGGCCAGAGACATGAAAAGCATAAAAGTATTGTGCATACCTTCTGTTATAGAGATTACTTATAATCACTTATATTCATGACCTTTATCACAGATTATTTTCCATAATAAAGATGTTTTATACTAAGAAATGGTTAATTATCTTTAATTATGTTTTTTCTTTTATAGCAACTCCGCTCTAATATCCGAGAAATGGAGAAGCTTTGTCTGAAGGTCCGGAGGGATGACCTAGGCCTTCTGCAGAGAATGATGGGTCCTGTTAAAGAGGAGGCGTCCACAGCAACAGCAGATTTCCTCCAACTCCATCTGGAATCCGTGGAGGAACTTAGAAAACAATTTAGTGAGGAAGAAACTTTATCACAGCCTTCTCTGACCAGATCCAGGACTGTTGGTGGTAATGTACTCTTATTATTGATTATAGTAATGTAGTTAATTAAAGTTCACCTCCCTTAGATAGTGCAGATAATATTAAGTCCCCAGAGATTGCGTCCTATTCTACTGTGCTGAATTCTTGGACCCCCAGTGTTCATGGAAATGTGTTTCCCTAAGAGTTTTGCAGGATAAACATTTTGAGGCTATACTGTACAGAGTGGAACTTTATTAGGGCTTGAAATACCAAATACCTATTTGTCTAGATAGTGAAAAGAAATTTAAAAATATTTCCTAAGGAGAATGTCATCCTTTTCTGCAGAGTATTCCTCCCTCATCTGTAGGTGCAGGGGTGCTTCTTTCTTAGACATTCAGATTTTCTTTCACAGAGGATGTTAGATCTCCCAGTTTAGTTTTCTGAACTTAAATGACAACAGAAAAAATAAATCTTTATTGGGGTCGTATCATCAATATTTATGAAGTGGTACTCTAAGGAATAGCCCAGTGAAACTTGTCATTACAGCTCGTCTAAGGATGTAATTGCTAATTGTTGATTATATTACAATAATATCTTTATAAGGAACCATGAAAAAGATAGGTTTAATGCATGGTAGCACTTCACAGCAGGGTGTTTTTTAAAAACCTTATGGGTATTGAATGGCATAACTGATAAAGTTTCTCTACCAGAATTGTTTATTAGAAAGCTAAGTTCAAATTTTTTAACTACCAAAAGCCAAAATTTTAAACTCTACTGGCTTTATTTTGTAATTGGTGCCCTTGTTTATACTTTTTTGTTTTAGAGTTTCCTGTATTTTTAATTTATACCATCTTGTTACATTTTTTATATGTTTTAAGCTGCCTTAAATCTTCATGGAAAAGTTGGGGTATAAATAAATTACAAATGAATAGAATATGAGAGATATTATACTTAACATTTTTCTGCTTTTCATTTACCCAAGAGGCTCCAAAACCAGATTATATTTAATGTTATATTTTCAGTTCTAATGATGCAATAAATTACAGGGAGATAAAAATTTTTTTAATTTGGAAGAAACATTTAGGTCATTCAAAATTTCTGGGTAATCTTGCTTTTATGACATCCTTAGTATCTATCACATAGTAGTACATAATGCTTGCCTGTCACATAGTAGACCATTAATAAGTGTCTAATAAATATGAAAAAATAAGTATCTTTTCAGAGACAATTTTTTAAATTTCAAATGTGCTATAATCACTTCACTCTGTAGATAGCCAGCACCCATGTGTTGTTTTGCGGAGAAGGCAATGTCAGCACTCAACTCTTGGTTGAAGAGTAATTGGCAAGAATGCTTTTTGATAATTTGTAGTTACTGTTTACAGAATAATGTAACCAGTATGATTACCCCCACCATATTGATAACTGAGTACTGTTCTTATCATTCAGTGCAAACTGATACTTAATGTACATAGAGAAACTCATGTATAGGGTGTATGTATAGAGAAACTCAGCTCTATAGTTCCATGTGATTAAGGGGACAACCTTTCCACTTAGACATGTGATAGTTATGATGGCGATAGTAACAGTGAAGATATACTGGATTTTATGGGAAGAGTTGCTGCCATTAGTCTCTTCTGCTATTTAGCTTTAACTTTCCCAGCACCAGCAATTCCCTGGCAAAGAAAATTTTTGAGTTCTAAGCATGTTTTCACAGTATAATACAATATTTTAAAACTTGCTTGAATTTGCATTCTATTATTACATTATTTTTATCTCTACCAGTAAGACTATTTGGGCTTAACAAACTTGGGTTTATATATCATCAGAGGAATTGGGTGATTAGAAGAAAATTCACCCAGGGTGTTTGAAATTAATTTTATCCATAGGATGCTTACCAGTGTTAAAAAAAAAAGTTGGCAAAATTTGATAAAGCATGTGTACAAAGAAACTGAAAAAGATTGGAGTAGAGCCAGAGGATGAGGGAAAGAGTGGGTGAAATCAATTTTCCAACTCTTGATTCTCAAACTTCTCAGTTTATGGAACACCAATTGGCTGAAGAGTTCACTTGCCACAGGGAGAAACTACAAAATTAAATCTTTGCATTTTGTGCTGACTTGATTGAGCCAGTCATTTCATTTATAAAATCAAATCCCTAAGTGTAGAATTTCAAATTCTCTGTCGATTTTCAAATTCTGAATGGTCTGCTGGTCAAACTGTGCATTGGCTTTAAATCCTTTGCTAAAATTAAACAGTTTAAGTTAACTACTAACCAAGTGCCTGAGTGTTTCAGTAAAAGCAAGAGTTTCTACTAGGTTGCCTTACATCCAGAAATATTATTAACAAATAATTGAGAGTACAGGAAAGAAAGCAACTAATCTATGAATAAGACTTTAACAGTGCGGTAGGAATTGGGTTTGTTCCATGTGTCATCCTCTAGCTGTAGACTCTGCTGTCATTCTGCATGTTTTTATCCAGCCTTTCTGTTTTTTCTGTTTTTTTGCTTTAGATACTCATTATAGTAGTGACAGCCTATATAGAAAAATGTGATTTGCGTAGAAGTGCCTTAAAATGCTTTTTCCTTTAAAAATTCAATTTGATTCTAAATAAATTGGTTGGAAACATCAGAGATTCAGGAGCAGTGTTGCCACATTTCCGTGAGTGAGATCAAAATACAAAACTAGCTTTTCATTTACAGATAGAAATAACAAGTAGAATAGGATATTTTATGTTCTCTAGAGAACGAAAGAAGCTTACTAAGTTTAGGGGGAAGCTGTGATGATTTTGCTTTTTCTGTTGTCCAGATTCTGAGAGTTCCTAAAGTAAATCTTCTCTTCCAATCTTGCTTGATCTGAGAAACTCCCTTCCGTCTTACTTGTTTGTCTAGTTTCATTTTTAGCATATTTTTTCCCAAGAGAAGTGGTGAACCTGCAAATTTAATTTGTATTTACAGAGGCACATCAGGTCGTATGGAGTGAGGCAGTGCTTCCCTCCATCTTTGTTTTTCTTACTCCCACCCAGCACATATACTTCAACAGGAACAGAATCTTTATTACATTTTAAACAAATATTCACAAAGGAAAAATATCCAATCTTAAAACTGCTGGGAATTCAGATTAGCATATTGAGTTTGATGAACTTAGATTTTATCACAGGTATATGCATATACTGAACAGTTTTGTGAAACATGTGGATGGTTTGTATACTATTTAGAAGATGTTTTCTCCATTGGTTTTAATTTTCTTAAAAATCTTTCTTTCCAGCTAAATTAAACCATGACTTAGAAGTTTGGTTTATGCAGATGATCAACAGATTAATTTCACTATTTTTAAGCTGTCAGAACATGAAAAAATTCAAGAAATGTTTTTGAATTAACTTAGATTTACAGTGAAACTTTTCTTAATGTAGTAAAGCTTAGTGGAAATTTCTAATGTATTTTGTTGTAATTCTTACTGAATCATTGCATTTTGTGAAGTATGGGGAAAGAACAAAAAAAAAAAAAAAGAATGTTTGGATGTTTACAGAGAAGGGAAAAGTCTTATGTCCATGGCATTAATCTTATTTCTCATTTCAACTAAAAATATCTTAATGTTTATTTGAGTATATAGTCAATCGTAAGGTTTTAAAACAAGTTTGAAAAACAGTGGTGAGTGAATACATACATTTTACATGCTCTTCGCACTTGCAGTTGTTTCCATGTGGATGGATCTGTCTGAGATTGTTATGTCATGTAAAATAATAGCAATTTTGACTTCTGTAGACAGTATAAGAGTTCTTCAGCTTTCATTCCTGCATGTATAATCTGTCTCAATGTTTTGCTGCCTCGTATTTGTAGCAATTTGTTAGAAGTTCAGGGTCAATGGATGATCACTGAGGTGGTGATTTTTAATGTAAGCTAGAATAAATGAAATTACGGAAGTTGTAGAAAGGTTTCTTTCTTAATTGTTAGTCATTCCTTGAATTGATTAATGATGTTCAAAGCTGTAAGTTTATGACAGGATTTTCCATGGAAGAGAACAGGTTTCTTTGTTCTAAGACTCCATTTGGACTAAGATGCATAACACAGTTTGGTTTCAAGTGAGATGTAAATGACTTCAACATTTCTTATTTTTTACTGAGGGAAATCTTTTGTGCTTGCTTAAAATGTCAAACATTTCCCATCTCTTCATTTTTTAGATTAAAAATTAATGTGTGATAATCTCTCCTCATTTTGTTACATACCCTGGCATACTTCATTCAAATCTTCTGTAATGGTGCAAATGTTTTAGCCTAAGAAATCTTCAAAATGGGTGTTATGTTTTATGTTTATAAAGTTCTGCTTTACATTTGGTCTGTTAATGATAACAGTTATCATTATTGATCATCCTATTAAAGAAGTTGGAATTCTTATTTCAACAGTAATATTAAGTGGAAGAAAGAAAGGTTTTAGTGTAATTCATTTATCTTGATTGAAGTGAAAATGAAAGTGTCTTATGGTGATAATGTAGTACACAGAATAAATAGTTCTCTTAAACATTTGTAAAAACCATAGTTTTAAAATATCAGCTATTTGTCATAATGTTGTAATGTAAAACTCTGTATCTGATGCTTTGCTCTTCCTTCAAAATAGGAAATGTATTCAGGTAAGTTAAGATTCAAAATTAAAAGAACGCTGTCAGTTCTGATTAGCCTGCAAGTTACTTTTTAGTCAACTGATTATGCCCTTCCTAAATTATTCCAATTGGTTTTTTGCTCAAGAGATAAAATATTCATAAATTTTGAAAGTAAAATAGTAATGCAGTTCTGTTATAGGCTAGGATGAAAAAAAGAAACAGAGGGAGAAGGTAAATTTAGAGTTATAATGACTTACTTTTAGGAGTAGATCAGGTGTCATGTGTCACTATGTCATTTCCCTGCTTATAACCCTTCAGTAGTCCTCCACTATCTGCCAGGTGAAGTCTAAAGACTTTAAGTGGCTTTCAGAGCCATTCCTAACCATCTATAATGTCTTATACTTGTAATTTTGTTCTACTTTACTGGTTTGTCAAGACCAAACTGCTGATTTTATGTTACAACTATATTGTTCCTTCTATGAGGGCCTTTTTCATACTGGTCTCTCTACCTGGAATATATATTCCTATCTGCTTTGCCTAATAAAGACCACCTTCTTAACAAATCTGCCCCATCAGTTGCACATACCATACCACGCTGGGTCAGATACCACCTCCATCTTGAAAGTCTCAAAATACTGTATGTATCTGTATTTATTTACCTAGATATCAGTGCACCCTCTTACTGTTTTAGGATTATCTCTTTGTATGTCTAACTCATCTAAAATATAAATTCCTTGAGAGCAGCTGCTTTGTATTACTCACCTTTTTATCCCTTGTACCCAACACAGTGCACAAAGGGTGCTCAGAAAATATTAAAGTGATAAGTGTTTTGAGCTTGAAGTAAGAAGGACAAAGTAGACTTTCGCATCTCTTTTTTCCATTCTGTTGCCACATCCTAGAGCATAACATAATCATTTTGCATCAGACACATTGCAAAGCCTCCTAACTGGTTTTTCACTGTATTTGTTTTTTTCCTACCTTTTAACTCCATTCTTAATCTGTTTGTCACACTACAGCTGTGGTTCCCTTTCCAAATCTGAAATCTGATTATAGCACCCTCCAGCTTCCTGAGAGTCTCCAACTTCTTTTAATAGGTCCATATTGATCTTATGAGGAGGACAAAACTCTTGTACATAATTTACAATGCCATGAGTAGTATCACCTTACATTTCCAGCTTCAACCTTTGCCTTCTGTTGTCATAGTCTATGCTTCAGCTATACTGAACTCTCTTCAGTTCCCAAATATGCACATATTATTTTCCCCAACCTGAATATTCTGCTTCTTCCTCCACCCTTGTTCCACTTCACCTGTATTTCTGTTCATCCTCAGGCTTCAGCTTTAGCACCTTCTTGGACTACTCTCCCTTCCACTAGTCTAGGTTAGATAACTCTCTTCTGTGCTCACACAGCATTCCACACCTACCATATCCTAGTTCTTACCAGACTGTACTGAAATGCCTGTTAACATGTCTGTATCACACATTACATAGGACACTCCATTAAGAATAGCAGCAGTGGCAGTGGCCAAAGTAGTACCTTTTTATTAACTCACTTATAGTTGAGCTTGAAGCCAGGCACAGTGCAAAGTAAGTGTCCCCTTATTTTACAAATGAGGAAAGTAAGTCAAAGAGATGAAATATATTCCCAAGTCAAAATTCTGATAAATAGCCAAACCAGGGTTCTAACCCAAGTCTTTCTAACTAGGCTCATACTCCTAACCACTGTACTGCGTTGAATCCTTGAAACCATTTCTATGGTTTACAATTGCATCCCCGCACTTCAACACATTGGTTGGTATATAGTAGACATTTTATATTAGTTTAATGACTGAATAATTGGTAAAACTAATACAAGGAAATGAGAAAGACTTGAAGATGGAGTTGGAGGCATAAGTTAATTCACCATCATAGCAGTGTTTAGTGCAAAAAGCTTTAGTGCATTGATCAGACTTTTTAAAACTCAGAAAAGATATAGAAGCAATGGAGGTACAGGCCAGAAAAATGACTCTGAGGAGAAAAGTGATAATGTACAGAAAGGTATATATGGTAAGAGGTGCTAGTTTGATGACAAATTTATTGTTACCAAAAATGACTGATTTTCATTGCTAAAAACAGCACTTCCTACTTTTAACACCTTGTGAATATGATATTTATTACTAAAATAATCAAAAAATTAATGATGTAACAATGGAAAGTGTTAAACCTATTTCTATTGGGTATCTTTTTGTGGAACATTGGCCAAATAGAATAGTTCCCCTTTGGTGTTTCTTCTATATCTACCTCTAGTTATTCAGATTGGGGGGATAGTATTTGTAGCCATTTTTTTGAGATAACTTTGTAGAATAATTAAAGAAAAAATGTTAACTAACCTGGGAACAATCTGCCTATAGATAAATCTATTTTTATAGTATAGTCAACTTACTTGTAACCTGAATTCAATTAGTAAGCATTTTACATGTCAGTTGTTTTATGGAATTGATTCATGCTACCACCTTTTAACAAAGCAAATAAACTCTAAACTTGAGGCTGTGTTCATCTAGGAACATTTCATACTGCTGAAGCTGATCCTCAGAGTATGACTCAGATACATGCATTGCCTGAAATTCCTCGAGATCAAAATGCTGCAGAATCCTGGGAAACTTTAGAAGCGGTATGTTAAAAGTTCTTTTCTTTTTGGTAGCTGTGAAGCATAAAAAAAGTAACTTTGTCTTTCTCTCTCTTTTTAAGGACTTAATTGAACTTAGCCAACTGGTTACTGATTTCTCTCTCCTAGTGAATGTAAGTATATAACTGTTTTTAGCTCAGAGATGTTTGGCTAATAGGATAAGAGGCTTTTATCAATCTCTAGGCTTTTGATTAAAATTTTAATAGATGTTAAAATTTTTAAGACTGGTATTGAGCCATGGACAGAAGAAGTCTGACTGTCTTCAAATTCCAAATCAATTAAATAAACTTTCATTAAGTGCTTGTTAATGAAACATACTGTGTTAGATCTTTAGCAGTGGAGGTCTGAAAAGGTTGGATATAGAAATAAATAAAGCCTGCTCTCCACCTTCAAGGACTTACAGTAGGTGGAGATAAGCTTGGGCCCTGGAAGCTGAAATTTCAAGCCTTATTATTAAATGTAAAAACGAGGTATGAAGAGAATCAGCTCCAAGGAGAAGACTTTAATTCCAAGGGAGGGAGGCAAGGGTTGTGTGGTGGAAGAAGCATTAAGGACAGCTTCACAAGATGGGTCGCATTTGCTTGAGTGTATTGTAAAGTGTCTACAGGTGGGGTTTGGGCGGGGGGAGGGGGTGCATTTGAAAACAGCTGAACAAAGACATGCAGTAGAGAAGTGTATGGCCTTTCAGGAATGACAAGTACGAGTGGTGTAACCCAAGCTAAGGTGCCACAGACAGAGCAAGGAGGGTAGGGCCAGATTGAGATGCCATTGAAGGCCATACCAAAGAATTTGAACTTTACTTTGTAGGCATTAGGAGCCAGTAGAGCTTTTGAGGAGGTTAGAGTGATGTGTTCCAGTCTGGGCTTCAGAAAAGTTACTGTTATCAGTGTGAATAATGGCCTTGGAGAGGGAGAGATTATAGGTGGGACGACTAGTTAGGAACCAGTTGCAAGAGTTTTCACCAAGAACAATGGCAGTACAAGTATAAACATAAAGGATAGCTGAGAAGTGTTTCTGGGGTAGACTTGATAGAAACTGGAGGAAGATGGAAGAGTCAAAGATAAGAAGCAAGTCTTTACTTTGCATAATTGGGAAGCCAGTGATATTGATAACATAGATTAGAGAACATAAAGTAGATTTTGTGGGAAAGATAGAATAGATGTTGTTATAATTTTTCTAAATTATTCTTATTTTGCCTTCCCAGGAATTACGTAAAGGTTGAATGTATGAATATGTGTGTATATACATATGTATGCACATACAGGAGCAAATCTGTTTCTGCTTATGCTTCTGTCTAGGTTTAGTTCTTTGTTCTTGATCAAACCATGATTTGGGGGTTGTCCATCTTTGAATTTCAGTTCCCCTGGCATCTGGCTTTAAATTGTAAGATACTAGATCACTCGATCTTAGGATTAGAACTGGAAGAGACCTAAGAGGTCAACTAACCTGATCTTTTTACTCTTGCCCCAGCTTCTTGGTCGGTGGTGGTTGCCTCTTTCTGGAGAGTTACGGTGCGGCGATGCTCCGTACTTCAGCCTCTCCGTTTAGCAGGCTCTAATTCACACAGGTTCTTCCCCATGATAAAGTAAACTCTGCCCTATAGTAACTTCCCTCTGGTACTTTTGCCCTCTGAAGCCAAATACTGAGCGATTTTTGTCTTTTCCATATAAAGTTTTGAACTTATTAAGACCAACATTATCCTTTATTACCCTACCCCACCTCACCATATTTTCTTCTCTTAATTAACCCTTGGTTCTATAATGTGTTCTTCCTAGAATATGATTTCTAGGCTTTTCAGTACTAGCCCATTACTCTGCTTGTTTTCTTGTTTGTGGATTTTTTCTTGAAATCTAATGCCTAAAGTTGAATACAGTAAATTGTTTAAAGCATTTTCCTTTTCTGATGTCTCCAAAGCAGAAGAAGTAAAATGTTGGCAATACCTGGATTAGATATTTGTATAATCTGGTAAGATATTTGCATGTTTAATAGGGAATGATGCAATAAGAATACCAAAATATTTGTTTTCAGAATAAAAATTATTCAATTATTATAACTTATAATCTCTAATCTAATGCAGTTTGTAAAATCTATACATGTATGGTTACACAAATATATACTTTTGTCAAAAGTCATCAATATGTACACATTAAAATTTATACATTGTACATAAATTATACCTCAGTAAAGTTGATTTAAAAATACAGGTAAACATGTGCAAAATTCTCAGGCAAGACAAATACATTTCCCTTACAATTGGATAGGATCATGAAAGGAAGCTTAAGGGTTTGTGGCCATTTAACAGTTATATATCTGATTAGGTTAAGTAAGCAGCTCCTAGCCACTTATCTAAGGAAGGTTCATGCAGGAAAACTTTGGCTATAGCCATAGCTCTATACAAATGTCCTATTTATAATAATTTGTGTTAAGTACATGAGACAGAATGCTATTGGCAAAAGCTCAAAGGAGAACCCCTGATTACTATTCCCAGGGTGACTGAGTTCTCATGACCACATATGTGGTCAAGGATTTACAGAGGATCCATTTAGGCACCAAATGACTGACCAGAGTGACCACATCCTCTCCTTATCATCACATGGACATGATAGTATCTAGGCAAATTAGCCATGTATTTTTAAAGCAATTTCTATGTGCGTAGTACCATGATAAGCTCAACGAGGAACAGAGAATAGTATAAAAAATGAATCTATAGGATAGTTGTGATAGTTGCACAACATTGTGAATGTACTTACTGCCCCTGCATTGCACACTGAAAGATGGTCAACATTATAAATTTTATGTATATTTTTACCACAATTAAAAAAGAACCTAAAAAGCCATTGAGAGATCCTGGTATGGTCCAATAGATGTTAATAAATTAATATCTCCTAGGTACCTGCTTCATTTTTCTTCAACCTTTTTTGCTGTGAGTGACCTCTTCTCTTCTCTTCTTGTTACTGTTGAACCAGCCCTAGTTCTTAGTCAAAGGGAATTAAGAGCTCTGGGCCAGTTGCTCCACAGCATGTCACCCTTGCTGTTAGTCCAGTTTTGTCTACACCTTTTACCTTATTCCCTGTGACTTTTATAATCCAGTTTTACTTTGGAAGCATGAAAAACTGGGTTGTAGTGAATTAGATCAGATTCCTCTATTTATTACTCATGTGACTTTCAGGGTGTTATTTGACAACAATGAGCTCTGTAAAATTGATGGGAGGACTAAATGAGACAATGTCTGTTACTTCCTATCCCTTTCCCTTCCACTGACACCAGCTGCATTCCTGCTTTTGTAACTCCCTTGTCTGATTCCCTCTTTGGCTCCTTGCTTAGAATTCCACTTTTGCCACCACATTTTAGTACTATAATTCCTACAGTCCCTTCCCTATTGCTGAATCCCCTAGTGTCAACATCCTACTTACCTACTCTACTTATTGCCTACTCTAGGCCAACATAATCCTGTACTCTGCCTGTAGACAATAGTATGTATATGTTTGTTTCTGAGCTTTGCTGTGTATATGACTGAGTCTGACTAAGGTTTATAGATTACATAGCTTTGGAGTTCAGAACCAGTATATCACAAAGTTATCTGGACTGGTCAAGATCTAAGACTGTAGCTGGCTTTGAGAGCTGGCTGGAATTTAGAGAGTCAGGAATAAAGGAAAATTAGCTTCTTGAAGAAATCCATAGTTCCCAGCACATTAATAAAACTGTACAACTACTAGGAAGACTCTCCAAAGGAG
This sequence comes from Manis javanica, assembly GCF_040802235.1. Taxonomy (NCBI): domain Eukaryota; kingdom Metazoa; phylum Chordata; class Mammalia; order Pholidota; family Manidae; genus Manis; species Manis javanica. The sequence goes on along the minus strand of NC_133157.1, from coordinate 30,487,116 downwards.
GGCATTTTTATGGATGCAAATTGATTTAGGGATGGATTTGTTGAATGCATTGCTATTGCATGATACAGAGAGTGCTGGGCCCCCAAGTGTCCACAACAGGCATTCGAGGGAAGAACAATTCCTCATTAGTTTTGACTTTAAATATCCAAATTGCATTTTACTTAATAAATCATATTTTCTTCAGAATTTTAGGTGCTTGTAAATTTGCTTATTAAGATCCATTATTTTCTCAGGCAGATAATTCAATGTTTCTTAAAATGAAATCCCTAGACATTTTCTTAAGAATCTTTTGAGAATTCTTTTCCTTTAAAAAAGTAGAAACACTGCAGTGTCCTGCATAAATGGTTTAAGTCATTATTACTGGGATGCTGAGAAGATACATCAAGTGCCAAAGTATAAAATGTCAGGAAGGGAGCTGAAAGATTATCAGGTGTGGGAGGAGGCCCAGGCAGATGAAAGCAAGCATAAGCTAATCAGAAACAGAAAGAGGAAGTTGGTAGAGAGAAGTGAGGAGTCTTGGGTGTTGGGCTTCACAGGTAGAAAATTGATTCAAAGAAGGAAACAGAAAATGGTGGAAACGCTTGCTTCCATTGCCGTTAGGAGCTTGGTTTCCAGTACTGGGGAAGGTTTGACCTAGCATAAGGAGCCAAGGCTGTAGGGGACAAATGGTGACCAGATTCAGCTCTGGATGGAATCTAGTTTGGAATTCTATGGACAGTGATCGACAACTCAAGCATCCGTTTGCTGCCTAATGTAATTGTCACGTTACTGAGTCCTTCTTACTTAAGAAGCAGAATTTGGAGATATGAGCAAAGTTTGGGAATCAAACCAAGCAAAATAGGGGAAGAAGAACGCAGGTCTGCACAACTGAGGGCTGACTGTTGATCCCAGGATAGAGGCTGGCACACCCTGTCCCTTATCGCCATACCCATGTTTAAGCGATCTCCCTGAGGTGAGTGAATAAGTACTTATAGGTTTCATTACTCCTAAAGGTGAGACAGGCCTCATCAAGTGCTGGAAATCATTAAATTAATTTTAAGTTTCACTTAAAAAAAAAGTCATAAAGCTGCAGTATCCAACTTTTTTAGAAAAGAGGATTAAATAATATTTTCCCAAGGCCTTGAGATCACACTTGTGGTATAGAGATGACAGTAATCCTGTCAGCCTCCACCTCCTTGATGGAATTATTTTAGGGCTAAAATAAAAGAGACATTTTGGCTATTTTCTCTCTGCCCCTCAACTCATTAAGATATGGAGGTTGATGAATAGTTTTATACCTGTGCTTTATCTGCTAACATAGACTTTCTCAGGCAAGAATGAAAGTGTTGGGGATGTCCCAAATAGAAACAGTTGGGGATGTTCCAAATAGAAACAAAAGTGCTGCCACTTAGGCATCTATGGGTTGGAAAAAGAAGGCTAACATTAAAGAAGTTTTATTGTCTGAAGAAAGTAAAAACTGAATGAATGAATGCTAGGAGAGATCTACTATTTGGTGACCTAGAATGTTCAAGCAACTAGGATAGGGGAAAGTTTAATAAGTTTTTTTAATAGAAAAAAGGGGGTTCCAAGCTTTCTTGGGAAGATCCTGATGATTTGTTCTATTTTCCCCGCATACTCTACAGACACTTTCTCATTTTATCCTCACTTCAACTCTTTGTGGTATAAGTATCATTATCCTCACTTGACAGATGAGAATACTGACACTTAACTTAAATAATTTGTCCAAGGGCACACAGAGATAGTGCTGGGATTTGAACATAGGACATCTGACCAAAGGTTGTGCCCTTAATCCTGTCATGATATGTATATACTTGTGATTTTTAACGTGCAAGAACCATGGACATGCAGCATCAGCATCACCGAGGAACTCATTAGAAGGGCAGATTGTTAGGCCTCACCCCAAGCTGACTGCATCAGAAACTGGGGGTGGGATCCAGCACTCTGTGTTTAAAGAAGTCCTCCAGGTGGTTCTGGCACAACTCAAGTGTGGGAAACACTCTTGTATTTGCCTCTGACAGAGATGTTAGAAGGAAAAGTGATAAGTGACTTTTTTTAGGAGTTGTGTTAGAGATGTCAGGATAGTGATGGAGACTATTAAAAATGAAGGGGTATCGTCAGAGGTCTAACGGAAAAAGTACATACTTGGTTTATGAGAAGGGAATGAATGTCAGTAATGCTGATAGAAAGCAACTGTGGGAAAAAATGAGCTGTGTTGTCTGGATTTCATGTTCTCAAATGAAATGATGATTGGAATTAGTAGACTGTTAGCTAGATCCACTTCAGTATAATGAAGAGGTCAGTTATATAAGGGCAATCAAATAACTTCAGGATTAAAGTTGAATTACTTCACAGTCATTCTAGCAGTTGGTATTTAGCTGGAATCAAATAAGGATTCTCTTCTTTTTTTTCTGTGAATTAGAAAAACTGCTCTATATATTGAAGTGATAGTGTTTACATGGGTTTATACATTTGTCCGAACTCATCATATTATACCTTAAATGGGTGCAGAATTTATTCTATGTAAATTCTGTCTAAATAAAGTTGCTTAAAAGTGGGAATGTGTTCCTGTAGTAAATAACGAGTTCCTGTCACTGGTGGTGTTTGAGCAGAGGTTCAGTAACCACTTGTCAGAAACATTGTAGGGAGGCTTCACACATCTGAGGGGAAAATAGTAGTCAATGACCTAAATATTCCTTCTAGCCAGAGAGTCCATGAGTCACAGTTTCTGCTGTGTCAGTGCAGGTGTTACCATTTTATGGAGAATGCTTTATTAATATATTTGATCTGAAACATTTTAACTTAAGAATTTAAAATGTTTTAAACTGTACAGGTGTGAAACACAGGACAGTAAATTCATTTACTGCTCCCTATTGCATATCACAAGTGGAAAGACTTCAATGGTAGATCAAACTATGTTGTATTCTTATTCCTAAGATACAGTAATTGTATTTACTGGATCCAAGGGCTTTTTTTTTACTCCTAAGGCAAATTTGCCTGTTGTAAACTGAATCTTCGAATATTAGGAAGGTCTTTCTGTTTAATTTTGTTGTTGTTTTTTTTTTCATCAACCCCAATCAAATAACTTCAGGATTAAAGTTAAATTATTTCACAGTTATTCTAGCAGTTGGCATGTAGCTGGAATACAGATGCTTATTTTGATTTTATTTTTCTCCTGGAAGTAGAGTCATTTGGAGAATGATATGTTTGTATGTTTGAATGAATTTTAGTGTGAGATGCTTTTTCCTATAAAGGTGCCGCCCTTTTATTACCTAATACTTAAGTAACCCTCTTTTTTTCAGACAAGCGAATTTGTACTTTCGACATGGTTTATCAGATGCTATTAAAGAACTGCTATTAAGACTGCAAGGCTGCAATACAAGGGCCCTGATTACAGGAATTAAAATAGTGTGTATTGGCAGACTGCTGCTCCCCAGCAGGAACGCTCACTCATAATTCCTTTGCATCTAGTCTCAGCAGGAGAAGATTGACAGCATTGAAGACCATGTCAACAGAGCTGCTGTGAATGTTGAAGAGGGAACCAAAAACTTGGGGAAGGTAAGATTCTGCTCCTGCTGACAAATCAATGGCACTCTGGCTCCCAGGAATCTCTAGTATTAACCCAATTGATCTGCTCTCTTTAATGTTGAGGGAGCCAGCAATTAAGGAAATAAGGAAGAAATGACACAGAGGTAGTGCCAGAAATCAGTGGCAGTTATAATATTCTACTCTGAGATTCATTCTGTCGGGAGAGAAATTTTTTCAGAGAGATGATAAACCAAACCCCACTATAAGGCATTTGGCTGTACAAGGAAATATTTGCAGAGGTTCAGGGAGAGGAGTAGACAGGGTTGCCAGAAACCAGTAGGGGCAAAAGTGTAAGATGTAACAGCCCTCATGAAGTGGGACCATCTATTTTCCAGATAATGTTGCTTTTAACCCCAAGTATACAGCACAGAATTATTTCTGTACAACAAAAGCTTTGGGGATACCTGTGGCTACTGAAACTATTTAAATAAGCCTATTGGATAGTTAGTGGATTGATTCTTTTGCAAGTAAAACCAATTTGTAGCAGTCTACTCTTTGTAGCTCATTCCTTTAATCTCTGAGATCTGGAGAAATTGTAGTACCTGTAGAATACTTTGTCCTTTTCTCTACCCATGGTCCTCCCACCCCCCAATAGTCTCTAAGGTTAATTATGTGCCAAGAGCCAACGTGGCATTGCCAGGAGTAATGAGAGGAAAATGCACATCACCACAGGCAGATATTCTCAACTCAATTTCTAAATTGAATTTTTTTTTTCTTTTTTTGCAGGCTGCAAAATACAAGCTGGCAGCTCTGCCTGTGGCAGGTGCACTCATCGGAGGAGTAGTGGGGGGTCCGATTGGCCTCCTCGCAGGCTTCAAAGTGGCAGGAATTGCAGCTGCACTTGGTGGTGGGGTGTTGGGCTTCACAGGTGGAAAATTGATACAAAGAAGGAAACAGAAAATGATGGAAAAGCTTGCTTCCAGCTGTCCAGATCTTCCCAGCCAGACTGATAAAAAATGCAGTTAAGAACCAAACTTCAGCATTATTGGTGCCAACATGTCTATCCTAATAAGGACCTTTGCTGCTGTTGGACACTCTGTCAGTTTTTGGAACATGTTTATGTTAAGATAGTGGCTGTAGACCCTCAAGTGGGGTTGACCTGTGATAAGTGGATAAATTTTGTTGTTTGCCGGGTGTTAATGGAGACGTTACAGGTTGAGGAGCCTGGGCTGAGGTGTATAATGTTTGTCAAGTAAAGCTTAAAGACTACCAGGGAGCAGATTTTCTGCTGCAGATGTGAAAACTGAACCATAACTTTGATAAGGACATGAGATGTGTGGTCATGTTGGGTTATAGAGGAATGGTTTCTTCCATTTCTTCCACAACCCTGACTTAGATATCCTCAGGCTAGGCATATTCTAAACTATGCTAATTTATCTTCTAAATATAGGAGATTATTTAGGCCTGTTAGCAAAAAAAAAGAATGGGGAGTTCAGGAGCCTTTCTTATCCAATAGGGAAATCAGGATCTAGTGAGGAGCATAGGCGAACTATGTAATGGAGTCCATCTGGCAAACCCTATTGCAGTCTGGTCTACCTGTATCTTCTGGTGAAGGATACTACTAGTATAAGAAAATGGAAAGAGAGACCCAACTTCTCTTTCAAATATGTTCATTTATGAAACTTTCTTCTTTTCTGAACCCTTCCTTCTGCCTCTCTTTAAATAAAGAACACAGAATCCGAAGGGTTAGGAGGTCTTATAAGCCAGTCAGCGAGCTTGCTCGGTCAACCTGTCTCTGAACACCTCCAGGGTCTAGTTCCCTCTGCCTTCCCTCCCTCGTAATTCTGAGAAGTTCTCTGAATTCTACCTAGGTGTAATGAGGACTTTTCTCATAAACTGCTTTCTTGTATCTCCCACCTCTGTTCATCCTTTCCTATAACCTCTAAGTAAAAAGAAAAAGAAAGAAGGAAAAAGAACAGAAAAAGAAAAGATAAAGAAATCTCCAAATACCAACATTGTTAGAGTTTGAGATAAAAATAAACGGGGCGGACATACCAGATTATTTCTTGGGGCATCTTCCAGTTTCAGGGGCTGGTGTACCTGCCACACAGGGCATCTCTGGACCCGAAGTCTTTTCATCTGACCCTTGGGGGAGAAAAGAACTAGTTTTCTACCTCACTTGTGTTGCTACCATCCTTTTCACCAGGCTTGGCAGTCTCCTGTGCTTTCCTTCTCTCTTCACAGCTGCTATTTCTTCCCAAGAATGGCATTTTTGCTTGCCTTTTCTCACATACAAGATGATGGACAACGCCTAGTGCCAAGACTCAGTTCTGATGAAGGATTTGTGGTGCTAATCCCAACACTTGACATTAACAGCAAGTAGAGCCCAGCCCAGCCAAATGTCTATCTTAAATAGCAAGATGATTTAAATTTAGAAAAAGGAATTTAAGATTACAGGCAGCCTCATCCTGTATCCCCAACTCATCTGAAATAGGAAGGAACCACCTTTTGCCTTACTCTTTGCTCTTTTTCTGAGGACAGAGGAGTGGGGACCCGCACCACAGAAGGTGTGAGCTGTCTCTGCTCAGGAGCCAGATTCATCAGGCAGTTCAGTGATTTATCAGTTCTCTCTTGCTGAGTTTACTCTTAATAACTTTTATTGATTGCTACTTTTACTTCTGTATCTGAGGAGACCTTTCTCGTTGATACTCTATTGACTCTCACCAATGAATTGCAATGAGAGAGCACCATTTCTTACTGTCATTAAATAACTGGAAAATAGCAATTATTGTTACCTGCTGACTTGTATCTTTAATATATTACCAGGAAGGAAGTACTTTGAATAAGTGTCAGATTATGACCCACAATTTGATCCTGGGTACCTGTAAGGTTGGGATAATTTTTGAAGTCTATCTTTTTTCTATTTTCTGATTCTTGTCCCTTTAACACAGGGTGTTCAAACCAGAATGAGGATCCAGTTCACCTGGGGTGTTATTTAAAACAAAGTTCCAAAACTTCAGTCCTGTGGGTGATTCTAGTAATGGCCAATCTGCCCTGTTCAGCTAAAATTATAAATTTAAGATAAAGTTACATCAAGATTCAGGCATATCACTTAATTTTGTAATTTCTAGTGTTCTGCCCTTCAGCATGGTCTAATCTTCATCACTGTATATTATTCCTACTCTGCCAACTCAAAATTGGCTATGCTTTTTTTAGCCCACCGTTTTAACAGCACTAGGCACTTATTACCACTATCAGGTTGGTTTTACATCAGGACCCCTGAAGGAGAGAAGAGGCCTGTAATTGAAGCTTATAGTTTGTTTGGGGATCTCATGTTTACTAAAGCCAGTAGGAGACACCATTGTATGTGTTCATACAGGCCTTTGATTTTTACTACTCATCAAGATTGGAATATTACTCTAGCAGTCTTCATGTTTGGGCAAGTTACAGACCTTTTAAAAATTTTTGTAATTTAAAGTTATTTAGAAATTGTATTTAATATCCTGATAATAGAACCTAATAGCCAACTTTTTGTAGAAATTTCTAGAAGTGCTTCGTCAACTTGATTATAAATGGTATAAACCTATAAACATTAAAATATTTTGAAGTATAAAATAGTCAGTATGACACAGCCAATCTTAAAATTACGTTTAATGCCCTCCAGTATCACATTAAGTTCATCTTCTCAATGATTCATGTCTTATTTTTACTCCAACAAGTTAGAAGGTAAAGATCACCTTAAGTTCTTAAAATTTATAGAGGCTCATTTGGATAAAGGCAGCCCTCCTAAAGATTTTTTGATAAAATAATCTGAGAAATTCTCTGTAGAGACTTTGAAACTTTTTGGTTATAAACCAGAGTAAAAAAATGCACTTATGTCAAAACTTAGCATATGCATAAATGGAACAACACTTATTGTTTCAGTTTTTAAAACATACTGGTTGCAACCTATTAAATTTATTTCATCATCTCCATGGGTTGCAACCCTTAGTTTGAAAATAAAAACACACTTATAGAAGAACTGATATTTATTGAATATGTTCTAGTTGCCAGGCACTTCACGAGGCATTTTACAGGTACAATAAATGAGTCTCAGGGAAGTTAAATAATTTGCAGAGGGTTGTTCAACTACAAAAGGGTGAAGCCAGAATCCTAGGTTTGTTGAACTACAAAAACTTCTTTTACTCTCATATTATGCTGCTTCTATATATAAAATGGATGTGAGTCATTCATTTATACTTTTTTTTTTAAATCTCTTTCATGAAGTGTCTGGCAACCTCAGTTTTTAACAATAGCCAATACCTTCTCGTGAATTTAGTCCTTAGATTATAAAATTAAAACTGTTCCCATTTTACCCATACATCCTACAAACTTCTTTATATTCTTGATAATACTCATGGGTTAGAGCCATCACTTAAACAGTGCTTTTTATATTTAATTAAAAATATAAACTCTAATGTTTTTTTAAAACAAATCTCTCATAACTATCAAATCAAGTGATTATTATCTTTAAAATAGTACCCTTGGGGAGCCACGCACTTAGTATAGTGATGCTAGTATCGCTTGGAACATTTTTGAAACTCTTCTTTTGGAATTGCCTCCAGAGACATTTTGCAAATCACATAAAAAAGCCATCTCAGTGTTTATCAGGCACAGACTCTGCACTCTTTTGTCCTTGTGACCTCTCCTCCCTTCCTCAGTTTTGCTTTTCTTCTTCTTGCTTAGTTCTCCTACCCACCTATGCTGGAGCCCGTGACCTAAGGATTCTCAGATAGGGCTTTGCTCACCAGAGTTCCTGGAGCAAGAACTTTTAGGTCAGACTGAAGCTGAGTGCTGTCAAAGAATCCCAGGAGTCCAAAACCCTTCCTCTCTGGGTTGCCTGCCTGCCTGTAAGTGCCATAACTGGTTTGCCCAGGGGTAAGGATTGAATACTGGTAATACCATCACAGGAAGTTGAGGAAACCTGAGATATAAATACATAGCATGCAACATTTTTCTCCAGTGAAAGTACAGAAACCAAACCAAGCCATGTTTTAGTTAACTTTAAAATTGAAAGGTCTTCCTTAGGGTCCCCCTTGCCCTTCATTGCTGCCATATGAAATCTTTTGTGGGGAAAATGAAAAAAAGCCTGGGGAGAAGTTCTCCTGTGAAATAGGACATTTTTTTCTCTTGTAAAAAAAAAAGTATAACATGGCTGTGGCTCTTAAGTACTTATGAATGTTAGACAATGTTCTTAAGTAGTCAGAGGCCTAATAAAAGGGCAGCTTCTTGCTGGCCTAAATGGACATAAACAGTTCAGGTTCTGTTTGTGTTTTTATTAACACTACATTTTGTTTCTAACAGTGGTTCTCACTGTTTATATTCAGTAATTTGACACTTTTACAGAGAGACTTCTTGGGTATTGTAAATAATCAATGGTAAAAGTTCTACATGTTACCCATATTGCTGTCATCGAAGAAAATTATTTGAGGGGTCAAGAAATACATCTGTGCAATATTAACAAAAGAAATAAATTGAAATAAAAATGTAAAAGGTGTCAAAGGCAAATAATTTGCCCCAAATCAAAGCCAGTTAGCACAAAAGCTAGAATTATAACCATCATCTAAAAAAAAAAAATCCTCAAAGTAATTTAACTGAGTGTTTTGTTATGCCATGTCGGGCTGCCCGCCGAGGCTTGTGGTCCTCCAGACCAGCTTCAGCACTCCAAATCAGGCAGTAGCTATGGTGGAAAGAGAATTGGATGGGGAATCAGGAGATCAAATTCTAGTTTTGGCTTTGTCTCCTGTATTGAGCGTTTTGTCAGGGGTGGCTGCCTTCTCCTGTTCCAGCCAGAGATTCCCCAACCATAAACCTTAGTGGTGACCAACTTGGCATCCTCCATTCTTTATATCTGTCCTCTCACTGGGTCCTCTCAATTCTCTGAATGTTAGTTGCATCTATTTTAAATTGTATTCATGGTCATCACTCTAGTACAGACTACTACCTCACACCTCCTAACTCATCTTCACTAACTTTAAGCCATTCCTCCCATCATTGCTGCAGGAAGGAAAACCAGGTCTGCTGAAATCTTTTCTGTGGCTCCCAGTGAATGCCTGATAAAGTTCAAATCCCTTAGGTTGGCATTCATGGCCTTCCATATTTTGTCCCCAGCTTTATCTCTTCAAACTCACTGCTCGCCATCTGACAATGCCACTGAAAATCAGATAGTCCACAAAAATGATTTTATGGTTTTGCTCTGGTGAAGGTGCGACCTAGTAATGAGCTCTGCTTATATTTTTCCAGACTAAAATAATTAATGTAATAATAGAATTTGTGAAACCAGTCAGCTGAGATTTTTTAAGCTCTTGAACAAGCCAGAAGTTATTTTCTAAGGAAAAGAAATACTGTGTTCTTCCAGAAGAAATTGCATTCAATTTCGTAACCTCCAGAACAATGTCAGTCTTGTCACCTGTGCACCTGATAGACAAAGCATGAGGAGTTTTCTTCTGCAGCATAGATACTCCAGCCTTGAATGGGCCATTGTCCATCTCCTGTGAGAAGCTGGACTTATAAATATTTGAGAAAAATACTCAATAGTACGTTACCCATACATTTCTCAAGTACTTGAGATTTTCTTGTATTAAGGTTAGTCACTAAAAAGATGTTTACCTGGGTTTCCTTAATTAAGCCCCCTACAGATATTTTCCATTTTATTGTTAAACTCTTGGTGTTAGCAAGGGTCAGCACAAGAAAAGGTCCAATGATGAGAATTTCTACAAATTCTGTAAAGCTTACTGAATTCGATTATGTTGCTGAGTGGTGCTTATATAAGGAAACATGCAATAAAGTCACTCATTCAACGTTTAACTGAATGCCTGTTGTGTGTTTGAGCGCCAAGGCCATACATAGAGAAATATTAGATCTATAGAATCTACCTTTGCGCACCATCCCAGTTAATGAATTTAGATACCTAAAGCAAGGAAATGACAGTAAAGTGTGTACGGACCCTCAGGGAGGACTGAACAAAGTAATATGAGGGCACAGAGTGGACTGACTAGCTCTGCCTGGAAAAGAAGGGGAAGGCTCTGTGAAGCAGGGTAGTTGAGCACTCAGTGCCCTGAAGAATGTGCCTGACTAAAGTAGGACTTGTGGGCTTTCAAGCGGCAGAGGAATTGCATGTATGAAGGGTTCGAATCAAGAGAGAGCATAGTGTGCTTAGAGAAAACCAAGGAATTACATGCTTTGAATGATGAAGCTGGGTAGATGTAAAATACTGGAGTGATTTTATATATTCTTTGTTTAAAGGAATTAATATATTGCTTTGTATCAGATAAGACAGTTATACCTCTTGGAGTTCTTCATTTTTGCCCTTGTTCCAGAGAAGTTAGTAATAAACCTCACATTTGCCTGGGTTCTTGGTGTATTTGGCAATTTGCTTTCCTTTCCCACATGTAAGAAATTATTTGTGCTTTCTTGCCTCTCTACTGTGAAATCCCCTACATAATATTGAATACCTGCTTTCTTCCTATCCTCCCATTCATTCAATGAATATTTATTGGAACCCACTGAGAAGTCATGAAGTTTACCTTTTAATGTCTAAACCTTCATGCTCCAGTTTTCAGCCTCTAAATGAATATTTCTTGACCACTGCAATTCAGTGGCTCCATTTTCACTTGTGGCTAACATGGCAATTTGTTACAAATTCATAGGTACATAATTTTTTATTTGTGGTGGTGTGATCTCCCTAACTAGATTATAAACTTCTTTCGGGGCAGGTACCATCTCCTCTGCTGCTTGGAGTATTCCATGGCATGAGGTCTAGTGAGGAGAAGGGGAAGAAACTACACACTCGCTACTCCCAGATGATAAGTGAGGAGGTCATGCATGTGCATTCCACCATCTTTCAGGGATATGTACTGAAATGTGAACAAGCTTTCTAAGATATGCTGCACCTGTGCTCAGTACTCACTTTTGTATATTAACATAGGAATGAATGATGCAACAGAAGAAATCTGGAAAACATCTCTAGGACTTGAAAGTCCTGAATTGAAAATTTCAGAATTTGGAGGTAAAGATATTTCTCTCTTTCCAATTAAGTCATGACTTGTAAGAGAGGATGTAGGACCTGCGTCATTGAAGAAATGATTTGAAAAAACTGGGTTTATCTTCTGTTTTACCATAGGATTGGTGGAGTCAGAATAGTAGGGACCCAAGAATGATTTACAATCTGATGGCCGAGTGTTTGCTCTATCAGGCAAGCAGAGGTTGGAATTAGGCAAGGATAGGACTGAAGTTAAGAGGTATGCATTTGACAGGATTGGAACCATGGTTTCTAATACTCAGGTTCATGTCCTTATTCCAGTAAACAGTCTCTCAGTGAGTTGAAAGGAATGAAAGGAATAAAGTGCTTGGTACTTACTAATCCTCCACAGATGTTCGTTCCCTTTCTTTCCTCTCTAGGTTTAATTGTTCATAACAGATTGCTGCTTATTTATCTGGGTTAGGGTGTGAGTCAGAAAACTCAGGACTTCTTAGCCTTCCCCTCCTTGCATCTCCCCTTCCGCATGGGTACCTTGGCCGTCTTCCAGGGTGGTCACGAAGATTAAAAGAAATGATACATGGTGAGTGCCTAGAATGGTGCCTGGATTATAGTAACTGTACAAATCTTAGTTCCTATTATTATTACTGTAATCATTACTATTATTTTTTCCCAAAGCTTAAAGGAAAGGCACATGAATTAAAAAGTATCATGTACCTACATGAATAATATATTAGGGAGATATCTAAACTGAGATCAGACTTGATAAAAATACCAAAAATTCTTAAAATGATTTTTTTTTAAAGCTGTTAAGAAGGTGATAGTAATGACAGATACCTGGTAGAAGGTGAACCTTTTTCATCTCTATTGAGAATGATAGCCAAACATGAAAATGTGTGAGATCTGGTTAGGAGTAGGGTGATCATACATTCCAGTTTCCAGGACAGTCTTGATTTATATCTGTTGTCCTGGTGAAATGATTACTAATGCTCCCTTTCATTCTCAAATGTCCTGGTTTGAATGAAAAAATTACATGCTCACCCTTGCTAGAAGGGCAATGAAGACAAATGTGGAGTTCAAAAAAAAAAGGCATGTGTGGTTTAAAAGAATTTACCATTTCTAGGCTCATATAAAGACATCATAAGGCCAGTGGGAACTGTAGATGTAAAGTACTACCAGTAATCTTTGTGGAATCAGGAAACAAGGAGCCAGAGCACTGAGCTTGCACTAAAGTCTAATTTGTTAAGGGGTAAAGTTGGATTACAGAAGCCACAGACCAGAGAATTTACCTTCTAATTCTAGAAAATTCCTGAAATGGACCATTACACCATCTCTCAATCAGAAAGCCATGCACATTATGAAGACGTGAAGAATTGGTAGTCAGGGTAGGTGTTCTGTTTCCTCACTGTGCATAGCCAGGGGCGCCCTGCTCTAGGCTCCTTCCCAATCATAGTACGTATGATCGGTCTAATCCCACCTTGGCAAGTTTACCCACAGCATCAAGAGAGTGGGCGTACGACTCCCTCCCTGGCACTCATCCAACAAGCAAGCACAGGACAGCACAGCAAGTCCAGGACCTACCTGAGTGGCTCTGAGTTGGGAGAGAAGCAACCAGTGGCGTATCTCACAGCGGTTTGCTGTTACAATAGAGAGTAATGACAGCCTGTATTAATATAATTCTCGCGGAGGGGAAAGGAGCCTGTTTAGGAAAGAGTAGCTCTTTCTGTTCCTAAAACCCCACTTCCCGTAGGAAGGCTCCCGGGGCTCCCACGGCTGTACACACACATCCTTACCCCCTGTGGTTAGCTCTCAGCATAGCACCTACAACGTTCTGTTATGATCATGTTTCTACTTATTTTGCTCCTTCACTCAATTTTGAGCTCCATGACAAGTAGAAGCAATCTCTTGTTCACTGTTGTATCCTCAGCCTGGCAATAGTAGATAAAAAATGTATGGTGTTTTGTAAATCATACATCGTATTTTGTCAGCTCACTAGTCTCTTCTCCCACAAGGCTGTGACTAAGCACGTTTACCTCACAGAAAACCTGTAGTCCTCACCGGAAAGTCCCCAGCACCTCTGCAGACTGCATTATCCAAGAGGGCACTCCAAGTGTCATTCTGATAGTTACGTATCTCTGAGTTGATTTACGATTTCATTCTAAGCTTCAACTTTCAGGACTCCATATCCAATTTAGGATATAGGATTAAAGGTGACTAGACATCAGATACTTGGGATTCACAGTTGAGCCGCAGAGCCTATTCCGGTTATGGTGATGCTTTGTCCTTTATTCATTCATTTGTTCATTATTTATTATGTGATTTGGCCTTTTTTTCCCATCAAGATTTATTGATCACTTACAGTGCTCTAGGTTTCCAGGAATATAAAGATAGAGGAATCCCTGCTCCCAGGGCATTCACGTGGTGATAAGGAAAAGATACACTTCCAACTTCGTATTAGACTGGGTAGGTACATAAAGAGCTGTGGGACCACGGGGGTGATGATTGTCCTGGGCATAGAAGGAATTTACTAGGCAATATAGGGGAAGGGGAAAAGGAAGGGAAGGAGGCAATTTTAGAGAAGCAATTTGTAAGCTGCACTTTTTCTCTTGCAGTGACTCCAGAACTTAACTAAGGATAGGCCAACCCTTTCCCAATGTGCTCTGTAGAAGGGAGCTCTGGCAGTTCAACTAAAGGCTGGGTTTGAGTATTCAACACATGGATTCAGATAGCTTCCCATTCTGATTCAAATACAACTAAATCTAAAAAGTAACTTTGAAACTAGAAATGCTTATAACTCTGATATGAAGTGAGTAAAATGTTCACAATATGATTTTATAAATTGAATTAGCAAAAAGTCTCAAATATAGAAATATTTTATAAATATAGTTTTATTACTTGGAAATACATACAAAAATTCAAACACATCTAAAAAACAGTTACCAAGCAGAGGTCCGATCCAACTTTTAATTAACACATAAAACAATTATATTCCACATAAGACAATTTTAATCCTGAAACAACTTGTCTTCAGGGTCTTTAAATAATGGGCTTTAAAATTGTTTTATTTTTTATACCTATTTAAATCTTCCCTCAAATAGAGACTACTAACATTTCAGTTTGGCTCATGTTTTATTTAGAAAAATAGCTAATGCCATTTAACCTAAAATTTTGAAAATTGGAATACTCTTTGTCCATTTCCATCCTTGTCACTTTGTTCTCCGTGGTTTCTCAAAAAAAACTTAATAGCTGCTAACGAAAAAGCATTTGCAATTTCTGGCAGCTCTCAGGGATGCCAAAGTTGGGACTTAAGGTCCTGAAATTATTTAATTGTGGCAAGATTTTACTTCTCATTTTTGTGGTTTTTGTCATCTTGTGTCCAGCCAGACCAAATCTCCTTGTCAGAGAAAATAAAAATTGAGTTATTCTGCTTTTCCTGATTGTTAACCCATTATACTTCTTTATCCATTCTTCTTTTTGCCCCCTTTTTTTTTTAACGCATTCTTGGCAATTGTGTTTTTTGCAAACTTAAGCTCATTCTGAGCTTTAACATTTTAAACACTATTTCTATTTCACTCTCCTTTTTTTGACCTTTACTATGCAAGTTTTCCCTTCCTTTGTATGTGATCTCTGACAACTTCGGCAGAGAACTCTCTGTGAGATGCTTTAGATGCCCATTCTCTAACATCCTTTCTAGATTCATTTAACTTTTTTTTTTTAAGTTCAGAATTTCATCTAAAGAAAATTTTCATTCTTTCATGGTCCCTCTCTCACTACTAGAACAATTTTTGAAAAACTAGAAAAGGTAATGGGCTGATAAACACAAGGGACTGCTTCTAATTTTGATTTTGTGACTCAGTTGTGTTCTCAGTCTTAAATCCCCTCTCTCCACAGCTGACAAGCCTGAGGCCCAGAGTAGGATTGGATAAAGTGAGAAGACTTCACCTGTAATAGTCTGTTTCATGGTTCAGAGGGGAAGAATTCGAAATTGTGAGTTCCAGATGACTGAAGTTCTCTCTGTACATCTAGCTGGTGACAAATCCCTATGGTATTTACATCTTTGCTGTCTCTGCTGTTAATGTCCTCGGTCTGGCCATTCTCCTCTGCTGGACTCATTTTATCATACCTACACCTGTTGCCCCAGTATTCTTTCTCAAACTTAAGTATGAACATACTTCCCTGTTTAAAAAAAAAAAAATGTTGATGGATCTCTACTGCCTGTGAGAGCCAGCACAAAGCCCTTAGTGCGCCATACAAGGCCCTGTACAATCAGTTCCTGTGTCTTCCTCCAACTTCCTTTCTCATTTCCCTAGCCACAGGCCTCCTCCTCCCACCCAACCCTCTCCATGCACTAGCCCTATGGCAAGAACTTGTTTTTTCTCATGCATTTTGCTGTTTTACACTTGATCTTGTTAATGACTCTATATAAAATTGTGCACCAAGTCCTATGAGTACTAAGCGCTTCAGGGCTACAAAAATTACCAAGGTCACTTTGCATTTGATGATCACTACTAGGTATTCAGAAGTGCTAGACCCTGGAGATATAGCCATAAATTTCAGTATCCTTGCCCTCAGTGGCTGCACAGTCTAGAGAAGACAATGATAGTGGCAGGGTTAGAGCCTGAGTCCCAATATGCACAAATGCTAAACAGCACAGCCCCAAATCCACTTACTTTTTAAATAGCCACTCATTATCTTAGATCACAGTGAACATGTACTACTTGAGCCCTTTTTCCTAACTACTCTCAAGCCAGCTCTCTGCAACCCAATACTTCAGTGTTATCTTTTACTTTTTGAAAGCCACTTACAGGACTATAGATTTATTATAGCCAAAATGCATATGGTACTTTTGGTTTTGTGCTAGCTTATTGAATGTTTGTGAATTTTTATTCTGAGTGTCTCAGATTTGGTCCATCCTCTGACCTGAAGGCTACAATTCTAATTTAAAAGTTATTAATTAAAAGCAATGAAGAGAACAGAATTCAGGCCCAACCTTTAGGGAGCTCTGTCCTGCTTTTCCAGTTCTAACAACCTTGTAAAATATACTAAACATGCCCCTTATCACTTATTAACAACACCTATTCTGAATGAAATGATGGGTTTCATGCATAAGAATCCTAGGCTGATTTTTTAAAAATAAAAATCATTAAATATCCATTATAAATATTCACTTTATTTTAAAAGAATTGGAAGATGTTACATATATTACATACTACATATAATGGCACATATCAGCCTTTTGAGCTTAAAAATAATCTGTCCCCAAATTGGGATTGACTTAGACTCCAAGTATAAAATGACTCTTGGCCTATAGCACCAACCCAGGCCCAGAGGAAAGTCATTTTTGAACCTGTCCCCTGGCATTGGGCTTCCTGATATGACACTGAGGGTCTTCTCCCTCTGGTTTTGTTCCCTGGCAGTACTGAAGCCTGGCACAGGGACCCATTTGACTATACACTGCAAGCCTAGGGAATCTAGAGAGAACAGGTCCTCTAACAATTTTACAATGGGAAAAAAAACTATGTGCCTTATTGTCTTTTTGATCTATTCAACTATAACAAGACTCTACAAGACAGAAGGTTACAATTATTTTAATACAATTTCTCTGCAGGTTTTTGTCTTTGGAAAATGAAGTGTCATGATAGGAGGAAGCTTAAAAGTCATCTAGTTCAATAATACTGGTAATCTGCTCCACTAGTATTTCCCTTTCCCAGATTTAGGTATAATCAAAATTTTAAATGCCATCCATGCCACTTTGTTAGACAAACACACAAATTTAACAACACTTTTCTTTTTCTTATTCTTAAGGAAGGACAGTTCCTGCCAAATGTTGTGGCTGTGGCATTCCTCTTCTTCTTCATAGTATAAGTTACACATTAAGAATTCAAAAAAAATACCACTATGGAATTTTCATAAGCAATATCTGACCAATCAGTAAAACACAGTACACAGTGTGAAAATTTTAATTTATTCCCCCCCGCAAGTATCCAGAATATATACCCCCTTAGCTTTGAGAAATGTGATAACGAAAATATCAACAGAACTGATTATATGCAAAGAAAAGCACATACTACACAGGAAATATCCCTAAGTCCTCCCTAACCTAGCAGTGCAAGTTAATGGTATGCTTCTGGTCACCTTCCACTTGAGTTATAAAAATTTTACAGGACAGATTTAAAGCAAAGATAGGCCTCTGATTTTTTTTTTTTAACCTAGCAGATTTTTAAAAAGAGGCTATATTAAATGACAATGCATTTTGAGTCAGGGGGAGAAAAAAAATTAAAAACACAAAACTTCTTTCAGTTTATTCAAAATAAAAATACACGTAGAATTATGAAAATATAGGTTTACTATTTCCACCACGTAAGTTGATGCTGCTGTTTGAAAGGCTTGCAAATTGTCTGAGTTTTTAAAGCTCATCTCGATCCCTCAATAAAGTATACCTATATTCACTGGGCGCTAGTTTCTGGAAGGAGCTCTCAGGTGGACTGCTTGCTACATCTTGGACTTGCTATAAGAGAAAGAATAGAACATTTTTATATCAATATATTTTATGGAGTTATAATATTTTAATAAGAGTATTAAATGAATGATAGTTACCCTATAATTATTTGCTTAATAATAAAAGATAGCTAACTGGATGCCAAAACCAAGAGTTAAGATTGAAATCTTGGTTTCCCCATTTCAAATGCTCTTACTCAGATTCTCCAGGGCACAGCTGCCACAGAGCCATCAACCATGCATGTGTTGACAGTTCCCGAAGTGTGGTGCAAGGAAACAGAATACTCGACACCTGGGTGCTTTTCTAGACCATTCTGTAGAAGCAGCACAACCCTGACTAAGTGGGCTCAAGCCCTTCCTGTTAAGAGAATTGAAAGCATCTACTCTGTAAATAATCTACAATACCAAAGTAGCAAAATAATTGCTCTCACTGAGCAATTACCTGGATGCCAAAAGTTATCAAAACTAATTGACATGAGGAAAACAAATACTTCAATGCTGCAAGAAATTAATTTCTGTAGTATTTTACTTGTATATCAACAGCAGACAAAAATATACAATGGAACTATATAAGAGTGACTTCCAAGAATTTTGGAGAAAAGGCAGTATAGCATATCCTTTATCTCTATGCTGTGAGCTTAAGAGCAAACATGACCCTCCCTTGTAGTTAACACAGGCACAGTGCTTAGATTACATACCATATGTAATGACACATTGCCATTATAATGGGAAGCAAAATGTCTAAAACTTCCCATTTTACTGTCATGTTCCTCTTCCCCAATATGTTTTTTATTTTTGGCTAAGATATATGTTGGTTTAAGAAAGCTGGAAATTATATTACTATGAAGTACAGGGAATTCATTGGCTAATGGACAGTTGAAATAAATCAGGATAATACAATAATGGTAAGCTACATCTTTTCCCTGATAAAACACTAAGCATAAGCAGACATACTTTTCTGAGGAAAATAATACCTTTGGGTTATTGCCAACAGTTTTCCCACTTTGATTGTTGCTTAATTATCAGAGAAAAATCTGATCTCAGATTTCAAAGAAAAAGCACATTAGCTTCCTTAAAGGAACTCTTGATTCTCAACTTAATTTGACTCTTAAAGAAAAACTCAGTGTTTATTTTTCTTTCATATGTGGATGTTCTTTGGACAAAGAAGTGAAGTTCTGAGCATAAGAATTATATATCATCTTCCTCTCAACATGACACCAATCAATAATGCATCAAAATGCAAATTTAAGTGTGTTGAAACAAAGTGGGAACTTAGAAATTACTTGTAACAGAAGTTACAAGGTAGAAAAGGTAAAATTCTAAGGTTAAAAAATATGAAAAGTAAATACGAAATTTCACTGACTAGTTGTCAAGCATTCTAAATTGCAGATGGAGACTGTAAGTTTTGAGCATTATGAATATTATATTGGTGAGGAGCTCTTAGGATGGTTTAGCAAGAACATCAAATCATTGTTTTCTTTATAGTGTGGTCAGTCCCAGCCACAGAGGAAGGCTTGAACAATTAATGGGATCCACTGATGTATTTGCTTATCTACCTGCTTCCATTTCCTACCTTCTACTTCTATTTGGAGCCAACTGTATTTAACCCTATTAGCCATACTCCACAGAGGATATATTCACACTACCTTAGTTCATGTGATCAAGAAATTACACTGTAACATTCTTAGAACTCTGAAGATCTAAATTTTTAAAAATTAATTTTAAAGGAACAATTTGTATATTATCTAGAGTCTGTTCAGAATTTCTTTACAAAGACATTCAAGAGCAGAAACTGAAGTCTCTGCAGCAGCTTTAGGTCCTCTTCAAGACTAACTGAAAAAGAGAAAAAGAAGAGCTCCCACTGAAAAGCAAGAGCCTCACCTGTCCTGGGGCTGTATCAGTTGGGTCAGGACCATGATGGAATTCTCGGTGTAGTTTTCCAGAATGTAAGTCAAACACGAACTGCTTGAGTTTTCCAGGAATTCTAAAACCAAAGTCAAATAAAAATTTAGCTTAAACTGTTAACATGAACTTTCTTTTACCTCTGTTTTACCAATTCATAACAATAAAAAAATTTAATTTTACCTCCAATCCCACCATAACTATTTATAGGTCAAGTATATTTTGAATAGTTTTACACAACTGAAATCATGATATCTAGATACTCAGTTTTGTGTTCAAACTCTAACACTTATTTCATAGAAATTTATCTGTGCTTATCATTTTAACATGAGTTTATCAAGATGCTGTCCTAAAACTTACTTAATCCTTATTATTGTTGGGCATTTATGTATTTTCCCTAAGATATATATAACCAAAAAAGCCTTATGTTCTGCAAAATCACACTAAAAATAATAGGGCTCAAGAGAAAAATAGTGGTAGGGGATAACCACTTAAAACTGTGTAGGTTTGTAGCCAGAATACTACTAAGAGCCTAGAACAAAAACAGTAGTACTTTTCAGCCACCACCAGCATCGGAGCCCTGTGTCAGCCAGGTGATCCTCTGCAGCCTTAACCTGGAGCTTGTAGGTCCTCTTTTGAGATGCATGCCCTTGAGGGCGTTCATGCCAACAGAACCAGTTTTAACAAAATAAATGAGTGTATAGCTTTTCATGTTTTTTGGTTTTTGTAAAAATGGGGAAATTTCTCACAACTTATTCAACCACATGAGCAGCTCCCTCAATAGCTTAACATTGTGAAAGCAAAGCATTTCTCAAACCGCAACACTGGCTTTTTTTTTTTGGAGGTCTTCGTATACCGTGAAGGCATTCTCTTTAATAGTGAAAAGGCTTTCTTTGATGGCTTCGAAACATTCTGAGGAAAATAACACAGGGACCAACATAACTTACTTTATACTGACATCATTCCCCTAATTACCAACATGGCATGAGCAAGTTTGCAGTTTAGACACATGCACTGTAGTAAAAAAGCTAAGCAGACTTATATATCATACTTTTTTCTTTGAACTTATTTCCTTGAGTTGTATCCAATAAAGCAGGAGTACAGATCTTCCTCAATTTACAATGGGGATATATCCCAATTAATCCATCATAAATTGAAAATATCATTAAGTTGAAAATGCATTTAATACACCTAACTTACCAAACATCATAGCTTATCCCAGCCTACCTTAAACATGCTCAGGTACTTATATTAGCCTACAGTTGGGCAAAATTACCTAGCACGAAGCCTATTTTCTAATAAAGTGTTGACTAATATATGTAATCTTATTGAATACTGCACTGAAAGTGAAAAATACTGGCCGTATGGGTGAGAATGGTTGTAAATGTTTACCCTCGTGATTGCATGGCCGACTGGGAGCTGCAGCTCGCTGCCGCTGCCCAGCAGCGTGACAGAGGCTCCTACTGCACATGACTAGCCCTGGAAAAGATCGGAATTCAGAGTGCAATGCATACTGCTTTCACAACATCATGAAGTCAAAAAATCTTAAGTCAGACTGTCATTAGTCAGGGACCATTTATATTGGGTTAAAAAATAACTTTTGACAAAGTGCAGGCAAATTATATCACAGAACACCAATTTTTGCTGCTACCTGTCTACCTGCTCTGTGCCAGTGTTACCTTTTTTTTATAGTGTTTGTTAATTTGATCAGAGACACCTGCATTTTAATTTACATTTCTTCAGAAATTAAGCATTTTTTCACTTGTCTTAAAGTGTATTTCTGCTCATATGAAGTGTGTCTTCACTGAGATCTTTGTTTTTAATTCATTATGTATTTTAAATAGAAACACTTTTTCATATCTGTTAAAAGAATTAAAGTGCATGTCCACAAACATTGTAATTCCTTCAGTAGAATTGACTTTTTAAATCATTATTTTTTAGTAGCAAAGAATAGATGGCTTATATTAATATTACCAGTTTTCTTTTTATCCTCTACTGAGGTCCTGCAAGTGCTGTTTCTTCCCTTCAATAACTCCCACTGAGATGTACCAACCAATAACTTCATTGTACACCCATTCTGGCTCCCCACTAGCTCCAATGCAGCAGAGACCAGCAGGTGCCAAATGCACAGTTTACAAATACAAATGACTGTCAGGTAGTTGTATTGACAGAATGCCTCTGAAAGGTTTTCTGGTGCTGAAGAAATTGCACAAGCACCAGAGACAACACCGGAGAGGAGATAAAATTTTGTATCATCTGCTATTACCCACAACAAAAAGTGCTAAAATATATCCATTGAGTTCAAAGAGTTGCAAATGGTCTATAATGATTAAGCCTATTGTTATTTTAGAAAGTCCAAAAAGGAGCACAGTCAGTAGTGTGGACAGCTTCCGCTAGACAATAAAAAATTATAACTAAATCTTAAATGTAACAAATTCATAGAGAACAGAACAGATTTTTTCCTGTTTTATTTTTTTTCCATAAACAGACAAAAAGAAAGGATTGTAAGCAAAAGGCAAAGACAAGGGAGATAGGATGAATCTGAACTGATTTGGTAGAAAAACATTACTACAAAAGCGCTGGCTTGTGGCCAGAAACTATCCACCTTTGTTAAGTAACAATCAGTGAATCAACAATTCATTGTCAATAAAACAGACATGCTTATCTGCTAAAAAGGAAAATAAATGGGCCCTTACCATAATAAATTCAATTATGTTTTCACACTTTTGGGTACAATTTTTCTAATTAGAACTCCTAAGTGTTTCCCATCCTCCAAACAGTTCTGTTTACAATCTATTTTTAGGTGATGCAAAATTTAGAAACTAAAACTCATAAATATTAAGTGTATCATTAACAAGCTTTGACAAACACAAGGAGAAAGTATTTTTAAAATTTTGCTTACAGGAGAATTCACTTTAAGGCTTACAGTTCTGAGTTTTAACATATACATATTGCATCCCATTACCACCTCCACAAACAGGATACAGAACAATTCAAAAATCCCTTTATTTAGTCAGACTCTCTACTCCCTGTAACTCCTGCTAACCATTGTCTATTCTGTTCCTTATAACCTGCTTTGCCAGAATGACATGTACATAGAATTATACAATATGTAAACATGAGACTGGCTTCTTTTACTTAGCACACTGCATTTGAAATTCACCCATTTTAGTCTTGTAGAAATATGTTTGTCCCTTTATATACTGCTGAATAGTATTCCACTGAGTGGATATACCACAAAATTTAAGCCTTCATCCACTGAAAGATATTTGGGCTTTCAAGATTTTGGTGATTTTGAACAATGCTATTACTACAAACATTTGTACCCAGGTTTTTGTGTGAACATAAGTTTACTTCTCTAGGAGAAATACTGGGTTATACAGAAGATGATATGTTTAACTTTCTAAGAAACTGCCAGACTGTTTTCCAGAGTGGCTGTATCAGAGTGCAGACTCACCAGCAATGTATCCCAGTTTCAGTATGGTACTAGTACACAAAGACATATAGACCAATGGAACACAATAGAGAGCCCAAAAATAAATCTACACATTCTTAGTCAAGTGATCTTTAACAAACGTGCCAAGGATACACAGTGGGAAAAGGGCAGTCCTTTAAATGGGAAAACGGGATATCCACATGCAGAAGAATGAAATTGGACCCTATCTCACATCACATAACAAAAATCAACTCAAATGGATTAAAGAAAATTCCATCAAACTAAAAAGCTTCTGTACAGCAAAGGAAACAATCAACAGAGTAGAGAGACAACCTACAGAATGGGAAAAAATATTTGCAAATCATACATATCTGATAAGGGATTATTATCTAAAATACATCAAACTAAAACAACTCAAAAGCAAGAAAACCTGATTTAAAAATGAACCTGAACAGACATTTCTCAAAAGAGACAGCCAACAGATACGTGAAAAGATGTTCAATGTCACTAATCAAAGAACTACAAAGCAAAAGCACAATGAGCTATCACTTCACACCTTTAGAATGGCTATTACCAAGTAACACAAGTGTTGCCAAGGGTGTGGAGAAGAGGGAAGAAGAGGGAACCCTGTAACTATTCATGGAAATGTAAACTGGTAGTCTTATGGAAAACAGCACGAAGGTTCCTCAAAAAAATTAAAAATAGAACTACCATATGATCCAGCAATCCCACTTCTGAGGATATACCTGAAGGAAATGAAACCAGGATCTTGAAGAGATATCTACGTTACCCTGTTCACTGCAACATTATTCACAATAGCCAAGACCGAAAAAACAACCCAGGTATTTTTAGATTCCACATATACTGAGATCATGCAGTATTTGTCTTTCTGTGTCTGGCTTATTTCACTTAGGATAACATCCTCCAGGTTCATCCATGTTGCAAATGACAGGATCCTTCATTGAGGCTCAATAATATTCTGTGTGTTTGTGTGTGTGTGTGTGTGTACATCATATCTTCGTTATATATTCTACTCTATGCCTCAAGCAATTCCACTCCTGTCATTTTCCTGTTTTCAACACAAATCCTGTGTTTTTATTCTCCTTGAAGTTTGTTCCTTATAGCTGCAGGCTCTATGACAGCAATAGAACTGTCCAGATTTTTCTGCGAACATGGAAAATGTTGTATTATCCAATCTATCCACTACGGCAGCCACTACCCATATGCAGCCATTGAGCACTTGAAATGCCTGAAAAACTGACTTTAAAATTTTCATTTTAATTAATTTAAACTTAAGTGTTCACATATGGCTAGTGTCTATCGTATTGGACAGCACAATATTATGATGACTCCTCAAGGCGATCAAAGATGATGCACAATCAGTAGAACAAGAGCCAGAAAGAAAGGAAAACCATGAGGTCACAGACCTCAGGTAGAGAGTGTTCTATCCTACAGCACTCAACACTCCAGGAGTGCTGAGGAGGATGAGTCTGGGAAAGTCGCAGTAGGACTTTTACTTATTTATAAAGTAGGAGTGTTACTGATTTTTTTCATGAATGAAACCTGGATTCAAACAACAGGGGTTAAACAAATCAATCCATTTAAAGGCAAACTAACCATTAGAAATAATGGGAAAAATATTAAGGACATGGGAAGATGTTTATGATATATAGATAAGCTAAAAATAAAATTCATAAAACAGCATGGCCTTGATTTTATGACACAAACAATAGATCTCATTTGTGGATTTATGGGTGATTTTTAATTTATTCTTTGGCATCTTATTAACTTTCAAAATCATCCACGAAGTAACCAAAATTTTAACTATCAGAAATAAAAGAACAAATGATGTGCTTAACACACACACACACACACACACACACACACACACACACACACACACACACACACACACACACACACACACACACTCAAACTCAGGGAGACTAGACATCTTCACCTGGTTCCTGATCTAAACTATTCAGTCTTTCACTATTAAATATGGTATTACTTGTAATTTCTTTATAAATGTCCTTTATCAGATTTAGTTTCCATACATTCCTAGTTAAGCATTTCTGTCTTGAGTGGATGCTGAATTTTGTCAAATGCTTTCTGCATGTACTAATGTGATCAGTTTTTCTTGCTTATTCATTAATATTCCAAACTTAACATTTATTGGTTTCTGAGTGTTGAACCAGCCTTGCATGCTTGGGATGAAGCCCATTTGGTTGTGATGTACTGTTTTTTTATGTATTGCTGGATTCAATTGCCTAATATAGTGTACTGTTTTTTAACTGAAATTACACAGTGTAGTACAAACCCATGTATTACTTTATTTAACTTTATTGTATTGTTTTTAGAGTCTAATAGACTTGGATTTGAATCTGAATATACTGTCATAATAAACATAGCAAGCCTCAAACTGCACTTACCATGTTGTCACTGTTCTAAGAGCTACAGATACACATATTCATTTAATGCTCAAAACAACCCTATGAAGTAGACCCTATTACTTCCATTTTGCAGATGAGGAAACTGAGGCAAAGAAGTGGTAAGAAATTGCACAGGGTATAATATAACTAGTAGGTAACAGATTGGGATTACAACTAAGCAGTCTGGATTGAGAGTCTGAGCACCCAAGTTGTGCCATATATATTACGTCCTTAGTGGCTTGACTTTTGTAGAGTCACAAAATCTCTTGGAGCTTAACTTTTTTTTACTGTAAAAATGGAAATAATACCTATTTTATAAGCTTGTTATACATGGTAAGATATACTGGAATGGGGAACATGGCAAATGGTAGCAGATAAATATTAGGCTATATTCCAGATGTGCAGATACATAGATTCAAAGGAGTCAAACTCTTAAATTTGTAAGAAGCAGATTAAACGAAAATTAATCAAAACATGTACTGAATGTCAACTGATGCTGTCGCAAGACTGTTGGTATAATAAAGAAAATAAAAACAACTAAATAAAATTTGCCTTTTTAGTAACTTTCTTGGTATCAATTTTTTTTTCCACTTAAGAAAAGCCTTATTTGGGCAAAAAAAAAAGGGGGGGTGGCTGCTAGATAATGATGAACAAAAACAGATTCTGTAATTTAAAAGGGACCTTAACAGTGCCCAGATTTGAAGCTTTTCTTCTACCTATCCCTCCAAGTTCTTTATCATTCCATCCAATTCCCGATTTGCTCCCTCCAAGCTCATGGAGGCAGGCTAATTGGTCTTAGCAAGTGACCAAATTGTGAAATCAGTGAGCCATCTGCCCACTGGTCTTGGGTTTGCCCCACCACCCCAATGTCCACACAGCAGCCCCCACCTTCCCCCAGTGCCGCCAATCAGCTGCAGCCAACCTTACCAGACTGAGCAGTTCAAGGGATTACAGTATGTCCCGTAATTTAGTGATTTGGGAAAATGGCCTAGTACACCCAGTTGGAGGACTCAGCACTAAAGCAGCCTGTTCCATTGTCTTAGGAGTGAGCTGAAGCCTGCTTCTTCCCCATCACCCGCTGCTGTGGCAGCTGAGAACCCATTAGCCAAGGTGCAGATGGTTGGGTGTTCGCTGGCCACCATTTTTCAGAAGAGATTTCTTTTTAAAGTCCAACGGTGATATGGTATGTTGTACGGTGCACCATTTCTTCCTTTCTCTCAGGGCTATAGAACATTTCCTAGACCTGCCCTTAGGTTCTGAAATTACCCCCCATTCTTTTCCTATCTCCATATAAAATCTACTGCTTTGCATTTGGCAAGAAACCAATCTGGTCAACCTATAGGAAAACACTAAGGATTCATAGATCTGTGACTAAGTCTCAGGTACTAGTAAGTACTGTCTCTTAAACATCTTTCACGTTCACACTACACTGCTTTTTATAGGTATGAAAAATGTAATTGCTTTGGTATCAAGTGTTATGAGCTTGGGACTTTGTGGTTCAGTATACCCTGACATGACTCCTGGCCCTGCCACTAATCAGTGGTGTGGCCTTGCTGGTTAAGTTCCCTCCCAAAGCCTCAGTTCCTCTGAAATAAGAGGTGAGCAGAACACAGGTAGCACACCCCCACCACACCCCCAAGGCCTATTACCTCTGGCATGGGAGGAACTGCACTGTAAATCAGCTTCCTCTTTCCTCACTACAGCCATACTTCCTCCACTTGACCCCAGAAATGGCTGAGTTACTAAGTAAAAGTATTAGTAATTACAGTAATTGATAGAAACCGCTTATCATGTAAGCCTTAATTACCATGCAGTACAATTGCAATTATGCAAGCCATTAAATGTGTCAGATTCACTTAGCTACCTGTTTTATTTGATTTCTAACACTAACTATTCACGTAGGCTCACTTTGTAGTTCACACAGTGCCTCCTTACAATTAAAAAAAATATCAGAGGGAACAGTGCCTAGTAGGGAAAAATCAGGCACCTGACAGAGAAATTAAAGAAGTAATTTGTTTCAAATATAGTCACTTATTTCTCTCCCCTACTCACGGGACTATACACTTGCAGGCTGGGAGAGGTCCACTTACCATTTCTACATTCTTTGGAAAATCTAACTGGCTCAGTGTCTTTTTGTACCAAGGCTTATTACATAGAATGCTGCCAGCTGACAGATTCACTTTTCTTGGTCAAGGGCCCATCTTTTGGTTCAGTAAACCGCTGGAGAGTAGGGGGACCGGGTCATGTGATAAGGAGTATGACCACTTGTGTTCGTTTCGGTTCTCTGACAGACACCAAGATGGGATAAGAAGTGCTAGAGTGTTTTAAATCTGACTTCAGAACTGGAGGGGAAAACATAAGATAACCAAGATGGAATAACTCACAGGTTCCTCTTAAAGTGTTAATACCATGTTCCTAGGAGTAAAAGAAAATGGGGCACAATTTGGCTGCTGATTGGTAAACCTAACCTAGTCAGCATCCTGTTGACTTCCACTAAGTTGAGACATCATAATTAGGGCTATAAGTTTCCAGTGAAAAGGGAAAGGAAAATAAATAACCCAAGATTTACTCACTCCTAGAGGTGGGGAGATGGGATGAGAAGACTTCCTATGAATGATCCATGAGTAAGGTAATATTTTAATGCCAAAAACAGTCAATCTACCTGGAAGCTCTTGTAGCAAGCCCAGCCAGCAGAACAACTCCCCTCTCTCCTAAAAAGCTCGTACTTTAAGCTTGAGCTTGTGGCTTCAAGAAGCAAACCTATGAAGGGAGGAAGGGGGCCCCCAACCAGCTAGGACATTTCCACCTGTCCCAGTAGCTCACCCACTTGCTCAGGGGACTTCTGAGTTCCAGTTTTTAAGTAAATCCTGGGATGTTAGATGTGGATCTTTAAGGTGGATTTCTGGGTACAGCTACTCTTCCTTTGTAAATCCAGCTTAGTCCTGCCTTCTCAATGATCCCCCACCTCCTCACACTCACCGAATGAGCTTGCTTGCATAGCCATAGTTAAACAGATGAGTCAGACAGGAACCTCAGCATCTTCGGCCACTGTCAGCACCAGAATCCCCCACACCCGCAAAGAAATGCTGCCCTTCCTTTCCTCTTTCGCACCAGAGGAAGAAGGCTCTTTGCTTGCTTCTCATCCCCTCTGTGCTCTTTATGGTTTTGCTTTATCAATTAGCCCCTCTTTCCTCTCTCTCCAGTAACTCCTCACTCCACAAAGGGTTTAGATTTTGTACCATACGGGGTGGGGGGAGCTAAAACTTTACTTCATCCTATGTCTCTCAGAAACTACCCCCACTATTTTTCTTTTCCTTTACAAGCTAGCTTCTTCCAA
Organism: Manis javanica; assembly: GCF_040802235.1. Lineage (NCBI taxonomy): Eukaryota > Metazoa > Chordata > Mammalia > Pholidota > Manidae > Manis > Manis javanica. The sequence continues at coordinate 30,457,969 of NC_133157.1, read as the reverse complement.
GAGTTTTCTTGTAAAATCTTCATTTCCTCACCAAACAGTCACTCTTCACTTCATTGCCATAGAGCCATTTGGAGGTTAAATCTAACAGTCTAACAGATGCTTTATCCATTATCCTCTGGCTAAACATTTCTTCCTGCTAAAAGTACTCCTCACTCAATTCCCATATTACTCTTTTCTGATTTTTTTTTCTTTTACTTCTTTGATACGTCCTCTTTCTTAGCTGTTCGTACATATTTGTTCTTCTGTCCTCTCTTTAAATATTGTTACTCATCAGTGCACATTCTCCACCCTGATCTAGGTCATCTCATCGCTTTCAATACCAGCTATCTCCTCATGTGTCCAGGACCCAGCTGCATCCCACGGCTGCATCCCAGAGCCACATGAACTCCCTACCGGACACTCTTCTCCTTTGGCCCACAGGCACCTCAAGTCCAGCAGACCCCAAGATGGAACCATTATCTGCAAGGCTGCATCTCTACTGAGTTCCCAGCTCAGTTAATGGCTCAACATCAGATACTCAGCCAACACTGCTGGTTTCCTTCTCCCCCATTTACTAAGATACCAACTCCTCCTAGCTTTACTGCTACTGCATTACTTGTTTAGGTAATTCATTCATCCAAGAATCATCTACTGGTTGTTATCTGTTATCAATTTTGCCTGGATTACTGAACCATCTTCTAGATTCTATTTTGGCCCCTTTAATGTTCTCCACTTTGTAGCCAGAGTGACCTTTTAAAAATAATCCCAACTAAAACCCTTCACTGGCTCTTCATAGTTTTCAGGATAATGTCAAATGTCCTTAACCCAGCAAATAAAGGCTTTCATGAGCTAGCCGCTGCTTACTCCTCTAACCTCATCCTAATTCCCCCTCCCATCCACTCATATTCAGCCAACAGTCTCTGTACTTGTTTCTGCAATGTCCCCTTTCTCCAAGACATGTCTCCTTCTCACCTCGATGATAAACTTCTACAGAACTTTAGGACCTACCTCAGGCATCAGCATCTCCAGAAATCTTGGATCAGATACCTTTGAACTCTGTCAGAGCACTTACCACATCAGAATACGCAATTGCCTGTTACCCCTGCTTGTCTCCTTTCTCTGCTTAGTTGTGACTTCTTTGAAAGCAGGGATCCGGTCTTAGTAAACTTTAAACTGTTGGTTTGTATGGTCTGGTTTATATTATACAATGACTGTCATATAGAAAACCTGGATAAATACTTAATGAGTTACTAGACTAAATGGTATTCTTTTAAAGTGTTAAGTAAAAGCAACCAATATTTTAGTACTTAGTGGTTTGACACAACAATCATCTCTCATTAATTTTCATAATAATTCCATTAAGTAGACCATACCATCAACCTTAAGTATAAAGAAACAAGGACAGAGAAGTGCCTTGTCCATGGCAGGACTCAAATCTAGGCCTACTACATGTTGGGAAAGAGAATCTTCTCTCAAACAACTACACCTCTATTGAAGTAGTTAGAAGTAAGTGAGATAATTCATTCCTTAGTAGGACTTCGAATCACAAAGCTCTGGACACATACACAAAAGTATTTAAATGAAGTTTTGAAAGAAAAGGTCTAATTTGAATTAATTGTATTGCTTACATTTTTCATGTATGAAGAAGCAGCTCCATTTTTTACCATGTGTTTAACATCTCAGAAAGCTGATAAAAATGTATAAGGTTTATATGTTTATTAATACTATGAATAGCTGAGAATAGCCAGAAATGCCTAGTCATAGCCATCTTGTGGGTCTTAAATACCACTAATGTTCTTGCTAGACACAATCACAAATGAACAATATTACTAATTTACTTTAACCTGAAGTAGGATTATAATCTACATTCCTTGATGTACTGACAAATTAGTCAATTCAGAACTAATTTCTCAAAGGCCAAAAATTATCTTTAAGAGATTAATTCCCAAGCATTAGGTCATCTAATGCTGGCATTTCTAAGGGATAGATTATAATTCTCTGTCAATTATATGATACTTTAAAGTGGCAAAAAAGAAAACAAAAAACCTTTTCCATTCAAACAACAAAGCAGTGTTCCAAAATAGGATTATTTAAAATATTCAAACAATTGTTTTAAATTCGTTTTTGGAAAACGTATCAGATTTAAAAAATCCAAAATGAATACTTACAGTACATCCTTGAAGTCTCCAAACACATACATATGCCTAAAGCTGTCAATAGCTATTACAGGGCAATCGGCTGGAGTTTTCTGTATGTGCAGAAGAGGATGTCTAAATTTGTCACAGTCGGCATGTAAAAAGTTTATTGTACCTTTAAAAGAAAGAATTTAGAGAGGTAGATTAGAATTTTCTTGATTGTATTCTTGTAAGGCTACAACTTCATAAAAAGTGACATACTGAACAACAAAAAACATGCTTTAGAGTAATATAGATCACAAAAACTAAAACCTAACTATTACATTTTAGAAGTAGGATTTTAGTCTTAGGTCAGAGAGTATTAATATCATTAGAGACTGGGAGAACTCCACCTGAATTCAAATGCTATAGTGAATTTTAAGTTTTCCTGAAATAGGCAAACATCTGTTCTGAGCACACAAGTTCCTGAAGCTGATAGATGAGCTGTTCTCACGGGACTGTCTTCATTTCATCAAGGATGCCCTTCTAGTCCCTGCTAGTTGAGTTTTTTATCTAATTCAACCCCAAAAATGTTTATTAAGTGACTAATAAATATGGGCCCGGCTCTGTGTAATGCTTTCAGTTTAATTTGTGTGACTTCTCTCCTACAGAGGAAAAGCTGATGGTCCCTCAAATTCTTTTTTGATGCTTTGGAGAAATCCACAGAAAATTATTCAGCTTTCTTTCCTTTAGAAATAATGTTAATCAGACTAAGTTCTCTCGGTGATATCTCTGGTACTGTCTATTAGAAAGGGACCAAGACAAGTATCAAGTGCTGGAAGAAAAGTGACAAAAAATACTAATGTTGTCCACCTATGATCCCACTTTTCACACTAGTTGGTTTCACAGATTATCTGACCTTCTAAAACAGTCATGGTTTTTTAAAACCATAAAAGCCACTGCTGTATATTACCTATTAATGTCTCCCCCTCAACCCCATGTTTGCATGTTAACTCATGGGTTGAGCAGAATTAAAGAAGCTTAGTAAGTTTTTAACCCAAATATGTTTATGTCATTATGAATGTAATGAGGGAGGGGAGGGCAGAGGGAGAAAGAAAGCAACAATGAAAATAAACACCTTAATCTCTCTACCTTTTTCACTTATTAATTGTCGGGCTACTTCATTCTGGAATATTTCTAAACTTTCTGTATCTTCCTTCATGTGGAAGAGTATGAGAAAAGGCAGTCCTTCTTCCGTCAGTTCCTGTACAGAGAAATATTCAATGAGAATTGTCAAGCCTCTCCATTTAGTTTATTCTAGGTAGGAACAACTCTGAACCCAACCCACATAAACATGCAATACTTGGAACATCCCAAAAAAGTCCAGTGGTGCAAATAAACACTAGCCTCAGTGGAAAAAGGAACTCATTCCCTCCACATCAAGTACCCCGGCCCTCAGAGGACCCACACTCCTGCACCAGTGCAGGAGCTCCTCCGCTTTGAAGTGGCCACTGGGGTGGTCTGTCAGCTAGTGCCCCATCAGGCCACAACATTGACACATGAGCTGACCAAAGGGAGAACTTGGGTGGTTCTCTACCAAGATGTTGATTTTAGGGTGGTGTAACAGGATTAGTATTTTCAGTCTTCACAGATCACACTGAAAACCTGAGTGTACCAGCAATAAATAAACTTTATCTGCAAACTTCATGTATTCTAAGGTTTATTGCAAAAACCACTCCACTTACTTGACACTTACTCAAAGCTGAAAAGTGTCTGATTCAGAGAAAAAGACAAAAATCCCATAACATAGCCAGTTTTCAATCAATACACAACTTGTCAACATTAGCAAATTCCTGCCACTATACATGTATGTGTTTATATACATTTTATATATACATACACAAAAGTGCCTTGAAAATTATAGTGCTTTAAAAATTATTGTTAGTGGAGAGTAATACAAGATATAGTAATACCTATTTTTTTAAGATAGATGGGAATCAGAAAAATCTTTTTACAGCAAAGGATTATTCACTGTATATAATTAACTATAACTAAAATATGCAGAGCACTGCTTCTAAAAGATAACCCCTTAATCTTCAACCAAAGGTGGGTATCAGAATCACCTGAGAGGTATTTTCAAGGCTGTAGTGAACCAGGAAATGCAAAAGAGGGGTTTGGGGATAGCAAAGGTGGAGAACCACTGGCCTGTATTATGGAAATCGCGATGATGTAGTCTGTTCACTGTGTGACTTTTACAACTGCTAAGTCTGTGGTACAGTAGTAGGATGAGTAGAGGAAGCTTGCTTTTGCAGAAATGTGAATTAAAAATAACAACACACATGAGAAAGCCCATACCTCTCCATTTTCAAATGTTATTTCTCGGACAAGAGGAACACATTTATCTTGAATCCAATTGTAAGTCCCATCAAAATTTGTCATTGATCCTAAGTATACCATATCTGGAGCAGAATGCTGTTACAAAAACAGAAGAAAAAAAAAATTAAACACATCTGACCTGTCCTAGTGAAAACACATTCTTAAAGCTATCTCTGAGCCCATAAAAGCTATAGGAAATAAAAAAGAAAAAATAAGGGACTTCTGAGAAAGAGGGTTATAGATGGTAAATAACAGGTAATTCTAAATTTATCAGGGACTCATTTATCCAACCTGTGATGTCTATGCCTTCTGCTTTTCCTTGGATTTGGGTCAATTACTGTTTATCATTATCTTCACCAATGGCAGACAGGTATTATGAAAAAAGAATTATCCAAGTGAATTAATTTAGCTATCCCTTAGAATTGAAAATGTTAGAAGAAAATCTAGAGACTAACAGTGAAAAAGCCTTCAAAAATACAAGATAACTCTCTAAGCATGACTATCTCTAATATTAACTACTTAGAGTATCTGTTTCCACATTCAGTCAAAAGTTAATACTTTTGAAGTACCTAAAATGATGACAGAAATAATAGCTAACATAAAGAGTAAACCTACTGAGTCCAAGCACTGCTGTAAAGCACCTTATTTGTGTTGACTCATTTAATATTTACAACATCTCCATATAGCAGGTAGTGTTATTATCATGGCTATTTTTACTAATGAAAAAAACTGATGCACAAAGAAGCTAAGAAGTTTTCCCAGAGTCACACACCTAGGAAGGTGGCATATTTGACATTAAAACAGTCTCCTTACAGAGCCCATGCACTTACCAGCCAACCACATTGTGAGACACTGTACTGGATTCTGATAATCTAGAGATGGTCACAGTATATAAACTACTATAAAGAAATGTACTTACAGAACATACAGGCAAATACCTCTCTGAATTCAGAATAGGAAACAAGCTTTCCAAGCAAAAAGATCATTCATATGACTACATAAAAAAACTTCAGTGTTTCACAGCACTGCAAACATTAAAACGAAAACTACAAATTGAGAAGTACAGATTTCTATTTTTGTGTGTGTGAGAAAAATTACAATGACAGACTATTAGCTCAATTCAGAATGACAAATACTGTGACTTTTGTCTCTTAATTGTGGCTACCACAGTTTGTGCCTAAGCAGCTACTTCTAAGTTAAAACACACCTAACTTCTTAGCCAATGGTTAAAAACACCTAGCTGCTCCTTACTACCTGGCACCTAGCAGGTTGATTTATACCCCAAAAGATTTGGGAGCTTGGCTAGTCTGATTCAGGTTCAAGAGGTAATCACAGACCACAGAAGGTTTTTTTTTTTAATTTGGGTATCAGATTGAGTTCAAAACAGAGGTGGACAAGGCCTGGGGATCAGGGGATCTCTAGTCCCAGCTCTGCCACTAAGTGCTTATGTGACTTTAGGCTTCTCTGTCCCATCTTTACTTTGAAAGATTTGGATTAGCAGAAGCTGATATCTTGAGGTTCCTTTCTACACAAATTCTATGACTGTGAATATTAAAATGTAAAGAACTGTAAGTCATACTATACATATACTTATGTTAAAAATTATGCACACTTAGAAACTTACCCCTGGTGGTTTGTAGATTATGCTGTCTCCACTATATCTTTCTGGTTTTGAAACAGCCCTAATAGAAGAGAAATAAAAATAATATTTTTAAGAAAAAATAATACAAACAGCAGTAATAGTATCTGGCACATAATAGGTGTTTAGTAAGTATTTGGTGAGTGAATTCTGCAACAAATTCTATGTCAAATGGGTAACTTTTTCTCTGTTCAAATTATATTTGGATTAATTGAACACTGACTTTATCTCCAGTTTCTGACTACAGTAGTACAGGAAATACGTAAAGGGATGCTAACATAGATGATGGCCATGGGACAGAAAGGAAGAACATCCTTCAGTCCGTCAGTCAGTCAGTCCCTAATTATTTACTGCATGCTGCCCTCGCACCAGCTATGGCTTTGGCTCTGAGTTTGAAGCACAGAATGTAGCTGGCAATGCCTGTGCTCTTATGGAACATACGTTCTGGTGGGGACAGACAGACAATGGATATAGTTATCATGGGTGGTTAAAAAAAAGTGCTATGAAGGAAAATAAATGAACAAAGAATAACAAGTTGGATGATGGTAGTACAATTTTATATAAAGTTATCAGGAAGGACCTTTCTGATACATTAAATGGGAGAAGCATTTCAGATACAGAGAAGGCTCTGCTGCAGAAGTCTGTCTGCAACATTTGAGTAACAACAACATGGCCTGTATGGCTAGAAAGAACATGAGAAGCATGGAGAAGTTCCTTCATTACTTTGTACATTGGTCTTCAAAAAATACTCATAATGTTTACAATAAAACACACAATCTACAAAAGCATTAAAACAAGAACAAAGGTCACCAAATGAGAGACATATGTGCCAGAAATCTGGACTCTACTCAAGATATGAACTAAAGTCTAACAGTCATGGGCCAAAGAAAAGAAAGAATATTGCATAAAGTCAAGGGATGGTGGAGACAACCTCCAATAAGAAACCTCCAATAAGAAGAGGGTGTCAAGGACAGAACCACAAGACTGACTCGATTTTGAGAGAGAAAAGAAAAAAACACAGGAGATACAGTCTGAGAAGTCAGAAAGGTAAGGAGCAAATGCAGAGGACTCAATGTAAAGTGTAGGCACAGGAAAAGGGCAGAGTAGCTGAGTATCACATTCTTCAGAAAAACTGGAGCAGATTAAGAATGAAAAAAGGCCATTACAGGGCAGAAGGGAGTGGCAAGACAGATTTAATGTACTGAAATAGAAAGGCCTTTAACCAAGAATCCTCTACCCAGCAAGATTATCACTCCAAATTGAAGGAGAAATTAAAATTTCCCAGATAAATGAAAGCTGAAGTAAATTACCACCACTAAACCAGCAATGCAGGATATGTTAAAGAGACTTTTATAGATGTAAATGTTCTTAAGCCTAAATAGTTTTCACCAGTGAAAATAAACCCCACAGTAAAGGTAATAGACCACTGACTTACCAAGCAAGTACAAAATTAAAACAAAAATACACGAGTAGTAAAATCGACTAAACACAAAATCAGTCAAGGGATACGCAAAAAGCACATTATGAATCTAGTACATAAAGTGTGGAGGAAGAAAAGAAGAAAAGTACTTTTGGATTGTGTTTGAAACAGAGTAATCATCAACTTAACACAGACTGTTATATAGTTAGGAAACTATCCATAAACCTTACAGGAACCACAAACCTAAAGCCTACAATAGATACACAAAAACTAAAAAAGAAAAAGAAAGCCATCAAATGACAAGAAAAGAGTATAAGAGGAAGAAAGGAACAGAGAACAACTACAAAAACAACCAGAAAACAATAAAACGGTAATAAATACATATCTATCAACAATTACCTTACATGTAAATGGACTGAATGCACCAATCAAAAGATATAGGGTGGCAAAAAGGATAAAGAAACAAGACCCACCAATATGCTGCCTGCAAGTGACTCATTTCAGACCTAAAGACACTCACAGACTGAATGTGAAGGTATGGAAAAAGATATATCATGCAAATAATTAGGGAGAAAACAGCAGGAGTAGCAGTACTTATATCAGACAAAATAGACTACAAAACAAAGTAACAACAAAGAAGGACATCACATAATGATAAATGGATCAGTCCAACAAGAGGATAGGAACAACTAAGTATGTAAAACAAATACTAACAGAACTCAAGAGGGAAATAAACTGCAACTCATTCATATTAGGTAACTTTAACACTCCACTTACATCAATGGACAGATCAACCAGACAGAAAATAAGGAAACAGAGGCACTGAACAACACATTAGATCAGATGGATTTAACAGATGTCTACAGAATATTCCACCCAAAAGCAGCAGGATACGCATTTTTCTAAGTATATATGGAATGTTCTCCAGAACACATCAGATACTAGGCCACAAAAAGAGCCTCAATAAATTTAAAAAGATTGAAATTGTATCAGGCAATTTCTTAGACCACAATAGTATGAAACTAGAAATAAATTACACAAAGAAAACAAAAAACTTGGAAACACATGGAGGCTAAAAAACATGCTTCTAAGTAATCAATGGATCAATAACCAAATCAAAACGGAAATCAAACAATACACAGGGACAGATGAAAACAAAAACACAACAGTCCAAACTCTGTGGAATGCTGCAAAAGCAGTTCTAAGAGGGAAGCACATAGTAATATAGACCTACCTCAAGAAGAAAGAACAATCCCAAATAAACAGTCTAAACTCACATTTAAAGAAACTAGAAAAAGAACAAATGAAACCCAAAGTCAGTAGAAGGTGGGACATAATAAAGATCAGAGCAGAAATAAATAAAACATGAAGAATACAATAGGAAACACTCAATGAAACCAATAGCTGGTTTTTTGAGTAGATTAACAAAATAGACAAACCCCTAGATTTATCAAGAAAAAAAGAGAGTACACTAATAAAATCAGAAATGAAAAATGAATGGTCACAGTGGATACCAGAAAAATACAAAGAATTATTAAACAATTCTATGAAAAATTATATGCCAATAAATTGGACAACCTAGAAGAAATGGACAAATTTCTAGAAAAGTACAACCTTCTAAGACTGACCCAGGAAGAAACTGAACAGACCAATTGCCAGTAACAAAATTGAACTGGCAATCAAAAAACTCCCAAAAAACAAAAGTCCAGTATCAGATGGCTTTACAACTGAATTCTACCAAACATTTAAGGAGCTGACACCCATCTTAAAGTACTCCAAAAAGTAGAAGAGGAGGGGAAAATTCCAAATTCATTCTATGAGGCATCAATCTAATATCAAAACCAGACAGACACTACAAAAAAAAGAAAATTATAGATGAAAATCCCTGATGAACATAGATGCAAAAATCCTCAACAAAATATTGGCAAACTGAATTCAAAAATAAATCAAAAGGAGCAGTGGGGTTTATTCTGGGGATACAGTACAATATTTGTAAATCAATCAATGTGATAGACCACATTAACAAAAAGGATAAAAACTACATGATCACCTAAAAGATGCTGAAAAAGCATCTGACAAAATTCAACACCCATTCATGAAAAAACTCTCAAAAAAATGGGAATAGGGGGTACATACCTCAACATAATAAAAGCCATATATGAAAAACCACAGCTACCATCATACTCAATCATGAAAAGCTAAAAGCTTTTCCTCCAAGACCAGGAACAATACACTATGTCCACTTTCACCACTTTTACTCAATATAGTACTGGAGGTCCTAGCAATGGCAATCAGACAAGATAAAGAGATAAAAGGCATCCAAATTGGTAAGGAAGAAGTAAAACTGTCACTCTTTGCAGCTGACATGATACCTATAGAAAACCCTAAAGACTCCACCAAAAAAACTATTAAAACTAAGAACTCGATTCTGCAAAGTTACAGGATACAAAATTAACACTCAGAAATCTTTTGTGTTCCTATATACTAACAACAAACTAGCAGAAAGAGAAATCAGGAAAACAATTTCATTTACAAATGCATCAAAAAGAATAAAATACCTAGGAATAAACCTAGTCGAGGAGGTGAAAGACCTGTACTCTGAAAACTGTAAGACACTCATGAGAGTAATTCAGAAGTAAACAAATGGAAATCTATCCCATATTCATGGATAGGAAGAATTGATAGAGTCAAAATGGCCATCCAGCCCAAAGCAATTTACAGATTCAGTGCAATCCCAAAATACCAATGGCATTTTTCAATGAACTAAAGCAAATAATCCTGAAATTCATATGGAACCACAAAAGACCCAAAATAGCCAAAGCAATCCTGAGAAAGAACAACAAAGCTGGGGGGATTACACTCTGACTTCAAGGTATATCACAAAGCTACAGTAATCAAAACAATATGGTACTGGCACAAGGATACAAAGATCAATAGAACAGAACAGACAACCCAGATATAAACCCATGCATGTATGGTCAATTAATATACAATAAAGGAGCCATGACAATGAGGAAATGACAGCTTCTTCAATAACTGGTGTTGGGAAAACTGAACAGCTACATGCAAGAGAATGAAAGTGGATTACTGCCTAACTTTATACACAAAAGTAAACTTGAAATGGATTAAAGACCTAAATGTAAGACATGAAATCAAACTTAGAAAAAAAAGGCAAAAATCCCTTAAACATAGCATGAGCAATGTTTTCCAAACACATCTTAGGCAAGGGAAACAACATAAAAAATGAACAAATGGGACTACATCAAACTAAATAGCTTATGTATACAGCAAAGGACACCATCAGCAGAACAAAAAGGTAACCTACAATATGGGAAAATATATTTGCAAATGATTTATCTGATAAGGGGTGAATATCCAAAATATATAAAGAACTCATACAACACCAAAAAAACACAAATAATCTGACTGAAAAATGGGCAGAGGACCTGAACATTTTCCCAAAGAAATACAGATGGCCAACAGGCACAAGAAAAGATGCTACACATTGCTAATTATCAGGGAAATTCAAGTCAAAATCACAATGAAATATCCCCTCATACCAGTTAGAATGGCCAGTATCCCAAAGACAAGAAATAACAAGTGCTGGCAAGGATGTGGAGGAACGGGATCTTCCTACACTGTTAGTTAAGAATGTAAATTGGTGCAGCCACTATGGAAAATAATACGGAAGTTCCTCAAAAAACTAAAAATAGAAATACCAACCAACCCAGTAATTCCACTTCTAGGAATTTACCCAAAGAAAATAAAATCCCTGATTCAAAAGCCTACACATACACCCCTATGTCTATTGCCATATTATTTACAATAGCCAAGATATGGATGGATGCAAACAAAGTGTCCATCAACAGATGAATGGATAATGAAGAGGTGGTACATATACACAGTGGAAAATTATTCAGCCATAAAAATGAAAGAAATCTTGCCATTTTCAACATGGATGGACCTAGAGGGTATTATGCTAAGTGAAATTAGCCAGGCAGAAAAAGACAAATACCGTATGATTTCACTTATAAAAACAAAGCTAAATGAACAAAATAGCAGTAGACTCACAGGCAGTGAGAAATGACAGGTAATTACTGTAGGGGAGGGGTTGGGGTGAGTCAGTGGGAATGGTGAGGGAGATAAAAGGGTGGAAAAATTCTCAATCATAATATAAGTTGGTCACAGCGATGGCAGTACAGCATGGAGAATACAGGCAATGATTCTGTAACATCTATGTTGACAAGATAGTAATGGCACTAGATGGGGTAAGGGTTTAATAATATGGTAACTGTTGAACCACCGTGCTGTATACTTGAATCCAATATAAGATTGTGTATCAATTATACTTCAAAAAAAAAGGTCACTGTGAGTATGCAGAGGGAAGTTTTATTAGAGTATTGGAGATAAAAGTCAGCTTCTAAGAGATTAAGGTTTTTACTGATTAAAGTTTGAGGAATTCAAGGCAACCAGGCACAAAGTGATCTTTGAAAAAATTTGGGAATGAAAAGACATGAGATTATAGCTCAAAAGATAGAGGAAAAATGTCAGGAAAGAAAGACTCACATGTTGGGGAAAAGAATATAGTTCATGAAAAGGTTCAGGTTTAAAACATAAGAAAGGACAACCAATGGATCAAAACTGCAAAGGATTTTGAAGGGACAGTTCACAAGGACACTAGTAAAGAAGTTGGCCTTGGGAAACAATAGTTATTCTGAGATAACGAAGCTAGAAAAGGTGATGGAGAGCCTGAGATGAATAAAGACAATGAGTTCATGCTACTGAACAAGAGAGTGTGTTTTTTCAGTCTAGAAACAACAGGTTAGTAGTTTGCAAGACATAGAATATTGTTAGCAAATGAGCTGAATAAAAGCATGAGAGTTAGTTGTTAACTTGTCCATTCTTTTCCTCTTACCCATATTCTGAAATAGAATATAGCACAGAAAGGAAAATAAATAGACTTTTAAACTCTTAAAGAGGTTAGAGATAGGTATAAAGACTGGCTGGTGACTTTAAGAGGTGTCAGTTTTTGAAGAGGTCATCATCAGAGCAAACCCACACCCAAGACTTTATTTAACACAGCAGCCCCACTGGCCAAGTATCACTCTCTCCATTAACATACTTACCCAAACGCAGAAAGGAAGGCACAATCATCGTGCAAAATATTTGCTACTCTTTCAAAAACTCTATAGTTTTCTGAATCCTTTTGCTCAAAATAACCAATGATATTTCTTTTACTGCGCTGTAAAATAAAGTATGTAATTATTTTACAAACATATACAGTTCTATAAACATGTTCTTTCATTTATCCAGCTGCTGTTAAATTATCTCCAAATGAAGTATGATTATAAATGCATATTTGTCTTTTAACACCTGGCCCAAAACTACTCAAGGTTATACTGGGTTGAAAACAATCTTAACTACAATCTAATAAACTTCTTTCTAGTACTTTATTTTAAAACTTCAAGAAACAGATAATTATTTAACCAGCCACATGCTATGAATTCATGTACTACTGTAACACACTTTAGTCACCTTATTTAGGAAAGGACTGTCACTGACTAGCTATCTCCATCTAGGCTTCTCCAAAAGGCAAGACCCTGACCACTAACTTCCCCAGGCCATTTCCCAGGGTTGTGCTTGCAGGGAACAACACTGACTTAGGAGGGAATGTCTCCCACCCCGAGGGACAAAGAGCAGACTTTGTGCTGGCTCTGTAAGAGGAGTTCCCTGTGCCCAGAATTCTTCACATGTAACACAACTCATTGCATATGCAAGCATCCACCCTGGCCTGTGTCACTTCCAATGGACTCAGGGGACAAGGAAACAAATGCAAACATGCTCCCACTGTTTGCTGTCATGGGAGCAGTCAAGTCCTTTGTCTCTGGCTCAGGAGCCATGTGTCTCCTGACAGCATCCATGCAACAGTAAGTAGCTTAACATTTATAAGTAGGGTAAAATCCAATCTCAAAACTGACAGTGATAATCTAAAGCCCAAACTCAATTGTTTTTGGGTTTTATTTGGGTTTTTTTTTGAACATTACTTAGTGTATAAAGAAAAGGCTTTGCTAAGCTTATTATTAAGGGGGGATATTTTGGAAGACACTAACCTTAAACAAAGCTGATACAGAAGTAATTAGAGCAGATACCCTGAGGGTCTCCACTAAGGAAAACATGGAGAATTTGGTTGTGTATGACTGACGTTAACTTCTGTTTCTTTTTAATTCAGGCTATCCTTTGCCCTCAGTTAATTAAAACTAGTGCAACTTTACTGTATGCTGTATACTTCATCCAAACTTTCAGTTAAACAGTAGCATTTCCCTTCAGAATTAATTCAAGAAAAATTCTACTTGCTAAGTACGAATCTGTCAAATCTACTGCAATGGACTGTAAGAAAATGTCCAGCTTCTTTGATTGCATAAGGATTTGTTTACATTAATTAAACAGGCAAAGTTCATTTGATCCAGCAAGAGTTAACAACTTACATCCAGAGTGGTGATTTCTGTTAAGTCATGAAGTTCTTGAACAGGGTCACTTTTTTGTTGCCTGATGTAATCTGCAAGTGCTTTCACTGACCGCTGACCCCTGTACTCTCTCTTCATCATCATCCCATTACGAAACAATTTGAGGGTTGGGTATTTGCTTATCCTGTATCTCTGGGCTATATCAGCTAAAAGATTGAAAAGAAAAATTAACTTCATGTTTGTACTTGACCTGGGTGAACCCATTATCCCAACAGTCAAAAATCTTATGCTTAGTGAAAAAATTTTGGTTCATATAATTCTTTTGCAGTGTTAGGGAAAAAAAATTAATTGAAAGAGTTTATACTGGTTAAGAAGCTAGGCTCTGCATATACTGCTTGGTTTAAATCCTAAATTTGCTATTTACTGGCTGTGTGAACTTACAAACTGCATCAACTCTCTATGCCTTAGTTTCTCATCTGTTATGCAATCAGAATAATTTCTACTACATAGAGTTAAGTATTAAATGAGATAATACAAATTCATGACACAGTAAACTCTCAATAAACATTAGTAAATTATATATTCCAGAATAATCAAAATGCATAAAACTCCAATTTTGAAAATGGTCATTTTATACTGTGAGTATATCTTATGGCATTTAATAAAAGAAAATTAAAACCAGTCTCAATAACTAAAAGTTCTTGCTAGAATAGTCTATAATCCCAAATATGCAAATTTTATGTAAAGTGAAAGAATCAAAACCCAAACTCAACATTATACACTAAAAAGTCCCCTTTATTATGATCTATGGGTATATTCTCAGGCAGTGGATTTTTTAAAAAAGATGTATCTTTAAAATTAGTGTTTATAGACTCAAAATAAGAACCTATATCAAAATGCATCCTGATTTTATTTTCAGATATCACAATTACTAAGATATAGACTCAATTAGAATGAAAGAACCTTTAAATTTTTCTGCTATTATTTCCAAGAAGTGGACACAGGAGAAATCAATGTGTTTAACTTGAGTTCTAAAATGAGGGCAGAATTCTAAAATGGTGGCACAAAAACTATGAAAATTCTCTAACTCCACTTCCATTTCTCATAGTTACAATACAAAAACAAAACAAAACAGAGCTGCAATAAGGCTCTGTTGACCACCTTCATTTTCTAGGACATTCAATGGCAGAAATAACTACCAGACGGTATATACTTATGTGTGCTGACAGCTTCATCAGTGTATACAATGGTCAAAACATATTTATACATTTTAAATATGTATAGCTACTGTATGTCGATTATACCACAATAAAGCTGTTTTTAAAATCTAAATGAATATTGACTACACAAAGCAACAATACTAATTATGCATGTGGTGTTTGACACATTAAAATACATGACAACAAGAGCATATAAACTGGGAGAGGGGAGGTAAGCAGGAGGCTAATTATTCTAAGTATGCTAAGGTCTCTGCACTGTCCAGGAAGAGTTATTACTAAAAGTACTTATAATAATGTGATGTCAAGGTTGTGTTTTCTTCTATGTAGGATTAAGCAGGCAGAGAATGCTAGAATGGTGTATTAGAGATTAATGATGGAATATGAGTTCTAAGAAGGAGATATGTAGAAAGGCTATTAAATTAAGATCACGTAACACTTTGGTAAACTCCCTGGAGGACTTATAAAGGGGGACATCATGCTTAACTACTAAAATTCTTTAAATGGAAGACAAATGTAAGCAAAAACAAGGGAACCACTGATCATAAGAGATCAAAAATGTTTTATTCACCAAATCACAGAAATTTGACATGTTATTAAGGTATCTTAGTATACAAATATTTAATACAGACACTAATGTGTTTGGTTTAGGAGTTGGTTCTTCTTGAAGCAGGAGACTAGGGGATCGATCGCCTACACGCCCTTTCCAGTGTGATGGATCATGGTGAGGAACCTTGTCTCTGTGGTGGTATAAGAATGGTGGGCTCTACTACCTGCAGAAAGAGTCAATGAGATTAAGTTGGTGCTACAGACAGAGGGGAAAGTGGTTCCATAAGCAAGGAGAAGCCTCCTAAAGGAAACAGAGGCACTCGTAATAAGGCAAAGGCCATAAAGGGTTAGATTTACTCTACTTATAAGAAAATTAGCCCAGAGAAATAATAAAAGGAACTTTACCTTCCTAATTAAAAAATACATTTGGCCTCCAGCACACTACACAGTGAAATCTAGCACATTACAAAATGAATTTTTGCAGTGATGTATAAAAGAAAAAGTTTTTAATAAAAATGCTATTAAGATTATGTTAAATAATTCTACTGCCAATGCTACTGTGCTATAGTCTAGAATAGGGGAAATGTCTTTTTAAAAGTTACTATTTCCCCCAAATACCCATCAGGAGGAGACTGGTTTAAGTAAGGTAGGGTATACCCACATAATCAAGTACTAGGCTGTTACATAAAGAACTGAAAAAGATCTCTTTATGCTGCAAAGAAGCAATCTCCAAGAAACACTGTTAAGTGAGTGACAAAAAGCCAGCAGAAGAGTGTGTATAGGTATGATATTTTGTGTAAGGAATATGAAGAAAAACTGGGAAGAAGTATGAACATATGTGTATGAACACACATATATATTGTGTGTATAAGCAAGTATATGATATAAACAAGCGCACATGGTATGTGTGTGAATAGTTCTGCCTCCTCCCCACTTGCAAAAAAACAATGCCAATGGGAGAAAATACAAGGACACATCAGGGAAAGAATTTATTTTCCCTGACTAGACCTTGGTTTTACAGTTTTGTCTTTGAATCGTGAAAATATTTAGTAGTAAAAAAAAAATTGATTTAAAAAAATGTTAATACTGGCATTTGTTATTTTGAAATAAGCAAACCCATATTATAGAAAAAGCACATGAGATATCCTAATACCTTTAAGAATCAAGATTTCCAGCATAAAAGAAAAAAGACATAAATAGAAGCCAGGCAGAAAAAGACAAATACCATATGATTTTACTTATTTGCGGAACATAAAAACAAAGCAGAACAGAAGGAACAAAACAGCACTGGCCTCATAGACACTGAGAAGTGACTAGTGGTTACCAAGGGGCAGGGGGACTGCTGAACCACTGTGATGTACATTTGATTTAAAAAAAAATACATTGAAAAAAAGATACAAATAGAAAATTGAATAAAGTAAAAACCCTGTAATATTTCATTTGAATTGGGTCTTCCAGAAAAAACTTGTGTCTTTCTTTCAAAAACATGTATTTCTAAGCTCTTTCCATTGAGACCTTCATTGGCCAACCCCACCAAACAGTTAAAGAAGTAATTTCATTTCCACACAAACTTTCCCTGAAAACTGAAAAGAAGGGATTACTTTCCAATTCATTCTATAAGGCCAGCATTAACCTTCTACAAAACTTCACAAAGATACTGTAAGAAAAGAAAATTACAGAACAATATACCCAATAAACAAAATTAGAAGACGGACTTACTTGTGGACTTCAACACTTACTGTAAAACCCCAGGAATCTAGACAGTGTGATACTGGCATAAAGATACACAAATAGATCAATGTAACAGAATAGAGTCCAGACCCCACAGAGACATGTAGAAGTAATTTTTGACAAAGGTGCAAAAATAAAATTTGACTATATACTCCTCGCAAAATATACACCTAAACATAAGGATAGAGACAGCTTGAAAGTAAAACACTGGGCAAAAAATTATACCTGCAAAAACTAATCAGAAGAAATCTTGTGTAACTGTATTAACAGTAAGTAAATAGACATTAAGGCAAAAAGCTTAACTGGAGAAAAAGAGGGACACTTCATAAGAACAAAAAGTTCAATTCCTCAGGCAGATATAACAATTCAGAATATCAACAGCCTAAAAATATATAAAGTAGAAAACAACAGAGCCATAAGGACAATCTACAATCACGGTGGAAGATTATTAACACAGCTCCTTTAGTAACTGATACAACAGATACAATCAATAAATTAGAATTGGATCAACACAGCTAAGCAACTTGACTGAACTGACACATAGAGGATACACTACCCCACAGGTGCAGAATACACATTCTTTGTAGGTATATAAACCATATAAAAAACAAACATATGATGAGTCACAAAAAGACTCAGCAGTTTTCAAATGATTCAACTCATAATGAGAATAAGGAACTTAGATACCCATGGGGCAAAGATGAAATCCCAAAGGGAAACTGGAAAATATTTTAACTGAATGATAATGAAATTACAGATCATAACTTATAGCATGCAGCCAAAGCAATAGCCAGAATGAAATTTACAACAATAAAATGGATATGTTAGGGAGAAAAGGCTGGAAAACAAAGAGCTAAGCATTCATCTTAAGAAAATATAAAAACAAAAAATGAAGAAAAAGTGAATGAGAAAGATAAAAGCTGAAATTAAATGGAAAACAAATATACAGTAAAAAAGATCAAGAGTCAAAATCTAGTTCTTTGCAAAGGCTAACAAAATTAATAAACCCCTGGAGTGACAAATCAAGAAAAAAAAAGAGAGAGAAAGAAAACACAATTTCAGGAATGTAGCAGGAGACTTTAACTTGGATATTAAAAGAATAATATCAATAACCTAATGGAAGTGTAAATTTAGATAAGACAGAAAAATGCCCAACAAAGCACAACTTACCAAACTGACACTAGAATAAATAGAAAATGTAAGTGGTCCTAAAACTATTAAGGTAAGTGATCCATAATCCAAAGCCTGGGTTCCCACAAAGCCAACTCCATCCCAAACAAGCTTCACTAGCAAGTTCTACCACATATTGAAGGAGAAAAAATGCAGTTTACACAACCAATCCACAGAATCCAGAAAAAGGGAATGTCTCAACTAATTTTACGAAGTCAGCATAATCTTTTTGTCAAATCTGACAAGGAAATGGTAAGAGAGAAAAGGTATGTGGTAGCCTCACTCAAGAACATAGATCCAAAACTTGAAAAGAAAATAAACTGAATTTAGTACTATATACAAAAGATAATACATCACAATCAAGCTGGATTTAGTCTAGCACTTCAGCTTAATGTTTGAAAATCAATGTAATTCATGACATTAACAGAATGAAAGAGAAAAATTCTGCTACAGTAGTCCATGGGGGATATGTTCCAAGACCCCCAGTGGGTGCCTGAAAACATATAGTACCAAATCCTATACAACTGACCCTTGAACAACATGAGTTTGAACTGCATGGGCCCACTTATATGCAGATTTTTTTCAAAAAATATATTGGAAAATATTGTGGAGATCTGCAAGAGTTTGAAAAAACATTTTCTTCTCTTTAGCTTACTTTATTGCAAGATAAAGTAATATATATATAACTTACAGAATATGTATTAACTGTTTATGTTATCAGAAAGCTTTTAGTGAACAGATTTTTATTAGTTAAGCTTTTGGGGAGTCAGAAGTTTTATTGGATTTTCAACTGAGCTAGGTTTGGCACCCCTAACCCCTGCACTGTTCAAGGATCAATTGTATTGTTTTTTTCCAATATATATATATACCTATGATAACGCTTATTTATAAATTAGGCACAATACGAGATTAACAATAACTAATAATAGAACAATTAAAACAATATACTGTAATAAAAGTTATATGAATGTGGTCTTTCTCTCAAAATATCTTATTGTACTAAATTCACCCATCTTGTGACGATGTGAAATGATAAAATGCCTGTGTGATGAGATGAAGCGAGGTGAATGATGTAGGTAGGCATTGTGACACAGTGTTAGGCTATTATGGACTTTCTATTTGTCAGAAGGAAGATCATCTAATTCTAGACTGCAATTGACTGCGGAGAACTGAAACTGCGGAAAGTGAAACCATATAAGTGGGGACTACTGTATCTCTCAAAAGAAGAACACTTGATAAAATTTAACACCCACTCACTCTTAAAAATGATTGGCAAACTAACAGAAGGAGACTTCCTTAATCTGATAAAGAATATAAAATAAACAAATGCCAAACATTTTGACAGTACAACACTAAAAGCTGTCCTGCTGAGATCAAGAAAAAAAAGATGCCTATTATCACTTCTATGTAACACTGTACTGGAGTTCTTAGTATAATAAGAAAAAAAAAACTGAGTATATATAAACTGGAAAAGAAGAAATAAAAATATCATTATTTGCCAGACGATCTCGCTGGGGTCATAGAAAACTCAAAAGAGAATCTACAAAAGGACTTCCACTTCCAAGCAGGCAGGATGCAGGAGCTAGCAGAAATCTATTGCTCTTGCTGTGACAATTAGGAAAAATCAAAATTTTTTAAATCACATTTTTAAAGATAATGTAGCAGGAGCATTTGTGGAGACCATGAAACCAGTGAAAAACTAAATGAATTAAAATTTCAGAAAGGAAAGGCCGGCCGATTCCTAACTGAGCAAAGATCACTCACTGGCCATTTTCTTTTCTGTAGGCTTTTCCTCTTAGAAATCACATCCATAATTTTGTACAGATTTACGGCTGAGGATTACACACACAGGGCAGAGAGAAAGAGAACTCAGTGAAGCATTTCACAGTCACCTAAGCTGAAATGGTGGGTTGAAAGGACCTTGAAACACACAAGTTTTCCCTACAGGACATTTGCTGAGTGTAAGGGTGGCACAGGAAGCTGGGGGCTGAGCCAGAAAGACAAGAATAAAATCTTCTACGGCTTTGTGGTGCTTAGGAGACAGTATCTATTTGTGGAAAGGACCTGCATCAACGTCAAACACACAACCAAGACATTCGCAAAATTTTTAAGCTGCATAGCGAAGAAGCATCTAGATGTTGAGGAACACCATAAATTTTTAAGGCAAACTGGAAAAAAAAATTCGTGACATATATTAGAGACAAATCATTGATATTCAGAATATTAAAAGGAACAGTTACAAAAGGACCACCAATAAAGATTAAGTGGGCTAAAGATACCAATTTATGAAAAAAACACAGATGGCTAATAAACATGTAAAAACATGCTCAGTTGTAATCAAGTTACAAATTAAAACTACCAGATAATATTGTGCCTATCCTATCAGCAAAATATTAATAAGAAGTTGTAATTCAGTAATACCAAGCCCTATGAAAGGAACATATTCCTACTAGGTCTGATTTAGGGGCATAGTCAATGTTAGTAGGGCCAAACTACTAGCTGGTGCCTAAATTACCAGCAAGAAGCCAAGGAATTTTTTTTTAATCCCCAAAGGATTTGGCTGAAAGGTTGTAAAATGGACCCAGAAGGAAAGAACTAGTCTAAAAGTAAACACTCATTTTTCTATTTGTGGCCTAAGGATCTGTGTGAAAATGGACAGCAAGAAGCACTGCTAGAGACAATATAATGCTAGCAACTTTTTTAACTTGGTGAACTAGTAGGCATAACGGGAAAACAGTGTGCTAATAGCAAATATACACAAACTAGGAGTAAAATAAGGAGAGATGGACTCCAGCGAGTGTAAATGCTAAGTTAATGTACTGAACTTTATCCTACATGTGATAAGCAGCCACTGAGCAGGAGAGCTGGGCTTTCAAAATATTCACCTGGCAGTGGTACAGAACAAGGAAGACCAGTAAGAAGCTATTGTGATTGTCCTGGCAAAAAAACCAAGTCTGTTTACAAACTTAAACATTACAACCTTTAAGTTGCCTTAAAATTCTACTTAAGGATAGAAAAAGATTTAGTAATACTTGAAGACTATTAGGGGGTATTGCTAGCTTAATTCTCAGACATCATGGCAGGAGGTGTGCTACACAATGAGGTGGCTTTTAATTATTAAGCAGCAAAAATCTTAAATTACACTAATCAATAATCTCAAACATAAAGATGACTTTTTACAAGTGGTCAAAAGTGATTTTAAGATCATTATGTGACATTTTGACAATATAACAAATAATTACTTAAAGGGTATAATAAATGGGTGGAGTTTATTTTTTAGTTAACTGGATGGATCAAATGTTAAAATGGATGTCAAAGGAATTATAAATTTCAGGTTAACAGCTCACTGATTGGAAAATTAGCATGTACTTTTGCTTCAGTGGTCATTTGCTTGTCCTTGATGTGTTCTGCTGCCTGCCTGCCTGCCTCACTAATGCCCAGCAGGATTCCAAATGGGTAAAGTGCCTCATGCTCCTGTCTCAGCGATGTCCCTCCCTGCTATGATCACCTACGGCAGACAGTATAAAGAGGCAGATGATTTCAACAGGAAGGTCTCAGTGTTACAGTTCCAGGGTAAGGACCACCGCTACTATGTACTTTTTCCATTACTCGACTTATGCCCTTCCCTCAGTGAGGAAAACCAAACTAAACCCAATAACTCTTAAGGGAAATAGAAAACCTTAAACAGAAAAATTACAAACTCAGCCAAGAAACTTAGGATTCAGCCTAAACCTGCTCACCCAATTCTACTTTATGCACAGGAACTGTTCAATGTATATATCTTCTACTATTTAAGATATATAACTTCCACTATTTAAATTGAAATATATTTGACATATAACATTGTATAAGTTTAAGGTGTACCATATGTTGATTTGCAACATTTATATATTGCAATGTTGTAATGTGACTGTCACTGTAGCACTAGCTAGCACCTGTTACTTCACATACCTGTAATTTACTTGTGGTGGGAGTAGTGTAATTATTTTCTAATTCTTTTTTTGTTAATTTTTTATTAAGGTATGATTGATATACACTCTTATGAAGGTTTCACATGAAAAAACAATGTGGTTACTACATTTACCCATATTATCAAGTCCCCACCCATACCCCAATGCAGTCACCGTCCATCAGTGCAGCAAGTTGCCAGAGATCCACTATGTCCCTTATCTGTGATACACTGTTCTCCCCGTGATCCTCCACACCATGTGTACTAAACATAATACCCCTCAGTCCCCTTCTCCCTCCCTCCCCACCCACCCTCCCAAGCTCCTCCCCTTTGGTAACCACTAGTTCATTCTTGGAGTCTCTGAGTCTGCTGCCATTTTGCTCCTTCAGTTTTGCTTCATTGTTATACTCCACAAATGAGGGAAATCATTTGGCATTTGTCTTTCTCCACCTGGCTTATTTCACTGAGCATAATGTCCTCCAGCTCCATTCATGTTGTTGCAAATGGTAGGATTTGTTTCTTTCTTATGGCTGAATAGTATTCCGTTGTATATATGTACCACCTCTTCTTTATCCATTCATCTACAGATGGACACTTAAGTTGCTTCCATATCTTGGCTATTGTAAATAGTGCCGCAATAAGCATTGAGGTGCATATGTCTTTTTGAATCTGAGAAGTTGTATTCTTTGGGTATATTCCAAGGAGTGGGATTCCCGGGTCAAATGGTATTTCTATTTTTAGTTTTTTGAGGAACCTCCATATTGCTTTCCACAATGGTTGAACTAGCTTACATTCCCACCAGCAGTGTAGAGGGTTCCCCTTTCTCCGCATCCTCGCCAGCATTTGTTGTTCTTAGTCTTTTCAATGCTGGCCATCCTTACTGGTGTGAGGTGATATCTCATTGTGGTTTTAATTTGCATTTCCTTGATGATTAGTGATGCAGAGCATCTTTTCATGTGTCTGTTGGCCATCTGAATTTCTTCTTTGGAGAACCGTCTCTTCATATCCTCTGCCCATTTGTTAATCAGGTTATTTGCTTTTTGGGTGTTGAGATCTGTTAAGTTCTTTATATATTTTGGATGTTAACCCCTTGTCGGATATTTACAAATATATTCTCCCATACTGTAGGATGCCTTTTTGTTCTGTTGATGATGCCCTTTGCTGTACAAAGACTTTTTAGTTTGATGTAGTCCCGTGAGTTCATTTTTGCTTTTATTTCCCTTTCTCAGGGAGATGGGTTCAGGAAGAAGTTGCTCATGCTTGTATTCTGGAGATGTTTGCCTATGTTGTCTTCTAAGATTTTTATGGTTTCATGACTTACATTCAAGTCTTTAATCCATTTCGAGTTTACTTTTGTGTGTGGGGTTAAACAATAATCCAGTTTCATTCTCTTGCATGTAGCTGTCCAGTTTTGCCAATACAGCTGTTGAAGAGGCTGTCATTTCGCCATTGTATGTCCATGGCTCCTTTATCATATATTAATTGACCATATATGGTTGGGTTTATATCAGGGCTCTCTAGTCTGTTCCATTGGTCTATGGGTCTGTTCTTGTGCCAGTACCAAATTGTCTTGATTACTATGGCTTTGTAGTAGAGCTTGAAGTTGGGGAGCGTAATTCCCCCTGCTTTATTCTTCCTTCTCAGGATTGCTTTGGCTATTCAAGTATTTTCTAATTCTTAAAGCCTCATTTATGCATAGCACTTATGAAAGCTTCTTTATTTACATCATGGAATGTTCAAGTTGCATTGGAATGCAGATAGGTGAGAATAACTGGTATTGGAGAGTAAGCGCTGCCTAAATGGAGGACAATCACAAAGTACTTTCCTAAAAATGCTAGAGGGAGCCTGAATGTTCTGCACTGACCAGCAAATAACAGTATGAAATGTCTCTTGCCGAGTGCCATATACACTAAAAGCCACTGGAGGTCAGCAGAGAACTTGGTCCCACCATGGGCAGACTGGTGGGACTTGTACATCTAAGCCAGCAGGATCACAAGAGAGAGTGATGAACTCCCAAACTCTTCAAACGAGGAGGCTGCAGAAGATGAGATAAAGTGGGATCATGATATATGATGAAGCAAGGGCAAGTTTTAACTGCGTATGTGCAGAAATTTTGGAAAGCAAAGAATTACAAATAAGAAAACAAGAACCACTTGTAATTCAACCACCACCGGTGAAAACCACTATTAACATTTTGGTATTCTCAATAATTTTGAATAAAAGTGGCTTAACTAGCAGTGATATGTTTCAATTGAGAAAAAATAAACTCTGATGTTACTCAAATAGTAAAGTGCCGGCATCAGTACTTGCTGAGGTATCAGAAGCTTGGAAAAAATCCTAGGAATAGTAGAGTAATGTTCTTTAGTCAAGAGCATTACCAACACCCTTAATGGCACAGAAGTCAGTACTGTGTGGAAAAATGCAAAAATCCATGACTCAGAATTGGAATGTGATTCATAAGAGTCAGAGTCTGAATGTGAAATTCAGAATTACCTGAACAAATTTATTTCCCCTTTGAGGCACACACATTAATGATAAGACAAAAACATCCTTATCTAAGTCTAATAAATAGTTCTTACAATAGATACAAAAATTCTAAGTGAAGAAAGCATTGTGTTGAGTGAAATTTTTCTTTTTCATTTATAGATGAAAGGGTGCCTTATCATCAATCTCAAGTTAGATTTGATGAAATACTGTAGAAAATAATGTACTGTTGGGAGAGAACCTATTTTAAGTACTAAACATAGTACTTAGCTAACAGTTCATAATTGCTGGCTACAATTCATTACTCATTTATCCATCCATCTATTCAACAACTATAGCTGAACATCTACTATGTGCCAGGTACCATTCCAGCACTGGGGATTGACGGGTAGAAACAAGGTCCCTGCTCCTTGGGAGCTTGCATTTTGCCATCACCATTAATACAGCTGCTGCTTCTAATCACTTCCACAGGATAGAGTCTTAAATGAAATTCTTAAAACTCTTAATATATATAATACATGGACCAAAAAGACATATCAGTTTGGATTCCATAAGTACTGTAAGGGAGAAACCCTCTATAACAGTAAGTCTATCTTCCCCAGAGATGTAGATGCCTTTTATGGGCCTGCCAGAGGGGAAAAGCTGAAAGGGCAAACAGAAGTGTGACAAGCATGAGCCCCTGTATCACAGTCCTCTGCAGGAGGAACGCGGTACCTGCTCCAGCGTCCCAGGACACAAAGGCCCTCTGGGCAGTGGGAAGAGGCTGCTCCTCAACATTCTGTCTCCTTAACTGCCCTGGCTTCCTTTTCCTCCTCCTCTTCCTTTATTTCTCTCCTATTTTTGTTTTCCACGTCAGGTAAAAACAAATGAAAAATTTAGGGGCTTAGGAGGTAAACTAAATTTTACCACTAGAGCAGGGTTATTCAAGCTACAAGCTTTACACTGAGATTTCAACAAATATACGTAAGCTTAAAAAGTTGGAAGTTGCCGCATGACACTCTAGTGTCAGTCTGTATTCCAAATTCTCTTTCTACAGTTCCCAACTCTTTGGGATGGGGGTGAGGGTGGAGATGCAGAAAAGGAATCAAAAATCAAAGTTGCTACATCCAGCTCATAAACAAAAACAAAAGGACTGATCAGGTGAAATTAGCTTGTTATATCCACTCTTGCCTTCTTTCCTTGAAGTTCTGAGACTAGCTGAATGTTTCAATAAAAAAAATCCCCAGAAGTGCATATAAAGAAGAGGTGAAGGTAGGGCAGAAAGCACGCCACAGAATGCTATGAGGTGGAAGAGGACACAGAAGGAAAGGCAAGCAGCAAACTAAAGGGGCTCCTGTAACTATGTACGGACATGGGTTTTCCTGATCAGCTAGAAAACTGGTGCAGAGGACAACTTCAAAAGAAGTCCCAACACATTCTAAGGAGTGAGTATAGGCATACCTCAGAGATATTGCAGATTTGGTTCCAGACCACCACCTTAAAGCACATGTTGCAAAAAAAAAAAACAAGTCGAATGAATTTGTTGGTTTTCCAGCACAGGTAAAAGTTGTGTTCACAGTATAATGTTGTCTATTAAGTGTGCAATAGAATTGTATCTAGGAAAACAAATGTACATACCTTACTTTAAAAATACTTTATTGCTGAAAATGCTAACCATCACCTAAGCTTTCAGCAAGTCATAATCTTTTTAATGGTGGAGGGTCTTGCCTCAATGTTGATGGCTACTGACTGATCAGGGTGGTGGTTGCTGATGGTTAGGCAGCTGTGGTAACTTCTAAAATAAGACAGCAATGAAGTCTGACACATCAATTGACTCTTCCTTTCATAAACATTTCTCTGTAGCATGTGTTGCTGTTTGGTAGCATTTGACTCACAGCAGACCTTCTTTCAAAATTGGAGTCAATTCTCTCAAACTCTGCCGCTGCCTGTAAGCAAAGTTAATATTCTAAATTCTTTGTGGTCATTTCAACAACTTGCACAGCATCTTCAACAGGAGATTTCACCTCAAGCAATCACTTTTTTTGTTCATCCATACATCGACAACATTCACGTTTTATCGTAAGATAGAAGCAAGTCACTCACTAGTTTTTTAAAATTGAAATTTAGTTGATATACAATATGATATTGGTTTCAGATATACACAGTGATTTGACAAACCAAATGCATTATTAAATGGTCACCATGATGAGGGCAGCCACATCAGTCAATATACAAAAAAACTACAACACTACTATGTCACCATGCGGTACTTTCACCTCTGTGACTACTTCATAACTGTTAGTTAGTACCTGTTTATCCCCTTCACCTATTCTGCCCCCACCCTCCTTCAGGATCTGCTTCTAATTCTAGTTCTCCTTTTTCCACAGCATCTACAGTTACTTCCTCCACTGAAATCTTGAACCCCTCTAAGTCATCCATGAGGGTTGGAATCAACTTCTTCCAAACTCCTGTTAACGTTGATATTTTGGCCTCTTCCTATGGATCACAAATGTTCTCAATGGTTCAAGAATGGTGAATCCTTTTCAGAAGGTTTTCAATTTAGTTTGCCCAGATCCATCAGAGCAATCACCCTCTTTGGCTAGAATATATTTCTTCCACAATAAGACTTAGAAGTTGAAATTACTCCTTGATCCAAGGACTACAGAATAGATGTTGTGTTAGCAGACATGAAAACTTTAATTTGGTTGTATATATCCCCATCAGAGTTCTTGAGTGACTAGGTGCATTATCAATGAGCAGTAATACTTTAAAAGGAATCTTTTGTTCTGAGCAGTAGGTATCAACAGCGGGCTTAAAATATTCAGAAAACCATGTAAACAGATGTGCTACCATTCACACTTCATGGTTCCATTTATAGAACACAGAATTCTTAAGGGCCTTAGGATTTTCAGGATGGCAAATGAACACTGACTTCAACTTACAGTCATCAACTGCACTAGCTCCTAACAAGAAAGTCAGCCTATACTTGGAAGCTTTGAAGTCAGGCACTGACTTCTCCTCTCCAGCTATGAATATTTTAAATGGCATCTTCTCCCAATATTGTCTACAATGAAAATCTGTTGTTTAGTTATCCACCTTCATTAGTTACCTTAGCAAGATCTTCTGGATAACTTGCTTCAGCTTCTCCACCAGCACTTGCTGCTTCACTTGTACTTTTATGTTATGGAGATGACTTCTTCCCTTCACCTCATGAACCAACCTCTGCTAGTTTCATATTTTTCTGCTGTAGCTTCCTCACCTCTCTCAGCCTTCACACAATTGAAGAGAATTAGGGCCTTGCTCTGGATTAGACTTTGCCTTAAAGGAATGTTGTAGCTGGTTTCATCTTCTATCCAGACCATTAAAACTTTTGCCATGTCAGCAAATAGGTTGTTTTGCTCCCTTATCATTCAAGGTCACCAGAGAAGCAACTTTTAATTTCCTTCAAGAACTTTTCCATTGCATTCTTAACTTGGCTAACTGGCCCAAGAGGCCTTTCAGCTCATCTCAGCTTTCAATGTGCATTCCTCACTAGGTTTAATCATTCACAGCTTTTGATTTAAAATGAGAGACATGCAACTCTTCCTTTCACTTGAACATTTAGAGGCCATTTTAGGGTTATTAACTTGCCTAATTTCAATATTGTTGCACCTGAGAGAAACAGGAGGCCCAAGGAAAGGGAGACAAGAGGAACAGCTGGTTGGTGAAGCAGTAAGAACACACACAACATTTATCAATTAAGTTTGCTGTCTTAGGGACATGGTTTGTGGCACCCCAAAACAATTACAATAGTAACATCAAAGATCATTGATCACAGACCACCACACAAATAATGAAAAAGTTTGAAATACTGCAAGAATTACCAAAATGTGACACAGAGACAGGAAGTGAGCAAATGATGTTGGAAAAATGGGGCTATTTGACTTGCTTAATGCAGGATTGCCACATACCTTCAATTTGTAAAAATTGCAGTATCTACACAGCACAATAAAGCGAAGTGCAATAAAATGAGGTATGCCTGTACACATACCACCTCCCTCAGGGACTACTTTGAAAATACTCACTTGGAATATTTTATGACACTCATTCCCATTACATTTTTGCACTGTTATATACAATTATGTTATTTGTTTCCTGACTATGGCCTCACCTCATCTTCAATTCTTAAGCAGAGATGATAAAAAAAAATTGTAAAACAGGATTGGCAGAAATTTCCAAAAGCAAAACAATATGCAAGATTTGTGGCTAAGATAGACTCCATTAACTAATTTCAGACATGGATCACAACTCAATTTGCACTTGTAACACGTTGTGAAGCAATAAATAGTCAAAGATTTAAAAATTCATGCAAACAAAGGTTGTTTCATACATTTTGACACCTTCATTTCTTCCAAGAACCTATGCTGGGTTTTATCAAGTTTTTCAACATTTATTGAATGGATAAGATGATTTTCTTTATTTTACCTACTGATGGAATTTATTCTATTGCTTAATATTAAGCCATCTTTCTATTACTAGCATAAATTCCACTTGGTAATGGGAGAATATTCACAAAAGGCACAACTACCTTCCATAACACCTGGTGAGAAGGAAGAAAGATGTTTATGTCCAGGAGACAGCAACTTATCATGACCAATAAAATGGACGTACCATTGCCGTGGTCATGAATTTGTCACACCTGCTCAGGGGAGGTTTCTGCTGAAGAATTCAGACAGCCACGGAAAGAATGTGGGTCAGTTTCCAAAAGACACTGTCAAGTGGCTCTAAGTGTTCCTCAAAATGACTTTAGTAAAAGTGTATTCAAGCAAATACTTTCTAAATTCAATGAATATGTTGAAAATTATTTATCATAGTGAAAATAATCAGAAATTACAAAAAAACAGCATCACAGTACACCTGTACAGAACAGATTTCAAGCTTCTTCCACACATTTTTAACGACTCTAAAACAAGACCTTCCTCCCTGCTCTTTTCTTAACCCGACAAATGACATGTTCACTCACTTCTTATACTAACTTCTCAAAAATTTTAAACTTACAGAAAAGATGAAAAAGTAATCTAATATAACGTGTACACCCATACCCATATTTAGATTTTATCACATTTAGTTACTACATTTCTCTTTCTCGCTATATAC
Source organism: Manis javanica (assembly GCF_040802235.1). Classification (NCBI taxonomy): domain Eukaryota; kingdom Metazoa; phylum Chordata; class Mammalia; order Pholidota; family Manidae; genus Manis; species Manis javanica. The sequence goes on along the minus strand of NC_133157.1, from coordinate 30,427,762 downwards.
ATACACTTTTTATGGAGAGTAATAAACCAAGTTCCATGATTATTTTTAAAGTAACTTACTCCACTATACACAAGTAAGCAGTGGTATTCTGGTCCTAGAACAAAGGATTCTACCTTTGTAGAAGACTAGACCACACAGTATAGAAACAATAATAGAACAACTAATACCACATATAAGTAATTACAGTTTTGTTTATACATTGACCCATTACAGATAATTTAAATAGAGTATCATATAATTAATAACACATTTTTAGTCATTTTTATAAAGAAATTGGGTGAACTGTCAGTTTCCACGACAAATCCAATTTAAATTACTTTGACCTTCAAAATAGTATGGTTACCTGGTAAAAGCTATACACTTGTGGGTTACAGTCTGGCTCCCTCCATTTACTATGTAACCTTGGTAAGTCACTCAGCCCAAGTCTTTCAGTGTCTTCATCTGTTAAACAATAATACACTCCAGCTCTATGAAAGTTCAGTGTTCATTTCCACCACAGAAACTTCACACCTACTCCTCTTTCTGCCTGAACACTCTTCTTCCCCTATTTCCCTTAAAATTCCTACTCTTCCTTCAGGTCTTGTATCTTTTCTCAGAGAGGACTTCTCTATCCCTCCAGTTTAGCTTAGACTCATTCTCTCACAGCACCTAAAACCTTTCTTCAGAACAGTTATCACATGAGCAACTATGCATTTACTGCTCTTGCCTTTCTAAGTGTGTTTGGTTAACTGCTCTATCTCTAGAACCTACCACACTGCATTACAAATAGTAGGCATAAAAAAATTTTGTTGAAGGAATTAATAATATTATCTAACTCAAGGGAATGTAATGACAACTTTAACACATGTAAAAGCATGCCCAAATCCAAGTGAGCACTACATAAACAGTTCCCTGGAAATTTGACTAAAACCTCTTATAGGAACTTCTCCAAGAAATAACACTATTACTTTGAGTAGAAGGCCTGGATGATAAAGTGAGTCAGAAGCAAGGTAGACAGACTAAAGAATTAGAGGGTAGTTCAGAGCAGGCTCCCACAGTGCCACGCAGGTGATTAGTAAGAATGAGACGTGTGTGTGGGCAGGATGGTATCATGGCTCTGATGTCACCTTCTGCCTTTGCTAGGAAGCTTCATACATATCTTCTGACTGAAACTAATCCTGAAGCAGAAAACAGGTGCATTTGGCTGGAAAGAACACTGTAAATAAATACAGACCGCAAGAAGTAAAACTGTATTTGCATACAACATAATCGTCTAAGCAGAAAATCCTATGGTTCTCTACATAAAACTTATTTTAACTAATAAACACCAGTATACAAGGTAAATACACAAAATTCAATTGCATTTCTATATACTAACAATGAACAATCAGAAATTAAAATATTAAAAATCAATGCCATTTATAATAGCATCAAAACGTAAGAAATACTTTGGGATGGCAGATCTCACAAGACATATAAGACCTAAGGAAAAAATACCTGACAAACCCAAAATGAGGGACATTCTACAAAATACCTGACCTATACTCCTCAAAATTGTCAAGGTGGTGAAAAATAGAGAAAGACCGAGAAATGGACAAAACAGAGATAACTAAGAAGATCTGATAACTAAATGCAATATCCTGGATCTTGGAACATAAAAAGGACATGAGTGGAACACTTGATAAAATCTGAATAAAGTCTATAGTTTAGTTAATAGTAAAGTAGCAGTGTTAGTTTCTTAGTTTTGGCAAATGTTAATTTGCCAAATGTTTGTACCATGTAAATTTGTACCATGTTAATATAAGATGTCAACATTAGGGTAAACTGGGTAAGAAATGTAAAGGAACTCTCTGAATTATCTTTGCAACTTTTCTAGGTATCTACAATTGTCCCCCCCAAATTTTTCTTTAAATATCACTTACAACAAATGCCATTTGCTTACGGATAAATCTGACAAAGATGTAAAGACATACAGACTTACTGCTGCAAAACACTGCTGAGAGAAACTGAAAAGAACTAAAGAAATGGAGAGACAGACAGCGTTCATGGGTTGGAAGACTTATTACTGTTAAAATGAGAATTCTCTACAAATCAGTCTAAGGGTTCAAAGTAATCCCAATTAAAATCCCAGCAGTCTTCCCTCTATCCCTCACTCCCCTCCACCCCTCTGGTTAGAAATAACAGGCTGATTCTAAAAGTCATACAGAATGCAAAGCAACTTGAACAGCCAAACCATTTAGAAAAAAATTACCAAGTTGGAAGATTTAAACCTCAAGGCTTATTATAAAGCTCCAGTAATCTAGAAAGTGTGGTATTAGTTTATACATAGACAAACAGACAAATAAATCATAGGCAAATAGATCAACAGCACTGAACAGAGACCAGAAATAGATTCACACATATATGGTCAATTGGTTCTGACAAAGATGCAAAGTCAGTGGAGGATAGTCTTTTCAACAAATAAAGTCAGAACGCTTGATAACTATAATGAAAAAAATGAACTCCAATCTGTACATTGTGCCACTTGTAAAAATTAACTCCAAATGGATCATAGACCTAAATGTACTTCATACTATAAAATTCAGGAAAGAAAAACAGCAGAACACCTTTGTGACCTTAAGTGAGGGAACAATTTCTTAGGCACAGCATCAAAAGCATAATCCATTTTTTAATAAATATAAATTAGACTTCATCAAAATTAAGAATATGTGCCCTTCAAAACCCTCTCAAACAAAACTGGAGGTCTCATACTTCGTGATTTCAAACTTATTACAAAGCCACAGTAATCAAAATAGGGTGGTACTAGCATAAAGAAGACCAATGCAACAAAACAGAGGGCCCAGAAACTGACAAGGGTGCCAAGATCACTCAATGGGGGAAGGATAGTCTCATCAACAAACAGTATTAGGAAAATTGGATGTCCACATTCAAAACAATGAAAGTAGATCCTTACCTTGCACCATATACAAAAATTAGCTCAAAATGGATAAAGCCCCAAATATATGACCTAAACAATAATACTCTAAGAAGGACACATAAGAGAAAAGCTTCACAACATTGGACTTACAATGATTTCTTGGATATGACATCAAAAGCACAGAAAGCAACTGTAAAAACAGATCAACTGGAAGGTCAAATTTAAAACTTCTGTGCAAAGGATATAATCAATACAGTGAAATGGCAACATAAGGAATGGAACCACACATATATGGTCAATTGGTTTTGACAAAGATGCAAAGTCAGTGAAGAAAGGATAGTCTTTTCAACAAATAAAGTCAGAATAGCTTGATAACTACAATGCAAAAAATGAACTCCAATCCGTATCTGCAATGGGGTAGGGAAGGCACTGGATAATATGGGTGAATGTTGAAACCACAACGTTCCTCGTGTGAATCCTTCATTAGATTGTTTATCAATGATACCTTAATAAAAAAAATTTTTAATTAAAAATAAATAGGATATTTAGAAAAAAATAATAAAAAAGGGCAAAGGACTCATTTCTCCAAAGAGGGTATACAAACAGTCAACAAGCATATGAAAAGATGCTCAACATTACTACTCAGTAGGGAAATGCAAATCAAAAGCACAATGAGGTAGCACTTCACACCCTTTAGGATGGCTAGTATCACATGCATGCACCCCCCACCGCCTCCCCATACACAGAAAATGGCAAGTGTTGATTGGCAAGGGTATGGAGAAACTGGAACCCTTGTGCACTGCCGGTAGGAATGTAAAAATCTAGCTGCAATGGAATACAGTATGGTAGTTACTTAACAATTTAAAAATAAAATGACTATACGATGCAGCAATTCTACTTCTGGGTATACATCCAAAAGAACTGAAAGCAGGGTCTCAAAGAGATATTTGTACACCCATATTCATAGCAGCATTATTCCTAACAGTCAAGAGGTGGAAGTAACCCAAGTATCCATCAACAGACGAATGGATAAACGAAGTGTGACATATATGTGCAACAAACTATTATACCGCCTTAAAATAGAAGGAAATTCTGATCCATGTTGTAGCATGTATAAACCTTGAGGACATTATGCTAAGTGAAATAAAGCCAGTCACAGAAAGACAAATACCGTATGAACCCACTTATATGAGGTATCTAGGGTCAAATTCATAGAAACAAAAAGTAGAATTGTGGGGAATCTAGTAACCACAATGTTGCTCATGTAAGTGTGTATTAATGATAACAAAATTTTTTAAAAAATGATATTTGGCTACAAAAGAAAAAGTAGAATGGTGGTTGTCAGTGATCTTGGGGAAGGGACTATGGGGAGTTGTTATTTAATGAGTATAGCATTTCAGTATTGCAAAATGAAGTTCTAGAGACTGGTAATACAACAATGTGAACATACTTAATGCTACTGAACCCTACAACTAAAAATGGTAAAGATACTAAATTTTATGGTCTGTGTATTTTACCACAGTTAAAAAGAGAGACACTCTTGAGAAGGTAGAATGGAAGAAAGTACTTGTGAAATGACACATTTAAAAAAGAACTTGTATTCATAATATATAAAGAGCTCAAAACCCAATAAGAAATTATTATACTTGTTAATAATTTAACAAATATGTTAAATAAACTGACCATACCAAGTGCTGGCAAGAATCTGGAACCGCTGAAACACTCATACACTGCTAATAGAAATTAAAATAATACAAATATTCTGTACTGGAAAACAGTTTGGCAGTTTCTTAAAAAGTTAAATATATACTTACAATATAACCAAGGAATTTCACACCTAGGTATTTGCCCAAGATAAATGAAAGCACATGTACAAAGATCTCCACCTCAATGTTCACAGCAGTTTTATTTATAATAGCCCAATACTGAAAGCAACCCAAACGTCGGTCAATAGGTGAATAGTTAAACAAGCTGTGGTATATAGCCATACAACACAGTATCACTCAATAATAAAAACAACACACACAACAGTTTCAAAATTACAATGCTAAATCAAAAAAAACAACCTATCCACAAACAAAAATAATATATAATGTATGATTCCACTTAAATAAAATTATAGATAAACTAATCCATAGTAACAGAAAGAAGTTCCGTGATCCCCTGAGGACTGATGCAGGGAGAAAGGGAACACAGCGGAGAAAGATAACTTGGGGATGACAGATATCTTGACATCTTGACTGTGGTGATGGCTTCAAGGGTGTACACATGTGTCAAAACATTTAAATTGTATAATTTAAACTTTTGCAGTTTATTATATGTCAAGTATTCTTCAATAAGTCTTTTTTCTTTAAATAAATCCTACCAAAGGAATTCTGCCTAAAAGGCATTTCTCTCCAGACCAAGGATTCCTAAGGTCCTTCCAGTTCAATACTGTAATCCAACTGGCACATAAGGGGTTACCCAAAGTACAGTTTATCTTATAATCTCTAAGAGAGTGGGAATGTGAATAAATTATCTATAAGGATTTCATAGTGTCACTTTTAAAAAGTGAAGGATTACACAGAAAGGAATAAAATATTTAGAATAAACAATGTGTCAGATATAACAGTCATTAGTAAAAAACCAATTTTGTGGAACTCTCTAGTGGATCAAGAAGTATCTGAACTATGGTTGCTTAGTCCCATAAAAGGAAAACCTGATTACTAGCAATGATGTCAGATTTATTTCAAAACTAAACCCATTTGAAAGAATAAGTATATTTATGGTTCAGCAGTTAATTTTTCTTCTCAATGACTGTAAGCTTAAGAGCAAAATTTCAGATATTATGGTCCAAGTTCAGTGAAAGTAGGGACTGTTGTCTCACTGTAATATCTAATTAAATGCAAAGAATAGAATGATTTGAAATGAGAGCCCACACCAAAACATCTTCTCTGCCAGAATGGTGGGAAGAATGATCCAGAAGCCAGTGTGGAAATGCAGTCCATGCTTATACTGACAACCTTTTATTGATCCCTTCATCATATCTACTTATAAATATCAACAAAAAGAAATATGGGGTATGGTTTATAAAATACTAAAATGCTTTGCTGTTACCTGTTTCTGCCTAGCACAGAACCTATGTATGTGAAATTGGATAGAAAAGAAGCAAATAGATCTCTCAAGGATGGCCAGAAGATATGGATTCTAAATCTGGCTTGACTAGACATTAAGCTGTAGGACACTAGTTAAGCCACTTTATTTCCATTTCCTCATCTGTAAAATAAAAAGTTAGTGCACATACTCACACACGTACATACACACACACACACAAATTCTAAATATCATGTTAAGTGTAAAATAGGAAATTTGCAGAATGGAAGCATTCTGTATTCAGGTGAACTTACCAATAATTCAATGCAACAGCTTTTAATGAGCAGTCTGTTTCCCAGAAACTGTCAGATGCTTGAGATTCACAGATTAATGAGTAGTTTGCTCTCAACTTAAAAAGGAGCATTAAAAAAAAGAAAAAAATCCTGCTTTTGAAGAACTGACATTGTAGCTGGTGAGACAACTAAGACACAAGGAACCAGAACTATAAAATGCAGTTGGTAGTACAAGAGAGGCAAGTTCAAGTGTAACAGAAGCACTCAGGTGGAAACATCATAGCAAGCTCACTAGTTCCTGTTGGAGGTATCTGTCATGTATACGGAAAACCATGAGGACTTTTATAGAGAATACTCCACTGGGACAAGTAAAATTCAAGAGGGTGGATTTTAAGTGAGTCTAACCTAAGTTCCCAACATTCTTAGTAATTTTAATCAGTAACTACAGTTAATTATACCTCTAAAACAGGCGTAAGAGAAACACAAAAATCTGAGATTGTTTTATTTGAAATGACTACAAATATTAAATAGCATGCTTAGAAAACAGAAATCCATTTTCTTCCTAAAACTATATTTCAATTTTATTTATTGATTTTGGTTATTTCCTTTGGTAGAACACATTGCTAGTTAATGATTTACTACCTAAATGATTGCCTTACTATATTTTAGTGAAACTCCCTCCCAATTTTAAACCCTTCACACAAGCAAAAAGTAAAGAAGTTATAAGTACATAAAGTGTGTTATAAGTACATAAAGATTAAAAATTAACATTTTTAACCAAGGTCACTAGAACCTTTTTGGTTTGTTCTCCACTTAAAGCAGAGCATTTTTTTAAAAAAGAAAAGAAAAATGTGTGTACACGTGTGTTCGTGTATGTGTGTGTGCGTGTGTGCATGGGAGAAGTGGGGCTGGGGCAGTTTCTTCCAGACTTTCTGTGGTACTTACAGTGCTGATCACAATCAACTCTGGCAAACACTACTTGATTTTCATTTGGATATTCTTCCTTAATGACATTGGAAGCTTCCTCAAAAATTGGATGCAACATCTGACTGAAACGACACCTATGCACAGAGAAGCATACCAGTTAAAACTGAAAAGCAAAAGCAAAGAAATCTTATTTCAGTTATTTTCCACTGATATTTAGTATATGTAAAATAAACAGCTTGCTTTTGAGACAATCACATAATTAATTTAGTTATGATTCCTGATGTCATTTTTTGGAGATGAAGACAATTTTGAATTCAAAGACTATTGCCATTCAAAAACTGTACAATGGCCTTAAGTAAATGGCCAATATTATGGAGCACACAGCTAAGGATCTCTCACAGGGGCCATGAAACAAGTCTGAAATAAACTCTCTAAGATATATCTACTTGGACTTTTAAGTATTGAGATGTGGTCATTTATAAATGAATTTGCTTTCTCTTAAACAATGAACATATTCTTAAGCTACTATAAAAAAATCTTTAGAATGGTAAGTTTATTGCAAATATTAGGCCAATTCGCCTGTCCAGTTCACTCAATCTCATAGGCAAGTTAGCATACTAAATAAGTTGTATGAAAAACATGTATATGTATAATGAACTGTTACCCCTCAATACTTTCCCCTGGTTAAAGTGGGCTTTTGTATCTATAAACTTATTAAATATACTAAGTCCAAGAGCAAAAATTTTTAATTCCTAAACAAGACTTCTATCCATGTTTCTTTTGTCATTTTTTGTTTTGTTTTTACTTTTAAAAAGGGGCACAAACCCCACAATATTCCAGAAACTCGACACTTCTAATTCTGACCATCCCTTAATCAACCACTTCACAAGTGTATGTTGTGGGTCTTTAAAGGACCTAATAAGAAAGAGAAGACTCAGAATCACCACACAGCCAGCTGGGTGAGCATGGTCATTCTCACATGAAAATGTATCAAGTATTTGTTAACAAAACAACAAACTATAATTGCTACTATTGCTTCCAGAGCCCCTTTCCACCAGTAATTTTAGTTAAGTGAAGCCTGTGAACTCTTTAATCCACATGTGATTGGGTCACATATATTAACTAAAGTCAACAAAAAATATTATAAAGCCTGTGAAGGAGGCAACCTTCATACTTCCTCCCTACTTCTTTTTCTGTATATCTCTTCCAGCCCACTCACCTGACTTCCTAAGGAGATGTCCTAGAATATACCAAGGAGACACAATCTGTATCTTCAATATCTTGCTTTCAAGTGGCTCTTTCCTCTTTTAGCATTCTTAAATCTCTCCCATCTGGGATAGGTGGGTGAGGTCTGTGGACATCAGGGACCGTGTCTTATTTGACTATATACTCTAATAAGCATTTCAACAGATGTCTGTTAAATGAGTAAGTTGACAAAATGGAGGAGCTGGAGAGGCTAAGACTATGAGTTTGTGGGTTCTTACAATTTTCTGAAAATAGGGTGCTGGAGGGCAAAGAGTACAAGGGGTAGGAATTGATTAATGGTGTCTTGAAGACTTAGTCTATGGCCTACTAGAGAATCAGGGGACAGATTCCTGACTTAAGAGCAAGTTAAAGACATACATTGAGAGCTGCTTCTTTCTGGATTGTCCAGTTTTGCTACCCAGTGTGCATTTAAGAAAGGTTTATGTTTAAAACTGGATCAGTTTTAATACCAAAACTTGAAAAGGAAAGATAAAATAAAAGGCCAACTGTAATATTACTATATCTTCATACACATGAATCCATACATATGAAAAGATCTATTTATAAAAGTAACATTGCAAAAGCAATATATGTATTAAAAGGGCCTTAAGGGTCCTCTGAATCCTCTGTCCATTCTACTACTTAAAGCAACCCTTTAACAAAAAATCAAACGGGTAAAAGTCTTTGTAGGGATAATCTGGGGGCACTTACTAGTAAGACTTAGTGGAGAAAAAAATAAGCTTTGGAGTCAGACATACCTGAGTTTAAATCCCAGTTCCACCACTTACTAGCCGTATGACCTCTCTGAGCCTCAATTTCCTCAACCTAAAATGGAAATTATAATACCTACCTGCAGGGTAGTTCTATGCATTAAAAACAGTATACAAAAAGAGTCTGGCATATAACAGCATTACTAAGTACCTACCAGTTCATTATCTTCTGAGGCATATCAGTATTTGGGGGCAATTTTATCAGAGAATTCTTTCGTAAACAGTCACAACCACAACTTTCAGAGGAAACTCAAAATCTAGCCTTTCAGCCAAACAGTATAAGTCTAAGTTCTACAGCCAATTACCTAAGTTTTTTAGTTAAATAAAACAGTACTAACTCATGAATGACTTTATTCTTTGGGTGCTATGTTTTTCCAAATAACTACAATTACTTCACATTTTCCAATATAATTTTTGCAACAAGGTCAGTGGCATGTTCTATTTCTCTTCCTTACAACACACAAAATCCCTCAATCAAGAGAACTGCATTCCAGGAGGATTAAAGATGGTGGTGTGAGAGGTGAGACAGAAATCTGCTCCCAAAACCACACACATCATGAAAATAAAGCAAAAAAAAAAAAAAAAAGAGCAATAGGAAAGAAGGCTGCAGCAGAATGCCTACACATGAGCAAAACAGTAGACCTCAAGGAAAAGGTTAAAGTACCAAAGCCATGATCCGGAGGGACCTAAGTACTTCCCCCACCCAAGCTCAATGGAGGGAGAAAGAGAAACGGAGCAGGGAGGGGGTGGAGGCCTAGGACTGCTGAACACTGAGCCCTGGAGATCTGCTCTAGGGTATGAACCTACATTACATGGTGCTCTGGAGATTAGTGGGGTTGGAAAGCTAAGGCAGACGGAATACCTGGAGAGAATAAGATTCCAGCCACTCTGGAAAACAGGGATCCACACCCTGCCACTGTGAGACAACAGAAAGGTAGGCAGTCTGAGAGACTTCCTAACAGCAAGAGGGCTGCTAAAGGGGCAAGGAGTGCACACAGCTTGCTGCTCAGGAAAAAGGACAGGTGGACAAAATTGTCAGGATGCACTTTGCCCAGCAGGTTGGGAACTTGCAGGAGCTTCAGGCGCTCCATCCCTCTGGCTGGCTACGCAGCTCTGAGGCACCCCTGCCACAATACTCAGCCTGCTGCGCCTTTCAACTGGCACCAGCTCGCAAACCAGCTGCTCCTGACATTGCACCAAGCCAGCCAGAGGAAGGACCTACCTACAGAAGCTACAAGTGCAAACCACAGAGGCTTCTCCCGGCATGCTCAGCCCACTAGCCCTGGCAGTGGAGATGGACATTGTAGCCGGCAAGCAGGAAAGACCTCTTTCCTCCCAACAGGCACCAGTGCTGCTTGCCTGCAACCCCGGCCATTGCTCCAGGGGCTGAGCAGCTCCAGAGGACGGAGCTTCTGGGCACTAGGAGGAGACACCTACAAATATGAAACATCTAGGGAACCTGGTTCAATCCAAAATCCCACAAACACCAGAAAGAGTGCAAAGTGAAACTAAATTCATCAATCTTCCTGAAAGAGATTTCAAAATAAAAATCATATACACACTCAGAGAGCTACAGAAAAATATTCAATAACTCAGGAAGAAATTCAGGAATGAGATACAAACATTGAAGAATTCAGTATCTGAAGTGAAACATACAGTGGAGGGATTTAAAAGCAGATTAGATGAAGGAGAGGAGACAGTGAATCAAATAGAAATTAGAGAACAGGAATACAAAGGAGCTGAGACACAGAAAGAAAAATGGATTTCTAGGAATGAAAGAATATTGAGAGAACTGTGTGACCAATCCAAACAGAACAATATTCGTATTATAGGGGTACCAGAAGAAGAAGAGAGAGAAAAAGGGATAGAAACTTCATCAGTCTGGGGAAGGAGATAGACACTCAGGCCATGGAGGTACACAGATCTCCCAATAAAAGGGACCCAAGAAAGATAACACCAAGGCATATAACAATTAAAATGGCAAAGATCAAGGATAAAGACAGAGTACCAAAAGCAGCCAGAGAGAAATAAAAATCACATACAAAGGGAAATTCATTAGGCTATTGTCAAACTTCCCAACAGAAACCTTACAGGCCAGAGGGAAGTGGCATGATATATTTAATGCAATGAAGTAGAGGGGCCTCAAACCAAGAATACTCTATCTGGCAAGATTATCATTTAAATGTGAAAGAGGGATTAAACAATTTCCAGACAAGCAAAAGCTGAAAGATTTTACTTCCCACAAACAGTCTCTACAGTATATTTTGGAGGGACTGCTCTAGATCAAGTGTTCCTAAAGCCAAATAACTATCACCAGAGGAAATAAAACCACAGTAAGTAAAGTGGACCAACTAATTACTAAGCAGTTGGAAAATCAAATCAACAACCCCCAAAATAAGTCAAGGGGTAGACAAAGAGTACAGAATCAAATACTTAATATATAAAGAACAGAGGAGGAAGAAAAAGGAGAAGAAGAAAAAAGAACCTTTAGATTGTGTTGTAATAGCACACTAAGTGAGTTAAATTAGACTGTTAGTAAGGAAGTTACCCTTGAACCTTTGGTAACCACAAATTGAAGCCTGCAATGGCAATAAGTACATATCTATCGATATTCACCCTAAATGCAAATGGTATGAATACACCAATCAAAAGACACAGAGTCACTGAATGGATAAAAAAAACAAGACCCATTTATATGCTGCCTACAAGAGACTCACTTCAAACCCAAAGATATACACAGACTAAAAGTGAAGGGATGGAAAAAGATATTTCATGCAACTAACAGGGAGAAAAAGTAGGAGTTACAGTATTTGTATCAGACAAAATAGACTTCAAAACAAAGAAACTAACAAGAGACAAAGAAGAACATTACATAATGATAAAGGGATCAGTCCAACAAGAGGATATAACCATTATAAATGTCTACACACCCAACAGAGGAGCACCTACATATGTGAAACAAATACTAACAGAATTAAAGGGGAAATAGAATACAATGCATTCATTTTAGGAGACTTCAACACACCACTAACTCCAAAGGATAGATCAACAGAAAATAAGTAAGGAGGCAGAGGCACTGAACAACACATTGGAACAGATGGGCCTAACAGACATCTACAGAACTCTCCACCCAAAAACAGCAGGAATATTCTTCTCAAGTGCACATAGAATGTTTTCAAGAATAGATCATACACTAGGCTACAAAAAGAGCCTCGGTAAATTCAAAAAGATTGAAATTGTACCAACCAGCTTCTCAGACCACGAAAGTATGAAATAGAAATAAATTATGCAAAGAAAACAAAAAAGCCCACAAACACATGGAGGTTTAACAACATGCTCCTAAATAGTCAATGGATCAATGACCAAATAAAAATAGAGATCAAGCAATATATGGAGACAAATGAAAACAATAAGTCAACACAGCAAAATCAACACGATGCAGCGAAGGCCATGTTAAGAGGAAGGTAAATTGCAATACAGGTCTACCTCAGGAACGAAGAACAACCCCACATAAACAGTCTAAACTCACAATTAACGAAACTAGAAAAAGAAGAACAAATGAGGCCCAAAGTCATAAGGAATGACATAATAAAGATTAGAGAATAAATAAATAAAACTGACAAGAATAAAACAATAGGAAGAATCAATGAAAGCAGGAGCTGGTTCTTTGAGAAAATAAACAAAATAGATAAACTCCTGGCCAGACTTACCAAGAAAAAGAGAGTCTACACATATAAACAGAATCAGAAATAAGAAAGGAAAAATCACTATGGACACTACTAATATATAAAGAATTATTAGAGAATACTATGAAAAATTATATGCTAATAAACTTGATAACCTAGAAGAAATGGACAACTTTCTAGAAAAATACAACCTTTCAAGACTGACCCAGATAGAAACAGAAAATCTGAACAGCCCAATTACCAGCAACAAAATTGAATTGGTAATCAAAAAACTACCTAAGAACAAAACCCCTCAACAAGATGGCTTTACCACTGCTGAATTTTATCAAACATTTAGTGAAGACCTAATACCCATTCTCCTTAAAAGTTTTTTCCAAAAAGTAGAAGAGGAGGGAATACTTCCAAACTCGTTCTATGAGGCCAGCATCACCCTAATACCAAAACCAGGCAAAGACACCACAAAAAAAGAAAACTACAGACCAATATCCCTGATGAACAGAGATGCAAAAATACTCAACAAAATATTAGCAAAACGAATTCAAAAATACATCAAGAAGATCATCCATCATGATCAAATGGGATTTATTCCAGGGATGCAAGGATGGTACAACATTCGAAAATCCATCAATATCATGCACCACATCAACAAAAACAATGACCACAACTACATGATCATCTCCATAGATGTTGAAAAAGCATTCAACAAAATTCAACATTCATTTCATGATAAAAATACTCAACAAAATGAGTATAGAGGGCAAGTACCTTAACATAATAAAGGCCATATATGACAAACCCACAGCCAACATCATAATTTATAGCAAGAAGCTAAAAGTTTTCCTTTAAGATTGGGAACAAGGCAAGGATGCCCACTCTCCCTACTTTTATTCAACATAGTTCTGGAGGTCCTAGCCACGGCAATTAGACAACACAAAGAAATAAAATGCATCCTAATTGGTAAGGAAGAAGTTAAACTGTCACTGTTTGCAAATAACACGATATTGTACATTAAAAAAACCCTAAGGAATCCACCCCAAAACTACAAGAATAACAGAATTCAGAAAGGTTGCAGGATACAAAATTAGTACACAGAAATCTGTTGCTTTCCTATATACTAACAATGAACTAGCAGAAAGAGAAATCAAGAACACAATTCCATTCATAATTGCACCAAAAATAATAAAATACCTAGAAATAAACCTAACCAAGGAAGTAAAAGACCTATACTCTGAAAACTACAAGACACTCTTAAAGAAGATACCAATAAATGGAAATACATACCGTGCTCATGGATAGGAAGAATTAATATTGTCAAACTGGCCATCCTGCCTAAAGCAATCTACAGATTCAATGCAATTCCCTATCAAAATACCAACAGCATTCTTCAACAATCTAGAGCAAATAGTTCCAAAATTCATATGGAACCACAAAGACCCTGAGTAGCCAAAGCAATCCTGAGAAGGAAGAATAAAGCTGAGGGGATTACGCTCCCCGACTTCAAGCCCTACTACAAAGTCATAGTAATGAAGACAATTTGGTACTGGCAGAGACCAACAGATCAGTGGAACAGAATACAGAGTCCAGACATAAACCCAAGTATATGTGCTCAGTTAATACACAATAAAGGAGCCATGGATATACAATAGGGAAATGACAGCCTCTTCAACAACTGATGTTGGCAAAACTGGACAGCTACACGTAAGAGAATGAAACTGGATTATTGTCTAATGCCATACACAAAAGTAAACTCAAAATAGATCAAAGACCTGTATATAAGTTATGAAACCATAAAACTCTTAGAAGACAACATAGGTAAAAACCTCTTGAATATAAACACGAGCAACTTTTTCCTGATCACATCTCCTCAGGCAAGGAAAACAAAAGCACAATAAACACATGGGACTACATCAAACTAAAAAGCTTCTGTACAGCAAAGGACACCATCAGAAGAACAAAACGGGATCCTACAGTATGGGAGATTATATTTATAAATGACATATCCAACAAGGGGTTAACATCCCAAATATATGAAGAACTCTCATGCCTCAACACCCAAAAAACAAATAACCTGATTAAAAAATAGATGGAGGATATGAACAGACACTTCTCCAAAGAAATTCAGATGGCCAACAGGCACATGAAAAGATGCTCCCATTGCTAATCATCAGAGAAATGCAAATTAAAACCACAATGAGATATCACCTCACACCAGTCAGGATGGCCAACATCGAAAAGACTAGGAACAACAAATGTTGGGGAGGATGATGAGACAGGGGAACCCTCCTAAACTGCTGGTTGGAATACAAATTAATTCAACCATTGTGGAAAGCAATATGGAGGTTCCTCAAAAAGCTAAAAATAGAAATACATTTGACCCAGGATTTCCACTCCTAGGAATTTACCCAAAGAAAACAAGTTCTCAGATTCAAAAAGACATATGCACCCCTATGTTTACTGCAGCACTATTTACAGTAGCCAAGACATGGAGGCAACCTAAGTGTCCATCAGTAGAGGAATGGATAAAAAAGATGTTACATATAAATGGAATACTATTCAGCCATAAGAAAACAAATCTTACCATTTGCAACAACATGGCTGGAACTAGAAGGTATTATGCTCAGTGAAATAAGCCAGGCATAGAAAGACAAGTACTAAACGATTTCCCTCATTTGTGGAGTGTAACAATGAAGCAACACTGAAGGAACAAAATAGCAGCAGACTCACAGACTCCAAGAAGGGACTAGCGGTTACCAAAGGGGAGGTGTGGGGGAGAAGGGGATTGAGGGGTATTATGATTAGTACACATGATGTGTGGGGGTCACGGGGAAGGCAGTGTAGCACAGAGAAGACAAGTGGTGACTCTGGCATCTTACTATACTTATGGACAGTGACTTCATGTATGTAGTAACCACAGTGTTTTTCATGGGAAACCTTCATAAGAGTGTACATCAATGATACCTTAAAAAAAATTTTTTTTTAAAAAGAGAACTCATTCTAGTTTTAACTCTGCCATAATCTAATCAGGTAACCTTGGGAAAATCCTCCTCTGGGTCTTAGTTTTACTTCTAAAGTAGATTGGAGTAGGTAATCTTGTAATAAATTTGTGGCTATTGTTACATCTGGACAAACCTAATTAACTTTGGAAAAATGTTACCTTTGTTATACATTTCACAAATGGTATTTTCTCTGTGTATCTTCAACATTTTAGTCTTCTTTAACTACTACACTATACATCATTCATTCAGTACATATTTATTATGTACTTCTCTGCCAGGCATTATGTAAAGGCCTTGGGGAATTAATGTCAAAAAAACATAGATATGGTAACTTCTCACAAAGATAACAATGGTAGTAGGGAGCCAACAACTAAACTAAAGCAAACATGTGTTATGATGGGGTAAGTGCAGGTGTCACAGAAAGATAGAAAAAAGGGTTCCTAACCTGACTTAGGCATAGGGATAGCATACTGATCTAGAAAGGTGACCTGGAGAAGGTGACATCTAATCTAAGACTTGAAAGATGATCAAGACTTCACTAGGTAAATAAGTGGGTGAGAGAACAGTGATCCATTTGGACAGAGAAAATACTATGACCAAAGGTCTAGAGATGAAAGAGCAATGAAAACTACAGAAACTCAAAAACATTCAGTATCATGAACAGAATGTGGGAATGGTTAAGAGGCAAGAGATGTAGCTGCAGAAGGTAGGAAGGAACCAGGTCAAAAGGGCCTTCTAAGAAGAAGGTAAGGACTTACCTGTTTAATGAAAAACTATTTAACGGTTTTAAGATGAAGTTAAACTAATTCAATTTGCACTTTAGTGATGACCACTCTGGCTTACTTTGTAGAGACGAGAATGGAAAGGGTAAGACTTGAGGCACAGAAAATAAATTAGGAGGCTGTCACAAGAATCTAGGTAAACTGCATGACTGTGGCCTGAAGTCAAATAGGAGCAACCAGTAGTCTGTAAGCCTCAAAGGGTCAAATAAGATAGACTGTCTAGGAATAAAGATTACATGAGTGTTTCAAACTTCTCTCCAGCTGAAGCTTCCTTCTTCCTATTCCCATGCCACATTGTTTAACATCTACTACACATTATGCCCTAGTTCTTGATGCTGGGAATACTGAGTAAGACATTATCTCGGCCCTCAGCATTTATCTGTCAGGACACAAAGATAAAGGACAAAACAATTTATTAGGAAAAAGAAAGTGGTACACAGGGTACTACATGAACACATAAGATAGAATCTCATTCGACAGTAAAAAAAGTAAAGACTTTGTAGAAGTAGTAGTGGATGGCATGTGCTTAAAAACATCATTATTTTTCCTTCTAAACTTGCTACACCCCCATCCTCACCTCCACACACTGCCCTATTTCCTTAGTCAGGGAAAATAGACAATTGCACTGTGTGCTTTTGTGTGTGTGTGTATGTATGTATGTGTGTGTAAGTGAATCTGAGTTTTTATGTTATCTGCTGTTAAGATGTGGGATAAAGGAATCCTGCATACTTCTCTTAAAACAAAAATGTTCACCAGATTAAGCTGTGTCATTTGTAAATGAACCTTAATTGATTCTGTGTATGGAATATTGTCTCACAAAAAAAAAAAAAGACTTCCCCTCTCACCCTTTTCTAGCAAAGAAAAATTCACCTTTAGCATGTTAAAAAAAAAACCAAAACACTAAGTGATTCAATCCCCCTACACAAAAACTAAATAAAAATAAGGTTATTACTTACCAATCAGCATAAAAATTTACTAAAGCAACATCAGCATTGTCTGAAATTAAAAAATAAAACCGAACAACCTAAGTTATTTGTGTTTATATAATTTTGACATAATTAAAGATACGGTTTTCATCATGATCTTTTCCCATTATAAAAGGCCCAATAAAAGTACCCCAACAAGTGACCTCTCACTCAGAAACCCATACATACAAGTCATGGATGGCTTATATAATTTGTGGGAGTCCCTGTTCCTTTTCTCTGTATCCTCTATCTTTGTACCTTCATTGAATAAATATAAAGCAAAAAGGGAAATCAAACCCAGATCAAGCAAATAATCTACCATACAGCCTACTCTTCATAAAACATTAAGTGGAATGATTTGAATTTTAATAATCCATTTTTTGATCTTCTATACATGGAAATCTTAGAATTAGCTCGGCAAGTAAAGTCCTATTTCACAGAAGAGACCTGTGAAACAGCTGTTTCTAAATCTCACCTAGCTGCATCAAGTAATCTACAACTAACAGTGTTGTAGAAAATGTAGTTTTCCAGTTCCTTTCCATTTAACAGTTATGCTCTGTTGCAAAAATAATTATGATTTGCATACACAGATGTGAAGACATGAGAAAGATATATTTATTCCTTTCACCTAAATCTAATACAGAGAGACTTCAACTCCTCAAGTACTCACAAAAATAAAAGACAAAAATTTTCTAGAATTTGGAAGATGAAAAGAGTGAGAACATGTGAGTTTCAATTCACATCTTCCTTTTTTACCCAGAGCACTTTTTATTCACTTGCTTCTTCACTCTAAAGCAGTGGTTCTCCAGCTGTGGACCCTGAACCAGCAGCACCCACAATCACCTAAAACTTGAAAAATGCAAATTCTTAGGTGCAGTCTAGCAGTTTCTCCAAGAAACTGCTGGCTAGGCCAAACAATACAGATATTAGTAAATCCTCTAGGTGACTCTGATACACGCTAAAGTTTATAGAAACACTGCTTTAAAGATATCCCACAATGTAGGAATAGACTTAACATTTAAAACTAGTTCCAAGAACACAAAACATAGTATGAATGCCAATGAGTAAAACCTTTTATCTCTATTATTTTTGGTTTTGTTATGCTCAAACCAATGGGTGAAATGGAGTGCTTAAAAACAAGAAAAAGAAATCATTTATGAACACTTACACCTTCTTATATCTCCTAAATTGTGATTTTCTATCAACCATGTCTTCACCTTCCCTCTACTACTTTTTACAAACAAGAAATGTTTTACCACAAGTTAATTGTATCTACAACTACACTGCCAGTAAACAAAGCATTCAGGAAACATTTGGCTTACTTAGTTGGTTGACCAGTGACAATAAGAGATCAGACTAGGTGATTTAGTTAAAAGTTTAAAAAGATAAAAACATTTCTAGGTGGTATCCTAAGGTCATCAACATTCACTACTGCACAGCAGAAACTTTTGACCTGTAAATAGGCTTTGGCAAAATAATTCAGTAACTGTTAAGAGTGGTATTTATGATAAAGCAAAGAAATAAAACAGGACTAAACTTTTACTTGTAACACAGGAAAGTAACCTTATACATATTAAGAAATTTTAGTAAAAACTAAAACCAAAAGTGCTTTGCCAGTTTAGTAAGCCATGGAATTAATAAGAATGCCAGCTCCTCAACTGTTCTAGATAACTGAGGCTTAATTTTCTGTATATAAACTTTAAAGATATCAAGGTACTTACTTAAAATGTCATCTATATTCTCTGTATCAAGACTTGTTATTTCAGTTGTTACCGGAGTAAAAACCCAAGTTACCTGGAAATTTTAAAAATGTGAAATTAATAAATGTTTTCACAAAAGACAAATAATGAAGAAAAAGTCCAGAAAGAAAATTATGAATAAAGTTGGTGTCATTTGTTATTTACAAAATCATCCATCAATTGGTTTTTATCTTATTATCTATTCTAACCCTTCAATGAAACAGAAGTACGAACTTCTCAAGCCTGGAACCTGGTCAAATAAGACTTTCTATACTTCCAAATCTATAAAAGAGATTGTTTCTAAACAACTAAAAAGAAACAAAGAATTTACTCAGTTAAACTAATACTTTCAACAACTTTGTCTCTCCAGCACAACAAAAATCACCAGAATAAAAATCATCAGTTTTGGACGAATATAAGACCAACACTAAATTTGCTGTTTCTTTCCCACCGTATTTCTAGGATAGGCTGGAACAATGAAAAGAATAATCCAAAAAAGACTTTACAAATTTTTTTATAAACCCAAAGCCCTTCTTGCCTCCTCTTCACTTACGGGTGATAGCAATGTGTTAAGTGAGAGGCTATTAAAAAGAGAATAAGAATATTTTGCTTTCACTTTAATGTGTCTGAAACCCTAAGTCCAAATTTTTCAAAGAAAATCTCAGCCTGCCACCTGCAAAACAAACATACAATTTTAAACTAACCTAACAACTGTTTACTTATTTTAAAAAGCAATATTTAAGTGTATTTATTTTATTTTTAGGTTCCATCTTTAATATACTATGTGTTTAATGCCTGGGCAGCTTTTGTACAAACCAGAGTTTGTATACAAAAATTCATTTACTGAACCGCTGAGTGACATCTGTATTGGGTAACAACTAATGTCAGGTCCTGATAAAGGTACTAAAGATGACTCCTTTGCCCACCCATTTCATGGACAACAGTTATAACTCAAAAATGTTAAATTTTACCATAAAGAGACATGTTGATGCTGGAATGTAAATAAGCCCAGCTTATTATTTGAAATATTTCTGTAAATTTATTCCTTTCTTAGAAAAAGCCTAAGACACTAGTCTTTTTTTCAAGTTACCATAATAGTGTAGCCAATAGCTGGCTGCTATTTCTGGTAGCGACCAATAGATTTACTCAATTAAAAGTACGCTAGAGAATTTTAAATCTCTGTATATTTGATGCATGTAACTAATTTCATATTTCCAACACCTCAAAACTTAACTGGACACTACTCAGTACTTATAATCCATATTCTCAATTAACAGATCCTTCCCCCATCAATGTATGACCAGCTCTAGGTAACTGTGTAACCTGTTAAAAAGACAAACTGAGGCATATTTAAAAATGCAAAAGTTCATTTGAGTAAAAACAATTTGAATGGGGTAGCATCCAGTCTAACAGACAGGAACCCTGAGGAGCTGTACAAAACAAAAGGCAGAAGGAGCGGGAACAAGGAAGCTTTACCAGGTAAAAAAATTGGGTTGGTTATTACAAAGTTACTTTCCTTTAGGGGATGACATGGGTCTATTAGGCGTATTACTTAATGAGTGCTGATCAGGCAATTCCTGATTGGTTTAAGCTTCCATTTCTGGAAGACCTGAAACTATAAAGTCTAGGTCTGATGATATGGGGGGGCTTAGCAGAAGCGACTCCATTTAGGGCCTACTGTTTTGTTTTTAACAAGCCCAAGTACATTGGTACAAGATTTTCAAGTAGATTGTATATTGAAGAAAAATTCAAGAAGACAATGCAAAATATTATCATAAAGCAATGAAGTTGGTCATTATCAAAGTCAAGTCATTAAATAAATTGACAGTCATTTATAGGGGATCCACTAGCTCCTGAAGGCACAAGTAAGTGCGTGTGGCATGGTATACCCTGCCTCAAGATGCTCTCAAACTAGTAGCAGTGGTAATGTTACTGGGCCTCAAAAGACCAGGTTCTTGAGTTTCAGTGTTATAGAAATGAACACTTAACTCGAAAGAAATTAAGTAGGCAGAGTTTATTAGAGATATACAAGGGAGACTACACAAAGACTGAAAGGAGATAGTGTGGGGTTTACAAAGACAGTCTTTGAAGATTCAGGAGTTAAGAGGTATGAAAATCATTGACCTTTCTTGATATTTTCATACCAATATGTCTCTGTGTGAGGCACTACTTTGACGTTTAACAGACGTCACTTTATAATCTCAGACTGTTAGTCAAAAGGTTTCTCTTGGTGCCCTATAACAGAGACTCTCAGAAAAAGAATGCTAATGAAAAATGGTCACAGATCAAGTTAACCTAAAACTTGCACTTGATCAGGTGCTGGTCTAATCTACAGGTGATAGACTATGTGCCATTTAACTATGTCTATCCCCTACATAATATAATTATTCCCTTCCCTTTCTAAGAATATGTTTTCAAGTTAGGTACACATCCTGAGACAGAGGCTCATTCCAAAATGGAGTCCCTCTTGTTCAATCCCTGTCTACGTCAGTAAGGACAAAGAAAAATGTTAATAGGTACAGATAATGATCTTCAACCGTATAACCAAGGAAGCCCATTTTTGAAGAGTCAGTTATTGCCTATCAAACTGTGTTTACAGAAAAATATATTCTAAATTTAATAGCTTTTTACTTTGATATATTTACACAGCAAAAATATTTATATGCTAAGTAATAACTAAAATGAGGCAATGATTAATTTGGCTACATTAAATAGCATAAGTATTACTGAAGAAATACTGTGCTAATAATAAGCATGCATCTGATGAGGTGCATTTAGCCACCAGTTGTATTTAAGAAGGCCCAAACTAGAAATTGGTCTGACCCAATAAGCTCTCCTCCCTGCGGGGTGTAAGTAGGTGTTTTATCATTTACATTTCAATTATTATGCAGCATGACAGGAAACACAGGTTATTTATTTGAACTGTTAGCAAGCTCCACTAGGGTGATAAATAGTTTCTTTTCACGTCAGCCCTAAGCCAAAACAAGATTCTCTCAGGAAACATCTTTATGGTCAAATGCTTTAGTGCTTAGGTAAAATAAAGACTAGGAGCTCGAAACCAGGAAGGAAGGAGGGTAATCATTAATTTTTTTTAAATTTAGACTTGACATAAATTTAAAATTTTTTAAAAAGAAACAACAAAAGGGGCGGAGCCAGGATGGCAGCGTGAGTAGAGTAGTGAAAATCTCCTCCCAAAACCACATAGATCTATGAAAATATAACAAAGAAAACTCTTCCTAAAATAGAGACCAGAGGACACAGGACAACATCCAGACCACATCCACACCTGCAAGAACTCACCACCTCCCAAACGGGGTAAGATACAAGCCCTGGCCCAGAGGGACCTGAGCGCCCCTCCCCCCGGCTCCCGGTTTTTTTTTTTTTTTTTTGGCGAGTGCTTTTTGGAAGCCTTAAAGGGACAGGGACCCCAATACCAGTGAAACAGGGCAGCAAGACTGGTGAGCGGGTGCCTGAGACCGGCGCCTGAGGACAAAGAAAATCGCGTGTTTTTCCCAGTACTGGGGAGGCAGGGCGGCAGGACCAGTGAGCGAGTGCCTGAGACCGGCGCCTGGGGACAGGGAAAATCGCATTTTTCCCTTTTTTTTTTTGGCGAGTGCTTTTTGGAAGCCTTAAGGGGACAGGGACCTCAATGCCAGGGAGGCAGGGTGGCGGGACCGGTGGGCAGGTGCCTGAGACCGGCGACTGAGGACAGAGAAAATCGCACGTTTTTTCCTTTTTTTTTCTTTTTGGCGAATGCTTCTTGGAAGCCTTAAAGGGACAGGGACCCTAATACCAGTGAAACAGGGCAGCAAGACTGGTGAGCGGGTGCCTGAGACTGGCACCTGGGGACAAAGAAAATCGCGTTTTTTTCCCAATATTAGGGAGGCAGGGCAGCCGGACCGGTGGGCGGGTGCCTGGGGCCGGCGCCTGAGGACAAAGAATATCGTGCGTTTTTCCCTTTTTTTCTTTTGTTGGAGAGTGCTTTTTGGAAGCCTTAAAAGGACAGGGACCCCAATGCCAGGGAGGCGGGGCGGCAGGACCGGTGAGTGGGTGACTGGGACCGGTGCCTGAGGACAAAGAAAATCACGCGTTTTTTCCTTTTGTTTTGGCGGGTGCTTTTTGGAAGCCTTGGAGGGACGGGGACCCCAATACCAGGGAGGCAGGGCAGCAAGACCGGTGGGCAGGTGCCTGGCGGAAAAAGAAAATCGCGTGTTTCTCCCTTTTTTTTCTTTTTGGCGAGTGCTTTTTGGAGGCCTTAGGGGTACAGGGACCCCAGTGCCAGGGAGGCAGGGCGGTAGGGCCGGTGGGTGGGTGCCTGGGACCGGTGCCTGGGGACGGACAGGGTCGCGAGTTTTTCCCTTTTTTTTTGGCGAGTCCTTTTTGGAGGCATTGGAGGGACGGGGACCCCAGTGCTAGGGAGGCAGGGCGGCAGGACCGGTGGGTGGGTGCCTGGGACCGGCGCCTGAGGACAAACAATATCGCGCGTTTCCCCCCCCCTTTTTTATTTTGGCGGGTGCTTCTTGGAAGCCTTGAAGGGACAGGGACCCCGGTGCTAGGGAGGAAGGGCAGCAGGACCGGTGAGCAGGTGCCTGGAACCGGCGCCTGAAGACAAAGAAAATTGTGCTTTTTTTCCTTTTTTTTTTCCTCTTTTGTTGTTGCTGTTCTTGTTTTGGTTTGGAGAGTGCTTTTTGGAGTCTTAAAGGGGCAGGACAGGACACTTAGACCAGAGGCAGGTAATCTGAGGATCTCTGGGCACTCTAACCCCTGGGCAACAGGGAGCACAGAGGACCCTTACGTAGATAAATAGCCTCGCGGCCGCTCCCCCTCCAACAGAGCTCCACCATTTTGGAGGGGCAGCCCCAGCCAGAGTACGCCCACAGCACCAGTGGAGATAAACTTCATCGCTAACGGGCAGGTAGCAGAAGCCCTGTCTGAGCACAGCTGCCAAGCATAGGCCACTAGAGGTTGCTATTCTCCCAGGAGAGGAAGGCCACAAACCAACAAAAAGGAAAGCTCTTCCAGCGGTCACTCATACCAGCTTTGCAAACTATCTCAATCACCATGAAAAGGCAAAACTACAGACAGACAAAGATCACAGAGACAACACCTGAGAAGGAGACAGACCTAACCAGTCCTCCTGAAAAAGAATTCAAAATAACAATCATGAACATGCTGACAGAGATGCAGAGACAAATGCAAGAGCAATGGGATGAGATGCAGAGAAAAATGCAAGAGAAATGGGATGAAGTCCGGAGGGAGATCACAGATGTCAGGAAGGAGATCACAGAAGTGAAACTATCCCTGGAAGGATTTATAAGCAGAATGGATAAGATGCAAGAGACCATTGAAGGAATAGAAACCAGAGAACAGGAACGTATAGAAGCTGACATAGAGAGAGATAAAAGGATCTCCAGGAATGAAACAACACTAAGAGAACTATGTGACCAAGCCAAAAGGAATAACATTCGTATTATAGGGGAACCAGAAGAAGAAGAAAGAGGAAAAGGGATAGAAAGTCTCTTTGAAGAAATAATTGCTGAAAACTTCTCCAAACTGGGGGAGGAAATAATCAAACAGACCACGGAAATACACAGAACCCCCAACAGAAAGGATCCAACGAAGAAAACACCAAGACACATAATAATTAAAATGGCAAGGATCAAGGACAAGGAAAGAGTTTTAAAGGCAGCTAGAGAGAAAAAGGTCACCTATAAAGGAAAACCCATCAGGCGAACATCAGACTTCTCGACAGAAACCCTACAGGACAGAAGAGAATGGCATGATATACTTAATGCAATGAAACAGAAGGGCCTTGAACAAAGGATACTGTATCCAGCACGACTATCATTTAAATATAATGGCGGGATTAAACAATTTCCAGACAAGCAAAAGCTGAGGGAATTGGCTTACCACAAACCACTTCTACAGGGCATCCTACAGGGACTGCTCTAGATGGGAGCACTCCTAAAAAGAGCACAGAACAAAATACACAACATATGAAGAATGGAGGAGGAGGAATAAGAAGGGAAAGAAGAAAAGAATCTCCAGACAGTGTATATAACAGCTCAATAAGCGAGCTAAGTTAGGCAGTAAGATACTAAAGAAGCTAACCTTGAACCTATGGTAACCACGAATCTAAAGCTTCCAATGGCAATAAGTACATATCTCTCAGTAGTCACCCTAAATGTAAATGGACTTAATACACTAATGAAACGACACAGAGTAATAGAATGGATAAAAAAGCAAGACCCATCTATATGCTGCTTACAAGAAACTCACCTCAAACCCAAAGATAACCATAGACTAAAAGTCAAGGGATGGAAAAACATATTTCAGGCAAACAACAGTGAGAAGAAAGCAGGGGTTGCAGTACTAATATCAGACAAAATAGATTTCAAAACAAAGAAAGTAACAAGAGATAAAGAAGGACACTACATAATGATAAAGGGCTCAGTCCAGCAAGAGGATATAACCATTCTAAATATATATGCACCCAACACAGGAGCACCAGCATTTGTGAAACAAATACTAACAGAACGAAAGAGGGAAATAGACTGCAATGCATTCATTTTAGGAGACTTCAACACACCACTCACCCCAAAGGATAGATCCACAGGGCAGAAAATAAGTAAGGACACACAGGCATTGAACAACACACTAGAACAGATGGACCTAAAAGACATCTATAGAACTCTACATCCAAAAGCAACAGGATATACATTCTTCTCAAGTGCACATGGAACATTCTCCAGAATAGACCACATACTAGCTCACAAAAAGAGCCTCAGTAAATTCCAAAATATTGAAATTCTACCAACCAATTTTTCAGACCACAAAGGTATAAAAGTAGAAATAAATTCTACAAAGAAAATAATAAGGCTCACAAACACATGGAGGCTTAACAATATGCATCTAAATAATCAATGGATCAATGAACAAATCAAAATAGAGATCAAGGAATATATAGAAACAAATAACAACACAAAGCCCCAACTTCTGTGGGATGCAGCGAAAGCAGTCTTAAGAGGAAAGTATATAGCAATCCAGGCACACTTGAAGAAGGAAGAACAATCCCAAATGAATAGTCTAACATCACAATTATCGAAACTGGAAAAAGAAGAACAAATGAGGCCTAAAGTCAGCAGAAGGAGGGACATAATAAAGATCAGAGAAGAAATAAACAAAATTGAGAAGAATAAAACAATAGCAAAAATCAACGAAACCAAGAGCTGGTTCTTTGAGAAAATAAACAAAATAGATAAGCCTCTAGCCAAACTAATTAAGAGAAAAAGAGAATCAACACAAATCAACATAATCAGAAATGAGAATGGAAAAATCATGACAGACTCCACAGAAATACAAAGAATTATTAAAGACCACTTTGAAAACCTATATGCAAATGAGCTGGAAAACCTAGAAGAAATGGACAACTTCCTAGAAAAATACAACCTCCCAAGACTGACCAAGGAAGAAACACAAAAGTTAAACAAACCAATTACGAGCAAAGAAATTGAAACGGTAATCAAAAAACTACCCAAGAATAAAACCCCGGGGCCGGACAGATTTACTTCGGAATTTTATCAGACACACAGAGAAGACATAACACCCATTCTCCTTAA
The DNA here is from genome assembly GCF_040802235.1 of Manis javanica. Lineage (NCBI taxonomy): Eukaryota > Metazoa > Chordata > Mammalia > Pholidota > Manidae > Manis > Manis javanica. Next base: position 30,400,772 of record NC_133157.1, on the reverse strand, counting down.
AGTGTTCCAAAAAATAGAAGAAGAGGGAATACTCCCAAACTCATTCTATGAAGCCAACATCACCCTAATACCAAAACCAGGCAAAGACCCCACCAAAAAAGAAAATTACAGACCAATATCCCTGATGAATGTAGATGCAAAAATACTCAATAAAATATTAGCAAACAGAATTCAAAAATACATCAAAAGGATCATACACCATGACCAAGTGGGATTCATCCCAGGGATGCAAGGATGGTACAACATTCGAAAATCCATCAACATCATCCACCACATCAACAAAAAGAAAGACAAAAACAACATGATCATCTCCATAGATGCTGAAAAAACATTTGACAAAATTCAACATCCATTCATGATAAAAACTCTCAGCAAAATGGGAATAGAGGGCAAGTACCTCAACATAATAAAGGCCATATATGATAAACCCACAGCCAGCATTATACTGAACAGCGAGAAGGTGAAAGCATTTCCTCTGAGATTGGGAACCAGACAGGGATGCCCACTCTCCCCACTGTTATTTAACATAGTACTGGAGGTCCTAGCCACGGCAATCAGACAAAACAAAGAAATACAAGGAATCCAGATTGGTAAAGAAGAAGTTAAACTGTCACTATTTGCAGATGATATGATACTGTACATAAAAAACCCTAAAGACTCCACTCCAAAACTGCTAGAACTGATATCGGAATACAGCAAAGTTGCAGGATACAAAATTAACACACAGAAATCTGTAGCTTTCCTATACACTAACAATGAACCAATAGAAAGAGAAATCAGGAAAACAATTCCATTCACAATTGCATCAAAAAGAATAAAATACCTAGGAATAAACCTAACCAAAGAAGTGAAAGACTTATACTCTGAAAACTACAAGTCACTCTTAAGAGAAATTAAAGGGGACACTAACAAATGGAAACTCATCCCATGCTCATGGCTAGAAAGAATTAATATCGTCAAAATGGCCATCCTGCCCAAAGCAATATACAGATTTGATGCAATCCCTCTCAAATTACCAGCAACATTCTTCAATGAATTGGAACAAATAATTCAAAAATTCATATGGAAACACCAAATACCCTGAATAGCCAAAGCAATCCTGATAAAGAAGAGTAAAGTAGGGGGGATCACACTCCCCAACTTCAAGCTCTACTACAAAGTCATAGTAATCAAGACAATTTGGTACTGGCACAAGAACAGAGCCACAGACCAGCGGAACAGATTAGAGACGCCAGAAATTAACCAAACATATATGGTCAATTAATATTTGATAAAGGAGCCATGGATATACAATGGCAAAATGACAGTCTCTTCAACAGATGGTGCTGGCAAAACTAGACAGCTACATGGAGGAGAATGAAACTGGACCATTGTCTAACCCCATATACAAAGGTAAACTCAAAATGGATCAAAGACCTGAATGTAAGTCATGAAACCATTAAACTCGTGGAAAAAAACATAGGCAAAAACCTCTTAGACATAAACATGAGTGGCCTCTTCTTGAACATATGTCCCCGGGCAAGGAAAACAACAGCAAAAATGAGCAAGTGGGACTACATTAAGCTGAAAAGCTTCTGTACAGCAAAGGACACCATCAATAGAACAAAAAGGAACCCTACAGTATGGAAGAATATATTTGAAAATAACAGATCCGATAAAGGCTTGACATCCAGAAGATATAAAGAGCTCACACGCCTCAACAAACAAAAAACAAATAACCCAATTAAAAAATGGGCAGAGGAACTGAACAGACAGTTCTCTAAAAAAAGAAATACAGATGGCTAACAGACTCATGAAAAGATGCTCCACATCGCTAATTATCAGAGAAATGCAAATTAAAACTACAATGAGGTATCACCTCACACCAGTAAGGATAGCTGCCATCCAAAAGACAAACAACAAATGTTGGTGAGGCTGTGGAGAAAGGGGAACCCTCCTACACTGCTGGTGGGAATGTAAATTAATTCAACCATTGTGGAAAGCAGTATGGAGGTGCATCAAAATGCTCAAAACAGACCTACCATTTGACCCAGGAATTCCACTCCTAGGAATTTACCCTAAGAACGCAGCAATCAAGTTTGAGAAAGACAGATGCACCCCTTTGTTTATCGCAGCGCTATTTACAATAGCCAAGAATTGGAAGCAACCTAAATGTCCATCGGTAGATGAATGGATAAAGAAGATGTGGTACATACACACAATGGAATACTACTCAGCCATAAGAAGCGGAAAAATCCTACCATTTGCAGCAACATGGATGGAGGTGGAGAGTATTATGCTCAGTGAAATAAGCCAAGTGGTGAAAGAGAAATACCAAATGATTTCACTCATCTGAGGAGTATAAGAACAAAGGAAAAACTGAAGGAACAAAACAGCAGTGGAATTACAGAACCCAAAAATGGACTAACAGGTACCAAAGGGAAAGGAACTGGGGAGGAAGGGTGCGCAGGGAGGGATAAGGGGGGGGAAGAAGAAGGGGGGTATTTAGATTAGCATGCATGGGGGGGAGGGAGAAAGTGGAGGGAGGGCTATACAACACAGAGAGGACAAGTAGTGATTCTACAACATTTTGCTATGCTGATGGACAGTAACTATAATGTGGTTTTTAGGGGGGACCTGATATAGGGGAGAGCATAGTAAACACAGTATTCTGCATGTAAGTGTAGATTCAAGATTAAAAAAAAAAAAAAGAAAGAAAAGGGGGATTACTCCTTGATAGGATAAAACTATTGCTAAATCAAAGATTAACACATGCTTTAAATATCCTTAATGTTGATCACTTAAAGGTGTCAGATGATCAGCTATGGAGGTACTCTTTTCTGATAATATGCCTTTCTCTTAATAAAAAAGCAGCTCTTGTGTGCTGACCTCCAGTGAGTTCTACACAGTGGTATAGAGGGCATGTCGAAGTGTGGGCAAAGGATCTGTTTGTTTCTATGCAGAAGATGAAGGCCTAGCTTGGCTACCCAGAAAATGAACTAAGACGTGATATGAGGAGGAGCTTCCGGCATCAGCACTCTCTGGAGGACTCGTGCTGGGGGATGATCATCAAAAAGCCACCACAGGGATCCGGGCGAGGCTGCGGTTGTGGCTGTGTCCACCCCACCGTTTCCTGGACTTGCCATTGGAATGAGGAGGGAGATGTCTAGGCTGGCATGTGCATACAGTGAGACAACGAATTTGACCGGATCTGTACTGTTGGAACTCAACCAGGAGTTGGGAGGGGTGCAAGTTGTAGCACTCCAAAATCTTATGACTATAGACTATCTACGGTTAAAAGAACATATGGGATGTGAACAGATCCCAGAAATGGGTTGCTTTAATTTGTCTGATTTCTCTCAGACTGTTCAAGTACAGTTGGACAATACCCATCATATCATAGACAAATTTTCACAAATGCCTAGGGTGCCTAAATGGTTTTCTTGGCTTCACTGGAGATGGCTGGTAATTATAGATTTGCTTTGTTTATGTCACCGTATTCCTATTATGTTAATATGTGTGCGCACATTAGTTAGTAGTTTAAAACCTATACATGCTTAAGGTACTCTACAAGAAGATATGTCAAAGAAATAATCAATCCTCCCATGTTTTCTTACATATGCTACCTCTATAGCTTTTCTTCTTCCTTCCTAATTACAACCCTTAAATAGAATTCGTCCCTCATATCGAATTTACCGAGTATCATAATTCCTCCAGGTGGTAAAGATACCTCGAGACAAGTGCTGGGCATAGAAGCCACAGGGCATAAATCTGCAAAGAAGTAAAAAGCTAACCTTTTCAAACAATATGGCTTCTCTCTCACTTACCAACTTTATATTTCCCTGTATGGCCCCGGAAGATGACTGGTTAGCCAGAGATGTGTAAGATTCCTCAAGGGAGGAACAACCTAAGACAGGCACAGTCGCAGGGGGGCCATCAGGTGAGAAATTGGGGAACAACAGTGGTGAAGCTTAGAACCTCACCCCCCCCTGTTTTGAGAGAAAGCTTCTGCATCAGTGGATGTTTTATTACCCTTGTCTAGCTCGGATTAGCACATAGTCTACAGGCACACACCCGATCATCTACAATTGCTCTCTTACAACACTAAACTATGTTTTCTAACTTAAACTTGCATCTACCTACTTCAGCATTTTATTAAAAATAATAATAATAATAATATTAAAGGGAGAAATGTGGGATCCACATATAAATCAAGTATAAAAATCAAACAAATATTCATATTTGACCTGATTGTTTATAGTTCATAATGCGTGATCAAAACTGAAAGTTTCTGTGATGAATGCCCTTGTACTGTTCACCATGTAAGAACTTATTCACTATGTAAGAATTCGTTCACCATGTAAGAACTTGTTCGTTATGCTTCAGAAGATTGGAGACTGACGAGAATTAGGCTTGAGATGGATTAATGATTGTGCATTGAGCATTGACCCCCCTAAATTGAATTTTATTGTTGTTAACAACCATTTGATCAATAAATATGAGAGATGCCCTCTCAAAAAAAAAAAAAACAACAACAACAAAAACATACAGAAATTTTGAATAGAAGATCTTGATAGTCATGGAGACTACTAGCCTCTAATGATAGAATATTTAGACAATACATATAAATATAAAAGATATAAACTTGTGAAATATTTTACAAACTGGTCATTCTCTTTAACTCTATAGCTCATTTTCTTGTCAAGAAAACTGAAAAAGCATCTCCATCTTCCATAATTCATCAGATAATTCCCTTCACATACATTATTGTACCAAGTATTAAACATTTCAGTCTGAGGTATGTATAGTGATGTAATCATATAAAAAAGACACAGTGAAATAGTAAATAGTGTACCCAAATTCTTTCCTTTCTTTTTTTTTCTTTTAATAAAGCGACAGGCTAACTTTAGATATGAGCTTCTTCAGGAAGTAAAGAATATTTTCCTCCAGTGAATGGTTTTAAAAATTGAGACTATCTCTGGGAGTTAAAAAGCTTTCCTCTCCTTAAATAACCCTGTACCTCCATGGCCACCCAACTGGCTAGTGACACCAGTGCACAAGCTGTATTTCTGTAGCATTTTTCAAGCCACCCAGAAGCCAGCTGCTGCTTTTCCCAAAGTATGCCCTAAAGTTTTTCAGCTTCCTTCTCTTTGGGGACATGGTTTGCTCTACCTGGAGTGTCTTCTTCTCCACTACTGCATAATTAACCTTTCAAGGATTAATTCCCTCTTCCATGAAGCTTTGAGTATCCTGGTAGAAAACACTTTTCTTTCTCAAAAGTCCAACCTACTCCATAAGATGGGGACAGAAAAAGGGAAAACGTAGGATAGCATAATGGAAGTTACTAAAAAATTTAAATTCTCTCTAGATTAGACATCAAGTTGAAATTAGATACAATGAAAAGTTGATTACATGATAAAAGAAAGGATTTTAGAAATAAATTTTGGTAAGATTTTTTATTAGGCACTCTGTTAATGTTAGGCCCAATTTTAATTGTTACCATTTTGACAGACGTACATGCTATAATACTAGCACAGTGCTCTGGCACTCACTGCCAAATGCCAGTGCTATTCCTCTTCAAGAAAACATTAACTGAACAAGACACTAATCCAACAGGACCTCCTTCAGAAGTATGAGCTAACATTAGTAATAACATATTGGAAGTGAATTACTAAAACTTCTCTGTTGGTAATTATAAAAATAAACAATTTTCAGTACGTTAAAACCATTCAAGTGGTTACTATTCGAATACACTCTTAAAGAGAACTACTATGATACTCTCTGAATTGAGTATCAATCTCCCTTCAATACAACCTGCCCACATAGGCCAGACTAACCTTTCCAAATGCTGCTTTGCATACATTAGTTCCCCTGCTTCCCCCAAAAAAAACCTCCAAGGATTTTTCACTGCCTACAGTACAGAAGGCCAGTTCCTAAACCTGGCATTTAGGATCATTCATAAACTAGCCCAAATTTGCTTTCCTAAATCACAACCTACTGTTCCCAATCTATATCCTACTCTCCAAAAACAAAAACTATAGATAACCACACATTCTAGTTGGCCATATATTCCAACTTGCTTGAGAAAAACCCAGTCTAATGCCTGCTGCCCTGGAGTATTATTAATAGCACCACTCCTTTCAAAAGGGTCCCAGTTTGGGCAATAAATTATATGGTCATCCTACTTGCAGCAGACCTTTAGCAACTTAGAGGAACTGTAACAGGCTCTTCACAAATCCTCAATTATTAATATGCATCTAATGCCTTCCCATATAACATATGGTAAAATGATAAATGGAATGAGAGTGAACAGAGAAGAAAAAAGATGCATATGAATGCTAAACTAATCCCCAGCCTCACTCATTGACTAAAACACTAGGCTCTTAGCAAGGGAATAAAATAAGTAACTCAGAAAAGTTATTCAAGGGTCACTTTCAAATACCCCAAATCCTATTAAGTCACAAATCCAGGAATGGAAGGGGTCTATAGTACTTGCAGTTCCTAAAAGGGTCCTACTCTTTTGCTTCCATACTTCACTGTACAGCTTCTTCTGCTGGGAATACATTAGTTTTCACTCAGGTTATTTGTGCTATCTTACCTCCTCTAGGAGACTCTGAGTACCTTAAAAGAGACACTGCACCTTACTCAATTTGGTATCCCATAGATCACTTACTACAATATGATATCTGGACACAAAAAGCACTCAAACATGTACTAAGTGAAGGAATGGGAAGATTATGTTAATACACTAAGAAATCAGAGGAAGGGTGCTAGAGGCGGGAAATGGGAGAAAGAGGTTCAGAAATGGGAATGACCAACAAACATTTTTAACATGTTTGAGGAAAACAATGTTATCAAATAGGAATGAAGTTTGTATTAAAATTTGTTTTTAATCATGTAATGGTTAAGAGCACAACACTAGGTGATGATTCACAGATCAGATTTAGAAGGAATCTCAGCAGTGACTTTCCAATCTACGGCACAAACCCCTCCTTCTACATCACTAAGAACTGTCATGAGCCTTTAGTAGGACCTGCTTCCTATTCCCCCAGCTGTTCTCTGGCATGATTTACAGAAACATCAGCACACAGATTACTCTCACTTAAGAATAGCTATGTTACACTAATGGATAAAAATCTAATACTTATTGTACTGTCCTATTTTAAGCTTGTTAATTCAGTCATGAAAATAAATGATTTGGGACTTTGAGGACCAGAAACTAATAAAGTATCAGGCAGAAGGTTATTAAATATTATTTCTGTTAGCAAGATTTATAGTTACAAAAGCATTTGCTAGACTTTAAGTGTTTTATTAGGATGCTTAGTTAATGAGTTTAGAAAACAATGTAAGTTCCTGAGCTTTAATTTAAAGCTCAATAACTTAAAGTCTTGCCATTTAAACAGTGGTCCCTCAATCAACAACAGTGGTTGTGATGAAATGCAGAGCATCAGGCCCCACACCTATTGAATCAGATTTCCATTTTAATATGATCCCCAAGTGATTCCTATGTACATTAAGGTTTAAGAAATACTGCTTTAGAGAACAAAGCCTTTGAATCTGCAAGCATTTTAAACTTTGTTGAATGCTTTTAGTCCTTAGATATGAACACAAGAACAAGTAAGACTCATTTGTGAGACTTCAGTGTTGACATGCAAATTAGTGTGATTTTTAGAAAAGTGTGGAATCTGTAATCTTATTAGCAATTTACATAGATGTTAATTTTTGAAAGTATACTGCCTTCTGCTTGAATAGATATTTCTGAATGAAAATTATTGGCATAAAACAGATGCTTCAGCAGAGGATATTTCCTTTCCTGTGACACTACTGTTTTAAATTGGCATAACAATTGCTAGGCATTCTGCAATAACAGCTTAGTATATTTTTGCTATGTCTTTCATTTACCTGCCTTTCTGTTAGGATACTCTCAAAGCCCTTAACAAATTCTCTCTCCTAGAGCAAGGAATAAGTAATGTACTGGGCAATAACTCTAGCTCTCTTCCACCTCTAGCCCAGATTGATAAATCAGCCTACCATCTGAAGTCTCAAAGTCAGGGGACCCAGGCTGTTTCTCCTCCCTGGGGCCACTTCTCTGACTCTTAGCTTTGCAATAAGCTGGCAGGTAAGAGAAGCACAGAGGTTTGCAGTTGGCTGCAAGGAGCTAAGAGATACAAAAGTCCCCAGAGGAAAAAAGCTGAGGCTGACAGTACCATAAGTGCCTAGAAGCTGAGTATCAATCAAAGCATATCTCACTGTTAGTATTCCCAGAAGCATTATAATGAACTAGAGGTTCAAGGAGAGGGGAAAATAGGACTAAGTATAGAATAACACTGGGAAGCTACTTTAACTCTTAAATTGCTCAAAGGTACAACCTTCCTATAATCAGTGCAACCCATTTTGGACAAGTCAGAACTAATCTGCTTTTATAAAGAAACATTAAAACAGTTACAACATTTTTCATTAAATAACTCAAAATATGTAAGTGCAGATATATTTGGGAAAACAAAGTCTATGCAAAAATAATAATTCAATTATGTATAATATAAACCCTAAATGCAAATTCTGCCAGTAAAAACAACCATAGAAAATAAAAATAAATCATGGCAATTCATGCTTTTCTTGAATTTTAGTTATTTGCTCGTGCATGGATTTCCATTAAAAATTGAAGTCATCTGTGTTTTGTTCTCCACTGTATTCTAAAAATTGGATGAACTAATTTACCTGGAATAGACACTGTACTTGTCTGACCCTGCAGCAAAGAATGCTTTTTTTTCAGAACTAGAGGTGAGCTTCTCAATGTATGCGAAGGATTTTTCTCTTGAATTCACTACATACTGTACCTCTAAAACCCAAACTTCAACCCATGGTGGTATTAACAAAGCATGGGAATTGGGAGAAAAGTCAGGATAGTAATTGCTTCCTTCTTGCTGTACATACTCTGGAACCCAGGGAAGGGTCTGTAGTGGCGGAAGGGGAAGAGATGATATCCCATTCATCACTGTCTTCTGATTATTATCTAGCACTGGATCTTGTTTTTGGAACAAATATATGAGAAGAGAAAAAATTATGACTGCTCTCGTGCTACAATATAATTCTTGCCCAGAATACCTTAGGGAAGAAAAGTTCCCTTAAAAGAGTCCACACACATGTTGGTACATACATTCTTTTGTTAGATCACACATTCATTCCACAAATAGTTGATTGAGTCACCTAGGCACTGTACTAGACACTGGGGAAAGGGTTGTGAATAATATTATATAGATGTTTATATTACATCTAGCAAGATCAAACTTAACAATTTCACTTTCGTATTTTAAAAGGAGAGAAGAGTCTCTCAATTTTAAGAGTCTTCCCTAATTCCTGCAAAGTCATCTATTCTCAAAAGAAGGTAACTGCTGGGCACTGAACACTGAGAATTACATAGTATGTCATGATGCCTTTTTGTCAAGGCTTTCAAGAAGCTTTGAGTTAATCTTAATGTGGAACAACTGCCATCAACACTGTTAGTAAACAACCTTAACATTATTAGAAGTAGAACAACCAGGTATTAATGCTTCTTGACAGATGGAAATAGGAAATAGAAAGTACCACTTGTAGTCTTCACCCCCAAAAACCTGAATCTGACCTCAATCTAATCAATCCCAAGAATTATGTATAGGAAACAATGGATATACAGGAACTTGTAAAATAACACAATTTTAGAATACAAGCAGCCATGTCAAAATATTGTTATAAAAATATCAGAAATTGCATAACAGATATGACAGCTTGGGGGACAGGCTCCCCGTGAAGTGGATTCGAGCACAAGCAGTTTATTTGGGAGAAAAAGGAAGTAGCCACAGAGGAATGAGGAAGTAGGATGGGTAAGACAGCCAACATGCAATATGAGCTAAATACCAATGTTTTCACTTTTTTAAAATTTTACTAGATTTATACCAAATAGGCCGTGGTATCTCCTAAGTTACATAATTTAAATTCTTTAACCCTCTTATTACCAGTTTCTACAGATGGCCTACGCATTTCTAAACTGCAGGATGTTACGAATATATCTCCTACATATGTCAAAGAAAGCCTTAATTTCAATATTAAACATGTGACCCTGATTGTTTTTTTGGTGAGTCAACAGTCTTCAATGAAAAACTGTTCTTCAGTAAAAGCTTGGGTTTCTTATTTTCCATATTCACTTAGTTCTAGAATGACTCTCAGCTCTCTAATTTCTTACTCCTGAGGTCTATGTTCTAGGGGAAAAGTATTTTTATTACCAGATCCAAGAATGATTCCATTATTATATTGGCCTAATGTAGTAACCACTGCTTTGGACTGCTTGCTTTAAAAATCTGTGTCTTCATAATTGTACTGTTACTTGTAACCAAACTAATTCTAAATGTCAATTAGAAGTAATCCTTGAAAGGCCATATATTTGTTAAGATACCTATCCTAATTAAATGATCATTAGAACAAAGAATCTTTAATGTTGTCCCACATAACTGTTTTAATTAACTTTGTAATGCAAATGGGTGTGTCTTTCCCTCATTTGGCTTAAAATCTTCCCAGTGACAGTCTCAAAAGCTTTCATATATACTAAGGGTCACTGTTTCATGACCTCCATCATTGCCAGTAGTATATAAGCTTTCTAAGCACGTCTACCAAAAATCTAATCAGAGAATGACCATGATTTCTTAAAAGGAAATCTGAACTTAGGAATTTATCTCCCTTGCACACTTCTGTCTCCCTTTTCTTAGTTGCCATGAGATAGAAGTAAAGAAGGAAGGAACAAGCATTGGCACAATTCGAAATTACTAATATCAAATATGAAAGGAGGACATCACTACAAATCCCATGGGCATTAAAAGAATAATCAAGGAATACTACAAACAACTCCATGTCCACAAATTTGATAACCTAGATGAAATAGACCAATTCCTTGAATGATACAATTTACCAAAACTCATCTAAGATGGAACAACCTAAATTGGCCTGAATTTATTAAAGAAATTGAATCAATAATAACCTTCCAAAACAGAAAGCACCAGACCCAGATGGGTTCACTAGTGAATTCTACCAAACATTTAAGGAAGAAATTATACAATTTAAGAAATCCATATAAAGAAGAATACACAAATATAAATATGTAGAGAACTCTCATAAAGAAGATCTCTACAATCTCTTTCAGAAGCAGAAGTAGAAGGAATAATTCCTAAGTCACTCTATAAGGCTCAACAAAACTAGACAAAAACATTTCAAGAAAAGAAAACTACAGACCACTATCTCTCACAAACACAGAAGTAAAAATCCTCCAAAAGATATTAGCAAATCAAATTCAACAATGAATAAAAAGAATTATCCACCATGATCAAGTGGGATTTATCCCAGGTATGCAAAGCCAGTTCAACATTTGAAATCACTTAATGTAATTCATCACATCAAGAGGCTAAAAATGAAAATCATCTCATATCAATATATGCAGAAAAATCATCTGACAAAATCCAACACCCTTTCATGATAAAAACTTAGTCAACTAGGAATAGAGGGGAAGTTCCACAATTTGTTTATGAACAGCTACAAAATTCCTACAGCTAACATCATATTAAATGGTAAGAAACTGAAATGTTCTCACTAAATTCAGGTACAGGGCAAGGATGCCTCCTCACACATTGTTTTTCCAAATCATAATGGATGTACTAGCTAGTACAATAAGACAATAAAAGGAAATAAAACATATACAGATTGGGAAGGAAGAAATAAAACTGTCTTTGTAGATGTCATGATAATCTATGTAGAAAATCTTAAACAATAAAGAAAAAACAAAAAACTTTTGGAATAAGCAATTACAGCAAAGGTACAGGGTACAACATTCATATAAAAAGGCCCATCATTTTTCTATATGCCAGCAAAAAACAAGAGAAATTTGAAATTCAAAACAGTGTTATTTACATTGGTACCACCCTCCAAGACAAAATACTTAATATAAATCTAATAATATATGTACAAGATCTATATGGGGGAACTACAAAACTTTGAAAAATGAAGTCAAAGAATTAAATACACAAGAGTTATTCCATGTTCATGGATAGGAAAACTCAAAATAGTCAAGAGGTCAGTTTTTCTCAACTTGATCTACAGATTCAATGCAAACCCAATCAAAATCCCAGCAACTCACTTTGTGGATATTGAGAAAATGATTCTAAAGTTTATATGGAAAGGAAAAAGATACAGATTAGCCTACACAATATTGTAGGTCAAGAACACAACTGGAAGACTGATACTACCCAACCTCAGGACTCCTATAAAGCTACACTAACAAGACAGTGTGGTATTAGCACAAGAATACACAGATCAATGGAAAAGAATAAAGAGCACAGATACAGACCCACAGAAATAGAATCAACTGATCTTTGACAAAGGAACAAAGGAAATACCATGAGAAAAGACTGCCTTTTCAACAATGGTGCTGTAGCAACCAGATATCCATATGCAAAAAATTAAATCTAGACACAGACATTACACCCTCCATAAAAATTAACTGAGAACGGGTCACAGACCTGAATGTAAAACACAAAACTGTAAAAACTCCCAGAAGATGACACAGAAGAAAACCTAGATAGCCTTAGGTTTGGTGATGACTTTTTAGATACAACACCAAAGGCATGATCCATGAAAGAATGAATTGGTAAGCCAGACCTCACTGAAATTAAAATTTTCTTCTCAGCAAAAGGCATTGTCAAGAGAATGAGATGAAAGCCACAGACTGGGAAAAAATATTAACAGAAGATATACCTGTAAAGAATATTTATTATCCAAAATATGTAAGGAATTCTTAAAACTTAAGAAGAAAACAAACCGCCTGATTCTAAAATAGGTCAAAGACCTTCACAGACACCTCACCGAAGAAATACAGACATCAAATTAGTACATGAAAAGATGCTCCACATTAATACGTCAAGAGGGAAATGCAAAATAAAACAGTGAGAGACCACTACACATCTATTAGAATGGCCAAAATCCAGAATGACAACACCAAATGCTGGTAAGGATATGAAACAACAAAAACTCTCACTCACTGCTGGGAATGCAAAACGGTACAGCCACTTTGGAAGAGAGTTTGGTTGTTTTTTTATAAAACTAATAATCTAACAATTGTGCTTTTTTGGTGTCTACTCGAAGGAATTGAGAACTTGCACAGGTATGTTTTAGCAGATTTATAAGTCTATAATGCACAGATTCTCCAAACACATAGAATGTACAACACCAAGAGTAAATCCTAATACAAACTATGGACTTTGGGTGAAAATACAGATTGATCAATTGTAACAAATGTACCATTCTGGTGGGAGATGTGATGCACGTGTGGGGTAGGAAGTATATAAGAAACATCTGTACCTTCTGCTCATATTGCTGTGAACTTAAAATTGTTCTAAAAAACAAAGTATTTTTTTGTTATTATTCTTTTTTTAACTAGCAACACAAAGTTACGTTTGGAACCTTTAATGCAAGAGAAGTATTTAATCCACTACTTTTATTATTTTCTAGTCTACGAAATAACATTTGAGATGTACACACATGCACACAAACAGTAATTCATTCTGTCTGCCTATGGATCTACATAAATATAGATTTGGGGGTCACAAAAGACCATAGAGGCTGTAGGTTAAAAAGGATGCCCCAATAATTCATGTCACTCAAAGTTCAGAATGTGAACTTATATGGAAATAGTGTGCTTGTGGATGGTATCAGTTAATGACCTCCAGATTAAATTATCCTGGATATAGGGTAGGCCCTACATCTAACAACTGGTGTCTTTATAAGAAAAGGAGAGGACACAGAGACACACAGGGGAGATGATGCTATAAAGATGGAGGTAAAAGTTGGAGTGATACATCTATAAGCCAAGGAATGCCAGAAGCCACTAGAAGCAGAAGAGACAGACAAGGCTTCTCCGCTATAACCTTCAGAGGGACAGTGACCCTACTACCCACCTTGAATTCAGGCTTCTGGTTTCCAGAATTGTGAGAGAATAAATTTGTTTTAAGCAGAAACATTTCTGCTAATTTGTTGCAGCAACCCTTGCAAACTAACACAGAGGCAAAACCCACTTTAGTCCACATTTAAGAACTAAGTACATATATCAAAGAAGTCATGACCATTCACATATGTTTTTGGCAAAGCAAATATACCACTGGCAAGAAGTCCTTATTACAGGCCTTTTGTATGATAATGACCTTGCATCTGAAAAACCTAACACTGTTATAAAATAATGAAAAAGTTACTTCACAGTAGGAATGCCTTTCTACTTGCTTTATATGACTTTTGCCAAGGAGGTGTAGGTTTTATACTGTTTTATTCATTTGTTTCCTTAGTACCTAGCATGGTATTTGGCATATAGTAGACTCCACAAAGTTTGCTAAATGAAAAAACAGACTGAACCAAATAACCTTAAAGTTCTTCCATTTTTAGACATTCCACAGTTATGAGACCACAAAAGAAGCCCATATAATAAAGCTGGGACAGGCCATCAATGACATTAATTTTGCAATTAGAATAGAAGGAATTTTCTGAAATCTTTGCTTGGGGACTAGAACTCAAATTATGACAGTGAAAGGATCTCCTTTAAATTAAAAAATATATATAATTCATCATACAGCAAGAATTCTAGAGACCTCCCATCCCAAAAAAGCCTTCAGAAAAATATGTAGCCTGCCTGCCTTAGGACAAATTAGCAAGTAAAAAAGTGACAGATCAACTAGCAATCAAATTAAGAAAGTGAATACAGAAAATGCTGTGCTTGCCATTGGATCTGATTTATAAAGAAAACAGCAAGTCTCAATCTGCTGAAGTTCACAGCCTCTCCTGTTGTGGAAATTTTAAGCACAATTTTCTTAATTTACCAGTAAGTGAAATGATTGCAAAAGTTCCAATGAACATTTTGTTTTTAGTAATTCAAAACAATGAAGTTTTCAGATAAAGAATTTATCTATGTAGGCCAGACAGTTTTCTAAATGCAGCTCTCTCAAATAAATGATCAAATGTGAAGGCCATCAACATATTTTTATAATTTTGAATTTTGTTTTCAACATCATAAGATATACAGTATTGAAAAATAGGACCATAAACTATAAAAATTAATCAGCTATAATTATTGGTATTACTGTTTAACTTATCATAATCCTAGTCAATCCTCAGTTCCCATCAGCCTCTCTGCCCTCTACTTTAGGTCAAATTAGTAATTACTCAGAATTACAAAGTTGAAGAGGGTGCTCGTTCATCTAGTTGCAAAATAGTCTCCCAGTCCCCTTCAGGCAGACTCTCCATGAAAACATGTCTGGTAGAACGGCCATTTAGCCTCCAACTGAAGACTTGCTATGATAAAGAGCTTTATAAGACAAACCAGTCCATTCTAAAGTAGCACAGCTAGGAAGTTTAACCTTACCAGGAAGAGCATTTCTCTTCTTCACATTCATCACAATTCTATCATGTACAGCTCAACAAGAGCATATCCACCTACTCCTCCACAAGCTCAGGGCAGTCGGAGGGGACAGAAGCACTGAACCAGGTAAGGCCCACAGGGAATTCAAAGGCACATTCTGTCCTTTAAGAGTTTCATGACCACTCATGAAAAGTTATCATACAAGATATATAATGCAAGTATTGTAAGGCTTACAGAAAGCATATTAGAAAAATTTAGAGAAGGCAGAAAAAGAGCAAAGAGCATTGCATGGATTAGACGAGCAAAATAGTTTCTATGGACGAAGTAAGTGAGCAGCAAAACCTCGGCCATGGAAGTTCATGTACTGCGGTATTAGAAGATGAGGTTGGAAGGTTAGATTGGAGCCATATTCTTAAGGGAAAAATCAAGGTGTGGGGAGATAAAGCATAACACCCTTGGAAAGCCAGATAGAGGGCTGGTATCTGCGGTAGCAGAAAATAAGAAGCCATGGGAGACTTTTCAGTAAGGGAAGAACATAGCGATCTCAAGATATAAGGAAGATTAGTGGTCCATATTTTATGACAAAGACTGGGGAGAAATAAGACAGCTAAGAGAGTGAAACAATAATACAAGGAAGGGACCGGGTGGGGGAGATTTGCATAAACTTTCAAAAGAAAAACAGGTCTTAAAGACAAACTAAAGGGTTGAAAAGTTCAATGAGCCAAAGCTATAAACATAGGTGATTAGCAGAACTGAAAGAGGAGTAAGACTATTTTAGAGGAGGAATTTCTGTGCAGTCACTGTCTACTTTGATTCCACTGGTTTTATGCCTTGCCCAGTCAATGAGAAAACAGCTGACAGAAGATGAGATGCCTTCTACCAACTAACTAAGCATGAAGAATTTGGAAGTTGTATTTGGCTACTTTTCTTACCCAGCACTAAAGAACCAAGAAAGTAACTGAGTCCAAAGCACTAACCAAACTTCTAACAGATTCCCAAGTTACTCCAGGCTTTAGAGAGGCAACAGTTCAAAACCCGTGAGTTAAAATGCCTAGATGACAAAATGCAATGGGAAGGGAGAAAAGAGAGAGAGAGAGAGAGCTCTTTGTACATTAGAGTAAATCCACATTTACCTCCATACCATCTTCTTTCACTTAAACATAGGTCTTTTCCCTTTCCCCAGCCGTTGGGGGTGGGGTTGGGGGTTGGGGGATAGAGAGAATGAATTATTCCAGCATAAAAGCAACAGAGAGACCAGCCCTTCCAGAAGAAATGTGGTAGTTAACAGTATGAAATGGTGAAGGGTTATGAGAGGAAGATTTACCAAAGAACAGTAGAATTCACAATTAGAAGGCTACTGTGACTTAGGGAATATATCACAACATTAAATCATGTTTTGTAGTCTCTGATAAGCAGACACCAGCTCCTCCATTTACAAACACTGAATTTACAAACTTAAAAGTTTCCATGGATGCAAGTCAGAAAAAATCACCTAGACTGCCTGCCAGTAAGAGATGAAATTAGTCATATGTGGTGTGTCATGCTGGACTTATGAACCAGGGCATTACCAAACATTATTTCAGAACCCAAACGTAAAGAGAAATGCTTAATTTACATTTTTGAATGATGTCCAGCAAAAGAAAATGGTTATACACACAAATGGTTTGTTTGAATGATACTGGCTTTAATTACCTAAAATAATGGCTTAAAATGCACTGTTATTCAGGTTGTTTAAATGGTTTTTAGTTTAAATAATTTACTGATATGAATTACCCCAATCTTAACATTGGGTTAATAAACTTTAATAATAATACAAGTGTCCTATATTTCTTTTAGAAGAAAACAAGCACCCTTGTTCCTTCTTTGAACTAAAAACTATTTAAACAACCTGACAACCATGCATTTTAAGCCATTAAAAAAATCTTCTATCTTATTTTTACAATATTCAGGGATACTTATTAGTATTTCAAAGTAATATTCCAAAATAAGTGATAGACTCTTGGAAAAATCATCTCATGTAAGAATATAGACAAACTCTGGTAATTTCCTTAAATATCACAAGTTATTTGGCATTAGAAGTAACAGCTAAGATGGTCCAGGAAATTAGTACTACTGCACAAGGAAGTATTCCAGAAATAAAGCAAGCTAAGACTCTGACTAAGGCATTGAACCAACAGCCTTACTTAAAATTAACTACTCCACTCATACCTAGATAGGTGGTTTCTCTTGCCTCATAGGTCAAATGAGAGAGACAGAAAATCTGATTGTTTCACTACAGAATATGGATACTTCTCAGAATAAAAAGCTATTTCTTGAGGGCTCATCTTACTATATACCTAAACCACTCCTTTGTTCAAAGTAATAACCAGTGTACATCAAAGACACCTTTATAACAGCATCATGGCCTGGAAAACAATTTACTCTCTTCTTCTACCCAAGCTCCCATCTTTCATTGGGAGGGATTTGTAGATGTATTAATGAGATTAGAAAAGCAAGACCATATGATGAGCTTTTCTTGATCCAAACTGAAATACCCATCATAAACTATCTTACCCACCAACAGGTTTTCACCAAATACCTCCATCAGAGTATATAAATTTCAAAACATTTGTTATATTCTCAGATTTCATCAAATCTATAAATAGATTATCTTAATGCCCAAAACTTACTAACAGTAGTAGAAACTACATATGCTTATGTATACGTTAAGTTTACACCCTACTGGAAGCAATATTTAAAGGACAACTATGACATATGTAAGTTAGAAACAAATGAAACTGTATAACCAATGATTTGAAACCCTCCACACTTATACAAATAGGATTTTTATTTTTGCATCTTTTCAGTGACCAAAAATCTACTGTAATAATCTTCTCTTCCCTTACTAAATTCAACTAGAGAAAGATAACATATTTCTATAGAAATACCTTCATTTTACAAATATCTAGAAAATTACAACAGTCAGGGATATATTTTTTAAATGATTTTGAGTGTACAAAGTAATAGAAATGATGCCTTTTGTTTGTGGAGCAAATGACATCTTTCAAATAGCAGAACATAGAGCATGCTTCCCACCTTCACTTATTCCACTTATGGGAATTTCCTTTTGTGTTAAAAGCAGAAATGCATATCAAGTTAGATTTTTATTTCTATCAATCATAGTTAGCATTTGTCACTATTTTGATATGACTATGTCATAACTTACCAGGGGAAGGAGATGAGCTGATAAATACTTTAAGAAACCACTAATCTTTAGCACCAGACTTTTAAAATAAAAATTCTCACCCATTTACTCAATCCAGAGAGTCAGGAAAGGTAAAAAGTTAGGTACAAGCACAGGAAGATGGTCAGCACAAGGACTACCCTCCAAACTATTCTCTCCGTTTCATAACAACATCCATTTAATAAGCTTTCCTTCTCTATCACTACATTACAAAACAAACGTATCTCCTCTGTACCAGACAAGATGCAAAGTACTTTATATACATTATGTCTTAATCTTACAACCTTGCAAAATAATTATGTCCATTTTTAAAATAAAAAATCTGAGGGCCAAAGGAAACCTGCTTAATAACACACAGCTACAAAGAGGTAGAGGCCAGGAATGAGCTAAGTCTTTCCAGCTTCAGTCACTCTACCTTCTCATACTGTTGATTATTCTGGCAAACTAGACCCTAGCACTATTTCCATAATGCATCAACTCTCCCTGAAAGGGATGTACCACTGCATACCTAAGCTTCTGGGGAAAGAATCCAAGTAACAAACATATGTTTGAAACATATACAATTTACAAACACATCTGTTATCTCTTTTCCATCATCATAGCAATTCTGAAGCTGAGTATGAATTAAATTATCCCTATTTTACAAATGAAGCTGAAACTTTGCAGTATCTGACATACAGGAAATGCAAGTATTTGTTAAATGGTTAAGACTCAAATAGACTAAGTGGCCTACCCAAACCAGTGGCAGAACAGGGTTCAAACCCAGGTCTCTTTTATTTCTAAAACCAATTGCACAACTGTCTGCAAAATCTATTTTCATCACTATATACTGCATTTAAGTACAAAACTAAGTACAGTTATAAAACACAGCTAGGCAAATAACTTACCCACTTAACATCCCATTTTTAAGCTGCTTTTTGTTAGTATAATAATGACAGCATAATCCAGTAGCTGAAGGCTACAGGGGCTGGAAGCTTGTCATGCCAGCTCATTAGTTCAGTGCACACAGTTTTAATATGACAAGATGGACAATTTGAAAGTTACCAAAAAAAAAAAAAGGAAATGTATTTGATCATTTCATTCACTCACTGATTCCCTCATCTAAACAATATCTGTTGAGCACCTGCTATGTGGCAGAAACCAGAAAAGTTTAAGTGCCTACAATGTATCATGGGTACATTCACACAATCTCATTTTGTCTTCCCAAAACTCTGCAGACAAGGTCTTTATCCCCATTTGAAGGGTGAGAAAATGGAAGGTCAGAAAGGTTAAGTAACTTTTCCAAAGTTAATGGTCACACTAGGAGTCATTTCCAAGTCATATGAGTACAGGTATATGTACATGTGGGCATCATTTCCTCCTGTTTCCCTCGTAACTAGTGGTCTACCAGTCTATACCAGGACCAAACAAGAGTACAAGCCCAGCCCTACTTTGCTCAAAACATACATGTCACTAATAAAAGTCCTTTCAAATATGCACAGAAGAACACTGAAGGATATAAAAATGTTATCAGGGTTGAGGTATGCTTTACTTTTTTATTACGTTTTTCTGTACCATCAAAGTGTGTTGTTTTCAGGAATCAAAAAATGTGAGGAAAACTTTAACATTTTGTTAAAACTGCAGGTTGTAACCCATCCTATTAGACACAGAGAATATTTTTAATTTCGCATTCTGGGGCACACTGGGATTAAATATATTGGCTACTCCCAGCAGGGGCAACTGAGCCAAGGCTGCGGAGATCAGAGTTAGTGATCTCCTCGTAGGAAATTCTACTTCATCAGGTCAGATGAGCAATTTTTTAAAAATAAAAGGAAGTATGTATGTATGTATGTATGTATGTATGTATGTATAAATGAATGAATGAATGAATAAATAAATAAATAAATAAATATAAAAAGAAGTACAGAATAAGGGAGATAAAGTATCAGCAAACAATGTATGTAGTAAGTACAGCTGTGCAAAATGTGTCTTAGCAACATGTTTTAATCTTCTAATATGTTGCACCTTTTTCATAATATGACAACCACACTGTCCTTGTTGTTCCTTGAATGTGACTGGGACAGTCCAACATTTGGGGCTCTGCACCTGCCTTTAAGACTCCTTCCTGAAGAAATTCAAATGACGAACTCCCTCACCTACCTCAAGGCTCACCTACTTCAAGGCTCGCCTTCTCAGTGATGCTTACAAACTACAACTTCCCAATGCTTAGCTCCACCTTTTCTTCCCAAACACTTAACAAAATTATTGTGCATTTAACTTGTGTAAGGTATTGTACTAGAAACTAAGATCTGAGAATAAGAAAATGATACTTTTTACCACTTTGTTTCACAAAATCATAGAAGCATGCAAATAACACTTCCTATGAGTCAGACATAATACCTGTATTATTCTTCAGAAATTAATATGCAAGATCAAGAAGCAGACCCAAAATTTCAGCCCAAATCTCTGACTTCTCAACCAAACATTCTTTTAAAAGTTTTCTCTTTAGCTGATATGCTTTCAAGTTATCATTATGAGAAAAATACTTCAAATTACTTCAAAAGATACCCTAAGACCCAAGTACTGCACAATAATAAACTGGACTATTTCTGAAACAAATAAGTAGGGCATGCTTTAAAATGCAGTACATTTTTCATTAGTTCTAAAGGAAAATTAGGGTCTCTGTTCCTTTTTGGATTAAACTAAGAAAGAACTAAGTAATTTTGCCACACTGAGGTACTTTTGTTAATAGTGAGATCACAAGACTTCCTAGGAGAAGCACCATCCTCTTATAGTAAAAACCAGTGCTATCTAGAAAGCTTGAGGAATGAGCCAGCTGTTTGAGTAGCTGTTTTCTAAGAAATTATTTTGATTACAAAAAAAAAAGAGAGCAGAGCCAGGATGGCGGCGTGAGAAGAGCAGTGGAAATCTCCTCCCAAAAACACATAGAGCTATGAAAATATAACAAAGAAAAATCTTCCTAAAATAGAGACCACAGGACACAGGACAACATCCAGACCACATCCACACCTGCAAGAACCCAGTGCCTTGCGAAGGGGGAGAGGAAGGCCACAAACCAACAAGAAGAGAAGCTCTTCCAGCGGTCACTTGTACCAGCTCTGCAAACTATCTCTATCACCATGAAAAGGCAAAACTACAGGCAGACAAAGATCACAGAGACAACACCTGAGAAGGAGACAGACCTAACAAGTCCTCCTGAAAAAGAATTCAAAATAAAAATCATGAACATGCTGACAGAGATGCAGAGACAAATGCAAGAGCAATGGGATGAGATGCAGAGAAAAATGCAAGAGCAGTGAGATGAAGTCCAGAAGGAGATCACAGATGTCAGGAAGGAGATCACAGAAGTGAAACAATCCCTGGAAGGATTTATAAGCAGAATGGATAAGATGCAAGAGGCCATTGAAGGAATAGAAGCCAGAGAACAGGAACGTATAGAAGCTGACATAGAGAGAGAGAAAAGGATCTCCAGGAATGAAACAACACTAAGAGAACTATGTGACCAAGCCAAAAGGAATAATATTCTTATTACAGGGATACCAGAAGAAGAAGAAAGAGGAAAAGGGATAGAAAGTCTCTTTGAAGAAATTATTGCTGAAAACTTCCCCAAACTGGGGGAGGAAATAATCGAACAGACCATGGAATTACACAGAACCCCCACAGAAAGGATCCAAGGAGGACAACACCAAGACACATCGTAATTAAAATGGCAAGGATCAAGGACAAGGAAAGAGTTTTAAAGGCAGCTAGAGAGAAAAAGGTCACCTATAAAGGAAAACCCATCAGGCGAACATCAGACTTCTCGACAGAAACCCTACAGGACAGAAGAGAATGGCATGATATACTTAATGCAATGAAACAGAAGGGCCTTGAACAAAGGATACTGTATCCAGCACGACTATCATTTAAATATGATGGCGGGATTAAACAATTCCCAGACAAGCAAAAGCTGAGGGAATTTGCTTCCCACAAACCACCTCTACAGGGCATCCTACAGGGACTGCTCTAGATGGGAGCACTCCTAAAAAGAGCACAGAACAAAACACACAACATATGAAGAATGGAGTAGGAGGAATAAGAAGGGAGAGAAGAAAAGAATCTCCAGACAGTGTATATAACAGCTCAATAAGCGAGCTAAGTTAGGCAGTAAGATACTAAAGAAGCTAACCTTGAACCTTTGGTAACCACGAATCTAAAGCCTGCAATGGCAATAAGTACATATCTCTTAGTAGTCACCCTACATGTAAATGGACTTAATGCACCAATCAAAAGACATAGAGTAATAGAATGGATAAAAAAGCAAGACCCATCTATATGCTGCTTACAAGAAACTCACCTTAAACCCAAAGATAAGCATAGACTAAAAGTCAAGGGATGGAAAAACATATTTCAGGCAAACAACAGTGAGAAGAAAGCAGGGGTTGCAGTACTAATATCAGACAAAATAGACTTCAAAACAAAGAAAGTAACAAGAGATAAAGAAGGACACTACATAATGATAAAGGGCTCAGTCCAACAGGAGGATATAACCATTCTAAATATATATGCACCCAATACAGGAGCACCAGCATTTGTGAAACAAATACTAACAGAACGAAAGAGGGAAATAGACTGCAATGCATTCATTGTAGGAGACTTCAACACACCACTCACCCCAAAGGATAGATCCACCGGGCAGAAAATAAGTAAGGACACACAGGCACTGAACAACACACTAGAACAGATGGACCTAACAGACATCTATAGAACTCTACATCCAAAAGCAACAGGATATACATTCTTCTCAAGTGCACATGGAACATTCTCCAGAATAGACCACATACTAGCTCACAAAAAGAGCCTCAGTAAATTCCAAAATATTGAAATTCTACCAACCAATTTTTCAGACCACAAAGGTATAAAAGTAGAAATAAATTCTACAAAGAAAACAAAAAGGCTCACAAACACATGGAGGCTTAACAACATGCTACTAAATAATCAATGGATCAATGAACAAATCAAAATAGAGATCAAGGAATATATAGAAACAAATGACAACAACAACACTAAGCCCCAACTTTTGTGGGACGCAGCGAAAGTAGTCTTAAGAGGAAAGTATATAGCAATCCAGGCACACTTGAAGAAGGAAGAACAATCCCAAATGAATAGTCTAACATCACAATTATCGAAACTGGAAAAAGAAGAACAAATGAGGCCTAAAGTAAGCAGAAGGAGGGACATAATAAAGATCAGAGAAGAAATAAACAAAATTGAGAAGAATAAAACAATACAAAAATCAATGAAACCAAGAGCTGGTTCTTCGAGAAAATAAATAAAATAGGTAAGCCTCTAGCCCAACTTATTAAGAGAAAAAGAGAATCAACACAAATCAACATAATCAGAAATGAGAATGGAAAAATCACGACAGACCCCACAGAAATACAAAGAATTATTAAAGACTACTATGAAAACCTATATGCCAACAAGCTGGAAAACCTAGAAGAAATGGACAACTTCCTAGAAAAATACAACCTCCCAAGACTGACCAAGGAAGAAACACAAAAGTTAAACAAACCAATTACGAGCAAAGAAATTGAAATGGTAATCAAAAAACTACCCAAGAACAAAACGCCGGGGCCGGACGGATTTACCTCGGAATTTTATCAGACACACAGAGAAGACATAACACCCATTCTCCTTAAAGTGTTCCAAAAAATAGAAGAAGAGGGAATACTCCCAAACTCATTCTATGAAGCCAACATCACCCTAATACCAAAACCAGGCAAAGACCCCACCAAAAAAGAAAATTACAGACCAATATCGCTGATGAATGTAGATGCAAAAATACTCAATAAAATATTAGCAAACAGAATTCAACAGTATAGGATCATACACCATGACCAAGTGGGGTTCATCCCAGGGATGCAAGGATGGTACAACATTCGAAAATCCATCAACATCATCCACCACATCAACAAAAAGAAAGACAAAAACAACATGATCATCTCCATAGATGCTGAAAAAGCATTTGACAAAATTCAACATTCATTCATGATAAAAACTCTCACCAAAATGGGAATAGAGGGCAAGTACCTCAACATAATAAAGGCCATATATGATAAACCCACAGCCAGCATTATACTGAACAGTGAGAAGCTGAAAGCATTTCCTCTGAGATCGGGAACCAGACAGGGATGCCAACTCTCCCCACTGTTATTTAACATAGTACTCGAGGTCCTAGCCACGGCAATCAGACAAAACAAAGAAATACAAGGAATCCAGATTGGTAAAGAAGAAGTTAAACTGTCACTATTTGCAGATGACATGATACTGTACATAAAAAACCCTAAACACTCCACTCCAAAACTGCTAGAACTGATATCGGAATACAGCAAAGTTGCAGGATACAAGATTAACACACAGAAATCTGTAGCTTTCCTATACACTAACAATGAATCAATAGAAAGAGAAATCAGGAAAACAATTCCATTCACCACTGCATCATAAAGAATAAAATACCTAGGATTAAACCTAACCAAACAAGTAAAAGACTTATACTCTGAAAACTACAAGTCACTCTTAAGAGAAATTAAAGGGGACACTAATAAATGGAAACTCATCCCATGCTCATGGCTAGGAAGAATTAATATCGTCAAAATGGCCATCCTGCCCAAAGCAATATACAGATTTGATGCAATCCATCTCAAATTATCAGCAACATTCTTCAATGAATTGGAACAAATAATTCAAAAATTCATATGAAACACCAAAGACCCCGAATAGCCAAAGCAATCCTGAAAAAGAAGAATAAAGTAGGGGGGATCTCACTCCCCAACTTCAAGCTCTACTACAAAGCCATAGTAATCAAGACAATTTGGTACTGGCACAAGAACAGAGCCACAGACCAGTGGAACAGATTAGAGACTCCAGAAATTAACCCAAACATATATGGTCAATTAATATTTGATAAAGGAGCCATGGACATACAATGGCAAAATGACAGTCTCTTCAACAGATGGTGCTGGCAAAACTGGACAGCTATATGTAGGAGAATGAAACTGGACCATTGTCTACCCCCATATACAAAGGTAAACTCAAAATGGATCAAAGACCTGAATGTAAGTCATGAAACCATTAAACTCTTGGAAAAAACCAAGGCAAAAACCTCTTAGACATAAACATGAGTGACCTCTTCTTGAACATATCTCCCCGGGCAAGGAAACAACAGCAAAAATGAGCAAGTGGGACTACATTAAGCTGAAAAGCTTCTGTACAGCAAAAGACACTATCAATAGAACAAAAAGGAACCCTACAGTATGGGAGAATATATTTGAAAATGACAGATCCGATAAAGGCTTAACGTCCAGAATATATAAAGAGCTCACACGCCTCAACAAACAAAAACAAATAACCCAATTAAAAATTGGGCAGAGGAACTGAACAGACAGTTCTCTAAAAAAGAAATACAGATGGCCAACAGACACATGAAAAGATGCTCCACATCGCTAATTATCAGAGAAATGCAAATTAAAACTACAATGAGGTATCACCTCACACCAGTAAGGATAGCTGCCATCCAAAAGACAAACAACAACAAATGTTGGTGAGGCTGTGGAGAAAGGGGAACCCTCCTACACTGCTGGTGGGAATGTAAATTAGTTCAACCATTGTGGAAAGCAGTATGGAGGTTCATCAAAATGCTCAAAACAGACCTACCATTTGACCCAGGAATTCCACTCCTAGGAATTTACCCTAAGAACGCAGCAATCAAGTTTGAGAAAGACAGATGCACCCCTATGTTTATCGCAGCACTATTTACAATAGCCAAGAATTGGAAGCAACCTAAATGTCCATCGGTAGATGAATGGATAAAGAAGATGTGGTACATATACACAATGGAATACTACTCAGCCATAAGAAGTAGAAAAATCCAACCATTTGCAGCAACATGGATGGTGCTGGAGAGTATTATGCTCAGTGAAATAAGCCAAGCAGAGAAAGAGAAATACCAAATGATTTCCCTCATCTGAGGAGTATAGGAACAAAGGAAAAACTGAAGGAACAAAACAGCAGCAGAATTACAGAACCCAAAAATGGACTAACAGGTACCAAAGGGAAAGGAACTGGGGAGGATGGGTGGGCAGGGAGGGATAAGGGGGGGGAAGAAGAAGGGGGGTATTAAGATTAGCATGCATGGGGGAGAGGGAGAAAGGGGAGGGTGGGCTGCACAACACAGAGAGGACAAGTAGTGACTCTACAACATTTTGCTAAGCTGATGGACAGTAACCGTAATGTGGTTGTTAGGGGGGACCTGATATAGGGGAGAGCATAGTAAACATAGTATTCTTCAGGTAAGTGTAGATTAAAAATTAAAAAAAAAAAAAAAAAGAAAGAAAGAAAGAAAAGGGGGATTACTCCTTAACAGGATAAAACTATTGGTAAATCAAAGATCAACGCATGCTTTAAATATCCTTAATGTTGATCACTTAAAGGGTGTCAGATGATCAGCTATGGAGGTACTCTTTTCTGATAATATTCCTTTCTCTTAATTAAAAAAAAAAAAAAAAAAAAAGCAGTTACTGTGTGCTGACCTCCAATGAGTTCTGCACAGTGGTATAGAGGGCACGTCAAAGTGTGGGCAAAGGGTCTGTTTGTTTCTACGCAGAAGATCAAGGCCTAGCTTGGATACCCAGAAAATGAACTAAGATACGATATGAGGAGGAGCTTCCGGCATCAGCACTCTCTGGAGGACTCGTGCCGGGGGATGATCATCAAAAAGCCTCCACAGGGATCCGGACGATGCTGCGGTTGTGGCTGCATCCAGCCCACCATCTCCTGGACTTGCCATGAGAAGGAGGAGGGAGATGTCTAGGCTGGCATGTGCATACAGTGAGACAACGAATTTGACCGGATCTGTCTGTTGGAACTCAACCAGGAGTTGGGAGGGGTGCAAGTTGTAGCACCCCAAAATCTCATGACTATAGACTATCTATGGTTAAAAGAACATATGGGATGTGAACAGATCCCAGAAATGGGCTGCTTTAATTTGTCTAATGGTTCAAGTACAGTTGGAAAATATCCATCATATCATAGATAAATTTTCACAAATGCCTAGGGTGCCTAAATGGTTTTCTTGGCTTCACTGGAGATGGCTGGTAATTATAGATTTGCTTTGTTTATGTCACCGTATTCCTATTATGTCAATATGTGTGTGCAAATTAGTTAGTAGTTTAAAACCTATACATACTTAAGGTACTATACAAGAAGATATGTCAAAGAAATAATCAATCCTCCCAAGTTTCCTTCATATGCTACATCTATAGCTTTTCTTCTTCCTTCCTAATTACAAACTTTAAATAGAATTCGTGCCTCATATCGAATTTACCGAGTATCATAATTCCTCCAGGTGGTAAAGATACCTTGAGACAAGTGCTGGGCATAGAAGCCACAGGGCATAAATCTGCAAAGAAGTAAAAAGCTAACCTTTGCAAACAATATGGCTTCTCTCTCACTTACCAACTTTACATTTCCCTGTATGGCCCCGGAAGATGACTGGTTAGCCAGAGACGGGTAAGATTCCTCAAGGGAGGAACAACCTAAGACAGGCACAGTCGCAGGGGGGCCATCAGGTGAGAATTCGGGGATCAACAGAGGTGAGGCTCAGAACCTCACCCCCCCTGTTTTGAGAGAAATCTTCTGCATCCGTGGATGTTTTGCTGCCCTTGTCTAGCCTGGATTAATACTTAGTCCATAGGCACACACCTGATCATCTGATCATCTACATTTGCCTTCTTACAGCACTAAACTATGTTTTCTACCTTTACCTTGCATCTACCTACCACTTCAGCATTTTATTAAAAATAAAAATAATAATAATAATAGGAGAAATGTGGGATCAACATATAAATCAAGTACAAAAATCAAATGAATATTCATATTTGACCTGATGGTTTATAGGTCATATTGCATGATCAAAACCGAAAGTTTCTGTGATGACTGCCCTTGTACTGTTCACCATGTAAGAATTTATTCACTCTGTAAGAATTCGTTCACCATGTAAGAACTTGTTCGTTATGCTTCAGAAGATTGGAGACTGACGAGAATTAGGCTTGAGATGGATTAATGATTGTACATTGAGCATTGACCCCCCTATACTGAATTTTATTGTTGTTAACAACCATTTGATCAATAAATATGAGAGATGCCCTCTCAAAAAAAAAAAAAAAAAAAAAAAAAAAAAAAAAAAAAAAAAATATGGAGAGTCCCCCATGTTTTTTTTTTAAAACATACAGCATATAAATTAAACAAGAAGACCTGGTGGTTCTCAAAAAATCTATTACAACTTTTCTCAAAAGTGGTCACACGTTCGTCTATCTAAACTTTTACAGTGAAACCTGTTTTTCTGGGAGAAACATAATCTTGTCCAGATTCTACAGTTTAATAAATTTTGGTTTGTAAAAAAAAAAAAAAAAAAAAAAAAAAAAACTACAATGAGGTATCACCTCACACCAGTAAGGATAGCTGCCATCCAAAAGACAAACAACAACAAATGTTGGTGAGGCTGTGGAGAAAGGGGAACCCTCCTACACTGCTGGTGGGAATGTAAATTAGTTCAACCATTGTGGAAAGCAGTATGGAGGTTCATCAAAATGCTCAAAACAGACCTACCATTTGACCCAGGAATTCCACTCCTAGGAATTTACCCTAAGAACGCAGCAATCAAGTTTGAGAAAGACAGATGCACCCCTATGTTTATCGCAGCACTATTTACAATAGCCAAGAATTGGAAGCAACCTAAATGTCCATCGGTAGATGAATGGATAAAGAAGATGTGGTACATATACACAATGGAATACTACTCAGCCATAAGAAGTAGAAAAATCCAACCATTTGCAGCAACATGGATGGTGCTGGAGAGTATTATGCTCAGTGAAATAAGCCAAGCAGAGAAAGAGAAATACCAAATGATTTCCCTCATCTGAGGAGTATAGGAACAAAGGAAAAACTGAAGGAACAAAACAGCAGCAGAATTACAGAACCCAAAAATGGACTAACAGGTACCAAAGGGAAAGGAACTGGGGAGGATGGGTGGGCAGGGAGGGATAAGGGGGGGGAAGAAGAAGGGGGGTATTAAGATTAGCATGCATGGGGGGGAGGGAGAAAGGGGAGGGTGGGTTGCACAACACAGAGAGGACAAGTAGTGACTCTACAACATTTTGCTAAGCTGATGGACAGTAACCGTAATGTGGTTGTTAGGGGAGACCTGATATAGGGGAGAGCATAGTAAAAATAGTATTCTTCATATAAGTGTAGATTAAAAATTAAAAAAAAAAAAAAAAAGAAAGAAAGAAAGAAAGAAAAGGGGGATTACTCCTTGATAGGATAAAACTATTGCTAAATCAAAGAACAACGCATGCTTTAAATATCCTTAATGTTGATCACTTAAAGGGTGTCAGATGATCAGCTATGGAGGTACTCCTTTCTGATAATATTCCTTTCTCTTAATAAAAAAAAAAAAAAAAAAAGCAGTTACTGTGTGCTGACCTCCAATGAGTTCTGCACAGTGGTATAGAGGGCATGTCAAAGTGTGGGCAAAGGGTCTGTTTGTTTCTATGCAGAAGATCAAGGCCTAGCTTGGATACCCAGAAAATGAACTAAGATACGATAAGAGGAGGAGCTTCCGGCATCAGCACTCTCTGGAGGACTTGTGCCGGGGGATGATCATCAAAAAGCCTCCACAGGGATCCGGGTGAGGCTGCGGTTGTGGCTGCATCCAGCCCACCATCTCCTGGACTTGCCATTGGAATGAGGAGGGAGATGTCTAGGCTGGCATGTGCATACAGTGAGACAACGAATTTGACCGGATCTGTACTGTTGGAACTCAACCAGGAGTTGGGAGGGGTGCAATTTGTAGCACTCCAAAATCTCATGACTATAGACTATCTACGGTTAAAAGAACATATGGGAGGTGAACAGATCCCAGAAATGGGCTGCTTTAATTTGTCTGATTGTTCAAGTACAGTTGGACAATATCCATCATATCATAGATAAATTTTCACAAATGCCTAGGGTCCCTAAACGATTTTCTTGGCTTCACTGGAGATGGATGGTAATTATAGATTTGCTCTGTTTATGTCACCGTATACCTATTATGTTAATATGTGTGTGCAAATTAGTTAGTAGTTTAAAACCTATACATACTTAAGGTACTCTACAAGAAGATATGTCAAAGAAATAATCAATCCTCCCATGTTTTCTTCCATATGCTACCTCTATAGCTTTTCTTCTTCCTTCCTAATTACAACCCTTAAATAGAATTCGTGCCTCATATCGAATTTACCGAGTATCATAATTCCTCCAGGTGGTAAAGATACCTCGAGACAAGTGCTGGGCATAGAAGCCACAGGGCATAAATCTGCAAAGAAGTAAAAAGCTAACCTTTTCAAACAATATGGCTTCTCTCTCACTTACCATCTTTACATTTCCCTGTATGGCCCCGGAAGATGACTGGTTAGCCAGAGATGTGTAAGATTCCTCAAGGGAGGAACAACCTAAGACAGGCACAGTCGCAGGGGGGCCATCAGGTGAGAATTTGGGGATCAACAGAGGTGAGGCTCAGAACCTTATCCCCCCTGCTTTGAGAGAAATCTTCTGCATCCGTGGATGTCTTGCTGCCCTTGTCTAGCCTGGATTAATACTTAGTCCATAGGCACACACCTGATCATCTGATCATCTACATTTGCCCTCTTACAGCACTAAACTATGTTTTCTACCTTTATCTTGCATCTACCTACCACTTCAGCATTTTATTAAAAATAAAAATAATAATAATAATAGAGGGAGAAATGTGGGATCAACATATAAATCAAGTACAAAAATCAAACGAATATTCATATTTGACCTGATTGTTTATAGGTCATAATGCATGATCAAAACCGAAAGTTTCTGTGATGAATGCCCTTGTACTGTTCACCATGTAAGAATTTATTCACTATGTAAGAATTCGTTCACCATGTAAGAACTTGTTCGTTATGCTTCAGAAGATTGGAGACTGACGAGAATTAGGCTTGAGATGGATTAATGATTGTACATTGAGCACTGACCCCCCTAAATTGAATTTTATTGTTGTTAACAACCATTTGATCAATAAATATGAGACATGCTCTCTCAGAAAAAAAAAAAATCAAACGGAAAAAAAAAAAGCGTAGCTCTTCTTTATTCTTAGCTTGATCAGAACGTGAACTCATTATATAAGAGAGAGCTTGTCACCAGCTAGCTGAGATTTTACTGTACTTGGGCAGAACCACAGTAATAAAGTCAAAGGAACTGAAAATGTCCCCATTTCTTCTTCCAGGATAACTCTCAATCATGATACTTATCTTATACTTTAAATTGTTCTTTAAGCAAAGAGACTTCGATGGGGTGTTAGTAATTTCTTAAGAGTTGGGATTTTGCCCTACATTTTCCAGAACTTTAAATACAATAGAACAGCTAAACAGCAGGCATGTAAATATGAGTATCTTGTCCAAAGGACCAAGAAATTTTAATTTCACTTAATATTTTATTTTATAGACTAATTCATGATCTCTACTCCATCACTAGATCATACTTTCTTCACACTTTGGAGTTGGTTCAAATTTCTTAGAAACTGCTTTAAATATTAAATATTAGTTTATCTTCATGACCTTGTATAATTTCTGGCCATTTTAAAGTAAGCAGAAAGAGATGCATGTTAATTTATGGGTTTATCAAGTTAGAAGATTAAGCTCCTGGCAAGGGTATTCTTCTAACATCTGAAGCAAAACATATCAACAGGCCATCTTTTTAGAGGTAATTTTACTAATATGTAGACATGTTCTTATTCAATAGAACTTCCCCAAAAGTATTTTTAAAGATGTAGCCCTCAAAAAAAGGATGTGACCACAGACAAATTGCAGGCCTTCAAATCCCAAAGTCACAGTCACACTCCATCAGAATGCCCACTAGACTTCCAGTCTACTCAATGCTACTCAATTTTCAAGTTAAAAAGTAAGGTCTCAAGAAATAAAGTGACTTGCCCTATGTGACCTTGTGACTAAGGATCAACACCAACACACAAACTCTTTTATTTTCTATTTGAACTAGTATTCTCTGGTGACTCCTCAAATTTACCACCAAGCAACTAAAAGCCAAATCCATGCTCACTGCTAAGATAACTGGCATTTTCCAGGTTACTGCTGTCCCATCGACAGGCAAGATCAATGTTCCTCACAAGCTATGAAATGCTACTTGAGGCATTTTCCTCATTCTTGCTTCTGAAACAGAAAGAGCAAAGCCCTGGCCAACACTATCCGACAGCACTTTCTGCAATGCAAATGTTCCATATACTGCATTGTTCAATACAGCAGCCGCTAGCCACATGTGACTACTGAGCACCTGAAGTCTGACTACTGTGACTGAGGAATGGAATTTTATATTTTATTTAACTTCAATGAATTTAAATTTATAGCACAACTCTAGACAACTGTCACTTCAGTCATTATTACCACATGTGATCCACTCATGGTTCTTCTATCTCTTCCCACCTAATGAACTGAGCAAGACACTAAAGTAGAGTCCCAGGGAAATAAAAAGGGCTCCAATTCCTTTTTTCTAGAGTCAAGAATTCCTCTGATTCTTGACGAAAGAACTTTTTAAAAAATCTTTTAAATCCAATTACCAAAAGTCCCACTACTAAACTGTGATCATCTTAATGAAGAAATGGAAGTAGTTTTTATACTCTACTATTCACCCAACACTTTCCTTTAGGTCAACTACTACTAGAATGTCTGAGCTGATGTCCTTCTTCTTTTTCATTGCTTTTCTCCATTATATTAGTAGTGTTCATATCTACAAACTCAGTCACTTAAGAGTTAAAATATAATGCTCAAGGTTCTACATAATGAAAAAAATCACAAGTGTGGAAGAATCACAGAGATCTTGACCACATTATCACCAAAGGAATCAAAGCACTTTGAATTTTATTTCAGTCTTTACAAGGACATACCTGAGATCCACGGCATTACACAAGAGACCTCTCCAAAGCAGCACTTTTCCCTCACCTCCTGAATTGAGTAATCAGCTGGTTAGAATCCACTAAAGACAATGATTTTTATGTTAGCTGAGGTAATAATGAGCTGTCTTAACGGAAACTGGCCGACGGATTTGCCAGCTTCTTTAGGGCTAATTCTATCTTCTGGCCATGTCAGCAAGCCACACAGAAAGACTTCTTAAAAAAACAAAAACAACAGATATCTAACTCATGTAAAAGATTTAGTAAGATATTGAAAGGCACAACCCTTTTATTCATTCCATTCAGGACTGAAAACTAACCCATCAATTTAACCCTTCAAGGCCTACGGTCATCCTTCCTCAAGAAGACTTCTCTGATTCTTCCACTGAGAAGTAATTTGTGTCCTTCACAGTTGTACTTCACACACTTTAAGAGGCATATATGAATCAGCTAAGCCCGCTGTTACAGTGCAGACGGCTTCAGGAGGCTTGGTGTGAGGACGTCCGGACAAGCTCCCAGCTGATGCAGATGCCGAGGACAATCACACTTCTGGGCACCGAGATCTATAACCCCTTTCTATAAATATCTTGAGGGCACCTATCATTTTCCTTCTGGAATTCTAGTCATTTACATGCACATTGTCTCTCCCAAAATGAATTATAAATTTCCTGCAAGCATGATGTGCGTCTCAGTTACATTTTCCTCTTCCATAGCAGATAGCAAAAAGGTAAGGTCAGTATCAGAAAAGCTGTGACCAAAGCATGCTATTTTCCTAACATTGGGTTACAGAATGAGGAGGCACAGAGCTGCAACTTATTTAAACTTAGCAGATTTGTTGAGGAAATATCCAATCAAATAAGACAACTATTGTTAGGGGAGTCAGTGGAATACGTTTTTTGAAAAACAAAATACTACATCAAGAATCAGTGAATCATCAAGTCCAATGTGCTTACTTTAGAGGCTAAAAAGTTTAGTCAGGTGATTTATCCAAGGTATGGTGTTTAGTATGTGGAAGAGATGGAATTTATACATAGGTGCCCAGATATCAGATCCAAAACTTTTTGCATTGTGCTACCTCCTGAAAAGACACTAAGTGAATAGACAAAGGATTAATATGTTCCATTGTTCTCAAACTGTATCTTGTGAGTACATCTATCCTGAATTACTGGAGGGGAGTAAGAATAAACAACTTTCTGAAAAGGGGACAAATAACATGAACACATACAAACACACAATAATAAATTGGCCCAGATTACAAAAACACTCAATGCTGATCAGAGTGTAAGGAAGTGGGCATACTCACACACTAGTGGTGGAAATTCATACACACTGGTACAACTTTTCTGGGGCAATTTCATGGGCAATAATAATGTATCAGAAATTATCAAGAGATATACCACATGACCCACGAAATGTAATTCTATAGAAGTATCCTGAGGTTATATTTGGAGATTTCCAGGATACATGATGTATGTATATCGTCTGTACATATTTTTATAACTGTGAAACACTGGAAAAAAACCAATAACCTAAATGTCTTAACAAAAGATGAAGTAAATTATAGTGCATCTATCTATAGGTTGAGCTATCATAAAGCTATTAAAAATCTTAGTCTTCAGTATAGAAAGAGTTTTCAATAACTGCAGTAATTAGATAAATTCTCCAAGGCTTTTAGAAGTTTTAACTCATCAGAAATATTACTGAATTCAGATAGCATGGTATGTTCCAGTGCCTCTCAATTTAGATGCATCATAGAATCAACTTGGGAAATAAAGACATAAGAACTTGAATATAAATGGCCTATGCACATAAAAAAGCTCAGTCATGCTCATATTAAAAGAGAATCCAATTAAAATACACTTAGATACCATTTCTCACCTCCCAGATTGACAAACACCCCATCTTTTGACATCCTATTTTATTAACAAGTATTTGGGAAACTGTTACACTATTGGTGAGACCACAGAACGGCAAAACTCCTGTACAGAGGAATTTCACACTATCTAGCAATAGCTATAAAGTTACATATACATTTAACCTCTGCCTTAGCAACTTCAATTACAGGAGTTTATCTCAAAGATACACTAGGAAAAATGTGTATGCACATGCTAATCTTTGCAGAATTCTTCGTTACAGCAAATGAATGGGAACAATAGTAAGGGATTGGCAAATCTACCCCATGAAGTAATAAGCAGTTGAAAAACAAATAAGGAATATTTCTGTCCTGTTCTTTACGATATACTTTCAAGCTAAAAAAAAAAAAAGGCAGAGAAAAGTATGAATATGTTAGTTTATCAAGAGGGAAACAAATATTACATACAAAAATACAAGTTGATCGTTTATTTTTTTAAAAAAGGAAGAATTAAGAATTGAAAAATAATTGTTAAGGTTTCTTCTATTAGCAAGGAGATGAGTAGAGGACCAGGGATAGAAGCCAGACTTAT
This sequence comes from Manis javanica, assembly GCF_040802235.1. Lineage (NCBI taxonomy): Eukaryota > Metazoa > Chordata > Mammalia > Pholidota > Manidae > Manis > Manis javanica. The sequence continues at coordinate 30,364,695 of NC_133157.1, read as the reverse complement.
GCAAAAATATTTTGCTTTATAGATTTGGTTTTGGAAGCAATAAATTTTACATAATTATAAAGTAGAAGATAAATATTTTGAAACTAAAAATGAAAGCTAAATGAAACAAATGAGCCTAATCATGTATCGGGTTGGTGTGAAGACCATGTAAATTTAATTACAGATGTATAGGAAATAACAGAGTAAGATAAAACCACAAAATGGCAAAACTCCTGTAGAAAGGAATATTCAGCAATATCCAGAATGTGGGTAATTCTATAGGATAAAGGGTCCAGTTTCCTCAACAGTAGACTAAAAAGGGGGAAAAAACGGGATGTATGCACACTATATGACTGGAATGTCAACTGGAATGTATGCACACTATATGGCTCTTGAGTTAAACACTCATTTGTTTAAAAAACTTTTGAAACAGGAAAATCTGAACATCAACTAGATATTTGATGATATAAAGGAATTTTTCTTAGTTTTTCTAGAAGTGACAATGGTATTTGGTTTTACTGTTTAATTCTTATCTTTTAGAGAGACCTAAAGAGAAAACAAATCATGTGAGAAAAACATTTTTTAAACCAATGTTCAGGTCCCACGGACAAAACTGCTGTGGTAGAGATCCCTGACATCATTTTATTAAAACTGCCCCAAGTGATTCTAAAAAGCAACTAGATTTATAAACCGTGAATCTGGGATGAGTCCTATCAATAGGATAAAATAACTCACCTAGTTATAAACGGAAATACATACACGTTTCCAAAAGTACTCTTCTTGAAGACTGGAATCTGTACTTATTAACTGGCACTAATGGCTAAAACTGACATCTCTGACCTAAAACTGAACGTACTTATTTTTCAGGTACGTGTAAAGATTTTAATTAAATGTTTACTTAGCTCTCTGATTTACTAAGCTTCCTAACCTAAGGAAACTTTTCTTTTCTTCCTACACATATTCAACAAACCAGCAGCAACAATGGCACAGCCTTAATGTCCAAGCACAAGGTAACCAGGACTAGTAACAACTGATGATCTGTAAATATAATTACCAAGAGATTCAAGAAAACATCTTCAATATAGCAACTGAAGGGGAGTGTTAGAAATCTCTGATCCACAGAAGAGGTGCCTTAGGATGTATCAGGTAACATCACTCCAATTTAGTCCTATTTCTCTTACCTGACCTTTTCAAAACTCATGTACACAACCAACACAAGAACAATTACTAAGAAATAATTAATTTCAGGGAAAATGATCACTTTCAATCCGAATAAACCCATCTCAGAAATACAAGCAGAAAAGGGCTAATAAATGAGTAACTAACTCTTTGATTAGAGTGATAAATGAAGTTATATTCTATGAGCTACCACATAATGGTCACATAGTGAAATGAAGAAATGATGCCACGATACAGCTGGCCAGGTGCCTTTGACTCTGATTCAAGCAATTCTCAAAAGCACACACAACTGGGAAGCAATTTCCCAATCCATACATTATACTAGCAAAAAATCTTGCCATGTCCATCTTTCAAATCACCCACAAAATATGAATAACAGTTATGAGGGCAAAGATTACATAAAGTTAAGAACTAAAGTTGTAATCACACAGCTAATGGATCAACCCAAAACCTAACAGAAACAAAATATACAGTGAGATAGATGAAAGGTATCAGGATTAAGGCCTCATTGTATTTGCCAGGTGACTCCAATTTCTTTTCTGATTTATCCAAAATCAGTGCATCTAGACCATCTCACTCTGTCCAAGACATGTTGCACATTCAGTGGAGTTAAAAAATATATTAAAGGTGTGGGGTGTTTCCTCAGGTAAACATGAAGTAAAAGAACTCATTCTCTAAGATCTTCACTTTAAATGTATATATACAAGCCCAGGAAAAAAGTTATCACATTGAGCTTTTGTGTTTAGTTACCCACCCAACCCAGGAAGAATTTTTAGGCATAGAGTGGTATGTACCAAAAGGCTTGCTTTGCTTTTTTTAATTGGTTGGTTGATTGACTGCGATCAGGGAACAAATTACTTGCCTACAGAAGTCTACTACTATATGTGTCAGCGTTATCTTATGAACAGCACCAAATCTGACTAGTCTAGTTCTTTAGGGCTGAGGTGTATAGTTTGCCTGAAAAAAATTATTGTAGTAAAATATCAGTAAAATCACAGCTTTTTAGAGCAGATCATTTAAAGAAAAAATGATTACCTCAGCTAGGTGGGAACTGTGAGATTCAATGGCTGTATGTGGGAGGGAATAATAACTTTAAGTCTGAGAGAGGAAGTTAAAGGGTGGAGGAAGAAAGTACATCGGGGAAGATAAGGATATATTTTTAGACAGGTGAGACACTGAGTAAGCAGGTTCCATCAGACAGAATTACCAGGTAACTCAAGTTATGATTAGACAGATGTTTTATAAATATTTGCTAACTAGTATATGACCATTAAAACTACTTTGGTAAACACTGTGTTCAAATTGAATCTAGCTTGACTCGTAATTCTGGTTTATTAACCTTTTCCTGGGCTTTATTTTCCAGCCCATTAATCTTTATAGGTATTTCCTAAAATGTTTTCTAAGTTTCTATTCCTCTACATTTACTTAAATAAATATTCAAAATGTTGACTGGATTTTAGAACTGGAAAAAAAATTCCTTTTTTGTACTTAACAAGATTTGTAGGTTTTCTGTAATAAGAATGAGTTATTTCAAAATAAATTATTTCTCCTTCTCAAAGTTAGCTCTACAACCAAACCTATCATTCCAGGGAAGTGCATCTGGTATAGTTTTCCTATTCAGTATTACAACTTTTCTTTTCTTTCTAATGTCTTAAGATTTTTGCCCTTTGTATTTTTGGTGACCTAAAAGTAATTTCTGGAAGACAACTTATAATTCAGGGCATATTATGGGTAAGGAAAAGATGAGTAATCTGGGATCTGTAAAGAGAGAGTGGTCTGTGATGGCATTGAGTATTATTCTGGTACTTCTAGGTGAACAGACCCACCATGTATAATTACGAAGAAACAGCTCTAGACAGAAAAATTCCCTCTATACAGAAGTCTCCCACTGCTGTATGAGAAGTGACAATAAGACATCATTTAATATTACCATGTGTATATATAACTTTTAGTTCTCAAAAGTACTTTGACATTCTCGTTAGTTTTTTTTATAGTGTTTTTCCTCCGAAAAGGTCAAATACAGTAAAATACTTTTGAATATCACAAAGACTTGCAAATCACAAAGAAAAACGGGGAGAGAAAAGAGGAAGGGAGGACAGGAAGAGAGAAATTAAAATGATCTCAAACACAAAAATCAAATTTTAATGTGATATGGTGGAATAAGCACTGCAAGACCCGGTTCTTTCTGCCAGTAACCAGCTATAAGGACTTCCTGTGAGTCAAATATGCTTCTGAAATTGTAAAGAAAGTGTTTTGACTGAATGTTCATCCTAAATTTGCCTTTTAAAAAATCTACAATTATTTTCAAATATTGTATTATAGTAACAGCTCGTTAAAATTCATTTAGCCATATGGCATAGTCCTTCACTTTTGTCTCAATCTGACCTGCAGCCTGCACTACTTAGGTTGCACACTCCAGATGTACAGTACTTTGGAGGAAGAAGGACTGGGGAACAATTCCTTTATAAGATGGGATGAGCTGCGCAGATGAGGGGATACAGGAATGAGTTCATATTTATGCAAAACACCTGGTAACAATCAAATCAGAAGCACTTCGGAACTCTGCTTGAATTTCGAGGCTGAGCAGGGTACAACAAATTTTGAGGGGGTCCTTGAGCTGAGGCTTTCAGGTAATCACAGCCTCTACCCTTCAAACCTTTATCCCCCAGTGGGACACTAAATCAGTCTCCGGTTCCGGGTTCCTAACCAATCGCATCAAGCCACAACACAGGGCTCTGCCAACCTGGGCACCGTTTCAAGGCTCTAGAGATTCACAAGACCCCAGCACCTGTCGGCCTCACACCGTTCCCAAAAGGAAGGGGTGAGAGGAAACAGCAGGTCTATATCCAGTCTTTTCGAATCAGGCTAGCACCAGGTTCATTAGCCCTCGACACTGAAACCACCTCCATACGCCAGGGAAAGAGGGAGCTCCTCGCCGGGACCCTCCCACGTATCCTTCACCCCAGGGCTAATTCTCCTGTTTTCAGATCCTGTCCTCGGACCGTGGTTCCTCAGGTCTCGGGGACCCGGGCCTGCGAAGCCGACAGACCGATGCGAAGTGTGAATGCAGCGGGGGAGGGTGCACTCCTCGCCCCCAGATGAAAAGACAGGAAAGCTGGGGACAGGGGCATCCGTGTTCCCCCTCGGCGAGGGCGGGAGGACGCGAGCTTCTTCCCAAGGGTCTGTCATTCCTTCACTTACCAGGAGCAGCAAGGAGCATCCGAGGTCGGGTAAGGATAGGAAGACGGCAGGATTCATGGTAACGCTGGGATCCACGGCTAGGACAGGCGTGGGCGGCTGGGATGGGGCAGGGCTGGGTTAAGTTAGGAAAGGGCTGGGCTCCGGGAGCCGGCGGCAGCAGAGAATTCTCCCGTCGGCGGCACCTCGTCCTCTAGACCCGGAGCTCCAGCGGCGAACACCCGGGACAACTTCCAGAGAGGCCTCTCATACCCTCACTTCCGGGTCCTGCCACCCTCGGGCCACGTCGGGAAATGTAGTCCCGCACCACTCTCACTGAGTACGTCATCGGGCATCCAGAACTTCTTTCCCGTCAGCCTCTCGGCCCGGGTCCGCCGAGTCCTCTGAGCGCGGAGCCCTGTGGGATATAAGCGGCGGTGGGCGGGATGGGGATATTCCTCTGCGATCATGATGGGAACTACGATTCCCAGAGGGCGGTGCGGTCCAGAGCCTCGGGCGGCCTGCAGAGGGGCTCTACTTTCTGCCCGGTGGGGTCTGTCCCAGCAGGTTGTAGTGTACTGTCCCGGCGGGAGGGGCGGCCCAGCGGGGGTTGTACCTCCCGGAGCCGTCCCCGGGACGTGAGTCCTGGAGGAGGCGAGGGTGAGTAGCAGGGGTCTGGCTGGGGAGGCCCCGACCGATCTGCACTACCTTGGCCCCTGCCTGGACTCACGGCCCTCCCGGCGTGGGCTGTGGCCTCATCTTCCATTACTGACCTCCTCGCCTGCTGCCTTTTCTTTCTGCGCTAATTCTTGCATTATAAAGTCTGAGCCACCTCTCAGGGTGTCAGCTGAATGAGTCAATAACTTACGGCTAATGATCTGTGGGGCTCCTATAAGGGGTAGATAAGGGATAGGATGGGAAAGCATGTTGTAAAATGAAAAAGCTCAGTGGGAGATGATTGTTACTTATGATGGATCACTCCTACAGGACAATCACGAAATTCTTTACAAGTAGTTGAGGGATCTTAACCTCAACAGTGAGCGCTCCAGCCTCATCTACAAACACCCAGCCAGGTCCATGTGCCCAAATGATAGCCACACAATCACTACTAGTACCCGGAAGCATTCTGCTTTTTTTTAATGTACCTCCCTACTCCATGCCTTTGCTCCAGCTTTCCTGCTGTCTGGAATGGCTTTAACCCCTCTGTCTGGAATGCCATCTCTAATGTCACTATCTCTGAGAACTTACCAACCAACCAACCCTTTAGTTCTAATCAGAATTACAGTTCTTTGCTTGGGACTACAGCACCACTGGTTTTGTACAAGTATAATTTTTAGAGCATTTATAACACTGTCTTATTTTATAATTAGTGATGATGATAACTTTTTGCATTTTATGGCACTTTATGATTACAAAGTGGTTTTGATTTTCATCTATAAAAATTATTTATAAAAAACATTAGCGCTAAAACAACAAAAACAACATTTAAGCTAAAAAAGGACCCTAGAGAATATCTTTACCAGGGTAACAAAATTAGGTAGTAGCAGAGCCAAGACTCTTGCATAGGTCTTCTTTCTCCTAGTCCAGTATTCTCATCACATCTCTGAAAGACAGAAGAGGTAGAAAGGGAGAATTTTAAAAGAGCAGACATTTTTTAATGAGTATGAAACCATTACTCCAAGAAATTAAACTTTGATCCTGCTCACCCTCCAGACTTAGCACTCTGCTTATGATTTTTCATCCAGCTAATATTTACTGAACACCAGCCATATACCTGTTACTGTGCCAAGAATTATGGGGTGAATTATTTGAGTTACACAACAGATCTAATTCTTAGTGTATTTTTCAAAGGGTATGAAGAGATGGGTGTGTGTGTGATTCTGATGTGCATAAAACTCTGATCACTGACCATCTAAAATGAAGTTCAGAAGAGTGCCTAGCATATAACTGGTACTCAACTTGTTGAATGAATCACTGTGGTCTACTTTTTTCATTTTTCATATGTTGCAGAAAATCAGAGAATTGAAGTAGCTTAAGGCACACTGCTTATTAACAGAATTGGGCCTAGAGCCCAAGTGCAATTAATGACTCCTCTACTGGGTTTCTACCCCAACTCCTGTTTTGTAGCTTCTTTAAAGTCACTTTAATGTGTAATCCTGCATATGACAGTAGTTTTTCTGACATGACAGACATGCTCAGACGTGACAGGAATGTCTCACAATGCCCATATTTTCTGCTAGCCTGTTAACTCAAGTTGTCAGCAAAATAAAGACATGAAGAGCTGACCTTTACCAAAATTAAAATACTTTCACTATAAGGCAGAACTTGAACCAATAATCCTTGTCAGTGCCAGCACAAGTAATAACTAGCTCATCAGTAGTGATGTTTATCTTACAAAACTGCCAGATCTTTGGGAGGCACAGACATTGGAGTGAGTCTTTCTGGTGAAATCAGAAGAGAGCTTGCCTACCCTTAATGGCAGCTATTAACATAGCTGATTAACAGCTGCTCTGTTTAGATTGCCATGTATGCTCCAATTTGCTGAAATCCCTGTGACTCCCTGTGTTTCTAACACTTTTACCTCCCTGGTCCTTGTAGGCACTCAACTTTGGAATTTTGATAAAGCATCTTATATTTAGAAAAGAAATGCCAGATCACTGATGCAACTACCCTTCTTTCCTTCCCATCAGATGCTTGAATTCTTGATTGATTTCTCACATAATCCAGCCTCTGCTTAAACACTCTTATGACAGAGAACTCTATTTTCCTATGCAGCTACTGCATTTCTAGAAGGTTCTAGCAAACCATATCAGACTACCAGTCAGAACAAAATTTTCCTTAATGAAATATGATTAACGCCAATGATGTGGTGTTTCAAGTAAGATCCTAAGATCAATATCTCAAGCTTGGTCCATTTCCCTGGTGGATATAAGAAGGGAACAAATAAAAATATCTCCTTTTGTCTGCATGAAAGAAAGAGAACTTTAATGAACTTAGAACTTGTATCTAGTTCATTCTGACCTGACCATAAGTTCGCACCATACACATTTTATGGCTTGGTCATCACCTTTATTCCCAATATTAACTCTAATATTTAGTATAGTGTGGAATCAAATTACCTGTATTAATTTAGTGATCACTGTAGCTTTTGAGCCACTTGTGGCTAGTGTTAAATCCTGAGCCCCCTTTTTTCCCCTTAGCCCCTGAGAAAAGTCTTAGAATTGTTTAACCCTGTCATTTTAAGGATGAGCAACTTGTACAAAGGGTCACCTGATTTGCCACATCATAGCAATTCTGGGACTAAGATTGCAGATTTTTTAAATCCTAGTGAAACATTTCTAGCAAAATATTTATAATATACCCACTTAGAACTGATGAGACAGCTTTCAGAAATGTTTCCTGCATATACTCATGGTTTAAATCATCATTTCAGATTGCTCCAGTTTTTGAGAAGACTATGAATAGGTCAGAGAACTTGTTTTTTACCGGTTCCTTGTTAGCATCACAAGTTCATGCTGCTGCTATTAATGGAGATAAGGGTGCTCTTCATAGACTCATCACAGGTAAGCAGTCCCTATAAATACAGAAACTTTAAAAATAACTGTCCAAAGCAGCAGTAGACTCATGGACGCTAGGGAAGTTACCATGGAGTAGGGGATAGAGTGGGTGGGTGGGAAGGGTGAGGGGGATAAAGGGGCACAGAAATTCTCCATCATAATGTAAGTTGGTCACGGGAAGAGTAGTACACCATAGAGAATATAGCCAGTCTGTAACATCTATGCTGACAGATAGTAACTAGCAGGGGTGAGGATTTAATAATATGGGTAACTGTGTTGTATACTTGAAACCAATATAAATTGTGTATCAGCACTACCTCAATAAAAAAAAAATTGGCCTAAGGAAGTACATTGATCTTAGTTTTAATTTGCAATGTAATTACACATTTTAATGGATATCTATCATTATGTTTTATTCCAGGACTTGAACAGAAAAGAAATTAAGTCCTGAAACTTAAGAATATGAATTAGGATTAGGAGAAAAGTATGTGAAAAATATCTGAGTACTTGGTATTGAATCCAGATATATACTCTAAGGTGCCAAGAGAATTAATTCATCTTTGTGATAACAGAGATCTAGAATGAGATAGTGGATAATGATCTTTGGTATTTAGTATATATCCAAAGTACTAAAGTTTACAAATAATTTAAACTTTAATGATTTTAAATTGAGTCAATGTTCTCCCTATCATTGATTCAATTGATTGAAATTGGTTCAGTGTTCTCCCTATCATGTATATATAGAGAGGTGCAGTATAGAAATTCTAGAAGGAGAGAACAAAGTGAATAGAAGAGAGACAGTATTCAAGGACAAAATGATTAAGAATTTTCTAGAATTTTGAAAACCACAAATTCACCTATTCACAACTCATTGGTCCCAAAGAAAATAAATAAAAATGTATATTATTTGTAATCTTTTTACACACCAGTGGCGTCTTGATTGACAACTTGGGCTTTAAAATACCATCCACATTGCTTGAAACCCCACACCAGTTCCTTCAGTATTTATTTTTGTCCTACATTTCCAGTTTCTCAGGAACTTCTACCCATGTGCCCTAATTCTCACTAGGTTTCCTGTTCCCCAGTATGCCATGAATTTTGTCTTACTTTTCTCCACATATCTGTTTCCTCTCATCTTTTCCACCTTCTACCACTTTACCCCCTTCTCTACTAAATAAACCCTATTGATCTTTAAGGACAAATGATTTTGCCACATATCCTGTAAAGATTTCTCTTCTCTATCAAAGATGTTATCACCTGGTAACTCAGCTTCATTTCAGCTTCACAGTTACTCACTCCCTGGAATTTGACATCTTCCACTGCCTCAGAGTCACTCATTCAAACATTCCACCATTCAACACAAACTTTTTTACTTCCAGCTTGCTTACTAATGAGAACAATAGTTTTCCAATATCACTGAGACTTCTAATCCATGACCTTTGCCATTTTCAACTGTCAGTCTCCTCCTGTCTTTATGTCCCCACTGGCCCTCATTCAGCCCTGATTCCATAGTCTGTTATTAAAATCCTTCTCTCGGAAAATTCTCTTTTCTCATCACTCCTGTTGCACCTAGCTGTTTCAATCCCAACTCTAGGTGCTCCATCAACATCTGCCAACCCCTGAGCAATTGGTAGCACCCCAAAATTCATGCTTACCTGCTTTGGGAGGCACTCCACACTATTTGCTCATCATGCTACCTTAATGAGAATTTCATACCTCCTCATTCTGCCAAAACCTCTGACTGCTGATTCTCCTCTCTATTCTCTCCTAGTGCACATACTTCCTAGAGACCTTAAATCAGCACTCCTTCATCTTTCAGCATGATACCTACCAATCAGCCTACGTCTACACCCTTCTTCTCACTTTCTGCTAAAGTGGAGCAAATCTCTTTCAGTAAAAGGTCAGTTTTCCACACATGCTCTGTATTCTGTCCCTTCCTATTTTCTCAGGGACCTTGCTCCATTTTTTTTTAACCTCTGATTACTACATCTTCAACCTTTTCCTCTATTCTGTGTTCTTCCCATCAACATTTAAGCATGCTCTGTTGCTTCCCTTATTTAAGAATCCCTTCTGTATTCCTTCTTCCCCCTTTTAGGTATTGCCATGTCTTTCAATTTTTCTTCCTAATTGTCAGTGCACAGGCTGAACTGCAATAACACTGGCTTAAATAAGATGGAAGTATATTTTGCTTCATAATAGTATAAAGGTAAGTGGGCAGCCTAGGGTGGAGAGGCATCTCTGCTTCACCGAATCACCCAGGAATGCTGCTAGAGCTTGGCCCTTTAATTCTCAGCATGTGGCTTCCATCTCTAAGTCAGAGGCAGATACTCTCCCTGTAGTCATAGCCCAGCCAGCAAGCAGAGTACAGGACAGCAATTTCTCGGTTAGGACATGGGCTGAACTTAGACACAGAGCCACACCTAAGAGACTAAAGTGTCTTCTTCTGGATGGCATCATGTCTAGCGAAATCTCAGGGTGTTCAATTCCTAAAATGAAAAAATCAGAGAATGGATTTGGGGACCATTATCACTCTGCTGCCCAAAGCAAGCTTCCTGAGCTGTCTGCACCCACTGTTCCTACTACTTTACCTCAATCCACTCTTTTATTAGAAGAAAACAAAACAGTCTTGAAACATAAATATCAAGAAGTATATAGAACTTGCATCTACAGTTTAACAAATAAATATAAATCAGACATCCCTGTAACCACCACTAGATCAAGAAACAGAACATTGTTCCCCCAGAAGCCTTAATACATCCTTCCCTCTGCCTTGGAGTAATTTGTTATCTATACTTTTATGGTAAAAATTACATTGTAGTTTTGTCACCTAGGTATAAATCTTAAACACTGTAGTTTAGTTTTCCCTTTTTGAACTTTTTTGCCAAATGTTCCATGTTTACTTGCACAGACAATTATGTATGCAGTTCAGTCATTTTCCTGCTCAAAAACTAATTGATTTCTATGCACTGTGCATAGAATAAAATTTAAAAGTACAACTGTACCTCTTTTCCTCTCCAGCTTCACCTTTCACCACTCTTCTTCCTAGAAGAACTTATCTTCTTTCAGGTTCTCAAATCTACCCTTTTCCATGTCAGGGATTTTGCCTGAAATAATTTTCTCCCAATCCTCTGTTTGACTAACTCTTACATATTCTTCTGATATGAGCTTTCAGGTGGCTGCTAAAGAGGTCTGCTCTAACCACCATCTCAGGGAAATTTGTTTGTTGTGTTCTTTTTTGGAACTCTGTCGTTTTTCTTTGTAGAACTTGTCTCAGGTTTTAACTGCATATTTACATGTATAACTATATTAATGTCTCTTTCCTATAAGCTAGTAGCCTCCATGAATATAGACTGGGTCTGTTTAATTCATCACTACAGCTACAAAATCCAGCATAGTACTTGGCACATAGTAGGCGCATGAGAAATATTTGTTGAGGTAATGAATAAATATTACTGTCATTCTTTTAAGTATCTTTTCTCTCAAAAAGTCTATAATCATCTTGAGAACTGGGATTAGATGTGAATTGAGTTTAATTGAATTGAATTAAATTGGGAGGCAGATTAGGACTAAATTCCATTGGAAAAAAAATTAAGTAAGAGTATCTCAAGAAAAAATATCATATAAAATGAATTCTTTATTATTTTAGTGGAAAATGTAACCTTCTTTCAAAGAAAACAAGACATGCATTATGTTATAAATTAAAAATATTTATATAGGCTCAGTCATAAAAAAATTAACTAATGTGTTACGTAATAAAACTTGAAATATTCTTATAATTTTATACCCCCAAAGAAAAAAATCCTTAAAATCAAAGGAAAAAAAAAAGATGAGAAATCAGTAGAGCTGATAAATTGATCTGTAAATTGGTTCCCCATGTTTTCTAACATCTTGTCTAAGGACCCCCTTACTGATTACTGACTTTGAGCTCTAACACTGCTCATCATGTAAGAATTCTGCTATTATGTCTTCTGTGCAAAGACAGTTATACCTTTGCTATGTGGTATTTCCCAACATTTGTATATTGCTACTATATTCATTTTGAATTTCAGTGTGTCTTATATGTTCTTTTACATAGCACATGTTTTATGAACTCTGCATATATGCCCTTTCTCTTTTCTAAATTAGGAACATAGTACTACAGATTAATTGTTTTTTTCTTGCTCACCAACTGCTCAGTGAATTCATTCACTTTAGCATTTTCTGTTTTCCTTGCTCTGTTTCCATGGAGAAGTATGTCAGTGATGGGTTTGACTCCATGGAAACAGATGAGCATCTCTTTCTACATGCACAACTAATTAAATTGAACACTTTCTGTACTGCCCATTGTCCTGAAGGAGAACTGAGAGGCTTTCCTTGAATGAGACATCATTTTAGTAGCAATTTTTAGTGTTAAACCTATTACAGTGGATTAATGTTTTAACAACTCATTATGTCCTAGATTCAGATGATTTAGGGCTCAGTCCTGGGCCCAAAAAGCAAAACATACATAGTAAAGGTTTTACTATATATTAGTAAATGCTGTGTAATGGTACTCAGTAGATTCATTTTAATACTATACAATGTAGTGTAGTAGAAAGATGTGGATTTTAGAGTCAGATCAACCTGAGTTTTGTATTCTAGCTTTGTCATTTATGAGCTGTATTACCTTGGCTAAGCCACTTAGTTTTTGAAGCCTCAGTTTACTCATCTGTAAATTATACGTAGTAATACTCTGCTTGTGTCAAAGAGTGAAATGAGATGATTATAAAACATTCCAGATGACTATAGTTAATAATACTGTATTGTATATTTGAAAGTCACTAAGAGAGTAGATCTTAAAAGGTCTCATCACAAGAAAAACAATGGATCAACCTGAATTTTGAAGCCACTAACTGTGTGTAGTGATTGATGTTAATTAGACTTATTGTGGTGATCATTTCACAAATAGTTATGTATCAAATCATGTTGTACACCTGAAACTAATGTAATGCTATATGCCAGTCATATCTCAAAAATAGATCTGGCATCAGACCTGACACATAGTAGAAAATAATTTGGACCATGTTACTATTATTGTTATGTCAAGTCAGACTTACAGTAAAATAAATCAAGTCATAAAGTCTCAGAAATGTCTCAGTAAAGGACTAAATGCAACAAAGAATAGGCTGTATTCTTTGTGAAAACCAAACAAAATAGTTTTTAAATGTGCACAGTGCATGATGTTGTCATTACTGCTAATAGTGTTGGGATTGTTTGTAGTGTGGCGGTGTGACAAGGCAGCGCCATTCTGATTCTGCCACAACTTTTGTTTCCTTGTCCATGTTTTAAGCAAGTATAAATCTCTCTCAATCATTTTCTCTCTCTATTTATGACAATCTCCTATCACAGTAGTTAGGTGTGGCAAGAAGCCTCACAAGTGGTCAAGTAGTGTCATGATCTTCACCTCAACCCTGACCTTCAATGTTAGTGTCACTAAATGTTTTATAAATGCTTGTTTATGTACATATGTGTTTATAAACATATATGCATGTGTATGCATCCATACTAATACCAGTAATAAAATTAGCCAACATTAAAAAATTATGTTATACATACCAGTCACTGTATTAAGTATTTTGCAACACATTAACTCATTTAATAGCGAAAGACTACAATGAGCTCTAGGTACTCTTATCACCCTCATTTCATAGGTGAGGAAACTGAGGCTTAGACAGATTAAGTAACTTGTCTAATAAGTCGCAGAACTGAGATTGAAGCCTGGTAGTCTGATTTCAAAGCCCATGCTTTTAACTACTAAACTATGGGGCCTCCTTATGTGGGTGATATTTCTACACACACATGCGCATTCATATGTCTGTATACATAGAGAATGAGACAAGAAAGAAAGAGCTGATTAGGTCTAAACCTTGACTAAAGCTTATGGACACTTTCTTGTAAATATGGGATTTCAAAGAAAATCAGTTGTATTAAAATACAGTTTTCAAAGTATTTTAAAATTATGATAATAGCAATATATCTGCAATCATTTTTATTAAAATATTAAATAGCAAAACCTACTGGCAGATCTAACAACTATGATAATTTCAAGCTAGCAATGAGTGTAATTGATATCTTAAGATACCACAACAATTAGAATATGATAATATGTAAAAATATTTTATAAAATCTCAAAATATAGTATCTCATGTTACTATTATTCTCATTTTATACGTTAGAACACTGAGACTCAGAAGCTAAGGAATTTAGTTGTAAAGCTAATAACTGCAAAGTTGAGCCTCAGACCAAATCATTTGATTATGAAGCTTATGATCTTTCCATTGTTTCCATGTTGACTTTATAACAATAAGCAAATATCTTTTAAATTACCTCAAATGCCCTTCCAAGATTGTGACAATACAATAAAGAAGTGGGTGGGTGAAAGTAAGTGCAGTGCATTTTTGATGCCATAGGAAGGTAACATTTTAGAATATGCAAATAAAATGTCAGCACAGAATGATGCCATGGTACCATATACCATGTTGTATAGATGGGTACAACTGTCACTACAAATGACAGCCATTTCCTCTAACTGCTAGAGTTGGAACTCTGGTTTCTGCATATTCCAGTCCATTAACCATACAGACTTTTCTGCTTCAAGTAGCCCTAAAATAACTGAATGCAGTGAGCAGTGGCTTCCCAGTCACGTCAAGTGGCTTTCGAGCTCAGCTTTCTGAGCTATGTTCAGGCTGAGCACATGCGGAAGGCTAGCCCCAGTTAAGCAAGCACCAGTTGGTCATGGATTAGAAGCTATCTCCACAGTTGCCAGAACAATTAAAACAACACAGCACACTAGCCAGCTGCTTTCTATATTAGCTGTTCCTGACAGGAATGCAAATTTAAGTGTACCGCTATTCAGCAAATATTAGTTTGTATCATAAGCCCCACGTTTGCACGTGTTGGAATTACCAAACACTTCCAAACAATAAATCATTTGACTTAAACATCAAAATAAGCTATTGCATAGACTGGACAGGTATTGCCTAAATGTAATAATTGAGAAACTAAGGAAAGGGGTGGGGTAGGTAGGTAAAGGCACAGGTTTCTCTTAGTGTTACTGATTTTAGCCAGGAAACTCAGAACTTGATGGGCCCCTCCCTAGGTACTCAGAAACCAGCCTTAAAACCACTATCCCCCTAATGCAACTCAAAACAGGATCCAAGTGAGGGTGAATGCTGCTTTTTCTAATCATGAATAGGGGATGCATGCTTTCAGTTTCCTCAAATACACAAATTATGTCTTACGGGCACAACATATTGTATGGTGGTGACATAACCTAATTAAATCTCTGTTAGGAAGTATAAATACTAGTCACACAAAAACAAAGTATGTCAGAGATTGAAGAGAAGGCTTGAAGTTTCCCTGTATCTTACAGCAAACATGGGAAGAGCACAGCAAATGGCCTAAAGTTCTAGGAGGTAAAGTTACCTATTAGCCCTGTGGTGCCAACTTCACTTTGGCCCTAAGAAGCCTCATAAGCAGTTAGGATTATCCCAGTATGTGATGATTGCCTCCATTTCTCAACATTTGTTCTTGTGACCATTTCCTAAATACTCCCCGTTACTAAAGTTCCCAAGGAGGAATCCCAGTCTGAGGGGAAATTGTTATACAGTTTATCACCATCTTGCTAATGCTTAACACTGACAAATCAGATACCAGCAGAGAGTGCCCTTTAATAATGGAAGACTAGTGATTAGTCTTATTTGAGCATATTCTCCAAAAGTATCATTTTGATTCCAAAAGGGCTCAGATGATAAAAGGAATATTACTTGTAATGCATTTTAGTTCTGTTAATGAGTTTAGGTTTAAATGAGTCCTTATCTATAAATGCAGTGATAGCATCTCTGGAATCTTCCAGATTAGGTATTGGAACAAGAGAATACCTAGCACTGATTTACCAGTCAGAAGACTTGTGCACAAAGGCTTCTGTTACCAGATACATTGAATCAGATGCAAAATTAGCCTCCATTTTCAAAATCATGTTTTTTGAAAAAGAATACCTGCCTCATCCAGGAGTTATATACAATCTGAATGTATATATAAAGCTCTTTCAAACTTCAAGAGCAATGACCTTTCTTGCTTTATTACCAAGATATGTGGAAACATGGATTAACAAAGTGAGTTCTTTGAGAAGCTATAAAGTACTTCTGGGTCCCAATACATGAAAGATATAAATATATATTGAAATACCTAGAACTAAAACAGTAGCTTAGTTTCAGGCAAAAAACAACTCAGACAGATGTTGAGAAAATTCTTTCTCAGCATTTCTTCCTCTAGCATTTATATTGCCCCAAATTAAGTATTTCGTTTGATCAACTTTCTTCCCCCATTAGCAGAGTTCATGTCTCAACACCTTAAAATGAATTGACATCCCACATGCCCAACTGGTATGTGATTACCCTCAGCAAGTACATGAACACCTGACCATTAACAGGACGAAAGTAACATTTTTTCACTTAAGGTACATGGCAGGAGTGATGGTATCTTCTGGTTTAGGACAATTTTATTACTACCCAGAGAAACCCTATACCCTTAGCTAAAACCATCTTCCCACCCAATCCCCAACACTTGCAAAATGTGTCATTGCCTTCTGGCCTCCATAGTTTCTCTTAAATACACTGTCATTTGAATTATTTGCACCCATTTAAATAGTGTGTTTTTTCTCTCTGGCTTCTTTCATGATTTATCTTTAGTTTTCAGAAATTTGATTATGATTAACTCAGCATGAATTTCTTTGGGTTTATTTGTTTCACCTTTGATCAGCTTTTAAATCTGTAGGCTTGTGTCTTTCACCAAATTTGGGCCATTTCCAGTCATTATTCCTTTAAATGTTTTCGTCCCTTTGTTCTTTTTCCTGAGTTCTTTCTGGAACTCTGATGATAGGAATGGTGGATACTTTGTTATTATCCCACAGAACGCTGAGACTCTATCAGTCCCTTCTGTTTCTCTTTTCTATCAGTTGTTCAGTTTAGATAATTTCTATGGTATCATCAATTTCACTGCTTCTTTCCTTTGTCATCTCCATTCTGCTATTGTGCCTATTCAGTGAGGTATTTATTTTCGTTAATATATTTGGTTGTTTACTTACTTATTAAGTGTTTATTATTCTAAAATTTTCCTTTGGTTTATCTTTACATTTTCTCTTTCTTTGCTGAAACTTTGCATTTTTCCATTTGTTCCAAGAGTGTTTATAAATGCTTGTTGGAGCATTTTTATGATAGTTGTTTTAAAATCCTTGTCAAATAATTCTAATATCTGTATCATCTCAGTATTAGTGCCTTTTGGTTGCCTTTTCTTGTTTAAGTTAATATTTTCCTGGCTCTTGGTTTGTCTAGTAATTGTGGATTATATCTTGGGCATTTTGTTTATTATGTTATTAGACTAGATCCTATTTAAACCTCCTACTTTAATACACTGACAATCTGTTCAGGTTTAGAGAGAACATTTTGTTGCAGTTTTGTGGACTATGATTCAAATGTCAAGGTAGTTTTCAGAGCTCTTGCACAGCTTTTCTGGTCTGCCCCAATTCTGTGCTACCCAGGCCAACTTAGAACCTGGGTGATATTCTACCCATAGTTAAATTTTCAAAGCTTTTTCTGTTTTGATTCAGGTCATGAAACACACATGGGCTGCTCAGAGTTGTTCATGACGTTATGCACCAATTTTTAAAAATTGTTTTCTCCAGCTTCCTCTTCTCTATAATTCTCCCCAACCCCTAGTTGGGAAGGGTTAAGATAGCACCTCATTGCTATCTTTTGTTTAATTCAGGGCATGAAGGTCCACTGGACTCCTCCCCATAGTCTCTGCAATGCCTAGTGGGGAGGAAAAGAGGTGCTGTTCTTTTTGTTGTATATACTTTAAGTTGACCAGGAATGGTCAAAAGGGTTGATGACTGCAGGGTTACCCTCTCACCAAACTTTTCACTGGAGAGAGCAGACTTCTTGGGGAATTTTGTGTCTGCCCATTGATTTTTCTGGTTGTGGGCTTTTAGCACCCAGGCTGACTATATATAGGAGGCAAATAAAAAAAGAAAAGAAAGAAGGAAATTCAAGGAATTCACCAGCAGGTTGTTCCCTGAATTCCATAGTCCCTAGCCAGTCTGCATTCTTTTCTCCACCTTTTGTGTATTTTGCCTAGGTTTTTAGTTTAATTAGAAGGAGGATTAGCATAGTGTGCACTTCCTCCATATTGTCTAATATGGGAAGGCAACCATGACTCGTGTTTGTTTCTCTCATAAAAACATACCACAATGCTTGGTGTATGGTCTGCTCTAAATGTTTGTTGACAAAAGAAAGGAGTGAGTTCCATATCTCTAAATGTTAATTCAGTATAACATAGTGGTTAAGAATATAACCTTTAGATCAACAATCAGTTTGAATTTTAGCTCTACCACCAACTTCCAGTGGAATGTAAACAGGTTACTTAACATCTCCACGTCTGTTTCCTGTAATATGGGGCGGTACTATCTATTTCATAAGGTAAGAAAAAATAAGCTAACATATTTCATGTATGTAGCACAGTGCTTGATGACCAATGCTTAGTAAGTGTTCCGAGTTACACTGGTAATAACAATGCTTAATATCACTCATTATCTGTTTCTTATATTCCTAGGAAACTCTGCCCTTAAAGACAAAGAAGACCAGTTTGGGAGGACACCTCTCATGTATTGTGTGTTGGCTGACAGACTGGATTGTGCAGATGCTCTCCTGAAGGCAGGAGCAGATGTTAATAAAACTGACCATAGCCAGAGAACAGCCCTCCATCTTGCAGCTCAAAAGGTGAGAAGTAAAATTCCTTTGAAGGGTAAACCTTTACTGTGGTTATTTGTTGCTTGATTAATGGAACTACACAATCAACAGATGATAAAGAAATCACAAGTATGTGGTGACTCTTAGTTTCATGTTTACTTTAAAGTACAGAGCACAGATAATCAATAGTGACTACCTTTACTTATCCAAGTTTAGCTTATCCAAGGCTAAGTCAGGGAAAAGGAATCAAAATTACATGTACGATATAATTAAACTGTATTACACAATGGTTTATGCATAGGAAAAAAAGCAAAGATCAAAAAGAAAGACACTAGATATTAGTAGTTAGGTTTAAATATTGGGAATATATGTGAATTTTTATACTTTTTCACTGTTGAAAATTTTTTCCTTATAAGTATTGTTTTTGTAATATAATGTTGCAGTCTCTCTTAAAATACATGGCATTAGGGGGCATAACAAATTAATTTTCTGAGTGTATTTCAACTTCTTTAAAATTGAAAACCACATTGCCAGTATAAATGTTGATTTATACTGTGTAAATCAAATGTTGATTTACACAGTATAAAAACTTTGATTTATAAGGTATAAAATCAAGTTTTTAAAGGCATTGTCAAGAGCTGAGATTTTTTGTTTTTTGTTTTGGTATCATTAATCTACAATTACATGAAGGACATTATGTTTACTAGGCTCCCCCTTTCACCAAGTCCCCCCCACATCCCTGTTCACAGTCACTGTCCATCAACATAGTAAGATGCTGTAAAAGGGAGCTGAGATTTTTAAGGTTAACACATCAAAGAATAAAATAAAATAAAATAAAATAAAATAAGAAGCTTCTAAATTTATTTAAAGATTTATTTACCTGAAAACTATTTTTCCCTCTGTAACATTTTGATCTATAAAATATATTTCCAGTGCCTGATTTTTCCTTTTTTATTTTAGACATACATTTTTGGAATAAAAAGCAATAAAAATTAGTTGGGTCCAGTAGAAACTATTAAAGTTATTTCCCATTGAAAAATGTGAACCAGATATAGCTGATTAATTGAGGGGTTAGAAAAATACCTTTTCATTAGTTGAATGCATAAAAAGAGACTGCCAGTAAGACATACTACTGAATATGCTAGTTATGTGCTCTTATTAGTTAGGTCTGTCAGGTTATTTCCAAAGTTACTGCTCTTGAATTTGCTTTTCATTATAGTAATTTTTTAAAAATCTCCCTCATTTTCAATCTTACTTTTAACTACTGCTCAGGTATTTCTAACCTCTCACCTAGACTTGTCAGCTGTTAAAATTATTCATTCAGGAAGGGTAACTCCATTTAACATGTTACATAAAAAAGTAAACATTTCAAATTGAAAATCCAATTTGTTAAGGATTCGATATGCTTTCAATTTTCAATTGTGATTCATTTAGGATTAAAACTCAAACTTCAGAAATGTAGATTGGGGGAACCTAACTTAACATCAAGTGGATCATATGAAAAAAACTGAGGATTTCAGTTGATGACCAGGTAATAAATCCTCTCTTTGTGGTGGAGGTATGTATTATGTAATCAGAATGATTGAGAGAAGGGGAGAGCACAGAGCAGACACATTCGCTGTAGGTCTCATCACAAGATCCAGTGCACATTGTTTTATTTTGCTTTTTGTTTTGCCCTTTTTTTTGTAACTATTTTACAGCATCAAAGAATAAGTTGAACTATAATTTATATAGCTGATTTCATAAATAAGTTTCATGTCCTTTCAACTATCTAGTTATTATGCATTTCTCCCTTCTTTGTGTTGCAGTTTGTTTTTGCATATTTGGCAAAAGAAGTAATGTATCTTTAGGCTATACTAGCACTAGTAGAATTTCCAGAACAAGGTTGGTAATAATTCTTCGTTACTTGGCTCTGGCCACATCAAAACTCTGTATCATGTTTTGTTTAGTGCTCATTTAAAAGCACCATTATTTTAAAAATCAGAGGTAGTATAGATCAGGCAGGAATAAGATGGTGAAGAATCTAGAAGTAATTTACAAAGACTAGTTGGAGATGATATGTCCCAGGTCTGTACACACCCTGCCTCTGAGCAGACACAAACATAAATTCTCTTTAAAGACAATGTATTCTATTCACCTTAAACTCAGGATTCCTCCATAGTAAACAGATAAAAAATGATCTCACAGTGAAAGAGCACCAAACACTTGAGGAAGCAATCTACCATGAAAGCAGAAATGATAAGCAGATTTGCATCATCAAAAACATCAGATATTGGCATCATTAGAAACACAATATGAAGTGACCATTGATGGACTTTTTAAAGATAGGAAAGAAGAAATCAGAAAAATGAGCAACCAATGAGACTTCTGTGACAAGGCATCAGTTCAGGCCATAACCACCTATTTTAGGATAACACATCTGCCAGAGAATCTGTGAAAACTGAACAAAATATACACATTGTTTGAAGACGCTGAGAACAATCAGCATAGGCAGAATCTAAGTAAGTAGGATCCCTCAGAGAAGGGAAGCATGTGAAATGAGTTCCGTATTCATCCTGGCTTTTTCTGTTAAGGCATTTTCCAAACTGGAATACAACCAATACAAATTGGAATAAAAGAATACAACCCTAGCAGGAAACAATAGTCTTAATAGGCTGAGAAACCCAGATAGAGTTCGGAGTTAGCAGTGGCTGGAACTTGACGCTCAAAACCCTGAAAAGACGGGAACTACAGAGATGGAACCCAAAAATCGGGATCCACATTCCTGGCAAATCATTAGCAGATTCCTAAACTGTGCTTATGTAGGGCGAGGCTCTAAGAAACCCAGCAGTAAACAGCAGCTGGGAAACTAAAGAACTCAGCAGAGATTATTTTTACATTATCCTATATTTTCCTTCTTATTGAAGTCTTCTGCTACATAACAAATTAGTTTTTTTATAGGGATCCATTCTCATTTTAAAGCATATGAATAACAAGAATTCCCAGGACAACCTAGCTCATTAATTTTTAGTCATTTAGTGTCTGCTATGTGCCAGTGCCAGGATTTTGTACTATGCACGTCCTATGCTTTTTTGTTTTTTTAATGATATTCTTCAAATGAAGGGTCGTGAATACTAGGGAGCTAGTTAGGAAATTTGAAAATAAGTTACACAAAGTATTTAGGGGGACCAACATGGCAACTAAAGCTCCTTTGGAATAGGAAGAGAGTGGAGGTGCAAAGAAAGCTGTTACAGTTCAGGCCAATAAACAGGAGGAGTTGGATCCACAAGATAATTATGGTGGTAGATCTGTTCATTCAGTAGGTAGTTGCCAAATATCTAGTATGGAGCCATGATTATACAGCTAAAAAGAACATAAAAAAACAATCACATATGTCTGCTATAAAAAAAGTTCTCTCAGTATTGATCCCTGTTAAGCTTCATTTTCCTTTGTTTAGTGAACCTCTCTGAAGTATCAGATATCAAATAGTCCTTTCAACTATTGTCTCTCCCACTTAGATCTGTTATCTGTGAACTCAGAAGTGTGCAATTTATGTAATCATCATATTCATGTGCATGTGCATGCATTCATTCAACATATGTTAAAACTTAGCATGTAACAGGTACTGTGCTAGACCTTGGAATATAAAGATGAAAGACAGGATTCCTGCTTGACTGTTTACAAAGATCATAGATAAAGATACGAAGTGATAATTAAGCTGGCCTATCTGCCTTACAATATTGAAGTGTTTTATAAAATATCAACAGCCATAACATGTAAATAGTCATTGTAATTATTATTGACCTGAAGATCAACCATTCTCATATGTTACTTACTATGTTTTTGATTTTCTGTGATAGTTAATTATGTTATCTTTCCCTAGGTTGATTAGTAGAAAAAACTCATGTTCGCAGGAGCATTTTGTCCAAGTCTTTATTAGAGCCCCATTACCTAATATTGTAATTATTGCTTGTCTCTCTCCCACTAACCTAGAGCTTCAGGGAAGAACATTATTTTATTTATTTTTAATCCCCTAAATCTAGCACAATGTCTCACATATCTTGGTTGAATGAATACATTTCATGTTACTTGTATAGAAAGTCATTATTAATACAAATGCTAGACATTTTGTTTATTAGAAACATTTATCCAGTTTCAAAATACATACATGAAGAAATTATTGAACTGTGCTGATTGGCTTAGTGATTTGGACACATGTTCACTTCTCTGCAGACAAATTGCTGTTAATCCAAGTAGCTAAGGAAATGGTACCATGATAGTAAAATTAATCTCAATATACTGAACACATGTACCTAATTTGTTTTTCATTTAGTACTTCAGTTTAATCTAAGAAAGCCATCAGTCATACCTTTTCTGGGTCTCTCACCAAAGATGTCTAATTGTTAGAAGTGGTTGCTCCAGGGAAGCTACCACGACTCTGACTTCTATAGCTACATTTATTTGTTAGTATGGATAAACAAGCTTTAGCAATCTTACTAAATGTCAACAGTTACATATTTTTAATCTTCCAGAAGGTTATTAATTTGGCTTCAAGAAGATTAAGACTATCCACTTTGAAAATTATACCATGTTAAATGCAAAAACTAAGGAAGCTTCAGGTTGTGGTTGTGCTGTGCTTTGTTTTTTTTTAAATCTCAACAGAACACTCAATTCATCATGAAAACTGAATATTGTCTTTAGTTATCAAGATAGGCTATTTCCATGTACAAAAATTAATCGAAAAGAGTAAAATACCTCTGAAACTTTACAGAAAAACCTAATATTAGGTAACAGTATTAGGTTTCCTTATTTTACACACCCTTACCCACCAAACAATATGCTCCCCACTACCCTTCAACTCTGTATTCCTGTGTCCTCCCTGCACTAACCCCTTACCTACCATTAATCATAGATGTCACTTAATCTGTATTTCACCCCAACTATTGTGCTTTGAAAGCAGAGGCCATGTCTTATTTGGCTTTTTAATTTCAGTCTTAGGATGGTTGCTAATATTTGATAAAGATTCAGTTAATGTTTGTTTAATGACATGAATGAAGTAATGAATCAGTAAATGTGAACATCAGATAAATTTACTATGAATGGTATGGTCTGTGTTTAAACTGTTGAAGTTTAAATTAATGGTTATATGTATACCTTTTCATTTTCACCCCATGTCCTTAGAATTTTGTAAGTAGGATTTTACAAGACTTTTTGAGCTTAATTTCTCAATAAACATCTCTCTTGTATGCCTTAGTTTCTTCATCTATAATAATAATAATATTACAATCTGTTATCTAGGAATGATGAGTCCTTAGATATAAAGCATTTTGCTTGGTAGAGAAATATACTGTCTAAAAGTGTAAGTAGTCAGTTATTGCTTTAGTCATATTGCAGCATAGGTGTAGAAATCAAATTACTCTTTAGGACTCCATGGATGTTAAAGATAGAAAACCCATCAGGATCTTCCAATCCAGTTCATCATTGGATGAGGGAATTGAGTCAATTCTTTCAATCCTCTTCTCTTAATAAATTATTCATCATTCTCTTTGCCTTTGTGTATATACCTTAATGTTCTTTGACTTATTTTAAAAATTAATTATTTTAAACTTATAGATAACAATAGAGAATAATATAAAAACATTCAGGTACCTAATACCTAAAAGAGACAAAACTGAATTATTTTTTATTTTTGCTTCAGATTTTTTAATTAAGTAAAACAGTATGGATGTACTTGAACTTTTCTATTTATCTTCCAAAATCCCATTCCCCTTTTTCTGCTGCCTCAGTCTGCTAATTTTGGTGGCTTCAATTCCCATATATATTTTTCTCCCTTTAATTCATATGTAGCTGTCCAGAAACAACATTATTTTTCAGGTTTCTCCATGTAAATGGTATTATACTTTGCGTGTCATCCCCCACTTTCTGTATTAATTTAATATCATGTTTTTGAGATTTGTTCATATGGAAACAAATAGCCCTAGTTCACAAAAGATTATATTCAGATGCCCAAAAGACACATGAAAAGGTGCTCAACATCATTACTAATCAGGGAAATGCAAATTAAAGCTCTGAGATACTGTATAACCATTTGAATATCTAAAAGGTAAGTCTGATAATACCAATTGCTGATATGGATATGGAAAAACTGAGACTCTAGCATTCTTGGTGAGAATGTAAATTAGTACCTCTACTCTGGAAACTGACTTTGCTGAAGTTAAACACAAGCACACACACAATATCACTGCAGTGTGTACTCCAACCCCAACAACACCTAAGAGAAATAAGTAGCCTCCACCAAAAGGCATATAAGGAGAAGGTACATGATAGCTGTATTTATAATAGCAAACATTCTTTTTATT
Organism: Manis javanica; assembly: GCF_040802235.1. Lineage (NCBI taxonomy): Eukaryota > Metazoa > Chordata > Mammalia > Pholidota > Manidae > Manis > Manis javanica. The sequence goes on along the minus strand of NC_133157.1, from coordinate 30,339,702 downwards.
TTATTGAAGTATCATTGATATGTAATCTTATGGAGGTTTCACATGCACAACATTGTGGTGTCAACATTCACCCATATCATCAAGTCCGCACCCCCGCATTGCAGTCACTGTCTATCAACCTAGTAAGATGTACTAACAAACATTCTTAATGGTACATACAACCCAAATGCCTGTCAACAGGTGAATGGGTAAATAAGGTGGTGTGTTCCTACAGTGGACTACTACACAATAAGAAAGAATGAACTGCTGCTACATTCAACCACATGAGTGAATTTCATAAACATAATGTTGAGTTAAAGAAGTCAGACACATATGCTATTTATATGAATTTCAAGAATAGGCAAAACCATACGGTGATCCAAATCACATGTGTAGCCAGTGGATATCTGAAAAGTAAACAAGCTGGTGTGCTTCTAAAAGAAGGTACCAAAAGACATTGTGATATTCCCACCAAAACCAGAGTTGGCCTACTTTTAAACAAATCTGAGAAATGAAATAAAAGCCTGTTTGTCCTTTAATACTTTGAGTATAGTTAATGTACTTCTACTGGCATGGGTGAATTCTGTAGTCACAAGGAACAATGTATCAATAATTCTTGATTGAAATCACTACTCTGAATTTTTCTAACAGTTTTTGTAAGAAAAAATTGTTCTCATTTGATTTCATAGTAACTGCACAGCAGTTAGAATAGTTGAATATTATGTTTTCTGGATAAGTAAACTGAGGTATAGTTTGTTTGACTTCTTCAAGGTCACTTTGATACTTGTAGAGTCAGGAATTATTCTTGTTTTTTTTGATTCCCAGCTCAGTCTCCTGAGAATTTTCTCACTGCAAGAAAACTAAAATACTCTTCTGGTGCTTACTTTCTCAGACTTCTGGTTCTTCTGTCCCAGAATAATTGCCAAATCCAGTTTCTCAAACACCCAAAGAAGCTACGGGTTTCTTTCTCATGAGCCAGATTCAGAATTTGAACCCAGAGCTTCTACCTTTAAGTCCATGTTTTTCATTTAAGGTTATGATACCTCTCAAACACAATAGAACAGCCTTGTAGATTATATTTTAAAATCTACAGCATTTACAGAATTTTGTTTTCAATTTCATGTTCCTTACAACCATAGTCATTTTCTAATCATCTTTATCTCATCACTAACCCCTACTTTTATTCAGTCATGAAATTACAAGCATCTGCTTTCCATGAATACATTAGAGATCCCCAAAAGCCTAGATTCCCATGGAAACCAACCAAAAGCTAAAATGAAAAGAAAGAGTATATATTGAACTTCCCTGAGACCTACAGCTTGTTTTTCATTAGACTCATGCTGATTTCTTTTAAACTCTGGGCATAGGGCCAGTGAATATTTTTACAGTTGATAAAAAGGAACTTCAGATCCATTTATTTTCATTTAAACTTTTTAAGATTAATTTCATATATATCAACAATTCCAAAGAACATTTTAGTATTCATTTTCTAATTACCTTCTTATGTTACAGGACCATGTTTGTTCATATAATTTCCTCTTCTTGTTTTTGTTTCATCCTCATATTTTACTGTTCAAAAGAGAGTAAGAGGATTTCAGGGGGCCCCTTATTCCTATAGTATGAATATTGTCAGTCCCTGGACACATTTTCCATTGAACAGTCATAGGGTTCTATACCTTCTTTGACTGTTAGGCTTCTACAAAGCTCAGATGACCATTTACTAATATGGTAACAGGAATATAACCAAAGTGCCAAAGTAAGGAGGATCAAGAAAGCCAGGGAGGAGACAAATGAGGAGAGCATGCTGTAAATTTAAATAAGGCAACCAAAATAGCCTTCATTGAGATGGTGACATGTGAAGCAGGACTTGAATGATGTGAAGAAATTAGCCACATGACTGGCTGAGGGAAGAACTTTTTTTCATTCCAGGCAGAGAGAATCGTCAGAAATGTCTTAAAATGGGAACATGCCTGGAATGGAATGTTTGAGGAATAATGAGTAGGCTAGTGTGTGATGATGAGTGAACAAGGTGAGGAGGACATGAAAGAAGTGGTGACCAGATCCTGGAGGGCCTTTTGGCCATTGTCAGGAATATGTTTTTACTCTGAAAGAGATGAGGCATTTGAGGATTTTGAGGAGAGAAGTGACATGATCTGACTCATGTCTTAAAGTAATCATTCTGGGCAAGTGAAGATATTTTTCTCCAGTTTTCTATTATCTATTCCTTCATTCCTTCTTCATCTGACATGATTCAAGTCTCCTTCCCATCTTGATCTCTTTCACCATGTATGCCTAAATATCTGTGAAAATAAGACACTTAGAATAGAATGCAGTACCAATCTGATGAGCACAGAGCAGAGCATGGCTTTCATCACTGACATTTTGGCAACCAGATATAGTTGATTCATGCTGAAGGTTTTGCAAATAAAATCTCTAAGTCTGCTTTATACCTGTAATCGCTTAAACTAAGCCTTTATTCGTAACACTATGGTTTTGGCCTCAAGTGTAACAACTTATTGTATCCATATTTAATCATTACTTGAACTTCCCAGACTTACTTAGATGTTTTACCATTCCCTCCTTTGTTCCTCTAGTACCTTGTGTATTTAACCACTGTTATATCACCTATCACACTGAAAGGTATTTATTTGCTTACACATTTGATTTCCCCACAGTGAGCATCTTAATATCAGGGAGAGTGTCATGATCTATTTTATTTACAGTGCCTAGAACTTAACAAGTAAGTAAAGCTTGGTGAATTGAATTGGGTTCATCACAACCTGTCAAGGTCCTCTTGATCTTTTATTTTTTATTTCACAAGTTTTATCATCTAGTTAAAATATGGTGATATCTGAATACAAGCCACTGTTGAAGCTGACATGCAATAATTGCACTTTTCTTTCTTTTTTTTTTAAATAAAATGTCATTGACACACAGTATCTGTTAGTTTCAGGGGTAATCAAAGTGATTTCATATTTTTATTTATTTTGAAATTATCCCCATGGTAAGTCTAGTTACCATCTGTCCCCACACAAAATTATCACAATATCATTCACTGTATTCCCTATGCTGTACATTACATCCCTGGGACTTATTTTATAACTGGAAGTTTGTACCTCTTAATCCCTTCCACCTATTTTGCCCACCCCTGGGACCTCCCCAACTCTGGTAACCAGAAGTTTGTTTCTTATATCTATAAGTCTGTTTCTATTTTGTTTTGTTTGTTTGTTCATTTGTTTTTTAGATTCCATATATAAATGAAATCTTATGGTAATTGTCTTTCTCTGCCTTATTTCACTTAGCATAATACCCTGTAGGTTCATCCATATTATCAAAAAAGGCAATAATTTTTTATAGCTAAGTAATATTCCATTATGTGTGTGTGTGTATGTGTATATAGATACAGATCTTTATCCATTTGTCTGTCACTGGACACTTAGGTCACTTCCTTAGCTTGGCTATTGTAAATAGTGCTACAGTTAACATAGGGGCATATATGTCTCCTCAAATTGGTGTTTTTATTTTCTTCAGGTAAATACCCAGAAGTGGAATTGCTAGATCATATGGTAATTCTATTTTTAATATTCTGAGGAACCTCTATACTATTTTCCACAGTGGCTGCACCAATTTATATTCCCGCCAACAGTTTAAGAGGGTTCCTTTTCTCCACATATTCACCAACACTTGTTATTTCTTGTCTTTTTGATAATCAATAGCCGGTCTGACAGGTGTGAGGTGATATCTCTGTGGTTTTCATGTGCATTTCCCTGATCAGTGATGTGGAGCATCTTTTCATGTTCCCATTAGCCATGTGTATGTCTTCTTTGAAAAAACATCTATTCAAGTCCTCTGCCCACTTTTAAATAGGGTTGTTTGTTTTTTTGTTAATGAGTTGTGTGAGTTCTTCATGTATTTTGGACTTTATATATTAGTCCCTTATCAGATATATCACTTGCAGATATCTTCTGCCATTCAGGTTGGTTGTCTTGTCATTTTATTGATGGTTTCCTTTGCTGTGCAAAACCTTTTTTAGTTTCATATAATCCAATTTGTTTATTAGGTTTTATTGCCCTTGCCTGAAGAGACTGACCAGAAAAATAGCCATAAGCCCAGTGTCAAAGAGCTTACTGCCTCTTTTCTCCTAGAAGTTTTATGGGTTCAGGTTTTACATTTAAGTCTCTAATCCATTTTGAATTTATTTTCTGTAGACGGCATAAGATAGTGGTCCAGTTTCACTCTTTGGCATGTACAGTCCAGTTTTCCCAGCACCATTTATCGAAGAGACTGTCTTTTCCCCACTGTATATTCTTGCCTCTTTTGTCATATATTAATTGACCATCTTCTTGCCTCTTGAGTCTATCATTCAGTAAGTATAGTTGTCATCTCTCCTACATGAGTCACCAGAATTCTCATCCTAATCTTTGATATCAAAGTAGACTCTGCTTGCAGAAAAGCTTAATTGTTGAAACACTACTGTCAACATTAACTTTACCAATTTAAAAGATTGTTTTATTCTTTTCTTATACTCATCTAAACTATGTCATCAGTGATAGCTAGACCTCTTGATTAATTTTATGTAATCTGTCAGAGTCAACTTGTTTGCCATTCCCGTTCTCATGAGTATGTGATTCATTCGATTGTTCAACAAGAAATTTCTTAGTACTTAATATGTATTAAGCATTGCACTGTATATATTGAAATATTAAATCTGTGTCTAAATATTTAGTCTTTTAGAGTCTGAATCATCATATAGTTAATATTTTAGCAATAAAACTACTATTTTTCAAGAAATTTATTGAGTATACCAGTTTATCTCAGATGGTTTTAGATTTCAGAAAACATGGTTTATATCCTTTTAAAATTTTATTCAAATCCTTTATATCTCTTTGTCATTCATCAGACTACTTCTTTGGAAAACATTTGTTAGGAATTTGATCTAAAATATCAGACTGTATTTTGAAGTAATGACTCTAGACTTCTAACCATATATGTAACTGGTTGTGCAGAATTGTAAACTAGTACAGTCTGTGTGTGTTTGTGTGTATGTATACATGTACACACAGATGCATGCTTTAAAAGTTATTGAATGGTAATATGTATACATTTTGTACAAATTTTTTCCGTAAAATTTTACAGTGCATAATCTGGGAGTAGGGAACACTTTCTATCTGTGGGTAAAAATATAGAATCGATAGGAAAAAGATTGATAAATGTGGCTACATGGAAATAAGAGAGCCTTTCCTCTCCCAGAAAACTCATAGCAAAGAAAAAAAAGGTAAATTGGCAAAAATATTTGCAAGTTATATCACTAACAAAGAGTTAATAACCCTTATACATAAGATGGAGAAGAAAAACACCAACAACTTTATAAAAAATGAGCAAGAGATATTAATAGATCACAAAAATTCAGGTGGCCTTTAATATGTGAAGATTGTTCTACAGTATTCGTCACAAGAGAAATAGAAGTTAAAATTACAATAATAACATGTTTTTCATGTGTCAGATTGACAGAAGTCAAAAAGTTTGGCAACGTGGTCTGATGGCAAAATTGTTGCTGGAAAGAATGAAAAATAATATAACCTGCATGGAAGGAAACAACAATATCCAGTAAAGTAAACTAGGATATGCATTTACCTTTGACCCTGTATTTCCACTTCTAGGAATCTATCCAAAACATACACTGGTAAAAAATAAGAAAGGATGTATGGACAAAGCTGTTTAATTGCAGCATTATTTATAGTAGAAAAAGCAGGAAGGGAAATGTCCTGGTAGAGGACTGATGGAATAAACAAACATGAAGGACAGCTAAGTAGCTATAAAAAGTAATGAGAAATATTTTTATATAATATTTTTAAATGATCTCTTGGAGTAAAAAAAAGTGTGGGGTATTAGGTGTTGTCTATCAGAAATGGAACTTATCATTCAATTGACAGGGGACAGGATAGACTGGAACGAAGACATCGCTGGGCTGAGCAGAAAATGAGGGAAAGTCCAGCCAGAAATAACAGCTGGTATCCTGGCAAGTGGCACCAAAGGCATCCTGGACTACAAAACATACTGAGATGTGGAGATGTGGAAAGTAGGCATCTGTCAGTGAGACTTGGTGACAAAGTTGAAAGAGAAGGTGAGACAAGACCAACACCATTCCCTGGGAGAACTCACAAAGACTTGAAGAAATTTGGATACTAGGCAGGTTTTTTATTTAATGTATGAAGTACATAATTGTACCCCCAGTGCCTAAGACCACTTGAGGACTGGATGGGTGGATACATAGGAATCAATTTGCTAGACCTTGAGGCACAAGATCAGGACTAATTACAGGAACAAGAACGAAAACTGAGTTTCACTGTGTGGACTGCAGCATTAAGTCATCCAGACTGTCTTGGCTCACACTGATCTCACTAGGGAGCTAGACTTAAATCTTTTCTTACTTAGGATTAAGTTAAGTTCCAAAGCTGGGGGAAGGATAGCACGTAGACCACAGTATCTAGAAGCAGGAAAATTGAATATTCCTATCTGTTCACTTTTTGAACAGCAAGAAAACCCTTCCCAGAAGATGGTAGACTTCCCTCCCATCTCTTTGACTCGCAGATATAATCTATTCTCTTGGCAGGGAGAATGAAATGACTGTGATTGTTTACAGCAATCAAAGCCCTACCTGCGTTTGGTGAGGTCCCAGCCTCCTCTGAAGGATAGGACCACTTGAAGGAAGATGAGCAAAAATCAGGGTTCTGTTTAGCCTGGAAGAAGATGGGCATAGATGTTGGGCAGGTGCTCTGTAGTATCACCCACAGTGTTGTTTGGACACTTACAGAGCTTTGTGGACCTAACTGCTGTCTAAAGCAATAACTGTTGGCCACCTTTATGGAATTCCCTCCTGTCTCACTGCCCTTCAGCTCTAAGAGCTGTACCAACTCTGCTTACAATGGGAGTGGCTTAACATGAACCATACCTTGATGCCCTTCCTATTTTTTAGCAAAAGTGGATATCTCCTGAATGCTCCCAAATAAGGGAATAGTCAAATCACTTAACTTTTTCAGCAACAAAAACAGATACCACCTAATGTGTTTCTCCAGTTTCACTCCACAAGCTTAATTAAGAAGTATCGTTGTAAAGAGCACTGGTCTGAAAATCAAAGGATTCATTTACTCAACAGATGTTTATTTATTGAGCACTGACTGATCATGAGGTACTGTTGTATATGTTCGGGATATAGCAGTGACCAAAACAAAGAAATCCCTGCCTTAAAGGAGCTTACATTTTGTTGGAAAACAAACATGAGAATAAATGTTATAAAATATATACTGTATTGAGGCAGAGCCAAAATGGTGGCGTGAGTAGGGCAGTGGAAATCTCCCAAAACCATATATATTTTTGAAAATACATCAAATAAAACTACTCTTAAAAGAGAGACCAGAAGATTCAGGATAACAGCCAGGCTACATCTACATCTAAGAGAACCCAGTGCCTCACGAAGGGGGTAAGATACAAGCCGCGGCCTGGTGGGACCTGAGCGCCACCCCTACCCCAGCTCCCAGCGGAAGGAGAGGAGTCAGAGTGGGGAGGGAGAAGGAGCCCAGGACTGCTAAATACCAAGCACTAGTCATCCACACTTGGAGCATAGATGCACAGTGTGTGATGTGCTGGATACTAGGGAAACGGAATAGTAAAACCTACGAGCAGGTTCCCACAGCCAGTGCCCCTGGGACAAAAGGAAAGTGAGTGCTTTTTGAAAGTCTTAAAGGGACAGGAGCCTCACAGCTGGAGGGAAGCGTCCCGGCACACTCAGCACAGCAGCTGGGAATCCCGGGGAACTCCAGGCACCCTAACCCCCTGGGCAGCAGCGCAGCTCTCAGACCTCTCATGGCGATAAACAGCTGCCCGCCTGTTCTCCCTCCAGCACAGCCCACCATAGCAGAGCAGCAGCCTGAGACTGGCAATGCCCACAGCAGCCGTGCAGAGCTTCCTCCACAGTGGCCCAGGCAAGAATCAGAGACCCCTTCTGTGTGCAGCTGCCCAGCACAGGCGGTTAGGGGACGCCATTCTCCCAGGAGAGGAAGGCGAGGAGCAAGTGGGAAGGGACTTTGTTCTCCCAGCTGACACATGCGCCAACTGCCCACGACTACCTCTATCACCATGAAAAGGCAGAAGAATTTGACCCAGACCTGAATCACACAGATATCCTCCCCTGAAAGGGAACATGGGGAGATAGACTTAACCAATCTTCCTGAAAAAGAATTCAAAATAAAGGTCATAATCATGCTGATGGACTTGCATAGAAATATGCAAGAGATAAGGAGGGAGAATACAGAAATAAAACAGTCTCTGGAAGGACATAAAAGCAGAATGGACGACATGCAAGAAACCATTAATGGAATACAAATCAGAGAACAGGAATGCGGAGAAGGTGACGCAGAGAGAGATAAAAGGATCTCCAAGAATGAAAGAATATTAAGAGAACAGTGTGACCAATCGAAATGGAACAATATCCGCATTATAGGGTACCAGAAGAAGAAGACAGAGAAAAAGGGATAGAAAGTGTATTTGAAGAAATAATTGCTGAAAACTTCCCCAAACTGAGGGAGGAAATAGTTGCTCAAACTACGGAAGCACACAGAACTCCCAACACAAGGGACCCAAGAAGGACAACACCAAGAAACATAATAATTAAAATGGCAAAGATCAAGGACAAGGACAGAGTATTAAACACAGCCAGAGAGAGAAAAAAGGTCACCTACAAAGGAAAACCCATCAGGCTATCATCAGACTTCTCAACAGAAACCTTACAGGCCAGAAGAGAATAGCATGATATATTTAATGCAATGAAACAGAAGGGCCTTGAATCAAGAATACAGTATCCAGCACGACTATCATTTAAATATGAAGGAGGGATTAAACAATTCCCAGACAAGCAAAAGTTGAGGGAATTTGCCTCCCACAAACCACCTCTACAGGGTATTTTAGAGGGACTGCTCTAGATGGAAGCACTCCTAAGGCCAAATAGATGTCACCAGAAAAAATAAAATCATAGCAAAGAAAGCAGACCAACCAACCAAATACTAACTAAAGGCAAAAAATAAAATCAACTACCCACAAAAGCAGTCAAAGGAAACACAAAAGAACCCAAAATAAAACACCTAATATATAAAGAATGGAGGAGGAGGAATAAGAAGGGAGAAAAATAAAGAATTATCAGACTGTGTTTATAATAGCTCAATAAGTGAGTTAAGTTAGACAGTAAGATAGTAAAGAAACTAACCTTGAATCTTTGGTAACCACTAACATAAAGCCTACAATGGAAATAAGTACATAACTTTCAATAATCACCCTAAATGTAAATGGACTGAATGCACCAATCAAAAGACACAGAGTAATATAATGGATAAAAAAGCAAGATCCATCTTTATGCTGCTTAGAAGAGACTCACCTCAAACCCAAAGACATGCACAGACTAAAAGTCAAGGGATGGAAAAAGATATTTTATGCAAACAATAGGGAGAAAAAAACAGGTGTTGCAGTAGTAGTATCAGACAAAATAGACTTCAAAACAAAGAAAGTCACAATAGATAAAGAAGGACATTACATAATGATATAGGGGTCAATCCAACAAGAAGATATAACCATTATAAATAAATATGCACCCAATACAGGTGCACCAACATATGTGAAACAAATACAAACCGAATTAAAGGAGGAAATAGAATGCAATGCATTTATTTTAGGAGACTTCAACACATGACTCACTCCAAAGGACAGATCCACCAGACAGAAAATAAGTAAAGACCCAGAGGCACTGAAAAACACACTAGAACAGATGGACCTAATAGACATCTATACAACTCTACACCCAAAAGCAACAGGATACACATTCTTCTCAAGTGCACATGGAACATTCTCCAAAATAGACCACATAGTAGGCCACAAAGAGCCTCAGTAAATTCAGAAAGATTGAAATTCTACCAACCAACTTCTCAGACCAAAAAAGTATAAAATTAGAAATAAATTGTAGAAAGAAAGCAAAAAGGCTCACAAACATATGAAGGCTTAACAACATGCTCCTAAATAATCAATGGATCAATGACCAAATTAAAATAGAGATCAAGCAATATATGGAAACAAATGACAACAACAACACAAAGCCCCAACTTCTGTGGGACACAGCAAAAGCAGTTTTAAGAGGAAAGTATATAGCAATCCAGGCACATTTAAAGAAGGAAGAACAATCCTAAATGATAGTCTAAAGACACAATTATCGAAATTGGAAAAAGAACAAATGAGGCCTAAAGTCAGCAGAAGAAGGGACATAATAAAGATGAGAGAAGAAATAAATAAAATTGAGAACAATAAAACAATAGAAAAAATCAATGAAACCAAGAGCTAGTTCTTTGAGAAAATAAACAAAATAGATAAGCCCCTAGCCAGACTTAAGAGAAAAAGAGAATCTACACACATCAACATTTTCAGAAATGAGAAAGGAAAAATCATCATGGACCCCACAGAAATAGAGAATATTTAGAGAATACTACAAAAAACGATATGCTAACAAGCAGGAAAACCTAGAAGAAATGGACAACTTCCTAGAAAAATACAACCTTCCAAGACTGACAAAGGAAGAAACAGAAAATCTAAACAGACCAATTACCAGCAACGAAATTGAAGTGGTAATCAAAAAACTACCCAAGAGCAAATCCCCCAGGCCAGATGGATTCACTGTGGAGTTTTATCAGACATACAGAGAAGACACAATACCCACTCACCTTAAAGTTTTCCAAAAAATAAAAGAGGAGATTCATTCTATGAAGCCAGCATTACCCTAATACCAAAACCAAGCGAAGACTCCACCAAAAAAGAAAATTACAGACCAATATCCCTGATGAACATAGATGCAAAAATACTCAACAAAATATTAGCAAACTGAGTTCAAAAATAAATCAAGAGGATCATACACCATGATCAAGTGGGATTCATCTCAGGGAAGCAAGATTGGTACAACATTCGAAAGTCCATCAACATCATCCACCACATCAACAAAAAGAAAGACAAAAGCCACATGATCATCTCCATAGATGCTGAAAAAGCATTCGACAAAATTCAACATCCATTCATGATAAAAACTCTCAGCAAAATGGGTATAGAATGCAAGTACCTCAACATAATAAAGGCCATATGTGAAAAACCCACAGCCAACATCATACGGAGCAGTGAGAAGCTGAAAGCTTTTCCTCTAAGATCGGGAAAAACACAGGGATGCCCACTCTCCCCACTGTTATTCAAAATAGTACTGGAGGTCCTAGCCATGGCAATTAGACAAAACAAAGAAATACAAGGAATCTAGACTGGTAAAGAAGTCAAACTGTCACTATTTGCAGATGACATGATATTGTACATAAAAAACCCTAAAGACTCCACTCCAAAACTACTAGAACTAATATCGGAATACAGAAAAGTTGCAGGATACAAAATTAATACACAATCTGAGGCTTTCTTATACATTAACAATGAACAGATAGAAAGAGAAATCAGGAAAACAATTCCATTCACAATTGCATCAAAAAGAATAAAATACCTAGGAATAAACCTAGCCAAGGAAGTAAAAGACCTATACCTCAAAAACTACAAGACACTCTTCAGAGAAATTAAAAAGGACACTAACAAATGGAAACTCATCCCATGCTCTTGGCTAGGAAGTAATATTGTCAAAATATTGACAGATTTGATGCAATCCCTATCAAATTACCAAAAGCATTCTTCAACTAACTGGAACAAATAGTTCTAAAATTTATATGAAACCGCCAAAGTCCCCAAATAGCCAAAGCAATCCTGAGAAGGAAGAACTAAGTGGGGGGGATCTCGCTCCTCAACTTCAAGCTCTACTACAAAGCCACAGTAATCAAGACAATTTGGTACTGGCACAAGAACAGAGACACAGACCAGTGAAACAGAATAGTCTCCAGACATTAACCCAAACATGTATGGTCAATTAATATATGATAAAGGAGCCATGGACATACAATGGGGAAATGACAGCGTCTCCAACAGCTGGTGTTGGCAAAACTGGACAGCTACATGCAAGAGAATGAAACTGGATTATTGTCTAACCCCATACACAAAAGTAAATTCGAAATGTATCAAAGACCTGAATGTAAGCCATGAAACCAAAAAACTCTTAGAAAAAAACATAGGCAAAAATCTCTTGGATATAAACATGAGTGACTTCTTCATGAACATATCTCCCTGGGCAAGGGAAACAAAAGCAAAAATGAACAAGTGAGACTATATCAAGCTGAAAAGCTTCTGTACAGCAAAAGACAACATCAATAGAACAAAAAGGCATCTTACAGTATGGGAGAATATATTCATAAATGATAGGTTCGATAAAGGGTTGACATCCAAAATATATAAAGAACTCATGCACCTCATAAACAAAAAGCAAATAATCCAATTAAAAAATGGGCAGAGGAGCTGAACAGACAGTTCTCCAAAGAAGTTCAGATGGCCAACAGACACATGAAAAGATGCTCCACTTTGCTAGTCACTAGAGAAATGCAAATTAAAACCACAATGAGATATCACCGCACACCAGTAAGGATCACCACCATCCAAAAGACAAACAACAACAAATGTTGGCAAGGCTGTGGAGAAAGGGGAACCCTCTTACACTGCTGGTGGGAATATAAATTAGTTTAACCATTGTGGAAAGCAGTATAGTGGTTCCTCAAAAAGCTCAAAATAGAAATACCATTTGACCCAGCAATCCCACTTCTAGGAATTTACCCTAAGAATACAGCAGCCCAGTTTGAAAAAGACAGATGCACCCCTATGTTTCTCGCAGCACTATTTACAATAGCCAAGAAATGGAAGCAACCTAAGTGCCCATCAGTAGATGAATGGATAAAGAAGATGTGGTACATATACACAATGGAATATTATTCAGCCATAAGAAGAAAACAAATCCTACCATTTACAACAACATGGATGGAGCTACAGGGTATTATGCTCAGTGAAATAAGCCAAGCAGAGAAAGACAAATACCAAATGATTTCACTCATATGTGGAATATAAGAACAAAGGAAAAACTGAAGGAACAAAACAGCAGCAGAATCACAGAACCCAAGAAAGGACTAACAGTTACCAAAGGGAAAGGGACTGGGGAGGTTGGGTGGGAAGGGAGGGAGAAGCGGGGGGAAGAACAAAGGGGACCTTACAATTAGCATGTATAATGTGCAGGGGGGGCACAAGGCGGGCTGTGCAACACAGAGAAGACAAGTAGTGATTTTATAGCATCTTACTACGCTGATGGGCATTGACTAATGGGGTGTTGGTGGGGACTTGGTGAAGGGGGGAGTCTAGTTAACATAATGCTCCTCATGTAATTGTAGATTAATGATACCAAAAAAAAATTAAAAAAGAACAATAAAAAAGGCTTTTTAAATATAACTATTGTAATACTTATTGAAAATTTATCAAGAATTATTTAGTATTGTAAAATAGCCCATCATTCATTGTTCGAATTATAAATCATCTCATAGTTGTTTTTGTTATTTTATTTACATTTGTTTGAATCAGGATCCAAACAAGAGCTGTATATTATGATTAGTTTCTGTCTTTTAAGTATTTCTTGACCTATAGATTCCTCTTCCATTTCTCTTTTTTTTTCTTCACAGTTTGTAATTGTGTCTTAACTCTTACCCTAACTTGATGTCTCAGTCTAGACTGATTGTATCTGTCTAGATTATGTTGATGCTGTCTTTGGATATAGTTAACTTGTTCCTCTGTCTTCTGTATTCCCTGCAAATTAGTCATTGGATCTATAGGCTTGATCTGATTTAAGTTCAATTTTTTTGGCTAAACTGCTTCATTTTTATGATACATTTCTCATCAGGAGACACATCATGTTTCATTGTCTTTATCTTTGTTATGTTAGCAATTATTGATGTTCATTGCCCAAAGCCACTTGTTTACTAGGAATTGTGAAGTGGGGAATTCTGATTTTACCATCCTTTCTACAATTATTAGTTGTGCAATTGTAATATATAGGTAGCTATAAATTGTATAATAGAAATAACTCATTAAAGAGAAACTTCTCTATATCTATTAGATTACTCAATGGTACAATTCATATAAACAAGGGAGAAGAATCCTTGATTCTTTGGTTTTATTTACCAGTTCTCAAAATAATTAGCTGGTCTCTTGTGTCCTCCCATGATGATCAATTAATTGTCTCATTTTTTTCTTTTAGTATCATTATGAATAAGGCATAGGAATTCTTAGTATCATGTAAATGTATTTCTGTATCATCCATTGATGTTATTATCCTTACCTGATATCCAGTTTACTCAATCTTTGGTTGTGAGAGTTCCTTCAGGTTGGTTCCTGGATCCTTTGGACATGATCCTTTTATTTAATAGCTTCTTTGTTATCTGTTGTGACCAAACATTCCAGGTTTACTTCTGTATTTTTTGCTCCAGACCTAGAATCAGCCATTTCTCCAGGTACCTATGGTTCCTTATAACAGGAAAAAGTATTTGGAGACCACAGTCTAAAGGCAAAGGGTGCTCATTGTTCCTGGTTTGGTAATTTCTAAGTCTTAACAGTGGTTACTGCTTGGAAATTTTTTAAAATAAAAATACGGTTTCATTTTTTCATATTGTAATTCAGAACTAAGCATTTTTTGTTGTTGTTTTCCTTGGTAAACTTAATCTTTTCTATCTTATATCTCAACTCCTTTTTCACACCCACCTGTAAATGATAGTATATCACACTGTATAGATAAAGAAACCAAGACTCAAAAACTTGAGTAATTTTTCATTAAGTGGCAGAGCCAGGATGCAAATGTACATCTGCCTGACTCCAGTCTTTGTTTTCAATATGTCTTTAAAAAATTTGACTTGCTTCAAAGCATAGCATTTTTAATAGAACTGCCAGATAGAAAATTCAATTCAACTAAGCATGCTTTGTCTTTGCCCCACTGGAATGTAAACTCCATGAAGTCAGGGAGCTGTAGTCTTTTGTTCCGGCTACTTCTCCCCATTGTCTAGAGGCAGTGCTTGGTACATTATTGGTGTTCAAAAATTATTCATTGAATGAATGAGTCTACTTCTAAAACTATAGCTTTATTAATTCTCCCAGGAGGTCCAGCATTTCTTGCATTACGCATGTATTCGTGACTAAAACCAAATGACGAGATTCCAGTCTGGTATGAGCACTTTTTTTTTTTAAGGAAGAATAGCTCAGCTTTGTTTCTCTTTTTTTCCTCATACAGCTCTCCACCCTAACCCCAATGATTCCTGCTTGTTCTTCATAGAGTACTTCCTCTCTTGGGGCTGTATATTTCTTTTTCTTTTCTTTCTTTCTTTTTCTTTTTCTTTTTTCCTGGTTAAATAGCCCCAGACTGTCCATTTGAGCTGACTCTTGGAAAGCTAGTCAGTGCAGCCTAGTGGAGAGCTGAGGCCTGAGCATTTGCATCTCCAGAATGTTTGTATTGACAAATGGCAGTCAGTTATTGACATTTGTGTCCCTTGGTGATACTGCAATTGGCTTATCTTTGCTGGTCAAATGCCTTAATTGTTCTGGCCTTTAATTCAGTCAAAGTTGGAGCTAAAGCAGAGGGGAAAGAGAAGGAGCAAGTCTAACAGAATATCAAACTTGAGCTGGGAGGCTGCTGGCAACGATCAGCCTGTCATAATGTTATGATTTGTTCATTTTTATCCCATTTATTAGCCTTTACTTGTTGTGCCGTTTGGCCTCCAGGGCAGATAAAGTGCTGCCTAATTTGGTAGGTTTGCTTCTGTCAGAGCGGCCTCGACAGGGAAGGTGTTAGCTGCAGTGACAAATAATCAATAGCTGTCGTTGTCATGAAGAACGTGAGCAGTTGGGCCTTTCATCTGGAGGATTAGAGGTCTAATTGGATTGAGAATAGGGAGGGTGGGCTGTTGGGTAACCCTGTCAGCCTTGTGAAGCTGTCAAATGTCGGCCTTATTCATGGTGAAGGGAATAAGGAATCATGTGCTTTCAGAACTGAGGAGGAACGCAAGTGAAAGCCCTTTATACAAAGGAACAGATCCTGAAGCCAACTCAGCTAACGCATGCTCTCTTTCTCTATCTAATTAGGTATCCCTCTGGATAATAAATCTATGTGACTTTAAATGATGTCTTCCAGGTTGGATGCGCGAAACACACACAATACAAATCCATGTTGGTTCTTTTGTCTTCGATATCCTAGAAGGTAAACCACATAAATGGAGACTAAAAATGAAACTTTAGGGGAGAAATTGCATTTAAGTTGTCATCTCTTTGTCAGAATTAACAAGTAATAAGCATTTTAACACTATTATTAGAATAAAATAAGTGAGACATTAAATTAAAAGGATAGATGAGTTAATAATAAAGTGTGGATATTTGACAGTATTTTTCTCTCACACTCTTTTAGAAATGTGGTTCCTTATAGAACAAAATCTTTCATTTATTCCTACATGAACTAACCCAAAAGATGAAGAATTATCCATTGGCTAAATGGTTTCTTCAAAGGAATGCCCACTTCCTTCTTCCTTAGTAAATTATAACAAGTAACAGGATTAGATTTAAATGATACCAGTGCTATCATATCTAATTCAATCTCAAAATCTTTTCTCCTGTACCCCTACATGCTTAACACTATTTTCCCATACTCCTATGTACTTAGGCTATAATACTGTTGTTTGGAGTGTGAATGGAGACACTATTTGGGAAACATTAGTTGGCTTATCTCTAATGTACAGAGCTCTTAATACCTCTTCAAGGTCAAGTGCATGATTTTAACTTTCACTAAATTATTTGCAACATTTAGTAATGATAAGTGCTAGACACAATGTTATAAACAAAATTTATTATTTTTCTTATATATAAATCCTCTACGTATGGATTAAACTTAGAACAAATTGCTATCATCAAAAACCATACTAATTTTTAAAATGTTTCTACAATATACTAGGTACTAAGAGCATTTGTAAGCATCATCTATATAGATATCTTCATGAGAGCCTTGAATAAAGATGAATTGACTCCAATGCCAGGAGTGTGTGAATAGGAATTCCTAGGTTAAGGATTATGCATTCAGCCCTTCTCTGTAACACCATAGTCTCTTCTCTATACTCATTCAAAGGTCTGCCAACCAATTTGGAATGATTCAAAAAAGTACCCCAAAAGAAACAAGTGAATGTTCAAAGTAGATGCTGGCTGGATAAACCCATTGACCCCCCTGGGCCCTTCAAACTCTGAGATTCATTATTACCAATACAAATATTTCAGTAAGTTCTTCCTATGTCAGTGCTGGCTTAAAGATTATAGTGTTTTACTTGCTTTGTAGTCCACAATGAAGATTAGTAAAATTCTCAATACTTCTGACTAGGCATTTGAATTGCAGTTATCCAAAGTACTTATTTTGCATGATCTAAACTAGGAAACTTTTAAGTTTCAAAACTATCTAAGGTTGCAGAAATCAGATTTCATGCAATTATTCTAGAGTTATGTCTGTGGAAGTATAATTGTGACCACATTTTCTTAAGTAAAATTGCTCACAGGAAATAGAGGCAAACTTGATATCCTGGCCAAAAAAAGTACAAAGTTTAAAGAACTAGATTTACATTAAAGTGAATCTAACATAGACCTATAAGAAAAGTCTTGCCTCTTTTGATCAGATTAGAATATTTTGTTGCTTTGTGACATCTCGAAATCCTTATCATTTATTCATTTAATCAGTGTTTGTACAGAAGTCACTGCTAAGTTTTAGAAATACAGGTATGAACAGAGCATAATCCTGCCCTCATGGAATTCACAGTTTAAATGAGTAAAACAGGCAAGGTAAATGATAATTAAAGTACAGTATTTTTAAAAACCTTTTTTATTGAAATATAGTTGATATACAATATTATATTGGTTTCAGGTATGCAACATAGTGGTTCAACAGTTATGTACCTTTCTAAAGGTTAACCATAGTAAGAATAGTTACAATCTGCCAACATACAAAAACACTACAAAACATGGTATTCTGGTGTTAAGTACTAGAAAAGGAGTAAGCCCAGGGATGTCATGGGAAAATAAAGGAGGGGCACCTCAGTCAACCTGGGATGTTCTGGTCTGGATGGCTTCCTTAAACAGATAGCATCTATGCTAAATGAAAGGGAAAGAGGTGGGAAGGCCACTCGAGATATACTGTGGAGTATTCTTGTAGTACTCTTAGGGTGAGAAAGAATATGTAGATTAATATGTACAGATCTTTTGAATATGAGGTAGGAAGGAAGTATGGAGAGATGATACTCAGCAAGTAAAATGGGCTTAAACCATAAAGAGTCCTACATGGAGAATGGTGAGTGGATTTGAAGGGTAGATTTAAAACTTGGAAATTGGTTATATCTGGCTAAAGGAAAGAAATTGGCAGCTACTCACCAGTGCCTTTCTGATCAGCAGATTCAAGTACCCTTCCTGAGTCCTCATCCTCCTTGACTTCATTGGTACATTTGACCTTCTCATAACCCTCTCCATGAATCTCTTTCTTTCCCCTGATATATATTACCTGTAATGTGGCGAGAGCATTGCACTAGACTCAAAAGTCAGAAGACCTAGATTCATGACTTAGGTTCTCCTTCTTTCTGAGTGATTAAGGGCGTTTTAAGCATAAACTCTTTGGGCTTCTGTTTCTTGTTCTTTAAATTTGTGAAAATACTCATCTGAAAAGGTTCTTGTGGGGTTAAATAAATTAGTGGATTCAAAAGGAATCTATTTGAAAGGACTCTTTTACTCTATTAAAGGACACATAGTTTAAAGAACTCTGACTTGGATCTCAAAATGATAAACCCTCTGGTTAAGGAAAAAAGTATATTCAGGCAGATTATATGAATCATTTTGAAGCTAAAATTAAGAAGGAATGACCAATACAATCAGGTAGCTGTTCTGAGAATACCACTAGGCCCACTCTTATGGATCTTAGCACTTTTTATAATATATTATGATAATTCATGAACAAAATCCACTTGTAATGTTCTGTGAACTCTTAGAGTCCCATCAAATTTATCTTTGTGTCCACTTGCAATTCAGTGCTAAATGTAAATGTAAATATAAATAAGTGCTAAATATTTGTTTAGAGGAATGATATAATGAATTTTTGTGCTAATATTGTCAAAATTAGCTCTGAATCCAGTTTAATATCCAAAATTCTTGAATCAATTTGTTCTCTCCTTTTGCAGTGATATTAAAAAATACCACCCATTCTACAAAACCTTTTATTATCCTAACATTGGGATTTATTAATGAAGTATGTAGCATTTGGCTCATAGTGAAAAAGGACAGAAACTTGATACTGGTCTCACCTCCTTGGACAAGGAAAACTCTGAAAGTGTGTTCCCCAGCTGGTTATAGGGGTTCAGCAGGAAGGGGTATTGAGTTGTATAAAAGATTATAGTTGAGCATTAATCAAGGACAACTATTGGCAGCACAAGATCCAAAATAAAGTAAATAGATATCAAGTGGTACTTATGAGGATGGCTGAGACTATCTAAATACTGCTTCCATCATCAGTATCTGTACAGTGGTTCTTAACCATTTAGAGAACTTTAGAAGAATAACAATGCTTCCTGATAAGGGTAGAGTAGCTCATATTGGATCAAGCCTCCAGAAGAGAACATAAAAACTCTGGACAAAATATAAAAATAAACATCTGGAGGAACTGAAGAGTGACCAGAAGCAGGCAGAAATTGGGGAGAATTAACACTTAGAAGAAGAGAATGGCATTGGATGACTTTTCACTTCTATGTCAGGGCAGAGTCATTTCTTTAGAGGGGAGGAAAATTGAAGAGAAATCTATATTCTTACTTGTTGAAGAATCAGAGAACACCTTTTGGGACAATGGCTGAAAGTCAGGAGAGATATTCCAGAACAGAAACACCCATAGAAGGGAAGCCCCAAATTCTACATATAAATGGCCAGAATCTCTGACTAACTCCCTACCTAAACATATATGGGGATAACTCCAGGCTGCCAAGCTAAGGCTCTAATAGCTCATTAGAGATTTTCTGTGCAGGAGAAACAGTGTGGAATTTGAATTCAGCCAAATTAATTGCCTGCTAAAAGAAAAACACTATATTCTTTAGTGTAACATACAGACTTCACGGTATCATTTGCAGTATCCAAAATTACTAGACATATGGACAAATAGGGAACTGTGACCCATACTCAATAGAAAAGGAAATATTGGAGAACAACCAAAGGTGATCCAGATGTTGTAATTAGCAGACAAGGATTTTAAAGCAGGTGTTTTAACTCTGCTGAAAGATGCAAAGAAAAATTCTCTCTTAATGAATAACCAAAAGTCTCACACAGAACAGAAACTTGAAAAAGAACTAAATGGAAATTCTAGAGATGAAATATGTAATACCTCTTTTTTGTAATTCCCTTTTCCTTTTCCTTAGTTTGGGTTTAATTTTTTTCATCTTTTCCTAACTTTTTACCCTGCACTCTTAGGTCAGTGATTTTACATAATAGTTATTATTGTTAAATTATAATAAAATATTACTTATATAATTTAATTAAATATCAATATAATTAGTTAAGGTCATGAAATTTCCCCAAGCACTGCTTTAACTGCATCTCACAAGTTTTGATATGCTGTATTTTCGTTGTCTTTCTTCCATTTTGAAATATTTTCTAATTTCCCTAATGATTTATTCTCTGAACCATGGATTATTTTTCAAAGTCATGTTAATTTCCAAATATTTTAGGCTTCTCTATAGATATTGTATTACTGTTGGTATCTAATTTTTACTCTGTTGTGATGAATGTATTATTTGGTATCAGTTTTTTTTATTTGTTGAGACTTATTTTGCAGCCCAGGTTGTGTTTATTCTGTGAACATTTTATGTACAATTATACTCTACAGTTGTTGGGTGTGGTGTTCTATAAAATGTCAGGGAAATGTGGTTGATAGTAGTATTCAAATCTTTTATGTACAAATTGACCTGAATAATATTTTTGAAACATGTCACACTTATAGAAAAGTTGAAAATGCAGCACAACAAATGTTTTTTTCACCCTGAACTATTTGAGAATAAATTGCTGACATGATGCCTCACCACTTCCAAATTTTTTAGTGTGTATTTTCTAGAAACAAGAGCATTCCTCAACATTACTACAGCACAGCCATCAAAATCAAATAATTAATATTGATACAGTTCTACTTTAATCCTCAGGCTCCAGTGTTATTCCAATAATATCCTTAAGGATTAAGTTTAGAATCACACATTGCATTTAGTTGTCAAGCCTCCTTCAATTTGGAAAATTTCCTAATCTTTTCTCAATTTTAATGGTGTTGACACATTTGAAGATTACAGTCTAGATATTTTATATAATGTCCCTCAATTTGGGTTTGTTGGCTATGTTCTCCTAATTAGATTTATGTTATTTGTAATGACTAAGATATAGAAATGATGCTGTTTTCTTCTCATTGAATCCTGTTGGGTGTCACACAATTTTGATTTTTCCCATTCCTGGTGATGTTCAGCTGCTCATTTGTTTGCTTTCCACTGTAGAGATATTCTTTTATCTTTGTAATTAATGAATATTTTTTAGGGAGGTACTTGAAACTATGTAAATATCTTATTGTCTACTTTATCTGATATTAATGTAGCTACTCCACCTTTCTTATAATTATTGTTTCAGGCATTAGTTTTTCCATCCTATTACTTTCAACCTATCTGTGTCTTTATATTTTAACTGCACCTCTTACAGACCACATAGATTCTTGCTTTTTTTAATCTAGTCTGACATACCTGCATTTTAGTTGGAATTTTAGTCCATTTACATTTAACGAATTATTGACACAGTTGAGTTTCAGTCTTCACTTTACTGTTTTTTGTTTTGTGTTTTTGCCATGTTTTTCTTCCTCAGCCTGTTTTCTCTCTCTTTTTTGGATTCATCAAATATTTTTTAATATTTTAGTTTACTGGATTTTTAGCTATATGTATTATTTTTGAGAGGTTGCTCTAGGGTTGTTAGTATGCATCCTTTACTTAACAGATTGGGATATTGTACTATTTCTTATAACACATAACACACAAGACACTGTCTTTATTATCCTGGTCAGCAAACAAGTCTATCCTCTGATGTGAAAGGAGATACTATCTCAAGCTTCCAGGGCTGCTACTATTCAGATATCCTTGAAAAGATAGTCCAAATTACTAGATATGTAGAACACTATGGGAAATTGCCTTGAAAGAAGTACCAAGATAAAGTAAATTCACCTTTGGTCAAGCTTTGAGACTGATTTCAGAGATTACAGAAATGTGCCCATCTGTTCTTTCTGTTTTCCCTCTCCAGAGGAAAAAATAAATCTCAACCACATGCTAATTATAAGCATAAACTTCACAAATATTTTAAATCTTTCATCCCACAAGATATAAGGCTGAAAATCAGAATTACCTTGGAAGTCTTGGTTGGACTTAACACTCCTTAACACTAAACTGGAAAGGTGTGGTCTGCAAAGGTATTATCTATTTATAATTAACAATTTATTAATATTTTGAACAACTGTCCAAAGGAATTGACAGATTTGATCAGAGGAGGGAGAGACAAATATGCACTGTGACTCTAGTTGCAATGGCCTTATACCCAAGGTTAGGATGGGCTTGTACTTGAAGAGAGTATTAATGTTACGAGACAGTGTTAGTATACTGAGTATCCCTTATAAGAAAGTCAGGCTGCAAGTGCTTCTCAAGTGGGAGAAATGATCAAGGGAAGCTTTTATGGAGCATTCCATTTTCTATTCTTCTTCCTCCTAGGTATTGAAAGGCAGCTACTACAGCAGCTTTTTTATTCTGATGTCCTGAGGCAGCTACAAATGTGCATTGAATTTAGGACTATAGTCACAGTGGTGACTCTGCACTGTTCATGGAGTCATTCCCTGAAGACTAGCTATAGTTCTGTCGATTATTTCATAAATACGTAACTCCCTGTATTAAAATCCTTCTTGCCTAAAATACCTAAAATAGCTGTTTCCTGTACTGAACCTACCTAATATATGGTGGAATTGAAATTTCAGGTGGGCCTTAATGAAATGAGCAAACTTAGCCAAGGACAGAGAATGAGGGATAGAATTTCAGGCAGAGGGAATAGAGTGACCCAAGATTGAAAGGCAGAAGTTGTCATGGCTCTTCTTAGAAACATTGAGAAAGTTGATTACAGAAGAGAATGAGAGATGGATTTGAGTTTCCTATCATCCATATTTCTTTCTTTCCTATCTAGTCCTAATTCATTTCATTTCTCATTTCCTATTTCATTTCTTTCTTTCTCTCCTTCTTCTCTGTCCTTTCTTTCCCCATTATCACTTGTCTATAGCTTAAACCTTCCAATTTCAAATAGTAGCATCTACAGACATTGCTTACTCATTTTGGTGGCTTCAGAATTAAAGAAGGTGCAGCATTTACAAAGTTTTGTCAATTCCATTGACTATTCCACTGTTAGGTCAGCAGAGTCATTCTTGAACTTGGCTCCATTGCTAAGCAGACTCATTCATAAATGTAGTCTCCTTGGACTAACTAGATTTATGGTGGGCTACCAGAAATCCTCCCCTATGTGCATGACTGCACTTGGAAGCTCTGAGCTTTACAGCCGTTTATTGCCACCTGGCCCTAACCAGAGCAATATCTCTTATCCATTGGCACAGGAGAGTTAAGGATGTGATTGGGAGTTTGAGCATAAAAGTAATGTGATGGGCTTGGAGAAGATGAATGCAGAACATGTTGAGGGGAATAGATAGGTATTTCACATAGCTATAGACAAAGCATTATCTCCTAAGGTACTAAACATAAAGTCCAATATCTATTTGATGTTTAGTATCTATAGCATTTGGAAAGCCATTACAAACCACATACTGGTTACTTTTGAAAAACTAGATTAAAAGTGGGCTTGACTAGAAAGAATAATTGCTTCAGGTATTTCTGTTTGTAATTCTTTCAGTAATTTTATTTTCCTACCACATTCTCTGGCATTCATTCTCAATGTTTTGAGTTACCATTACCCAGGAGGTTGACTTCTTATTATTGATAACTGTAGTCTCAAGTAACATTCTCCTTGGCTTTATGGGAATTTTTTTTCAAGCATATGTTCCCAAATTTATACTAAGAAAAGTGAAGCTAGATATAAAAGCAGTTCTATGTTTCTTATAAAAAATAAATAAAACTCATATAAGCTTAAAAGAACCTTGAAACCCATTCGTGCAGCATTTCCCAAAGCTGCTTCCTTAGAAAAGTACTCTAGTGAAATGTTTGAAAAATGCATCCCATGGTCAAATAAGTTTGGGAAATATTCCATGCTCCTTCGTGGAAATTCACAGCGCACATTAACATTATGAAGTCTCTGAGAAGTCATAAAGAAACCTTTATTTTATTATCCAGTATTTCTCATTATCATTTGATCTCAATACTTTTTTTTTAACATAAACTAATAGCATCTTAAGGATCTGTAAAATATCTCAGTAAATACTAATTTATAACTTAATTTAAATTTCTTTATTTCACAGTTAAGGAAACTGAGGCCTAGAAAGTTGCCTTACTCACCACATCTAAAAACAATGCCTTACTCTACACAAAGTAGATACTCACTAATGATATGCTTATGTTTAGATAACTAGAGCTAGGACTAATAAATACTCAGGCCTCCTGACTTAGATTTGTAGCATTTAATAATGATAGTTATTAAATAATGCAGTTAAACTTATATTCACAACTTTTTAAGCTGGTGATAAATAAAAATATTTTATTATTGCTATAAAAAGTGTTATGTACATGCTAAAAAGTTGAGTAGTTTGCTGATGTTTTAAATAGCCTTAGACCATAGCTCTCTCTGTCTTTCATCTATAACAATGTCAAATGTTGTTGGTCTCTTGAAACTAGTTAGAGCACTCTGGGTTTTGAAAAACCAGTTCAAGTCTGTCTAACGCCATCTGAAAGGGGAATTTTCTGAAGCTTTTTCTATTCCCATGATTCTCACAAAATTCTTCAGTTCATTCCAATGTAGAAAGTAATGGATCTTCCTTAAAGAAGTGCTAAGCCCAAAGTGATCACAAAAGGCAGATTTTACCACCTCTGATCAGGTTTCTTTTTCTGTTTTGCTCCATTTTTTTTTTTTAGCATACTTGATATTTCATCCCCAAGACAATTCTTTTTACACAAAACATTGTACTATATATAAGAAACACTTGGAATTTTTACTTTTTAGGGCTCCATTTTGGCATGATGTCTTTGGTTGTTACCATCCTGAGCTAAGTCATATTTCACTGTCACCAAAAAAAGATGCCTTAGAATTAAATTCTTGAATTGCACTTGACTCTTCTGGTTGGTGGTCAGTTTAAATTAGGTAGTATCTCCCATCACTTAAGTCAGATATCATTTCATAGGAATGCTACCATTTGTCAAGAAAAGAAACTGTGACAGTGGGAAAAGGATGTGGGGTGAAGAAAAAGCCCTGTATCTTATGTCATCAAAAATCTGTGCATAGTTCTTATTGCTGAAAATAAACATGTATCATGATTGGTGTATGGGGGTCCACATTAGTATCAGAAGTTTTTATGGGCACTCTGCTGGTTACTTGTTACAGCCCAGTATACTGTGCCGTGTTTTCTCAACTGCCTTTGTAGACACCGTAGCATTAATAGATCATCTTGAAAGAAGCTACCATTCCTGCTGTATCTGTCAGTAGCCTTCTCTCAGGTTTCTGACATATCCTTAATCTGATGCTCAGCTTTGTCATTTGGATCAATAAGAAACCAGATAAGTTGTCTTCTACTTGCCAGGCTATGGCTATAAAAGGTATTTGAAAAATAAATTCACTTTTTATGTCCATGCCACAAACCCAGGGAGTACTAATTTGTCATTTGTCTCTCCGTCTGTCTGTAAACAGTCAGTTAAATTGGTTATTGATGAGAGTGAGGTGAATTATACCTGAAACAAAAATCATATAGGAATAAACTTCATAGCAGATTTCTTACATTACTACAGAAAGGTGACATCTTTTTGTTTTAAGTTGGCATATCTTAACTTTAGTCTCTTTTAGAATGAGCAATTCGTTTTGTATTTGTTTTCTATCACAAATCACCAATAATATTACATCAATTATAAGTTATATGTTACAAACCACTTACAGTTAATCTTCATAGACTCTGTAACTTAACCACCATTTTATAATAGGTAATGCATTTGTTATTCGTTCAGAAGACATTTATCTAGTGCCTGCTATATGTGGGGCACTACACTAGGCACTATAGATTTTGTGTACAAAAAAAAGTGTTGGTGATAATAGAAGAGGTTAAAGTTGTAGCATTTTAGTATTAGAAGGAATACCAGAAGCCAACTTCAAACTTACAGTTTAGAGAAAACTAAATTGTAGACAGTTTGTGAATCCCAATCAACCAACTATTTAGTAGGCTTTTTTTTCTGTTAGATGATATATGTTATCTGATCATCTTTTTAAAGGAAAGCCATAGTTTAATCTTTTTGAATTTGTGTTTCCTCGCCTATGATATGACAATGATTCTGGCTTTCACAACAGGGATATTGTGAATATTAACCAAAGTGTGACTGTGGAGCATTTCATTAAGTGCAATCTGAGAATAAGAAATGTTCCTTGTAGATAAGAGACAGGAAGAGTACATCAAAAGGCAAACCATGCTTACCTCAGGTTTGTGAGATGCAGGGTGATTATTGTTTTCTTTGTATTTTTCTTGATTTCGGAGATTTCTTTAATGAATGCATTATTACATTTGTAATAAAAGTTAAGAGTTTTTTTCTTTCTTAACTTTATATCTTGATCCTTCTCTCCCAGTTATGTGTGTGTAGACATTGTCTTCTGAGTCATCTGGAATAAGTTGCAGAAGTGGTACTCCTTTGCCCCCCTCTTTACTGCATATTTCCTAATAACAAGGACCTTCTGGTATAGGACCACAATTAAATTAGCAAAATCAGGCAATTAACATTAATACTATTATCTAATCCATGAAGCTCATTTAGTTTTCCCATTTTTGCCCCAGGATTGTCATCCATATAAAAGAAAATCCAGGATCAGGTGGTGCATTCAATTGTTTCAGCTTTTTAGTCTTTGTCAATCTGCATCAGTTTCTACATCTTGGGTGTGTGTGTGTGAGCTCATGCCCTTGCACATGTGCACTTTATGACACATTTTCTAAGAGGACAGGCCAGTTATATTTTCTTTCATTTGGGGTTTGTCTGGTGTTTCTGCTCTGCATGTTTCAATTCAGGTTATTTGCTTTTCACAGGAAGGCCACGGGAGTGGTGGTGTGTCCTCGCACATCATACCAGGAAACACTTGCCATTGACTTGTCCCACTACTGGTGATGTTAACGTTGGTCACTTAGATGAAGTGGCATCTGCTAGGTTTCTCCACTGTAATGTTACTTTCTTCCTTTGTGATTAGTAAGTATTTTGTCAAGAGCTAATTTGAAACTATGTAAATATCCTATTAACTCCTCAAACTCTGGGCACCCATTAGCTTTAGCCCTCTTTGACCACTGCCACCTGAATCCATCATTATGTCAAATAGTAAAAGTTACTTTTTAAATCACTCCTTATCCCAGACATAAAATTAGATGTATAGTTTGATGGCAACTATAAAAATCATCTCAAATATTAATCAAAAAATGTTGGAAGCAATTGCACCAAAATGCTAATAAGAGTTTATGGTAGACTTAGGATGATAGCATTGTAGGTGAGCTCTTTTTCTTACTTTATTTTCCCAATTTTCAATAATTCTCCAAATTTTTAATTATACATAAAATATATAATTCATAATTTTTGATGGCTTTCTAAAATGTATGTTTGTTTATTTCCAATTGATCCACAAAAAGCTTGAAAGAGATACTAAAATGTTGATTTAAGAATCATGATGTACTGGAAAATAGAAAAAATCATTAGGTTAGAATTAAAACAGCCATGGCAAACAAGATGCCTGCCCTGGGATGAGTTACACAGTGGGTCCTCTACAGCGGCCTTTGACCCGCACACCTTTCTTCCTCACTCCAACCACTAAGCTGTGGCATTACCCTTTACCAACTCAATTACTTTGCTCTTAGCTGTAAAGAGAAAAGGGCTGGAATGGTGGCAGAAAAGTGAGCAGTACAGAGTTGAGGGACTGATTTATAGATGAGGATGGATTGACAGATGATTTTTAAAAGCTGGCTAGTTTTGAGACCAGCACACACATGTCTGAATTCAAACATCAGCACCAGGAGGACCTTGGTCCCACTCTGGTAGTGGAAAGTCGTCACCAAGTCAGATCACTAGTTAGTGCTCACTATTGAACTAAAACCTTTAATGCATAGGCTGAATGAGTTTCATTAAAGAATTCTGAGTGTAATGGAATTTATTTATGCATTTATCTATCCATTTGTCTTTTCTACTGTTTTAAGAAATCCCATTCATAGTGTGGATTTGAAGTAGAGAAGGCAACAGATGGATTCAATCAGTTGTTTGAAATGGTTCCCCTAAAGGCACATATCTTAGCTGAGTAGATGAATTGATTTTTTTAAACTGCATGTAAGGATCAATAGAACTAAGGTACATTGTCAGAAAAATAGAGGTGGAGACTACCACAAGACTTGGGGTGTGTCAAAGCAACAAGGAGGTAAACAAGATTTGCTGCATTTAGCTTTTGAATCTAATATTAAAGCATGACTTTTTAAAATAACTGCTTTCAGTTTAACTGAGGAGACTGGTCAGGGTCAGTGAGGAGAACGGGACAGGCAGATCATCATGGACACCAGCAATGAGAACACTAGAAGCAAATACTTTCTTATTTTTCTGTATCTGAAATAAACATGGTCAAATGAAAGATGTTTTGTTTGCAAAGACTACTTTTATGACAAGAGGAGAATAATAATGGTAACTGAGACAGAAGCTAATATTTATTGCACACTTTCTGTGATCTGGTCACTGTCTTGTTTTGTTTTGTTTTTTAACCAGTGGGAAATCTGAGGATTTGAGAAGTTCCATACTCACAGTTAATACAGCCAGTGAACTACCCAAGTTTGACTGCTTCCAAAACATATTCTCATTAGTTACAACATGCTGCCTCCCATGAGGTAGCCTTTCTGGGTCCCCTAAAGCTTGAACTTCAGTGTGCTAGGAAAATGAATTTTTCTATCAGGAAAAAGGAAGTAGACTCAAAAGCTATTACCATGTGATTAGGAAAAATAAAAATTATCAGAAATTGAGTTATCATTGAGGGAGCTAGAATAAAAAACATTTAACTTTGAAGTAGCCATAGTGGGTCTTCTGCTTCTTAGAATCACAAAGAACATTAAGGTGGAGGAGCCTTTAGGTTATAATCCCACCTCCTCGTTTTGATGTGGGAGGAAAGTGAGACTAGGGGAAGTTCAGGGACTGCCTTCAGGCCTGCGGTGGTCTGGCTGGGACTCCTTTCACATCACCGCCTTCCTTGCGTCCTTCGTGCTGCGTCAGGAACCGGAAGGAAAAGCCCCAACACCTTCGGCCGGCCCCTTTAATCACCTGTTTAGTCCTTGCTTACCGTTTTGGCTTCAGCTTCGTGTGTCCCCACTTCTATCCTATCGTCAGGCTTACCACCTAGTCAGTCTCTGCTCTAGTCTCCTTTCCTTACCCTCATTCTCCGTGCGCGGCGCCCTTGCATGTTCAGTGCTCTTCACACTTGCACAGCCCTAACTGAACGTGCACTTTAAGATGAAGCTCAGGCACCGTTTTCTCCAAGAAGCCTTTACTAGCCCCCCTGGAGGCTGAGTTAGGAGCCCCCTTCAGAGTTACTACTGTCTGTCCTTACATAGGACTGATCTCATTCATTGGGTTACAGTAGTGAATAACATTTGCATAGGCTTCACTATCTGTTATGGCCAAAGTGAAGGTTGTGTGGGAATTATTGCACTGTGTAATAAGCGGATACAGGAGACTTGATAAATGCAACTTACTAATCTTGGCTTCAGAATTTCCGTATAGGAGGAACTCATGGGGACAAATTGGATGGGGTGTAAGACCCAGACCTTTCTTTGTAAGCACTTTACATAAAATCCAGAAAATATCTGTTGTCCATATCAAAGAAATGGGGGAGGGGACTGGAATGGGGACACCAGGAACTGCCAGAGTAAATGGGGATCCTGAGTCAGGGTCCAGCTCAGCTGCCATCTCCTTCATGACCTCTTTCCTGATCTAACCCTTTCCCCTACCACAAGGGGCTTGAAAGTATGCCCTCTATCCTGCCTCTCTCTACACTCTGTTTATAATTTTCATACACTTGCTCTTCCTTGCTTTTACTCTACTGTATATGAGTATTCTCCATCTGTATTTTAATTATTTTTTTAAACTTCCAAAACCATTGGCACAGTATCTAATACAGAGTAACTACATAGTCTAACTATTGAACATTGAATAAATAGTAGAATTAGGTTAGTGCTTCTCAATCTTGATATCATTTTTTTAATTACCTGCACAGCATTAAAGAAATAGTAACTCCAAAGTCCCAGAAATTAAGATTTCATTGATCGTGTATGGAACAGACTTTCAGGGGGTGGGTATTTGTTTTTTTTTGCTCCTCGGGGTTGAGAACTCAATATTAGGTTCTTCAAGTATGGACTCCCAGACCACATCTCCCAGAAATTTGTCTGAAATGCAAATTCTTGGGCCCCCACACCAGACCTAGTGAATGAAAAACTCTGAGGGAAGGCCTCAACAACCTGTGTTTTCAAGTCCTCCAGGTGACCCTGATGAATACTAGAGTTTGAGAACTACTGATAAGAGAAAATAAATTTTTCTATAAATTAAATATCAACTGTGAGAAACAAAATACATGTCAAAATCATCCCAAAAGGTTGTGCTAATTTAAAGCACCACTCTAAATAAATGAGGGCACCTCATAAGCACAACAGAATTGTACTTGTGGAAATAAGCATCATGGCATTTTATAACTTCTTTTAGTATTTATTTTTTGTATGAAATGCTCTCTACTGAGGGGACTCATTTTCATAATATTCTAAAAAAAAAAGCTATGTTAAGCAGGAAAAGCACATGAAAAATCTAGCATTGGGTAAGGAAGCCTCAGGGAAGGATACTTTTCCATAGTTTCTTCAATTAGAGAACAGCCTGTCTACTTTTTTTTTTTTTGACAGTGGCATTTTTCCTTTCTGTTGTGCTATTTGACTATGTGCCACTTGATAGTTCTGTCTATTCCTATGGAAACCAAGTTACTGGATGGAGCCAAGGCTCGGAGGAGACACTGAGGAGAAATATTAGGAGAGCTCAGCCACAAAGCAACTAAAGATGTTGCCTTTCCTTCAGTCAAATCCTTTTTGAAAGCCAGAATCTGCTTCAAGCCAGAGAGATGTTCTTGGCTGATTTATTGTCTAGCTGCTCTGCCAGATGGATGAACATCTTAAACTTGAAAAACAACAAATAGAGCTCCTATTCTGTCTTTGAAGTGCCATTCTTAGCCCTTGCTTAGAGAATTGTCAAATAGCTAAAAAAGAAAAAAGAAATTTTTAGTTTTTAAAGATTTACTTAAGATGGCAGGTTAGCAATGTGGTTATCATCATAGTTGTTGGGTCATTAGAAAGTGTAGCTATAAAACAGAGTATTTGGTTAGACCATCAGAAATTTAAAGAAAGAGGGAGAATGTGACTGGGAAAGGCAATGCCGATTTAATTTCATTGCTATAGCTCAGTGAGTTGATATTTAAAAATTTGGTTCTTGTAACTATTTACTTCTTATAAAGATTCACATTAAATAAAAGGCCATGACACCAGAGTACAGTGAGACACCTAAATCCACTGAGACAAGAAAATGATCCAGGCAGACGAGAACAATGAAGAAAGGTCCTTCTTTCCAATTCACTCTACTCTGTATGTATTTGATATGGGAGTGGCGTCTCATGGCCTGGGTGAAGGAACGACACTGGACTGCGTTGTACTGAGCCACTTATATGGATATTTAAATTATGGTTTTAGTTCAGTTAGGATGTAGAAGTTGGCTTTTCCAGTTTTATGTACTTTACACCAGGAATTGCTGTCTTTGGAGAAAACAGTTGAGGCAGCTGTTAATATAGATGATTCATAACCCTGTATCTTGAATCTAGTCATGTCCTCCAATCTTCAGATCCATATTTCTTTTTGCCATTTTTACACAAATTTAACATGTGTTAAATCTCCACATGTTAAAAAACAGCTCAAAATCTTCATCCCTAAATCCTATTTTTCCTTCCATCTTTTCAGTGGTTGACACCACTCTCCATCTTACACACATCCAGGAGTCCTCTTACATACTTCACTAATGTGGCTTCTGATTCACTTACTCTCACCATTCTGGCTCTGGATCACTGTAGTAACCCCCTAACTGATCTCACTGCAAAAAGGTTTGTTCGCCCTCAAATCAATGCTTCACACAGCCTTCTGGGTATTTTCTCAAAACACAAGTCCACTCATGTCATTTCCTTCTTAAACTCTTCATTTTCTCCCCATTATCTATATTTTAAATTTTAGACTCTATCTTGCTGTATTAGACTCTCTGTTTTTCTAGCCCCTGTCCACCTCTCTAATCATATGTTTTACTTCTTCTAATGCTCCACTTCACATTACAATTACATAGAATTATTTTCAGGGTCTGAGATTTCAGTTTAGCCTACATACAAGCTAAGAATAAGTCTGTTACAGTTTCATGGATGGTGACAATAGATACGAGACTCTAGTGTCACGGAGACAAAGTTTATTATTCACAGCATAGCAAGAAGCATCAGCACCTATATGTTTGCACTGGTTTCCCCAAGAACCATGGCAGGGCTTCAGAAGGCCTAGACAGAGGCTTTACACACAGCTGGTTTCCATCACAGCTTAGGAACCCTGAACTTCAGATACCTACCACTTTCATAGTTAGCATAAGTAAGCACAGAGGAAAACATGACTCAAGTTGATTGCTGCAGACACAACCCTGAAAAGTTGACTAGGTCAAGAGAGATCAAGACTTTCCATTGTTGGCATAAGAACATGTAGAGATAATTAAAGCCCCTGGTAAACTGCTTCTCCCAACAATCCATCTCTTAGCCCTACATGTTCTTGACATGAGCTACATGCCATGCCATTCCATCAGCTACTGTGATTGATCTGACCAACAGAGGCTGGGAACAAATCTGTTTGATATGTCTTATACAGCATTTAATTAATAGGACTCCAAGCAGCAGGATGAGAACAACCTGCAATATTGACTTAATTATGCCTCTCAGTGTCCTAGATTAAGTCAGTGTGAATAAGCACCAGGGGAGACAGTAGGTCTTAGTTTATTATGACTAATGGCCTGGGCAATGCAGGCTTATTCAGCAACCTGCTTTCAGTCAGTCTCATCAGTTGCCCTACTGTGGGCATCCACATGCATGACCCAGACAGTTCAGTTGGCAACCACAATTTATTTCCCTTGTCTGAAGCCCCAGAGAAGGGTGTCTTTAATCTGCCATCTATAGTCTAATAAGTGGCAGCCCAGATGACTAGAGCTTTGGCACAACCCAAGAGTTAGTAAAACATGCCCAGTCCTTAGGGGTATTGTCTAAGGTAAGGATGATGGCTTTCCTTTTATCCCACTAGGCTGACTTGGCCCTACACAGACTTCCAGAGTTGTGACTGAGGTTGTACTGCCTCCCAGCCCTGGTTGAACTACCTCTCAATGGACACCTCCAAGTTTTAACTTAGTCAAATCATCAGTGAACCAGGCGGAGACATTCAGTGGATCCTGTGTGCATCAAGGGCACCATTAAGCCAACAGCTTTGCCTCAGACAGTGACCACTTCTACACCAGCGCCTTGTCCTCATTGCCAACAAACCAGACTACAGCAGGGATCAGGAGTACAGCACAGTCAGCTCTGTGCTGTCAGGCCAGGCTTTGCATTCACTTTTACTTTTAAGCAGCTGCCCACTCATGTCTCAACCATGTGAATTTATAATGTTTTCAGTCCATACAAAGCTCTAGATCAAATAGCAAGGCCTTCATTGCTCTCACCATTTATTTCCACTTGGGCGATTCCTTAGCTGAGCAGACACGACCACGCTGCTGTCAGCTTGCTATGCCACTGTCATGCGAACATGCCCTCCTGCCAGAGGAAGGTGAGCAAAGAGCAAGGCACTACTTGGGCAGTTGGTATAAGCAAACTGCTCACCACTTAGACTCATTAACAGATAGGACAGTGGGGTCCCTTTCCTCCTCTGCCTTGCCCACCACTTAGGTGTGATCTCAGGGAGTTTCCTCATCCCTGAACCTGACCTGCAGAGCTTTTGTCCTTACTCTGAAGGAAAACTGATATCTCTGTCAGCATCCCCTCCCTGTTGCCTGTACTGTCAGATCTTGGATTAATTTTACCCTACTTTTTTCTTTTGTATGTGCTAACTTCTTACAAGCCTTGCTGCAAACCAAGAGAAATGGCCCAGGTAAAGAGGAGTCAAGGCTTTGCATTCTTGGCAAGCCCAGTAAGTACGTGCAGGGACATTCAGGGTCCATGGCAGACTGCCTCTCCCAAGACTATTGCAGTATTTCCAAGACTCACTTGTGTCTGCAACCATTACAGAAAAGTCTGATATAATGAGATTACTGATATTTGTGACCTACCTGCTTCCTAGGATAGTGATTCTTTTTTAAAAATTAATAGGTAAATGCCTTGAGAGTTTATAAATATATAGTTATATAGATATCATTAGACTTAATAACAAATCATGTTTCTGTTATTTCCATTTCTGTTTTGAATAATGTATATCTTTTGGTACATAATATGATTAGGATTTAGAATGAAATATGGCATAATGCCTACCTTATATATGTATTGCTATCATATATATATATATATATATAGTAAAAATATTTCCAGAACAAAATTATACACAAATGTATAAGTGAACAAAAATGTAGTAAATATTTGTATATATATTAAACAATTGTTTTCTCCTCAACTACAATGAGAGTAAATACAAGTGCTGAGAATACAGAGCAAGAATGCAGAGAAATCAGGAAACATGTAGGTCCCACAGTATTGGCTTTGGGAAAGTATCTGTTCTCTGTGGTGTTCCAGTGAGGAAAAGGGCTGTTCGTTATAGGCAGGGTTAGCCTAGTCGTGCACATTGGAGTCTATTTCAGTAATTGTTTCAGTTGAAGAGGAAGCAAACAGCAAAGACTCCTAGGAACAGAAAATATGGTAGCCATTTGGGAAGAAATCCAGAATGTTTTGAAGATGAGCTGTCAGTTGTCTAGAAGTTAATGATTAGGCACTTAACAAAAACAGACAGTAGTCTTGTAGAATATGCTTTCAGATACTTCTGGTTCAGGAAGACACTCCCTTTTTTCCCCACTAAGTGAAAAGTGGTCATATATTCTAAAGCCAAGGAAATACTTAGAATTTGGAGATATTCTTTGCCTTCCTATGAGGCTACAGCTTTAGAGGAAGCTGTTTGTCTAGAAAAGTGGCAGGAGCGGGACAAAGATCCAGCC
The DNA here is from genome assembly GCF_040802235.1 of Manis javanica. Taxonomy (NCBI): domain Eukaryota; kingdom Metazoa; phylum Chordata; class Mammalia; order Pholidota; family Manidae; genus Manis; species Manis javanica. The sequence goes on along the minus strand of NC_133157.1, from coordinate 30,304,210 downwards.
TCAGGACCAGAAAGATAGCCCTCGTGTCACTGGGTAGGGCTGAAGAAGACCATTTAAGAATCTGTTCTTACAAGGGACCAGGACCTGGGTGTTCACAGCTGTAAGGGTGAGCAAAGAAAAAAAGGAAAAGAAAAACAACAGCAAACAATCCCCTCTTTAAAATGAGCCTGCAACCAAAAAACTCCAAAGTATATGAAGAAGTTTGATGCTAAGAAAGCTAACAATATCATTATTCAGACCATGAGTTCATTCCTAGTGAAGGAGCATAAACAAAGCAAAAATACAAGCCACACAAAGAGAATATGTTTGCAAAACCAAGAATTAGTATCCAGAATATGTAAATAACTCCTACAGATCAGTAAGAAAAAGACAAATAGCTAAGTTGGGAAATGAATAAACACAAAAAGGCTATTCTCAGAAGAAGAAACAAATAGCCAACAAACATATAAAAACAATCCACCTCAATCAGGGAACGAAAAATTAAATCCATGCCAAAGCATTTTTTAACATTTTGACCATTTTTAAAAACATCGTAAAAAGTTGCAGACCCATTTTATTGGCAAAAGTTAGCAGGTCTGACAAAACCAAGAGTGGTGAGGATGGGAAGAAGTAAGAATTCTCATTTCATTACTGGTGGGAATATAAACCGGAGTAGCTACTTTAGAGAGCAGTTTCAACCTAGTAGTTTCAGAAATCCTCGCACATTTATCAGCAAATATATACCAAAAAAAAAATCTTTGTAATATTGTCTGTAATAGTGAAAAATGAGAAACATGCTTAATATACCTCTTGAGAATAAATAAATATAATACTTGATTTTCATATGACCGAATTCTGTCTCTAGTACAAATGTGTGAACCAAAGCAACTTGGATAAATCTCAAAAATATTGCTTTGAGTAAAAGGTGGCAAATGATCCATGGAGGACTATTTATATAAAGACTGAGAACATGTAAAACAGTACCATGTAACTTATGTACATATATTTGTAAGAAAGAAAAATATTAAAAATCTCATTGGGATGATAAACACCAAATTCAGGATAATCATCTCTAAAGAGAGAAAGAAGGTACTGGAATTGGACTTGGACACAAAGGGAGCATGAACCCTGTTACATTTTATTGCTACAAAATGAAAACTCTAAAGCAAAATATCAAGGTATTTCACTCAAGCCTTCCATATTATTGTTATTAAGATTCAATGACTATATGCTCTTTCTGAAAAAGGAGTTCACCTTAGAGAACTTGGCCAGACAAAAATACAGGCCGGAAGCAGCATTTGGGCCTGGTCTGCTTCCAGATTCATTTCCAGTGCTGTTCTCCTGGTCAGAGGACTTTCTCAATCTCTTTTACCCTTTTCGGTATTTTCCTCCTTTTCATGCATTTCGGGAAAAGCCAAAGGTCATAAGCATTTACATGACAGACAAAAGAAGCTCTTGGTGTTAATAATTGCAGGAAGATTAAGGTGAGGGTGACGACTGCCTAACAAAAACAAAACAAAACCTTGTATTCTGTATTTCAGAGACATTAGCAAAAGTTTTCTTTCACCTTTCAGTGGCCTAATAGACCAGTTATATCAGAGGTAATGTCCTTTTAGTGACTAAGTCAGGACTTTTCTGTAACTTCAACTCTCACATCTCACTCACTACCAGTTTTCTTAGGAACATACACTCCTTTGATTTATTACCTCCTTCACTTTTGTACTATTTTCTACCCAGTTAGCAATGTGTCGTAGCAGATGCCAAAACAGGCTTCACCCCAGGATCAAGTTCTGTGTGGTTCTAAGAGATGTTACACATGATTAACTTCCAAATGCTCCCAAAAGCATATGCATTGTAAAAATAAATGTGAAAAGAAGTCCTCATTTCAAGCAATATTAAGAAAGTGTTTAGACATTTTGTTTGTTGTATTGAGGATCCTTTACAGGGGGCAAAGTAGCCTGTAACATGGGTCCCCAGAGTCATATAACCTTCAGAGGGTCATCAAATTAGCTTGCTGTCTCAAACTAGTATCTTCCTCTTTTCCCTTGACACTAGAAATATTCTCCTGCGTTTAGCCCTTAGAGTTAGTTCTCTGTCCCCTCTGCTCATTCCCAGAACTGAGCTTGCATACACTGGGCATTTAATAAAAGCTTGTTCATGGGACCAAGGAAGTTGACCTTGATCCAAATGGACTATATTGTTTGTAGTCCCAACATTTGTAGAGAATATCTGATGTGTCTCTGTCCTTTGCAATAGCAGCTGGTCTCTCCCCAGGATACTGGCTAAGTTCCTATTGGGTATGTATGCCCTTGTTGGTCCTGTATCGTCATTATCTGTAGAAAGAATATAGTCATCTTTCTCAACATAAAAAAAAAAGTCAGGAAAACCATTATATGTAACATTCCAGCTATGTTTACTTTCACCTGTCCCTAATATTGGTTGTCTCTGTGATCACTAGATTAACTGTATAAACTGTATACAGTCAAATCATTCTATCTACAAGCCCTAATCATGAGCCATTCTTGGTACCACTCGATCATCTATATTTTGTTGCCTCTTCCACACTGGAAAACTGTTCATAATAAAACTAGCAACTATTTACTGAGCATCTGCTTTGCGCATTGTCCTAACTATTTTACAAATACGCACAATAATCTCAGGTGCTGTTCTTATCCCTGTTTGACAGACAAGGAAATGGAGACACAGGAAGACACTTTCTTTGATGTGCAAAAATGTTCTGATACCTCTGTGAGGAGCAAAGATGAAATCTGTGGAGCTTTGTAATAAGTAAAGCTTAGTGCAGACATTTTACTGTTGCCTGCTTAATAACAAGGCTCAATGAATGTTTGTTCAATGAATGTCTAAATAAATACCATTATTGAATGTACCTTGCTTTGTGTAAGTAGAGTCCCCAGAATAATGTGAAATGTAAATATGCCGAAAACCGTGTCTGTACGTCAGTAGCCACCCCCTCCCCTGACGTATTCGAGCTTCCTCCTTCTTCCCTTTGCCTCTAAATTTCAGAATCAAAATGGTTGTCTGATTGAATATCTTTAAAAGGTCATGATGAACTATTCTGTAATATTTGAAATGTTATGCTCAAAAAGGTCAAACATTATTTTCTGGTATGAAGTACCACATAGTTTTTCCTGGGCACTGTTTTTCAAAGAATAGATAGCAAGAGATTTAGAGCAGGCTGCCCTCTTGAGGAAATTTTAGCCCTTTACTTCTCAAAAGCGGGCATTGGATGAAATGAGAAATCCACGTAAATGATGTTCACTATAAATGAAGCTCAGTTAAATGAAACATTATGAAGCAAGAGTAACCAAATAGCAGATATTTGAGAATCAAGATTCTTAACTGTTATGATCTAATATAGCAACTGTAAGAATTTTTAAATAAAAAAACAAAAACCTAAAAAAATAAAATAAAACCTGTAGAAGATATTTCTTTTCCTCTTATTCTCTCAATCCTTCAAGTAGAATTTATCAAGCACCTATGTTGTGCCAGGAACTATGACAGGCATAATAGTCAATAACATCATCTCTGCCTTTGCGATGCTTACAGCTTGTGAGAGAGATCTTAGTGAAGGAAACAAATTTATACGTAACTACAAACTGAGGAAATTAATACTATGAAGGAAATGAAAAGGTACTACAACAAAGACAACACAGTAAGTAAGGTCTACTTTGGGTGGTCAACGAAAGCCTCTCTGAGAGGAAATAGCTGAGTCAGGCTGCTTTTTAGTCCATTCCAAGTCTGCCCATCTAATACAGATGGTCTTATGGACCCTTTTCCTATCCTCTTCTCTTATCTCAGCCCCAACACTGGAACTGAGTGAATCCTCTCTTCCCCTGTGTGTGAGCAGGCAGATCTCATTCATCCTTCCGCACCTCACTGTCGCTGTAACTAGTCCCCTTTGCTTTAGAGCCAGCCTCACATCTGTCACAGTGGGGACCTCCTCAAGTAACAAATGTGTTCCCTACTAATACTGTTAGTCCCTCACTGTAGATCATCAATGTGTTATAATGCTGAAGGGCCACATTTCCAAATGGTTAAGGATGTAGATCTCAGAAGATGAAAAGGACAGATAACTCTGTCTGCCACTGTGCTTTGAATAGGGAAAGATAAGTAGGCATGAAGCAGGCAGAGAACTTGATCATGCAGTATAGTTTGGTCATGTTGACTTTGAAATATCTGTGGTACCGAGCATGTTGAAGGCACCAATCAGAATTGGAAATATGGAACTAGACCTCGGGGAAGAGCTCCAAAGAAGTGTTTTTCAAGGGTTTTGTTTCAAAGCTCCCATATTACATGGACATACTATATGCTTGACCTGGATCCCCACTGGTGTACTGTTCTAGCCCTGGAAGCTAAACTTCTTTCTCCAGATGGGATGGACTGATTCTACCAGGTTAGGTGGAACTGATGAGACATATTGCCTGCAAGTAGGTGGCCTGTGGTGACTCCCGGGTTGGTGCTGAGGTGACCATATCCGTCTGGAAGCCACATGGAACAAGCTGCATCTTAAGGTGCCAACTCCAGTTGCACCTTAAGTAGCTCTTCAGGAAGACGGATCACCTCCTCCTGTTCACCAAGTGACTGTGAACAAAACATTTAACCCCTTTGAATCTCACTTTTCTCACCTGTAAATTGGGGTTTAAAATCTCTGTGTGTTTCACAAGGTTATTACACTTTGAATATAAATAATCTCTGCTATGTTGGTCAAAATGTGCTAGAACTAATATACTCATTACTGCCACTAGAGAGCAATTTGGAAAATACACCCAAAACCATGAAATATGTAAATGCCTTTAACACAGTAAATTGGTTTTTGGTAATTTTATTTTTGTGAAAAAACTAAGAAAAAAAACTATGAAAAAATGTACATTGTACATTTCCTATACAGAAAATACTATAAACAATAATGGAATGGTTAAAATGTGTTGCTTTAACACAATGAAATATTGGCCAGCCACTTATGGAAACTATATGAATGTAGAAAGTGGTTGGAAGGATGAAGAGATAAAACAATTGACAGAATAGTGGAATTAAAAGTATTTTTCCTTTTATTAATTTATCTGAATGCTTACTCTCACAGAATAATTATAATACTTAACATTTTTAAACTTCTCCTTACTGTTTCTTGTGTTTTATTTAGGGCAATTACCGTTTCATGAAGCTCTTACTTACACGCCGAGCAAACTGGATGCAGAAGGATCTGGAAGAGATGACTCCTTTGCACTTGGCCACCCGGCACAGGAGCCCTAAGTGCTTGGCGCTTCTGCTGAAATTTATGGCACCAGGAGAAGTGGATACACAGGATAAAAACAAGGTAATAGACTCTCCAAATCAAGGGCAAATAAGAGCAGAAAACAAATGCTTCCTTTTAAATGTGAAGCCTCAAGGAAAAAGGCCTAAATTACCATCACCAATACACATGGTAGAACAATTCTAAGTGTTCCTACCCCCCAGGAAGTATTTCCCTGAAATTCTGTCATTTTGTCCTGCTAGTAATCATGTGTGGTGGGTAGTTGCATCTCCTTTGTACAGATGGGGACACCGAAAGTCAGGAAGATTAAAATTCTGCCCAAAATCCAAGTGGCAGAACTAGAATTCAGACTAGTTAGCCCAGGCCTAACTACAAAACCCAGCTAGTCATGAGTTACTCTAGGTGGTTAGACTTGTAGCCAGATGCCTGGGGCAGTGGACTAAGTGCCTCATGGTTTAACAGCCTGGGCTTTGGCACCAGTCTTTCTAGGTTTCAAGCAAGAAGCCATCACTTCTTTTGTATCCTTGGGCAAATTTCTTAATTCCTCTATGCCTTGTTTTTCTTATAATGTGAAAAGGGTTGTTGAAGTTGAAATGAGATAATACATATAAATAGTGTTCAGCACAGTGGCCAGTGCATGATATGCTCTCATAAATGTCAGCTATGAAATAAATATTGTTAGTTTCATTTTTGGCTCTGACATCTACTCTGGCTTTTGTTGCTGGGCTCTCTTACCTTCCCTGCTCTTGAATTTTAACCTACTGTACACACTGGTCATTGTTTTAATCAATGCTCTGATGATTCTTTACAGGAAAAAAAATGTGGTGTTTAGTTGGATAACTGCAATAATCGTCTTCCTTTTCCACCAGGTGCTTAATCATAGAGTCTTGCCAACTCCAACACTCCCATGTAATTAAACCTCTTTGGTTAAATCCACTGGGTTTATACTCAGTAATCCCTTCACTCTCCTAGTGTTCTTTGTGTAGTTTTCAGGTTTTGGTAGTAGTCATTCACATAATTCAGAATTCTGACATCAACTTTGACTTTATTTCACAACTACTGTAACTAACACTATTCCTAATTTACAGCATTTGTAGTGCTAATATCTCACTGGAAAAGCACTTGAGTCCATCTACAGAGGCCCATTAATCCCTTGCGAAGCTACGATGTCTTTAGGCTTTCCCAGTTTATTCTAGGAACTACCTACTATCTTCCAGTATCTGTATATTCTGATATTGGGGGTTATCTGGTCAAACAGATAGAAAATGGATTCAGGCAGGCACAGAGAAGAGAGCAAGACAAAAGCGAAGAGCTGGGATTCTCTAACTGAGGGGAAGGATTTGATTTTTTTGTTTTTTTTAATTTCCAATCTGTCAACAGACCAACAATTTTATAACATACATTAAAAATGAGTAACAAAAAAACAAACAACCCATTTAAGAAATGGACAAAGAACTTGAATAGACATTTCTCCAAAGAAGATGCATAAATGGCCAGTGAGCACAGGAAAAGATACTCAGCATCACTAATCATTAGGGAAATGCAAACTAAAACCTCAATGAGGTAACACCTTAAAACCTTTAGGATAGCTATTCTCACTACAACAAAACAACAAGTGTTGGTGAGGCTGTGAGGAAATTTGAACCCTGTGCACTGCTGGTAGGAGCATAAACTGGGGCAGCCATTGTGGAAAACAATGTGGCAATTCATCAAAAAATTAAGAATAGAACTGCTATATAATCCAGTAATTCTACTTATGTGTATATACTCAGGAGAACTGAAAGCAGAACATGAACAGATATTTGTGTATCCATGTTCATAACAACATTATTTTCAGCAACCAAAAGCTGAAAATAATCCAAAAGTCCATTAATGTATGGCTGGATAAACAAAATGCAGTATAGCCATACAATATTATTCAGCCTTAAAAAGGAATGAAATTCTGACACATGCTACAATATGGATGAAGCTTGAAGACATTTCACTAAATGAAATGAGTCAAACACAAAAGGGCAAATATTGGATGATTCCACTGAGGATGAGTCACATTCGTAAAGAAAGCAGAATCGTGGTAACCAGGGGGCTGAGAGGAGGCGGGAGTTGGGCGGCGTTGTTGAATGGTTGAGTTTCGATTTGGGAAAATGACAAAGTTCTGGGGATGGGTGCTGCTGATGGTCGCTCAACAATGGGAATGTGCTTGGCTCCTCTGAGCTGTGCACTTAAAACCATAAAAATGGCAACTTTTATGTCATACACATTTTACCCCAGTGAAAAAAAATTACTGGAAAAATGAAAACAGAGATGTAGAAAATACAACTCCAAACTTTTTACTATTAGATTTAACAGACATTATATAACATCTCAGCCTGTGTATTCCAAACAAATTAACAAAGGAAAAGCAAAGAAAGGGATGCAGAGGGGGAAAAAAGAGTAAAGAAAAGAATTATAGAAACTACTTGTTTATTGGAAATGTGATTATAAGGAATTAAGTGCTATTGTATTTCTGACTTTTTTTTGTTCTGCAGTTATTGCAAAACAAAGAGGAATGAGTTAAATAGCAACTTTTCATATTAAATACCTATAGGTAAAGTTTGGATGAATACTACGTATGTCAACTATTAAAGTTTTTAATCTGACAGATGAGTTTGTTTCCTGCTATTCAATGATCTGATTCTAGACTGGATTGATGACTGTGCTACCCCAAGGGATAATGTGTATCTAAACAATTCCCGTGTGTTTCCTTAATAACTCTCCTAATAGGGGAACCAGTCTTACCAAGGTATGTTGATGAGAATGGCAAAAGAGATTTTTAAAGCAACATAAATAAGTTCAGCATTTTCATTTTTAACTTTTATCTAAAATAAAGCAGTGTTGTAGTTTCAAAATATATCCTAACATCAGTAACTAGGTTTAGTAATTACAACTAGAATTATAATTAAAGTTATCTTTTGATATAAGGAATGAAGTCCAGATCCATCATTTCCTGTGCATAGATCTTCTTTTTGATAGTTATTAAAATTCAAGATAGTCTATCAAAATCTCAAGGTGCTTGATGTAATACCAAGATCACTACTTACTTTGTTGGTAATTATTCATAAACTATGGGGCTGCTTTTCTCATTCTCAGGATTATCGCTTATTAGTACCTGATGCTTTTAATGCCAGCCATGATTAAGAGGTCAGATCCTGGAGTCAGATTACCTGTGTGAAAATCCCAATTCGGCCACTTACTCCCTTTATGTCCTTGAGCAGATTACTCATCCTGTAGTCATTCACATAACTGCAAATTCAAGAGTACTTATCTTCCAGAATTGTCATGACAGTTACATGAGATAAAATATGTAAAATTCTTACAACGGTGCCTGTCACTCAACAAAAGCTTGGGACAAGTTTATTGTGCTGTGGCTGGTACTGTTGTCATTGTTATTGAGACTATGTCAATTTTGCAGCAAACAGCCCTGCATTGGAGTGCCTACTACAATAACCCAGAGCACGTGAAGCTGCTTATCAAGCATGATTCCAACATCGGGATTCCTGATGTGGAAGGCAAGATCCCACTTCACTGGGCAGCCAACCACAAAGATCCAAGTGCTGTCCACACAGTGCGATGCCTTCTGGTGAGTACAAGTGGTGCTGCTCGATCTGATGGCCTTTCCAAAAATTCTTCATTATGAAATATCCAATATATACAAAAGCATACATATGACACACAAGCAAATTTTGAAGCAAAAGATTCGACGAACATGTGAATCCACCACACAAGAAATAGAACCATCTGAATATTGCTATTTAAGACCACACAGAGGCTTCCTAAGTGCCAGTTTCCAAATGCATTCTCTCCCCTTATCCCATGTTCATCCATGTTCCCCAACAACTACCGTCCTGAATTTATATTTATCATTCCCTGGCTTTATTTTTTACTTGTTCTTATTAAATAGTAGATAGATGTAAGTGAATAATTGTGAAGTATGTGTAAGATACAAAGAATAGGGAAACAACAAATGCTTGTATATTCATCACTGAGTTTAAGAACAAGCACTTAGCATCACCTTTGTGTCCCCTGGGTGCCCCCCAGGGCCATTCTATTCTCTCCTTTCTCAGAGACAGCCACTATCCTCAATTTTGTATATTTCATTCCACTGATTTTTATTATAGCTTTGCCACATATATTCATATCCCTAACCAATGTAGTGTTTAGTTTTTAAAGTTTTTGAATTTCATATACATGGAATTCTGTTGTATATATTCTTTTGCAACATGCTTTTCTTGCTCAGCATTAGCTGGTGATTTTTTTGTGTGTTTCTGTGTGTAGCTGTAATATATTGATTTTTACTGCTATACATAATTGTATTCCATTTTATGAATAAGCCACACATTATTCATTCTGTTATTGATAGACATTTGGAACTCTTTTCAGTTTTTTGCTATCCACAGTGCTGCCATGAACTTTTCTTTTAGCATATCTAGCATACATACTTAACTGGTTGTTGCCAGGTGTAGAAATACAACTGATATTTTTGTTCATTGAGCGTATATATCTAACCACCTTGCTATACTTCTCTTATTAATTTTGAATATTTATCAGTAAATTCTTTGAGGTTTTCAATCACTCCTTCCTTATTTCCAGCTTGCATGTTAGAGTAGTCTAAATAGTCCTATTTGCTTATAACACACAAATTAGACTTTAAGAGATATTATCTGTATACACAATGATTATTTCTGTTTGCATGTTAACTGATTTCTTTGCTCTGGATTTCTTCTTTAACCTCAAGTTTTTCTTCTAGTGTTATTATCTTACTTCCTGAAATATAATTCTTAGAACTTCCTTTAGTGTAAATCCATTTGTGGTAAACTCTTTTTAATTGTTTGATGATTAAAATAGGTGTCAGTACCTTGCCTATAGAGATGAATGTCTGCATCTCTACCATGCTCTTCAATGTATAGTTTTTCTGTATTAAGAATGTCTGCATCTCTACCGTGCTCTTCAATGTATAGTTTTCCTGTATACACAATTCTACATAGTTTCTCTTCTCAACTCTTTCAGCCTATTGTTTAGCTGCTTTCTGCCTTTCATTGTTGCTCTTGAGGAGTCTATTATTGGTCTAATTGTCATTCCTTTATAGATGATCTGTCTTTTCTCTCAGGCTGCCTTTAAATTCTTCTCTTAAGGCATTGTAAGTTTTACTTGCAATGTATCTAGGTGTTCATTTTTTTTCCCCCTGTTTGGTATATACTCTGATTATTGCATCTCAGTTCTGGAAAATGTATAGCCATTATCTCCTTAAATATTGCCTCTCTTTCACTCTCTCCACGCTGGCTTTTAGAGTCTCCAATTACACATATTTTAGACCTTTTCATTTTATACTCCATGTCCCTTAACTTCTCTCTTAACTTTCCTATCATCTTGTCTCTCTGTGTCACACTCTGGGTAATTACATCAGATCTGCCTTCCTGTTCACCAAGCCTTTCTTCAGCTTAGTCCAGTCTCTTGTTTATCCTATTCATTGAGTCTTTATTCTTAACAATTATAGTTTCACTTCTAAAAGTTCGGTTTGGTTCTTTTTCATATCTGCCTGGTCTTTCTGTTAGTTTTTGTTCTTTGGTCTCCTTTTAAATCATTTCTTATTTTCTCACATGTGTCCTGGATAGTTATTTTATATTCTTTATATATTGGTTACAGTATCTAAAGTTCTGGGAGGATAATTCTCACTCATAATATATTATTTCCTCACAGATTTGGCTTTTCTTTTTCTTCTTGTAAACACATTTTAGTCCTAAGGAGACTCAAAGACCTAACATACCCACTGCCTAAAAGTACTTTTTTTTTTAAGTATTTATAATACCTTTCCTACCCTTTTTGTAAAATAGGCTGACTATACAAGCAGCTGTAAATTGGGGATGGTCCTTCGGAGAGTTCTCAATTTGGGGCAGGAGGGCTTGGCCTTGGAGATGACCTAATCTGAGAAGGGATGTGACCTTGGATAAGCAGCCCTCTTTAGCTGAAACAGTTGCAGAAGGCTGACAGTGGAAGGTCGTCTGATGTCAGTGGTCGCAGCAGCTGAGGGAATAAGTTCTCTAGTCTTGACAGGGGACCTAAGCAGTGCATCATAATATCTGCTACAAAGACCCAGTACAAAAATGAATAAATCTGAAATGTCGTTTTAAACCGAATAGGCAATAAACATGGGTTAAAAAACCTCAACCTCATTCATAAAAGAAGTACAAATTAAAACATCAGTGAAATGCTTTTCATGTCCACAAGGGGAAAATGTAGAAGGCTTGATAATACCAAGTGATTGATTTGTAACAGCATGTGGGGAAATAACTTTTACACATTGTCATGGATGTGTTAGTTAGTACAACCATTTGGAGAGTTTGACAATACCTGGCTGAAGATGCAGATACCCTTCCAACCAGCAATTCCCCTTCTGAGTGTTTGGACTAGAGAAAAATCACACTTGTGCTAAGGGGACATAAACAGGAAGCATGTCGATTGCAGCATTATTGTTAATAGTAGAAAAAAAACTGAAAATAATCTAAATGTCCCTCTGTAGAGAATAGATAACTAATTTGGTTTAACAAATGAGCTAGTATCAACACAGATACCCAAAAGTATAACATTGAAAGAAAAAAGTTGCCAGAGAATATACATAGTATAATGTGTAAGTATAACTATTGAAAACACACTTATAAAATTCATGTATTGCTTATGGATGCATACAAATGTAGCAAAACTGTAAAACATACAGCTTTAGCTGAATCCATAACAGATACAAAATTAGGCAAGGTACTGACACCTATGTAATCCAGATAGTATGGTATTTATTATCTTTTCTGTACATTTTTATTGTTAAATGTGAAAATAAATTTTTAAAGATTCAGACTGTACTTTTTTCTGAATTTTATCACTCGTGTTGAGAGAAAATATATGTTTAGAAAGTCGTTCTGTTAATACTTCTGTCAAATGTGACTTAGTGAGGATTCCATGTGTGTCTGAAGTCCTGGTTCCTTCAAAACAGGATGCTGCTCCCACCGAGTCTCTGCTGAACTGGCAGGACTATGAGGGCCGAACCCCTCTTCACTTTGCAGTCGCCGACGGGAACATGACAGTGGCTGATGTCCTGACCTCATATGAAAGCTGTAATATAACATCTTACGATAACTTGTTTCGAACCCCACTTCACTGGGCAGCTTTACTGGGTGAGTTGCATGTGAATGAAAAGGACCAGCCCTAGGAGGAACCACATGAATATATAAATTTCAGTGGTTTCTTGTCCCCTGTCAGCTCCACCTCCTATTTAATTATTTTAATTTTTAATTGATATGTGGCATTTTATACCTAAATCCCTCTGTTCTGTGCTTAAATTTTAGTAACATAAATGTGTGCCCTGTCATATATTCATTTTAATTTCAACATCCTGTTTTAACTTTTTATTGTGTAAGTCATGCACATTCACTGACAAATGTAAATATAAAATAATGTTCTTTTCACATTCAGTGCCTTTGTTTTTTTGGTGGAGGGCTTTAATTTTAGGTTTGTGCTATACTCTTGATATTTGATATTTTTTCTTTCTGTGTTCCTGATATGCCTTTTATTGAATCTTTCTAGGGACTGCTTTTTTAGATGAGAGAGTGTGTATATGTGTGAGTGTCTGATTTGGTGGGGGTGCTATCTGAGAGTCCTCTTTTACTGAAGGAGGTTTCCCCATTTAGTCACTGTTACAAGACATAAAATTTGGTCCTTTTTTTTGCTATTCTGCTCTTTGAGTATTAGTGATGTTTGGGGTTTCTTCATTTTTTGTTTTTTCCTGTTTTGTTTTCTGCCTTTTCGTGTATGAATTACATTTGTTACTTGGTTTCAAATTGCCTATATTTTAAGAGGGTTTTTAGGTTCTATTAATAGTACTTTTAAATTTATCAAACACTTTTTTAAGCCTGACAGTCAAGAGCCAAACTGCCTCTTTTGACTCCCACTTGTTTTAAATGAGGAATTTTTAGAGCACTTTTACTACCACTCTCTTAGTATTTGTTAATATCATCTGTGGTTTTTCCCAATTATTATTGTGGGTTTAGTTCTTAAATTACACATCGTCTCTTTTAAAAATGATTTTTACATCTGCCCTCAGCTTTATGGGCAGGTTTATAATTGTTATTTGGACTTCATTTCAATGTATAGTCTCATCCCTTTTTCCTTTTCCTTTGCATCCTCGATTTCACAAATTTGTCTCCACACCGCTAAAGTGACCTTTTGTTTGCCAAGTTCTGCTTTCTTTCTGCCTCTCATAGATTGTATTTTACGTGGTATTTTGATTTCCTTCTCTTATCCATATTTCTTCCTATCTCGGCTTATTTCCTTTTCACTTCCTTCTATTAACCTTTCATTTCAGATTTTCTTCTTAGGATATTCTGTTTCATGTTATAGAGGCCGTCTCGGCACAAATCAAGAATGCCAAAGAGTTCCCTGGGATCTTCCCCTGGAGCCCTCTCTACATCACTTTTTGAGTGTGCTCCTCATCTCCCGGAGGGCCTGCCCTGCTCCCCGTCCTCTCCTGGGTTTTCATAAAGCCTTTAATGAATTTTCCTCATTATCTTTCAACCAAGATGAGATGTGTTTAGGTTGACTGTGGCGTTTGGGTCATGGGGAACTCCAACTCAGACCACAGCTGGAGAGCAGGTAAATGAGCACAACTCCCCTTCAGATGCCTTTTTCTGCTTGACTTTTGCGCAGTGTATCCTTGCTCTGCTAAAGTGGCATCATCTTCATTGCTTGGTTTCCCAATATGCTGAAGCAGGTTTCCTAAATAAACTGTTACCAAGTTTGGTCATTCTTTAATCCTTTCTACAGTTCTTCACTTGTGGAGACCACATCCTCCAACATGATCTAGAGAGGAATCCAGAGGAAAATCTCAGGAAACTGTTTGACATCCTTGATTTGTGCCTCCAGAGTATTTTCTTTACCACCAGCTTATAATTCCTGCCCACTTGTTTTCTGGGATTTAAAGATCACAAAAATGTAAAAAAATTGGGAGAGGAAGGTTAGAGGGTATAGACACGAGGCCCCAGAGGTTACAAGAGATTGCGTTACAGTATATCCTCCTGAAGAGCACGAGAGAGTGGCTGTGCAGTTCTGACTGGTCGTGTGATGGAACCTGGGGACCAGGGGCACTGGTGCCTGAGAGGGGCCGGCGTCTAACACACTTCCTTCCCTTTTTATGGGCAGCTTTATAAAGAGAAGCCTGGGTATGCAATGAGCTAGTACCAAATATAGCTTTTCTCAATCTGGCAATTATAATTAATGTCATCTCCTTCCTGACCAAAGCATTAAGTTTTATGTTTTTCTTAGTTTTTGCCTTTGTTCTACATTATCATAGTATTTTTTTCAGAGTTAGAAGTGGTTGCACTGGAGATCACTATTCAGAAACCATTTTTGAATACTGTTTTATGTGCTAGCAATTTTTCTTACCCTGTCCTTTAAGTAGATTATAAGTTATTTAGTCCTTTTGTGTGATAACTACCTCATTGTGTCTGCTTCTAGGCCATGCACAGATTGTCCATCTCCTTTTAGAAAGAAATAAGTCTGGAACTATCCCATCTGATAGCCAAGGAGCAACACCCATGCACTATGCAGCCCAGAGTAACTTTGCTGTAAGTAAAACATGACAATTGTCTTCTTTCTTAATTAAACTTTTATTTTGACATAATTGTAAATTCATATGCAGTTGTAGGAAATAAAACGTGTACCCTTCACCAGTTTGCCTCCATGGTAACATCTTGCAGAAGTACAATACAGTATTATAAACAGGAACTTGACATTGATGTAATCCACTGACCTTATTCAGATGTCACCACTTTACATGTACTCACTGGTATGCTTGTGTAACAACTAGATTTTTAACAATTGTTCATACTGTTGATTCTGACTGTTATGCAAGTGATAGTTTGTTGTTAGTCACATGTGAAGTTTTATACAGTGTTTATTATAACTGTTCAGTATAACATTTTGCTTTACTGTAAGTGTACTTCATCTTTTCACTAATTTTACAGCCCTAAGGACAACATAGCACTCAGCAATCTGTAATTGTCCTGAAGGCAAGTGCAGCAAGGCCTTACAACGAGACAAACCGAGGCTGGAATCCTGACTGTTTTTTGCCAGCTGTATCAGGATTGTTGTTAGGATTAGAGAACATCTATGACCAATGCCTAATGTCATTGGTATAGAGCAGGTACTCAAGAAATAGAATGTATTCCTATTATTGCTTGTGCTAATGAGAATTGTGTATGTTACACATCTGAGAAAGCAAATTTATGAGTTGATATTTCCAAAGGTATTGAGTATTATTAATTCTTCCCTTACTGCCCTTTATAGTTTACGAAACACTTTCTCATCCATTACGTCACTCAGTCCACCCAGCAACATGATAACTTTAGGCTGCTTCAGCTTCCTGAGTATGAGTCACCACCAGGAACTAGAGACTCATCCACAGAGGCACATGGTAATGCAGCCCCGTTGATTTTGCTGCCTTCTAAGTGGGCGTGCATAATCAAACACTTGTTTTCATTAAATTATAAGAATGCTCTCACCAGCGTAGTATAATTCCATCTGCCTGGCCTCCCCAAATGCACTGCTGAACATATTGAATACTCAGTTTGCTAAAATATCTTATCTTCCCACCTTCTTTCTTTCTGGTATCCAGAGCAACTAGAGCTGTAGTCCTTCCTGACATTCCTAAAAATTTATTCTGTTTATCACCTTGAGTTTTAGTGCACTGTTATCTTCTGTTATTTCCAAAGATCTCAGAAAGATACAAAGCAGTACTTTGAGGAGGAGCTTTTTCTCATTACAGATAGATAAGAAATTTAGTTGACCCAGTCTGGTCAATCCATGGAAATCAGAGCTCAATCCATATTTCAACACAAGTCAGTGAGAGAGCATGTTATCCCTATTTACAGATGAAGAAGACAAGGATCCAAGAGATTAAATGACTTGCTGAAAATCTTGAACCAAAGTCTTAGACTCCAAATTTAATATATGTACAGATACCAGTAATTAAATAACTGTGCTAATGGGAGTAGGAAAGAATGGTACATTATGAACGTTTACTCAAAGAAATACTTGCTTTGGATAATCTACCAATGACAGAGATGATTTTTTTTTAATAACACAAATTTTCTAATCTCAGTTTCCAGCCCCTTGACCTCCTTGGACTCTGTTAACTCCTAAGAATTTGTATTGTCTTTTTAAAAAACATCAACAGCAACAACAACAAAAAAAAACCCAAAACCCTTGCAGACATTCACCATTAAGAAAATACACTCAACAGGGAAATGTTTGCAAATCAGTAAAAGAAAACAAACCATAAAATCACCAACCTTTTTTTTGTCCATTTCTTTACTCAAATCTAGTGCGTACTAAGCAGACACACTGGGTCTAGGAGCACTAAGCTATAACAAACTGAGCAGGTCAACAACTGGTTTTATGACTAGAAAGCAGTGTTTGATGTGGACACAGTGCTGTGGTTTAGCCCTGGGTTCTATTTCTCTATCTGCCTGTATCAAGTTTTGTATGACCTTGAATCCAAATTTCTTCCATCTGTAAAAGGAGAGGATTGGATGAGCCCTTGAATTTCTTCTTGCTCTAAAATACTGAGCATTTCATATATTTTTGGCTAGTGCCCAGCCTCCAGGATTTTTTTCTGAAACTATTTTACTTTCACTCAAGCAAAAAAATTTTTCCTATGAACTTCCTAAAAATATGTATGCTTCTGAGTTTTAAGGAAGGAGGCAATTTAAAATGCTGTGAATATTAACCCCCATTAAAATTTTCAGGCACTCTAAGAATTATCTAGGGTCCTAATTTTTGTATGACTCCATGGAGGGAGGACCTTGAATATAGGAATTGTTAAATAAATATTTATTTAAGTGAACTGAATACTTCATTTCTCGGTAGCCACCCATCATTATTCAAAAAATGCATTAATTATTTTGTTAAATTATAGTTATAAAACACGCAGTAAAAAAATGTATTAACCTTCCCTGTAGGCATGACTGAATATACAGGTCTAGCTAAAAAAAACCCTGTATTTTAATGTTGGTCATGACACCAAATATTTCTTTTATGTGCCATTTCATCTCTCTAACAGTGACCTACAAAGTTTTTAAACTTGATTGAGGATGAGCATTCTCAACTAGGAAGGTGTTGAATGAAGGTGTTACTTATGTTTTGGAAGTGCGATGGAAACTAAAACTTAAGTATAAGAACAGAAGATTGTTATTTTCAATGGAAATTTTAGTTCCATTATTCATAAAGATTATTTCATTTGATTCAAAAGCAGGAAAAAAATACTTTGTTTCTTAGTGGAAGTCACCTAACCTGCTGCTCTCTTGTCTCAATTTTTTAATGAAATTTTCTTAAAGGAAACTGTTCAAGTATTTTTAAAACACCCTTCGGTGAAAGATGATTCAGATCTCGAAGGACGAACATCCTTTATGTGGGCCGCTGGGAAAGGCAGTGATGATGTCCTTAGGACTATGCTGAGTTTAAAAGCTGACATTGATATTAACATGGCAGACAAGTATGGAGGTACAGGTAAGAACTGATAGATATATTAAATTTGCTTTTTTCAGGCTCCAAAGTGTAGATGGTGCTATAAAACTTGTACAGTAGTACCTTGAAATCATAGTTCCTTTTGTGATATTGTTTGACTTTAATCCTCACTTTCTAACTTTTAGGTTGCTAGGATGTCACTCCAAAGGCTTCATTTCTCCAATTAGTGTGGCTAAATTAGTCTGTGTTTCTACGAGATGAAGGGTGGCATTTGGTTTAAACCCAGGTTGCTCCTTAATCATGATTATGGAAACTCTTCTGATCATTACCTTTGTGTACAAAAGCATAAACCTGTACTTTAATATAACTATGCATATTTAGTAGTTATCAGTTACATTTTCAAAAATTGATAATTATATTTTAAGGAATGCACATCTCTAAGTATGTTCTCATTTACTCTTTTCTCAAAGAATAGCATTACTTCATCCTGAATCTCCGATTTTAGAGATAACTTCCCATGACTTTAGAAGCTTCAAAGGTTCAATTCACCTTTGCATCAAAAGCTCTTACTGGATGCTCCTTTTAATCTCTTTCTCTAATAAGAGAGCCTCTTAACTATGTGTTGGTCGACAGAGGTATGAACGTTTTAGCATTCATTGCCAACTTGGAGGTCTCTTCTTGGTATATGATATACTAATTGCAAGTCAGAATGAGAAAGAAAAACCTCACAACCGCACAATAATAGCACTGAACAGAATAAATACTCAGCTAGGAGGTTCTCAGTGTTAAATTTCCATATACGTATAAACATAGGTGCAGTCATTTGCACCTACCTTTTGTTCTGGATAAGAGCTCTCTTGGCCACCAAAACCACAGATGCAGCACTTGGAGGAGAGAGGCAACAGGAGTTACTATACCTATTAATCTCCCTCCCTGTACCTAGACCACCGAGATAGTAACAAAATATCAATTTCATTAAAGGCTTTAACTTTAAAAAGTATTTCTTTATCAAAGCTTCATGGTGGACCTTAAGCTTCTTAAGAGTTGTGCTGCAGACACATAGGACATTGAGTTTATAAATGGACTGAACATTTAATTTTTTGTCAAGTTCCTTTAGTAAGCAGTCTTTTACTTTATCACTAGCCTTGCTTGTAGTTTAACTTTTTCATGTTATTTTAATAAATAAGGGCAAGGATGCTTGCATCCTTTTGACCAAAGATGTCTTTCTGATGTGCACCATAGTTGCAGCCAGCTATAAATTTTTCTCAGATTCATTAATTCCCTGGCTCTTTCTCCTAGGGGAGTTTTGTTATATGACAAAGATGCCTTCCTGACATTTCTGTTTTATGACAGTGAGTTTCTCGCCATCATCCCTCTACAGTGTTGTTTATTCTTTCCCATTAGAAAAGAGTTCTTATCAACAGCAATATACAGATATTATTTGGATCTTGATTCAAATAAATCAAAAAAAGTTATAAAGCCACTAAGAAAATGTGAATACTATCCAGATATTTGATATAACAGAATTTTTGTTAATATTTTTTAGTTATAACAATGGTACTATCCTTTCTTTGCAATGCTGGGACCCCCTGGGGGTTCTGGGGACCACATTTCCCCTTGGCCAGCAGGTGCCCTGTTAGAATCACTCCTTGGGGGCAGCGGAGGGAGACTGGAAGCCTGGCAGAGGAAACAGAGCGGCTCCCCGTTCGTGTCGGCATCACCCTAGTAAGCTCTCCTCAACAGGGCAGGGGTAATTTGTTGCAATGGCTGCCGCTAACTTCACTCTGCAGTTTTCTACACAATCACAGCGCCAACCTCAGAACACCCTCCTCACAGACTCCAGCTCCAGCCAAGCAGAGTTTTAATAACTCCCATCTTCTTTTTGCCCCCCCAGCCCTAGAACTGCTAGCTGTTTGCTGCTTTTGCCCTCTGTGATGCCTTAGTGTTCTCTTTTGCTTCTTCAGTTCTTCAGTCCATAGCTAACACTTCTTTATATTGAATTCTCTATGTTTTAAGTATCTAGCATGGTTTCTGTCTCCTAAATGGACGCTGGCTGATATAGTAGTGGTTGTGTTTTTAAAAAAAATTCTCGTCTTTTTAGATATACTTATTAAAATATTTACAAATGAAAGAGCATGACTAGAATTTTATTCAAAACAGAAAGGTGGTATGTAAAAACTTGTTCATTATGCTTCAGAAGATTGGAGACTGTTGGGAATTAGGCTTGGGGTTGATTAATGATTGTGCTTTGAGTCCCCTATACAGAATTTTATTGTTGTTAACAACCATATAATCAATAAATATGAGAGATGCCCTCTCAAAAAATAATAAATAAACAAAAAATAAAATGTGGAATAAGAAAAAAACAAAACAAAACAGAAGGTGGTGAGAGAATGGTTGGTGGGTAGATGAAACAAGAGTAAGCATGTACTGATAATTGTTGAAGGTGGGTGAAGGCTATATTGAATTCACTGGACTATTGAATATGTTTACTTATGAATAGGTTTGAAATTTTTCATAACATAAGGTTAAAATTTTTTAAAACTTTAGATCTGTAAACTTGTGGCATTTTTTCAAAGAGAGAGCAACAACAGTTAAATATCAGATTATTTTTAAATAAATGCAAATAGTCAGAAATGGGGAATTTCATTTAATAAGATCATTAATTCTGTTTTCTGCTTAACTGAAATTTTGTTTTCATTTGACATTGACATTTATCTGAAGAGTATCTGATGCATACTGATGCCACAACACAAAATTGTAGAATTTCAGAATTAGAAAGCACCTTAAAATTAAATTTAGTCGAGAGTTTCCAAGCTGTGCTCTTCAGAACGACAGGTTTCTATAAAGGTACCCGAGGTGTTGCAGGGGTGGGGGTTGGGGGATGGGTGCTTAAGTGGGTAACCCTCCACTCCTACTTTAGTCAGAACCACTCAACCCTTATCTGGTTTATATATTGAGTGTTTTATAAAATTTCACTTGCGGGGGGAAAGCATTCTTGTGCCATTAAAATGTGAAAAATCACTGAACTATCTCATCTGTACGGTGCTTTAATCTGCCTTATAACATTCTCACCAGAGGTCTTCCAGCCTCTGGCTGAACAGCTCCAATATAGGGAACCCACTACTTCCATCTTAACCTAACTCAATTGGAATGTTTTTCCTTATACTGGGCCACAGTTTGTCAAACTGAATGTTTCAGGCTGCGCTCTCTGAAGTGACAGCACTTCAGATATGTGAAGTCTCTCACTCTTGTCTGCATCTTGTTTAGGCCAAACTGACATTCAGCCATTTAGGTCAGGAGTCTTAAACTCAAGTACGTGTAAGAGAATTACTTGGGGAATTGCAGATTCCCAGAACATACAGACAAATATCCTATTTCACATCCTGTCAACAAGTCCTGTTGACTCCACCTCTAAAATATATTCTAGATCTTTCTGCTCCTCACTATTTCCATTCCTGCCACCCCAGTTCAAGCCACCATCATCTTTTGCCCAGTCTACTGCAACAGAGGTCACTGGCCTCCCTGTTTATGTTCTAATCTACTACAGTGCATACTTCTCACAACAGCTAGAGTGATCTGTTGAAAGCATAAATCAAATTATCACTTATTCACTTAAACCCTTTCAGTGTCTTCCATTGCTCTGACTTATATAGCCTCTTATCATAAGGCCTTCTCTACCTCACTGACTTAACCCACTCTCATTTATTGCTTGCAGCTCCCTTGCCTTCCTTAAACACAGAGATTCATTCCTGTCCTGTCCTATCTGTTCTCATTGCCCAACTACTCTCTCTTGGGATCACGACATCACTGTCCCGTTTTTATGATTCAGGTCTCAAATGTCAGTTCCTTAGCACAGCTTGCCCTAACCAACAATCAAAAGTAGTCCCCCAGGTGCTCTGCATATCAAAATACCTTTTATTTTAATTACAGCATCCATCACTGTGTAATAGTTTCTTGTTTATTGATTTGGTTTTTTTGTTTTATTTTCTTTTGCTTCCCCTACTAGAATGTACCCTCATTGTTTTGTTCCCTGGGGAATTCTCAGCATTACATTAGTACCCAGCCTGTAGTAGGTTCTGAACAAATCCCCAGAAATCTGCATTTTTATAGGCATCCCAGGTTTGGTTAATGGATCATACTTTATGAAAGAAACATTGTTCCAAGCATTATAAAGCCATAATACTTAGAAAGAACTGCCCAGGCTTCTAGACAGTTATCTTGGCAATTTCAGAATTTAAAGAGGGATGAATTTAAATAGAATTTAAGGAGTCATCTAAAGGGTGATGGCATTTATCAAGCAATGGGGTATAATAACATAGTTAGGGGATCAATATAAGATGAAACTTAACATGTAACCAAAATTACTCTTTCAAACCCCTTATGAAAATACCAGACAGGAGGCCACATTCCATCTATTTTTCCTCCACTACTGAAACAAATTGCTGTTTCTTAAACTGGCCCTGAAAAAATAACTTGCTTGCATGTCATATGAGAAGTGTGCTCAGTGCAGTAAGAGGGTGCCCGTTGTGCCATGTGGGTGTACAGACCAACCACAGGAACAGCCCGGGGAACCAAACTGGAGGAACATTAGTGGACCTCTCCCGTCACACAGCCCTCCAGGCATATACTTACTGAGTGGGTTAGTGGGCAGAAGTGAGTGCATTGTCATTTAAATCATTTCTCTGTGTCATTCTTTTATTCTCTTACTCTTAGAGGAAAAGATAATAAACTAGTAACTGAGAAGAGGAGACCATTGCAGACCAACAGTATGGAGGAAGAAAAGAGAGGGAAAAGGTGTGACTAATCCATATGCATGGAGAGGAAGACAGAAATCTATAACAGTGAAAAGTAGAGAATCCTTAAGATTAAGTGGCATTTAGCCAAAATGATGAGGAAAAGGTACACAGAATAATAAAAATGTCAAGTTGTTTATAAAGAGCCCTTCACTTTCTTTTGCTCCCTTTTAGCTTTACATGCTGCCGCCCTTTCTGGCCACGTCAGCACCGTGAAGTTATTACTGGAAAACAATGCTCAAGTAGATGCTACAGATGTCATGAAACATACTCCACTTTTCCGAGCCTGTGAGATGGGACACAAAGATGTGATCCAGACACTTATTAAAGGTTAGTTGTTTGTACTACTCCTAACAAGTCACTCTCAACAGGTAGGAATTCTTGCATTCACTATTTCAAATACGACTTTACATAGCTGAGCGCCGCTGGGTAGAGGGAAGGAGGGGGGAGGAGCTGCACGCCCGGCACTGGGAACTCCACGCCTAGCTGCACCTGTTGAGAGTTGTTTGAGCTTACCGGCTTATTATGAAAATCTAAGGCAGATAATATACATAGAAGCGTTTTGCTACTAGTAAGGCTTTTAAGGGACTGTTGTAATATTTTTTTAACTTCTATTCATTTTTATAAATTCTTTCAGTATTAGACATTTTCATCAAATTTTTGCTTTTTTCAGGTGGAGCAAGGGTAGATCTAGTTGACCAAGATGGACATTCTCTTTTACACTGGGCAGCACTGGGAGGAAATGCTGACGTTTGCCAGATACTAATAGAAAATAAGATCAATCCAAATGTTCAAGATTATGCAGGACGCACCCCTTTGCAGTGTGCTGCATATGGGGGATACATCAACTGCATGGCAGTGCTCATGGAAAATAATGCAGACCCTAACATTCAAGACAAAGAGGTAGAAATTCTAGGTTTTTTAATATATTGTTTCTTGAAAGTGTTCAAATTATTTTTTTGTTAACTAAAATTAAGTAAAACAATTTATCAAATTAAGAGATTACTCACAAATCTGCTCATTAGAAATGATTTTTACTTACAGAAGTAGTATATTAAGCTACTTTCCAGTTCTATTAGTTATGTGTATTGTTTTGGATTACCTACATAAAAATAATATCTATGAAGAGTAACATTTTTATTTCTTCCTTTCCAGTCCTTCTGCCTTTCATTTCTTTGTCATCTTATTAAACTAGCCACAACCTCCAATACAATGTGGCAATATTTCACCACTGAATATGATATTTGCTATAGTTTCCTTTATATTTCTAGTTGCTAGGAGTCTTTTTTAAATCACAATTAGCTGTTTAATTTTTCTCTGATACCATTTCTACATCTATCAACATGATCATATTATTTTTCTCCTCTTTGCTGTCAATATGGTGAATTACATTGATTACATTGTTTTTTTTCAGATGTTAAACCACCCTTTCATTCCTGGAGTAAACGAGACTTATATTTTTAAAATATATATATTGATGGATTTTATTAGCTAATATTCTGAGATTTTTGCATCTATGTTCATGAGCAAGATTGACCTGTAATTTCCCTTTCTTGTGTTTCACTTGTCAGGTTTTGGTAGCAAGTTTACGCTGACCTTATAAAAAGAGTTAAGAAATAGTCCCTCTTTCCTTATTCTCCTAAATAATTTGTGTAAGATTGGTATTACTTCTTCCTTAAAGTTTTGGAGAAATTCCCAAGTGAAGTCACCTGTTCTGGAGGTTTTCTTTGTGCAAAAGTTGTTAATGACTGATTCAGTTCCATTAATAATGGTAAGACTATTCAGATTTTCTAATTATTTACCCTTCAGCTTTGGTAAGATGAAAAATTTGGTAAATTCTTGAGAAATTTACCCATTCTTCATTAAAAATATCAAATGTATTTGCATAAAGTTGGTTGCATATTCTATTAGCTGTAGGACCTGATTTCCTCTTACATATTTCATATATTGCTCAAGTGTTTTATCTCTTCGTTTCTAAAAACTTTTCCATCTAGTTTATTCATCTTTATGAAGAACTTCTATCTTTGTTGATTTTCTGTATTTCAAGTTTTTTTTTTACTACTTCATTGGTGTTTACCCTTATCTTTATTATTTCCTACCATCTGCTTTCCTAAGGTTTGATTTACTATTTTTTTAAAGATCCTCTTGATGAAAGCTTAAACCTTGATTCTTTTTCAATATTCTTTCAACATATGTATTTAAATGTGCTTCTTTCTTCTAAGCACTGCTTTAGCTAGATCTTACAAGTTTGGGTAAATTGTACCATCATCATCATTCAGCTCAAACATTTTCTAATTTCTGATTTTCTAATCTTGATTTGTTATTTGATCCACAGAATATTTAGAAGTGTATTATTTTTCAGGCAGTTGGGCATTTTCTCATTACCCTTTTGTTATTCATTATATTCATTTCCTATTTAACAAATTACTACAAACATAGGTCTTAGAAATTTATTTTCTTACTGTTCTAGATGTTAAAAATCCAAAGTGGGCCTCACTGGGCTAAAAATCAAGGTGTCAGCAGGCTACATTTTTTTAGAGGCTTTAGGGGAAAATCTGTTTCCTTGACTTTTCTAGCTTCTAGAAGGTGCTCTCATTCCTTGGCTTGTTTCCTCATTGCTCCGCCTTCAGAGCCGGCAATGACTGACCAAGTGTTTTCTCATACTGCATCACTCTGACACTCCTTCTGCCTCCCTCTTTCACTTGTAAGGACCCTTATGATTATACTGGGCCTACCCAGATAATCCAGGATAATCTCCCCCATTGACTAGCAACCTGAGTTCCATCTACAACCTTAATTCCCCCTTTCCGTAGAAATAACATAGTAACAAATTCCAGAGACTAAGAGGTAGACATGTTTGCAGGCAGTGCTTTATTCTGCCTACCACACTGACTTGTAGCTTAAATTTTACTATGGTTGGAAAACATACTCTGAATCGTCTTTCAAAATCTTTTGAATCTCTCTTTATGGACCAGCATATCGATGATTTTGGTAAATTCTGTGTATACTTGAGTACTAGTTTTGTCATTGTTAGGTGCAATGTTTTATATTTATCACTTAGGTCAAATTTTTATAGTACTGTTCAAGTCTTCTATATCTTTACTGCTCTTTTATCTGTTTGTTCTACAAACTATATAAAAGGTGGGTTAGAAATCTCCCACTGTCATTATGGATTTAACCATCTAGCCTTCTAATTTTGTCAATTTTCATCCTGTGTATTTAGAAGCTGTGTTATTAGCTGCATACTGATTTAGGATTGGGATATCCTCCTCTCTGACTCTGTTAACACTATGAAGTATCCCTCTTTATCTCTAGTAATGCTTCATGCTTTATCTTCCATGACGTTGAATTTTTTTAAGGCAATTGATTTTATAGAATGTCACTCAATTGAGTTTGTCTTATGATTCCTCATAATTAAGTTCAAGTATTATATTTTTGGTTGGAGTATTATATAAACGATACCAAGTCTTTCACAGGGTATCACCTCTAGAGACTTATGATCCCCTAATTTAACACAGTATTAATTTTGATCACCTAACTAAGGTGCTGTCCATTTTCTCCATTGTATACTTAATATTTTCCCTTTTTTGTAATTGAGCAATTTGGGAACTATTTGTATTTTGAGTTAGCAAAAGTAACTGTATATCCAACAATACCTACTACAGATGTGCTTGATTTTTGTTCATGCTTGTAGGGAAGAACAGCTTTGCACTGGTCCTGTAACAATGGATATCTTGATGCCATTAAGTTACTACTAGACTTTGCTGCTTTCCCTAATCAGATGGAAAACAATGAGGAGAGGTAAGCTGTTGATAAGAACAATATATTGTTGTTCATCTCACATTCTTTCTGCCACATTAAAAAAAACCAAGTATAGATACTGGTTCAGAAATAATAATATCTACATTAAGAATTCCTGAACTAGAAGAAAAGAGCAAAAGTATCATGCAGTGTTGATTTAATATCATGGGATTTTAAAGCTATTCAGAAATTTAGATAGTACCTTGGGCAAGCTCGCGTTTTACAGAGGAGGAAACTGAGGCCCTCTCTGGCTTATGACTGGCATCAAATCAGGGGAGTCCTAATGGACCAGGAGTAGGAATTCGGGTAGGCCAGCAAAATGTGTGATGTATCAAGAAGTCTCTCCTGATGAAGAGAATATTATCAGTTAGTGGACAAAGGTGCCACTGTGTAGCATGAAAAAATGAGAAGCTAAGATGACAGTTCAGGATTTTAGTTTAGACACTGATTTCATGAATGATAAGAGATCCACAGAGTTAGGCTAGGGATGTTGCCAAGGGCGCATGGCCCAGTAAAAGGCCAGCAGCAGCATGAAGTCTGCAGGAGAGATTCTTGGTGGTATCGGCTCTAAGAAGATTCTAGTGATTTGTAGGTAACAGTTGAGTCTGTGATCGGACTTCAGTACCTGAGCTCTCCCGGCCCGGGTCTGCACTCACTGCAGCGGCCCTTGCTGAGCCGCCACCAGTTCTTTGTCCCTGTCAGGAGGTGGGAGACTTCACAGAGAAGGAGGCACTGTCTCAAGGAAACACGTTTATCCTTTCTGGGGGCACCTCCTTCATCTTTCTGATTTCTTTCAGAACTTTTCCCCATTGTCTATGTCTTTTGTCTATTTTCCAGTTTTGTTTTTTCCATAGTTTGTCTTTTCTGCCTATAAAGTCTTCTTTCTCTCAGACACTCTTCAGTGCCTCCACTTCCTCATTCTCACCATTCATGCCTTTGTAGTCTGGCTTCCATCTTCACATTTATGCTGAAATCTGTGTCTGAATGGTCACTGGCAAATTCCTCATCGATAAATCATATGTCGTCCTCTGGCGCACTCTGTCTGGCCTTTCTGTGTCGCCTGCTCTGTTGACTCCTTTGCTTTGAGACTGTATCTCTTCTAAGCTTCTGTGACAGTTTTCTTCCAGTCATGTCTGCTCATCTCCATTTCTTTGGCTCCTCTTCCATTTTTAAACTTTTTAAATGTAAACATTCTTCAAGAACTGGATCTCCTCCCAGCCTGTGTCCTTTGGCAGTCCGATCTACCACCCAGCTTCCACAGTCCCTTGGTTCTGGCGAGTTCTCAGTCTGTATTTCAGGCTCATCTCTCGCCTTGGCTCATCCTGTCATCTCCTCCTCATTTCCAGCACCACTATTCGATCCTGCCCTCTGGGACTCTTTCTGGGACTCGCACAGTGTCCCTTCAGTGTTTTCCTTCCTTACATCTTTCTGTCATTCAATTCATCTGCTTCCAAAGTAGCCCTCCCTAAATCATATTTCTGACATAATTGTTAATCAGGTCATTCCTCTGTTCAGATGCAGTCTCATCTACCAAGACTGTGCTGATTCCACAGTCATGTGTTCCAAACTATGTTCTCCTCTACACTGTGAATTTGAATAGCAATTAGCACATGGCACTTTATATTTTAATTCTGTGTAATCTGTCCTCCCTATTGGCAAGAACTCTGGAAGATCATGATCATCTCTGCTCACAACACTTTTCATGAAATAGATGCTCAGTAAATAACTGCCATGTTGTCAAGTTGGTGTCTTCAAGTTTGCAGTAGCATTACCCTACTTCACACCTGCATTAGAAGCTTCTGGAATTCTTGAAGCACATGCAGAATTAGATAAAGCAGAAAAGTGTGTCTTACTTTGGGAATGATTATATAAAGAACTCACTTTCTCTATTATAGTGAAATGACAACTGCAAAACAAAAAAAGACTTGAAGATTTAGGGATTTGGACACTTAAAGCTGGAAAGCCAAGTGGAATTGTCAAGGCTGAAGTTTTGACATTACCTCAGATATGTGAGAGGATTGAAACCCTAGAAACCAAAAGGGAAAGGTTAAGACTCCTAAGAATTAGTGTTAATTTATTTCTATGAAGGATTCATTCTATAACAATGTTTACTGTCTCGCTGCTATTTTTTTATGAAATCATAAAAATATATTTTTTCTAATTCAGTTCCCATTTATCTGCTAAACCTTGAATTTCAGGCCTAAGTTGGTGAATTGAGGTGCTTACTGCCTCCTGGAGAAAACATACGTTAATTACAGCCAGAAGGACCAAAGGAAAAAATCCCCCTAACTGTACTTGCCAATCTATAGATGAAAAGAGACAGTGGTAATATCCCCATCCCTTTAATGTTTAATCAGCAATGCATCTTGATGTGCAAGTGTCAGAACCTGGCATGCCTTTTATGTTTATTGACATTCCAGTTTAAGCATTCCGCTCGTCCCATCAGACCATTCCCGCATGGCAAGTCCAATTGTATCTCACCTCTTGTCTTTATCTACATTGTTTCTTGACTGGTTACCATCAATGTAGTGTTAATTTTTCCTTCTCATGCATTGACACCATCCACTTGATGTGCACTGCATGGGCATAATTTTTGCCAACTACTGCTGGCTTTCAGTCAATAGCTATCTGACAGCCATACTCTGACATTGATGGGAATATTCACAGCACTTGAATGTTTCTAAATTGAATTTGGGGCAAAGAAAGATTCAGCAGTAATAATCACAATATGGTCAGTTGCTGAAACTCTAGGTGTAGATTCTAATCTTAAAACCTTGCTAGCTACTTAGATTGTGTCTCCCCAAATCAAAACTTGACTGAGAATCCTAACTTGAATAAACCAGCTATAAAAAATATATTTTTGAGAAAACTGGGGAAATTTGTACTTGAGTGGGCACTAGATCTCACTAAGGAATTCCTTTTAATTTTATTAATACAATAATGACATTGTTGTTATGTCCATATTATTTATATGTGAATACTACATGCAGAGATATTGGATGATAAGGGTTCTGGAATTTTCTTTAAAATACCTTAGCAAAAATAACTGGGTTAGATGAAGCAACTGTGGCAAAAATCTTGCTAATTGTTAAATTTGGGTAATCAGTGTGTACAGAATTATTATGCTATTCTCTCTCCTTTTGTTTATGCTTGAAGTTTCTCACAATAAAATATTTAAATTATTCAAAATGCAATTTTCCATCCACAAGCAGTCTGAGAGACCTGGTTCTTCTCTCCGTCCTTTCACCGTCTGTAGGTGAGGAGGCAGAAGCTCAGAGAAGTGTCAGGAATGCCCAGGGCCGCAGGCTGCTGGCTCCCAGCTCAGCATTCTTTGAGCCACATTACCCTGCATGTTACTTCCTTTTGTCAAGTTTGTAAATTAAGCCATCATTTGGGCCTTACTATCATAAACCAGATTTTGATAATACTACTTGTATACTATGTGAAAGACTCTACATATTAATCATTATAGAAAGATGATCAAGATTACTAAATACATGTTACTTGCACATTGGTTTGAGAAATAGTTTTATGCTGTAGGAGACTTAAATTCAATAACAGATGTGTAGTGGAAGGATTACTGAACAGGGAGTCATGCAATCTTAGTTCTAATCTAGATCCTGCAGGTAACTAGTGACCTAACCTTCAGCAAGTTGCTTCATCTTTCTAGGTCTGTTTATTCATTTATAAAAGGAAGGTATTAACTGAATGACCTCTAAAATTCAATATGCTCTATTATTGTGTAGTTCTGTGACTCTGATAAAAAATATAGTAGCGAAAGGCACTTTAGAATTTATTGTGAAACTTTAAAAAGTTCTGAATTTACTAAATGCTGTCTACTTACAAATCAAGTTTTAAAGTTTGTATACGCACCTCTACTGGCTTCTGGTCCCTGAACAGTAGTGGCAAATTGAACTGTCCTAAAAAGGGGATTCGTTAATTTTACTATGTGGGACATCCTTCTGAATTCAGTTTCTGCTGAAGTAACCAAACCACCCTTTCCTCATACTGAAAATCTCTTACTTTTATGTCTTTCTGTGACTGTTAGGTTAGATTTGAAGAGATCATTTCTTTCCTGTAATCATTGGATGATTTTCTGTGTCTAATAATGCATCCATATAGTCATCCTTTATTTCCACTTCATAAATCCGCTGATTATTTCCTCCTAAACCTCCGATTGCACTGGATTAGAAACCATCACCCAGAGAGAACCATATCGTGGCAGTCGTTAGCATTCATAAATACTAGTGTGAGTCCTATGGAAATAATGTTTATGAAAAGCAACTGTGGTATCACCAGCCATGCTGCAGTGTGTGTCCTGTAATTATAACGGCAGCAGCTGACACTGATTAATCACTTCTTTTATGCCAGGTGCAATGCTATCTTCTTTACATTTATTATTTCATTTTCTCCTCACACCAAGTCTATGATGAGGAAAGGTGGTTCTTAGAAACATCAAGTAAGTTGGTTAAGAAGTAACAGTCATCATTACCATTGTTGGATGGTAGAGTTGGGGTGTTTTCCTTTGATTTTGGTACTTTTGCATTGTTTGAACTCTTAAAATATGTATCATTTTAATAAAGTAATCATTTTTTTTTAAAAAAGGAAAGCATATTTGCCAAGATATTAAACAGTGATTATTTCTGAGGGTGGGATATAGATACTATTATTTTCTTCTGTGTATTTATCCAATTTGTTTTATATTTCCAAAAATAGAAGGGATATATATTTTTAAAAGGAATAGCCTAAAATCACATATCTAAAAAGTAACCAGTTGAGTTTCAAATATATTACTATATGACAATACCCATCTTTTCTAAATAATTATGCACACTGTACAAAATTTAAAAGGCATAAAAGGGCATTCAGTGAAAACAAAATGTCCCTCCTACCCCAGCCACTGATACAACCAGTTTCCTCCCCCGAGGCAAAACTCTCACCAGTTTCTTGGGAAATATCTAGAGATATATTTTACATAGATACGCATACAGGGATATATTCTTTTTATACAAATGGAGCATGCCATGATACTGTTCTGTTTCTTACTCTTTTTTTTTCTTTTTCTTCACTTTAACAAGACATCCTGGAAATTGTTCCTTATTTACTCATATGCTGCAGTAATGGCTGCATTGTGCAGATGACTTCATTACATGGATGGCCCATACTTTATTTAACCAGTCTTCTGTTGATGGACACTGAAGTTGTTTCCATTCTTTTACTATTTCAAACTATGTTTCTATGACTATCCTTGTACATAAAGCATTTCACACTTGAGAACCGATCTGTAGGATAAATGCATGTAAGTGAAATGGCCATGTCAAAGGGCAGATACAGGAATACTTTTGATAAATATTGTCAAATTATTCTCCCTAAAGATTAAAGTATGATAGAGAGCTGCCTGCCTCCATCCTTGCCAGCACAGTGACTATCAAAGTTTCTGATCTTTGCTGATCCAATCATTAAAATGCTCTCCATGTTAGTCTTACTTTGTATTTCACTTAAATGAGAAATATTGAACATATTTTTATATGTTTAGGAGCCAGTAGTATTTCCTATTCTGGTATCTTTTACCTTTGTTTTGGTGTTTTTTTGCCCTGCAAAATTTTGTTTTTACATAGTTGGATTTACCAGTCTTCTCTTATGGTTTCTGAGTTTTGCATTTTTTTTTTTTAGAAAAGACTTCCCACTCCAATATTTTTAAATTTTTTCTATGGTTTCTTGTAGTACTTTCATAGTTTTGCTTTTTATACTTATATTTGTGCTTCTTCCAGAATTCATTTTGTATAAAATGTGATACAAGAATCTTTTTTTTCCCCAGATGGCTTCCCAGTTGTCCCAGCACTATTTAACAATCCATTCTTTGTGCAGTGATTTAAAGGGCCATCCTTATCACATACTAAATCTCTCCATTTGGAGGTATATTTTTTATTTCATGAGCATTACCTGTCAGTAATCATGGGCTCAAACTTATAAATCTCACAGAATATTATTTGCAGGACTTTTTCAATAGTGGGGAGTTATTTGGCACTTAGAGAAGAAGAAAAGTGATCGTGTGTTCTTGCAGCCCCCGTTTGTGAGGTAGCAAGCCGAACTCAGGAGCCAGCATGGCTGGCAACACGGAGACCTTGGCCCCAGCCTCACCCTGGCTTTGCACACCTCAGGGAGGAAAGGAACAGCCCTGGAGTACAGAAGATAGATTTGCTTGAAGAATATTCCACATCTTGAAATGAGGTTTCCTTCTGCTGTATAATATTGCTAGTTAATTGTGCCTTCAATTACATTCCAACACTTTAAAAAAAATCCTCCTACTCCAGGTACACTCCCCTTGATTATGCTCTGCTTGGTGAGCGCCATGAAGTGATCCAGTTCATGTTGGAGCGTGGAGCCCTGTCCATCGCAGCTATTCAAGACATTGCTGCCTTCAAAATCCAAGCTGTCTACAAAGGATATAAGGTCAGAAAAGCTTTTCGAGACCGGAAGAATCTCCTCATGAAGCATGAACAGTTGAGAAAAGATGCTGCTGCCAAGTAAGCTGGAGCTATAGTAGTGTTCCACAGCTCAGAGTCCGTGCAAGCGGGTGGGTGGCGGGAGTGGCCAGGAGAAGGAATCTAGAGATCTGAAATCATTTTGATGCCTGTACCACATTGCTGTCCCCTTTCTGCTCACCAGTCCTTCAAAGGATGGAGGCCTATTCTCTACCTGGTGGCTGGTTCCACATCAGGTTAGTCCCTGATGTGCCAGCCCAGGAACAAACCCCCGCCACACCCCCCGTGGCAAGGAGCTGGGAGGTGGGAGTGCTACGTGCAGTAAGATACAATGACAAAACTGGTCTTCTCACCGTTCCCACCTTTCCAAAAGGATTTTACGCCAATTCCTAGCCTACTTTCACTTGAGTAATCTTAAGTCTGGTTTTGATTTGATTAAAGGAACCAAATTGTATAAATAACCTGCTCTCCCCCATCTACTCCCTAACAAACCTATACTTAGTGTAATTTATTCAAGTGATTGAATTCTTTCTATATATACAAAACTCTTGGCTAGAGTCTGCAGATAAAACAGTGACTAAAAGCAAAGTACTTTCCATTCTTTTGGATATTGATACAGAACATGCAGAAGTCATTTGTGCTTACTATATGTACATTGTGATTATTTTAACATAAATGACTGGCTTTAAATTATGTTTTGGTTTGCTTTTTCTTTGATACCTTTGCTGGGTATCAAAGGGCAGGATTGTTGTTAGCAGATATATTTCAAAAACCTCTGCTGATAAAGATGCACTTAACAGGCAGATTCTCAAGAGGTCACTTCCTGACTGTATCTTGAATCTTTCCGGATTTTGAATCCTTCCAAATCATGAATCTTTCCTTATCTTGCCCTTAAGGTAGAAGCATAAGTATAATAAGTAATGATTTTAAATATTGATAAAGGGCAGGATAAACCATAATGTTAGCCTTCAGTAGAGAAGACTGAGAGAAACACATGATTTTTGTGCCTCTGAAGCTGCCAAGGTTGGTGGCATCCTAGAAAATATTATTTTGCTTTCTTGTCTTATTGAGGCTTTCTCCTTTTCACTTTTGCCAAAGAATCCTGGATAACCCAAGGCTTCTACATGCCTCTTTTTCCAGCCTTCTTATAAAAGTTCTCTGCATGTGAGTGACAATTGTGAGCAGGTAATACATGTGACAACTTATCCAGAGTTGCAAATAAATATTCTCTATAAGGGATGGAATATTGTATTTCCTTCTAACTGATGTTTCTATAAACTGCAGTTTAATGTGTGAGAATCTGTCTTCAGAATCTGAAGTGGTATCTACCTGAATATAAGACAGAACCCTACAAAGGCAACACGACTGACTTTGTATGACCCCCAAAAAGGAATATGTTAATCCTAATAGATTGCATTCATTGTTGTTGGAGAGAGGAGGTCCTGGAGTCCTCCTTTCTCCAAAACCCTTTTCCTGCAAAGTAGAAGGGTTATGGTAGAAAGAAGACACAGCTCCAGTGCAGCCTCTGATATTTACTGGTGATGAATTGAACACAGCATTTCTCTCTGAGCCTCAATTTCTTCACCAGTAAAACATGACAAATTAGATGAGTCGATTTCTAGGCATGCTCCATTTCTGGGGAAACCCCCAAATCATCATTGGTGGTGACCTCAGCCTCCTGTTCCCCCCTCCCTTTGTCTGGGGTTGGGGCATTGGTGCTCCTGGGGCCAAGGGTTTGGACAGGCATACTACTGTGTCACTGTAGAGCTGGAAATGAAGAGCCTGTCAGAACATCTCCTGTGCAGAGGATGGGGCTTCAAATAATGGCATGTTTAAATAGAATAGAATGATGGTTTATAATTTATTCCTAACATGGCCTTAACAACTTTCAGCCCAGAGGGTTTGAAATGACAAGGGGATTTAGAGAACCTCTTGTCCAACCCCCTTTCAGTTATTTCACTAATAAGTTTCACTTTTGTGAAAAACAGGTGCTCTTTGTTTTTAGTGCTTAGTTTCTGAATTTTTTAAAAATACGTTCAAATGGGAGTTGTGCTTACTATGATAATATCTAAAATGGCCAAAAGTGAGCAATTATCTTGTCCCTTGCTTTTTCTTAGTCACAGTCTTTCCTTTATTGGATGTCACTATTGAAAGTGTGACCATCCCCTCCTACAAGGCACACAGACCTCCAAGAGAACATTTAAATGGAGAAGAAATGGATTTAATTTGTCTTGATTTTAATTCTCAAAAGTTATTTCTTTAAATCTGAGTCAGTGTTTAATTTTTGTTTGTGGTTTTTGCTTCAAGGAACAAAAAATAAGATTAAATCCAGTCCTTGCAGCTGCCTCGATGTACCTTTCCCAGCTTGTCGTGTTAGAATGGCAGGCATCACCTTTCTTAAAGCAAGGTTGTGAAAGGAACTTATTAAACTTGAAGCAAAGTGATTTCTAACTTACTGATAAAGAAATTGGAAGAGAGAACTTTTAGCCATGTTTTCTAAGGTATCTTTTTTAGAAAATACTATTTAAGAGACACCTATAATCCATTTAAAAGCACTTTGTAAGCCATGCCACACCGCCTGTGTTCCCGTGTGAACACCACCACGACCCCCCGCCAGGCACACAGATGGGTGCACACTTGCCTAAGCCTGTCTCATGTTGATCGCTCCTTCCTCAGAGCTTTGCTCTTGCTGGGTTTGTATTTCACTCTGCAATTTCACTCATTGTTTTTCTCCCATCTTTTTAAAGACGGTCAGCCCTGCAGATGTATTCCTTGGACTTCTACTCATGCTCTACTTTTTTCCATTGAAAATATATCCACTCTTAAAACTTAGATTACTTCAGCTCTGTAGGTAACCCATTCATCTGTCCCCCAGCTTGGCCTCCTGGAACTCTAACCCTGCATCATGAGACCCCTGCCAGCTCTAACATTCTATAAGTCAAAGGTCCTAAAACACATGACATTTTCTCATTTCCTTGAGAGGAAATTAAAGACTAAAAATACTAGGCCTGTTATTCAGCAGCATTGAAGAGGTAGAATCTAACAGACCCCTTACATCCAATGAGATACCACCTGAGAAGGTCAGAGCTGAACCTTTTCTCTGTTCTGTGAGGATTCCTCTCACTGGGAATACTCCAGCAGAAACTGAATTATCATCTCTCCAGGGTAATATTTAAGGACTTTCTAAAGTTATATAAAAAGCTGGTCTCTAAGATCTCGTCTGAGCCAAAGATTCTACGAGAGCTCAGGTTCATGTCTTTGCACGTGGTCTTCCCTCTGCCTGAAATAACCTCTCATTTCCTTCCTTTCTAATTTTGTCGTTGTTTCTGTATAGCTTTTCTTTCTCTTCCAGTTTAATTAGTGAATGCCTCCCACATCCCCTGCCTAGTTCTTTAGAGAGAGCACTATTTCAGCACTTAGCACTTGTAGAACTCACTCTCTCCAGGAGTATGTGGGTCCGGTCTCCCACAAGACCGTTCCTTCCTTGAGAGCAGGGACCGTGTTGAGTGTGTCCCCATACCCAGTACCTTAGATTAGAGCACTCGCTTCACAGTGAGCAGTGACTAGTGAGTGAGCTGCTCCTATAGCGGATCTAAGGCCTCACATAAGTCACTCATCGTTCAAGGCCTGGTTTACTCCTCAATCAAGTGGAGAGACTGAATCAGATACTCTCTTAGGTCTTCAATTCCAGGACTGTGAGCCTCTGTAAGTGCACCACTTTAACTTGTTTGCCTCACTCAAGCAGCAAACACTTTTATGTACCATTTATTCTCAGACACACACTGGAGCTTATATATTTGTGCATTTGGTTTTCCAGTTCCTTCCATATTTGTTATGAGGAAACTACCATTTGACAAATCATGATTGCTCTTTCTTCTGATTTTTAAAAGAAATATAAGAGTAAAGGGGTTCACCACTGCATATACTTACATGTGAAACTGCACCATTTGGCTTTTAGTGCCCAGTTTTGGAAAAAAGAAGTTAACTCTATCAGACACTGCAGAAATAGGCTGCTGTTTCCCACTCCAGTGGAGTATTCATTTCCATTGCCATGAATACACAGCCTAAGAGAGGTTTGAGAGATGTGATTAAAATTCCACAAAAAAGGGAGTTGTGTGGTTTCAACAATGAGCATTTTCTGAAAATATCATTAGGTCCAGCCCCACAGCTCTTAGACTGTAGGCTCTCTGGCCCCACCAGACCCTGTCACAAGGCAGCTTTACCTACATAACAGTAGTAGTGATCAATTATAATAGTAGATCTTTATAGCTTGCAAAGTTCTTATACATTAATTCATTAAATCTATATAGTAGCCCAGTAAGGTAGACAGGGCAAATATTTGTAATCTTCACAGATGACAAATGTAACACACAGAGGTTAACCTGTCTGAAATCACTCAGCTAGTAAGGGAGAGAGATGGGCCTCAGTCCTACCCTCAGCCAGGCTTCCTACCACTGCTTGGTTCAGGGGAATCACCCCCCAGCCACACTTACGTTAGAGATAGTCTCCAGGCCCTGGCGCCAGCTGATGGGCCAGCATTAGTGTTAACTGTTCGTGGCAGAACCAAGCCCCCAGTCTGTTTTTCTTCTAGCCCAGTGCTTATTCAGTTATGCCAGTGTTGTTTCCAGTAATTATTTAAAGAGTGGTGCCAAGCCACTATCATCAATTTTGTAACACAGTTCAGTAAAAAAAAATCTTCCTGTTACTCTCTAACCTAATGGAGCAGAGCATACCAACATCCTCCTAAATCTTTGAGAAAATTAAGAATATTGGTGGTCCCAATCCTACACCAAGACTATAAACAAGAATTTCATTAAGGCAAAGTCCAGTCACATTGGTACAACAGGACATGCTAACTTGCTGTCCGTTTTCTGTAGGAGCCATTTAAATCACCTTTCAAATCTCTCTTAGGTCTTGTATTGATGGCAGTTGAAACTTAACTTGAATATTTGTGGAGTGGGAAAGAGCCTGCTTATTTCTACAGTGTCTGATAGAATTCATTTCTATTTGTTAAAACTGGGCAAATGCATCTCTCTGAAGAAGCTACACAGAAGGGTAGAAAAGGGCATCAAAGAAAACAAACTTCCAGGACTCAAACTGCCCAGGCCCAGAGGCAGGTCTGTGCCATATTATGCAAATGGAGCATCAAGTCCTGACATGCTGAAGCTGTTAGGTGTTCAAGTCATCTAAGTTATTGCCCTTGAGCTGATTCTCTGCACATCAAGCAGTCTTTTGATCACTCACCTTCTTATTGGCAACTGTATTGTTTTACAATTGACATCTAGGCTACTGGTTTGTAGAACTCCCCATCCTTGGGTAGATCTGGTGTGGGGGACTTTAGGGCACTTATCTGCCCCATATTTGCCAGCCAGCAGTGTGTCCCTTAAATCTCATCTTTCTTGGGTGAAACAGCACAGTTCCTTCAGTCACAGTTTGGAGAACCTCTTCACCCTGTGGCACACAAGACCCAATGCAGATGTTGTCAAGGATCGGATCCACAGTTGACTTTTTCACTTTCTTACTCTGTGAGCCTCTGGGGATCTGCTAAAACTATTCTAGAAAAGATAGTATAAACCAGACTAATTCGCAGCCCATCAAAAGCTATTGTCTGGTCAATTTTTCTTAAGATAATAGAAAAAAGGAGAGGAAAAGGTGGAACTATTTTATACATGAAGATTCTGTCACGTTAATGGATTTTCTGCTAAAACTTTGCTGTGTCATAGAATTTCTTTCTTTCTCTTTAATTTTTCATATAAACTAGAATATCTGATTGGTTCTTTTTCTGGTATGTTTCCTAAACTTACAGAAATAGAGCAAGTTTGTAATATAGCCCACCATGAAGATTAAAGATCTTCCACATTCTGTAATAGTTAAGTTGGAGAAAAAAAAACACTTAAATTTCAGGGCAATTACTGAGTCTAAGAGTTTAGGACTAAAAGCTACATTGGAAGCTAATTTGAAATGCTGTTAATCTCTTTTTGATGCGGTATTACCAGTTTCTTTATATAATCCAATTGATTTGTTAAATGATAGCAAATGAAGTGAAATTTAAAGAACAACCTGTCACTAAGACAAATTTTATAGGAAGGTAAAGCAGCTGAGTCCTAGCTCAACTCTCTATAATTTACCATGTAGCCTGGAGCAAGCCACTTATCTCTCTGCCTCAGTTTCCTTATCTACCAAGGGAAAGTAACCTGAGAAAACTGTGATTCTTTCAAGCTCAGAAAATGAGCAATGGTTCTGGACCTTTCTCCCCCAAGGAGAGTCATACATGTGGGATCATGTTCTGCTCTTGGGAGTTGTGTGTGTGTGTGTGTGTGTGTGTGTGTGTGTGTGTGTTGCTGTTATAGCTTTTGTATTAAGACAGCAGTATAGATAAAATAGGATCATATACATGATCCCTATTTCTAATCCCACCCACTATTCTCCAGTGATAACTTTTATCTTTTGCATCAGGAACCACAGCTCTGGAGAACTGCACACCTGTGGGCTATGTGACACCTGGAAGGTTTTTTAAATTCAAAATGTATCAAGTTTTCTAAAACATTAATTTACTTTTATTCACAAGCTGAGGACCTAGTTGTATATTTACATTATTTTACATTACATTATTTCTCCCTAGCCTGCTTACTTGGTTCTACCAAAATGAAACATCACCCTCCTACAAGCCTCCCTCTCCAAAGAAGAAGTCTAGGAAGGCAGACCCCCTTGCTTCCTAGACTTCCTGATCATGCTAAAAGGCTGGATCCCCCGTTTGTCCTGTGGCTCCTTTGTTGGAGGCTCATAAAGGTCTACAGTGACAGGTTTGCCCAAGGCTGATTGTAATTGGCTTCTTGGAATTGAAAAGGAAAGCTGTTGGTTTCCTAAAAGAGAGAAAGATGGCTGCTAAAATAAAAATCTAATTTATCACCTCAGAGGCCCTCTTAATGGCAGTGAGATCCATGCAGTGCCAAGCCAGGCAGCCACACCTGTGTGTCTGGCTGAAGGACCAATATTCTCCTGAAGCATCTCTGTTCATCAGCACTCCCTCTGCCTGCCAGGAGCAAGGCTATTAGATCAATTAGCAGCACTTCAGCCTCTCAGATGCTTCCACCTTCTTCTGAAAAGCAGCCTTGTCCTAGACAGCTCATGCTGAAATGGCACCTGCTAGCACCCATAGAAATCTCAGGCACCGATGGTGGCAGGTTGTCCCACTCGCTCGCTTGCCACATGCAGCGCAGCACTCAGGGGTCAGCAGTTGGCAAGGCATGGAACAAAACCAAAAGCGATTAAAAACATAAGCGCTATACAGAAGTTAGCACAACCCATCTGGCCACTTTCTCTATGGTGGGACTTGGGGGGAAGCTATTAGAAAGCAAGCCAGGGCCCCGAGTCAGGGGCTTCACCACACAGGGAAGGCAGTTGACAATCCTTGATATAAAGTATAACCCAGATGTCTGTCATCTCTGTCTTCCTTGTCCCTTGAGATCTAAATAAGCTTTGCTAATTTACACAGTCCACGGTCTGCAGAAATCTGAATTCACAGTCCTCAGTCTGCAGAAATCTGAATTCATAGTCAGCAATCTGAGGAAATCTGAATTCACAGTCCGCAGTTTGCAGAAATCTGAATTCTGTGACTTCTTGCTGGCTTTGGGTCTCTGCCTCTGCTCTTGCTTCCATGTCTAGGATCTTAGCTCTGCAACTTGTCAAGTTGCTTATGAAAAAGCATGCATGAGCATGGTAGACCTTACAAAAAGTTGGGGTCATTGAGGAGAATCATATTTCATATCCCATAATGATATGGTTCACAGTCCATACGAGACTTTCCTTATTCTCTGAAGCTTTGCTACTCAAGGTGTGGTCAGAGGACCATCAACACCCAGATAATCTGGGTGCTTGTTAGAAAGGCAGAATCTTGAGCCCTGCCTCAGGTTTGCTAAACCAGAAGCTAGATTTTAACAAGCTCTCAGGGGATGCAGCTGATGAAAGCGTGCGGAACACAGCTCTAAAGGCCTTGTCTGTCACCTCCCCATGAGGCGAGTCTCTCCACCCCAGCCCTCGCTCTGAGCAGGACCCAGTCTGTCATCTTTCCCCTCCCTTCTCTTTTGTTCTTTCATTTCTTCCCTCCCTGTCAGGACCTCAAACCAATTCTTTGTGTCAGGACACAGCAGCCCCCTTCTCTGGAACCTTGGAGCCTGTCACTGCCTAGGCCCTGAAGGTCTCACCTTCTACCAGCACTCAATCCTGTCCCCAAATTAAATAAAAGTTTAATGTAAAATTAAATATTTTAGTACCCCAAAAGAAAGACTCTGGTATCAGCTGCTATGATAAAAGAAACCTATCTCATTGCAAAAGAGATCCCAGATTTTATGTAGATATCTGGTTTCTAAACACACTTATAAATCAATTCCAGATTATACACTATCATATACCTCTTAGACATGGGGAGACTGCATCTCCAAACAGAAAAGTGACTCACTCCTGTCATTTGTGGTTATGGGCAGAGGCAGGACCAGAAAATTTTTTCTATTTCCCAGTGCAGGCTTCTCTCCACTGCCCCCTCATTATTCCACTTTGAACTGAACCCTTCAGTGGCTACCAAATTCTATTCCTGAGCAGGAAACGAATCATCTAGGCAGCAAATATATAGTGGGTGCCTGCTGTATAGCAAGCACTATTCAAAGATCAGAAGAAAGAAAACAGACCCAGTGTTTCCACACTACTTGCTTTTGCCCAAACTGCTCCCTCAAACTGAAGTTCTCATGTGCACCTATGTGCCTGGCAAATTCCTGCACATCTTTGAGAATCAACAGCTGGTGCCTTCTGGATTCCGCCAGAAGAAATCAGTCACTGCTTCCTCTATGCAAGCATACTATTGTAACATTTCTTCCATTATATGTTAGGTATTTGTTTTCTAACTGTTCCCCTCTGAGTAGAAGTTTCCTGAAGGGAGGGTTGAATTCTGTGGTCCTCAGTGTCCAGCACAGGAGAGGATCAGAGGTTTTTTTCCTCCTTTCTTTCCCTTGGAAATCCCTACAATTTAATGACATAGGTCAAAGAAATCCTATCCTTCACACAGCCTTTTCATCCTCAAGCACCTTGCTCCTTTCTGGCCCTGGGCTGCCTCAGACCCATCTGCCTCCCACTCCCACTCATTTCTAGACCTGGCTTCTCCTGGCCAGTCCTCTTACACTCCGTTGCTACCCGAAGGTTCCAGCTTAGCCACCAGCTATTTGTATATGACTTTCTGAAAATCATCCTATCTTCTTGACCTCATCTGCAAACTGAGTGGGGTTAACTCATCAGCTAGACCTCTCAATGGCAGTGTTGCATAGTCAGGTGGGTTATAATCAGCTGTGAGGAGCTTTGTGTTTCTTGTTGTATATCATATAATCATTAAGGTTTGCCAATGGTCTTTTTTAACATAGGGACTAAAGGTTACCCTGTGACTGTGCTTCTCAGTTGCATTCTGATGTGCTTTCTGGAATAGGAGAAAAAGGGGTGTAGTTACAGGCAGCTCCAGGGATCACATGCAAACTTGGGGCACACATACCTTGGGAATGTGCTGTGTCTCACAGAAAAGTTCCATGGCTGCCTGTCATGTGCGTCTCAATAGGGCAAAGATTGATCTATAAGATTCTTTCAGATCCATCATCTTTTGAGCTACAAAGCCTGAACAAAAAACACTCCTTTAACTTCTTCCTTTTCCTCCTTGGCTTTGCTTCCAGGAAGCGAGAGGAAGAAAACAAGCGAAGAGAAGCAGAGCAGCAGAAGGGACGGCTGAGCCCAGATTCCTCCAGACCCCAAGCCCCTCCCTGTCTGCCCAGCACCCAGGCCGAGCCCCCCAGGCAGGGCAGGACCCCCAGCAAACAGCCTCCCACCAGCGACATGGCCCAGGGCCCTGAGCACAGGGCCTGCAGAGGGTCTCCAGGCAGAGAGTCTCCAAGCAGAGCTCCCCAGAAGGAGCAGCATCTTTCCCCAGACTTGCAGGGAACAGACCCCAGAAAGCCAAATGGTAGGTGTATTGCCTTTGTTATCTGATGCCCATCCATGGACTGTGGGCTCTGTTGAGTGGTATATGTAGACTTTTTACATTTAAGGTAATTGTGTCATCACTTAAGTCTGCCATTTTATTATTTATTTTCTATGCATTGTCTCTGGTTCTCATTCCTGTTTTTCTTTTCTTGCTTTCCTGTGGGTTACTTGAACATCTTTTAGGATTCCTTCTTGA
The DNA here is from genome assembly GCF_040802235.1 of Manis javanica. NCBI lineage: Eukaryota > Metazoa > Chordata > Mammalia > Pholidota > Manidae > Manis > Manis javanica. The sequence continues at coordinate 30,261,124 of NC_133157.1, read as the reverse complement.
CTGATTCATAAAGTTTTTGAGTATATAATTTCTTTAGTTGTGGTGGTTGCTCTGAGTATTGCAGTATGCTTATACATTACATATATAATATATATTACAAGGGACTTACGACAGTCTACTAGTATCAGCATTTTACCACTTTGAGTAAAATGTGGAAACTTCCTTCCATTTAGGCACCTTTACCTTCCCCACTTTTAAATATCATTGATTGGATATCAGATGGTGTTAAAATTTTTGTTTCAGTCATCTTATTTATAAAACTCATGAGGAAAACGATAGTCAGTTTAATGTAACCACATTTCGGTTTTTATGTTGTTCTATCTGCCTTGTGCTCCAGATTCCTTCTTTTGTCAGTTCCTTTCTGTTTGAGGAACTTTCCTAAGCTGATCTGTAAGGGTAGCTCTGCTAGCAACAAATTCTTTGACTTTTCCTTGTCTGAGAATGTTTTCATTTTGCTCCTGAAGAATTGTTAAACCAGATACGGAATTCACAGCTGGCAGGCCTTTTCCTTTAGCACGTGAAAAAGACTGCCACTTCCTTCTGCCTTCATGGTTTCAGATGAGAAATCCACTGTGCTTTAAATTGATGTTCCTTGGTAACATTCCTAGGTAACATGTCAAATATTTCTCTCTGGCTGCTTTCAAGGTTTTTCTTTATCTTAAGTTTTCAGTAGTTTAATATGATGTATCCTGGCATGGATTTTTGGAGATTATCCTATTTGGATTTTGCTTAATGTGTTGGGGGTGCCCAAGATGACCCCTGGGTTCAGTAATTTGCTAGGACGACTCACAGGACTCAGCACATAGTTGTACTCACAGCTACACTTTATTATAACAAAAGGATACAAGGCAAAATTAGCACAAGGAAAAGGCACATAGAGCAAAGGCTGGAGGAAACCTGGTACAAGTTTCTAAGAGTCTTCCTGGTGGAGTCACAGGACTTGCTTCCTCCAGCAATGAATTCTGATATCCAGTTGGTCAACGTCTTGTCTACCAAGAAAACACACATAAGGCTAGGACTCCAGGCTGGATTTCAGTTCCCTCTGCCTAGAATATAACAAAATTCCAAACTCCCAAAAGGAAAGCAGGCATTCAGCATAAACTGTATTATTTGCACAAACCATTGTAAACACATCATCGAGCCATTCTTATCAGAGAATGGTGAGAACCCTCCAGAAATCCAAGTGCAAATGCCAACAAAAAAGGCAAATAATGTCTTAATATTATTATGAAAATAGTTTTGATCTTGTGGACCCCAGAAAGATTTTATGGTATCTCATGGTCACCTAATACAAGGCTTGGACAACTAAATCTCTCTCTCTGAACCTTAATTTCCTTAGCTATGCAATGTGGGTATACTCTCTACCTTGCAAAGCAGTTATGAATAGAAATAAAATAATGTACTTACTACAGCCCAAGACACATAGAAGCTCTTCAGTAACTACCATTATTAAACCTCACTGCTGACGTAGCCAAGACCAACTACATAAAAGTGTACATGAATGGCCACAAATGCATCCAGAATATAATTCCATGACCCACTTACAGTGACAGCGCATCAGTAACATACACCTAAGGATAGTCTGATGCTTTGTCATACATTCATTCATTTATTCATCAACCAGCATTAACTAGATTCCCATGATGTGACAGCCATTTGAATTTCTCAAGTTCCTTCTTAGCTTAGGGTCTTTATCTATAATATTCCCTCTATACATATAGATTAAAAAGTGCCTCTTACTTTTCAGATCTCAGCGTGAATGCTCCTTCCTCCATATACATCCATACCACCCCATCAAATGAGGCTTCATTTTCCTGTTCTATGTTCCCATAGATCTTCAGTGCTCCCCTATTAAAAAGTTCATGATTTTTTACTGCTATTACTGGCTTACTTGTCTATTTTCTCCACTAGACTATGGTATCTTTAAGATCAGGATTCTTTTAGCTCTCTACTGGTATGTAACAAACTACACTAAGTGGCTTAGAACGACTGTGATTCTGTGGGTTGGTTGGGCAGTTCCTCTGCAGGCTTCACCTGGCCTCATTTATGTGACTGCATTTAGGCAGAGGATCAGCTGAACTGGGTGGTCTAAGATAGACTGACACAAATGTCTCGCAGTTGATGCTGACTATCAGCTGGGATTCCTTGACTCTGCTTTACTCCTCCAGTAGGCTACACTGGCTCACTTACATAGTGGTCTCAGGACATCATTCTAAGAAAACAAACGCTATCTTAAGTTACAAGACCTCTTGAGGAATAGGCTCTAAAACTTGCACATATATTCTATTGATCAAAGCAAGTTATGTGACCAGACCAGACTAAAGGATATGGAAGAATAGATTCAATCTTTGTGCATACTAGAACAAGAATAATTTTGGCTACTAAACAATCTATCACAATTGTTTTTTAGTCATAGATTATTCACATTCCTCCCACATGCAAAATAGTCTCACCCTTATCTCAGCATCCCAAAATCTCATCCCAGTTATCACATTAAGCTTAAAGTCCAGGATCTCAAGACCTGTTTCATGTCCAGATGTCAAGGTTCCCTAAATGAATCTTTCTGATTCAGAGACCAGTCAACCAAAAACATCAACCGCCCCCACACACACCCAACAAGCAATGGTGATATAGGGACAGAATAACCACAGTAGGAGGCACATAGCCACTAGTCTGTAACAGTTCTGAAAGCCACCCAGTTTTACATTAGCAGGGCCCTACTTTGAAGTATGGATTGCTCCTTAATTAGGATCTGGTTTTACCCCATGTGGTGTTTCCTATCCCATTATTCTTGGTTCTTGGCCATCTGGATTTTTGGCTCTGCTCTCTGAGAAGTCTTCTTTCGAATAAGACTTGGCCCATGTTTGCAGCTGCGTGAACTTCTCAGCCTGTTTCCTGCCTATAAGAAATTGGGGCTCCAGAAACTCCTTTTTGTTTTGAACTGCCTCAGGAGCTCAAGGTGTGGTACGTTCAGTGATAAAAGTTATCACAAAAACATCATGAGTTTCCTGTCAGTCTGACTGGGTCACTCCATGTTCCAAAACCACAGCCACAATTATTTTTTGGACAGGTTTTGGGTGGCTACTTTGAGTGGCTCAGGCTGCTATGGGGAAATCCACTTGAGATTCCTAGAATTTCTTTTGTCTAGCTGAGAGTACCTACCAAGGACCATCTTAAATATTTTTGAGGTCTTAATAGAGAGTTACACAGCCGTACTCTTGATGTGACCTTTATCCTTAGGTCATATCACACAATGAGACTCTCTTGCTGGCTGTAAAATTTTCATATGAAAATATGAAAAGTTTTCTTTTCTAACCCAACACATCATGGGCTCTCTATATTTCCTCTTGCAAACTGAGTTCTTTCTTTCTTTCTTCTCATACCTTACCATATGCAGCTAAAAAAGGGCATTAAGATTTTCTTCAGCATTTCACCTGTATATCTTCTAAGCCATATCTAAAGCCCATTAGGTTTATTTTCCATCTTCTAAGTTACTGAAGGTGACAATTTTGCCAATTATTCTGCCAGTGGATAACGGAGTTCATAGTTCTTCAGACTCCAATAGCAATCTCTCCTCTGCTGTTCTAGTCTTCACGAACAGTCTCTTTATTGCCTTCCCAGCTTCTGCCCCCTAGCCAGTCCCAAAGTCAGTGCTGCATGTGTTTGTTAGGCCCAGCATCTCTCTTTTCTTAGGTATCAGTTTCTGTCTGGTTTTCTCTAGTGGCATAACAAACAACTTCTGAAACTAAGTGGCTTAAAACAACAATGATTTATTATTTCTCTCAATTCTTTGAGTTGGCTGGACAGTTTTTCTGCTGAACTGCATGGGCTCACTCATGTGCCCGCTACAGGGTTGTCAGGCTGAAAGCCCAAGAAGGTTTCTTTCACATGTCTGGTGATTGGTGCTGGCTGATACTAGTTAGACTTTCTCTCTTCTCTTTTGTGTACTAGGTGTCCTAGTACATGGTTTTATAATTATTTTCATGTCATGTAGGGCTCATGAAATGAACTTAGTCGATTGGACCTGGATAGTTATTATGAAATAGACTACAATAGAAAATATCCAAGTATATTGCTCGTTATAAAAGTAGTAAGTTTTGTTGCAGTTGTATGTCTATGTACATAGGTGTGTGTATGTGTATGTGTATATGTACATGTATGTGAGTATATTGGACCACAATGTGAGATTTATTTCTTGGAATAGGCTATTGTTAAAAAAATTTTTAAGTTACTGTTCTAGAATAATGCTGAAGCAGGAGAACTCATTCATTTGAGGGCAGGAAGTGGTGTCCTGAGTAAGGGACTTTTGGGAAGAACCAGAGTTCAAATATGCAAACAGGACCTGCGGGAAGCCTGGCCTGCAGACTTTGAGGAGAGTTGAAGCCAGTGAGCCTGATACAGATGTAAGGAGAGGGAGCTCCAGTTTCATGGGCAGGCTTTACCCTCACTGACCTACCTGAAAGACTAGAATGCAAAGGGAAATAATTCTAGGAATCAAGACTGGCCAATGACTAGAACTTCTCTAGCATGGTGTTTCTGAGAAACCCCAACATAACTGCGCAAAGGACACCCCAAGCCACTTATGTTTGGCCACATAAAGAAGGGTCACAACTGCTTCAGCTGATCAGTGTGGCCTTGAGGGGTGGGAATCACATCAGGAACCCAGGGGTGGGAAATGTGGACCCCTTGTTTTCTCCATCCTGTCTCCTAGAAGTAGAGAATGTTAGAGCTTGAGGGCCCTTAGAAAGAAAGCCTCTATACAGCCTCCTCAGTTCAAGTCAGGAAACTGAGGTTCTGAAAGAGGGGTCTGCCTGAGATCTCTTAGCAGGTAATTTCTTTCTTCCCTCTCAGAGTGATTCTTCTCTTGTCATTTACAATGTGAGGAGAACATAATGGCTAAGTACTGCACAAGCTTTAGAATCAAGTAAACTAGGTTCATATTTAGATCCCACCACTTGATCAAGTTACTTAATATCTCCATGCTTCCATTTCTTTATTTGTAGAAAAGAAATAATGGCTGTCTTGGAAAATCATAAACATTGAGATAACCCATGAAAACATTTAAACACAGTGCCTAAAGCAATCTACAAATAATTAACCTCATTATAATTTAAAAAGGGGGAGAAAGAAGACAATATTTAGAAATATCACTGTTGCTGGGTGGAGGATGAATTTGGAAGACACAGTGGCAGCAGGGTGAAGAGTAGATGAACTTGAGAGGACTGAGGTGACTTGGTAGCAAAATTGCTTGTGGGAGGTGGCGAAGTAAAGTTGTCTTTGAGCCAATGTGGTTTTCAGGAGATTCGGTGACGGAGAAACTCACTGTTTTAAGGGCCATCCCTGCTGTTTTCTTATTCTCACCATATGGGCTGCCAGAGCTAGCGGGTATGACTGGTGGAAGTATAAGTGGACCCTACATTTGTATACATACAAAGGCTAAGACAAATTCAATTACTGCCTATATGCCAAAGACTCCCTATTTTCTTTGCACCAATTATGTATATTCAGTTATTCACTTAGGAAACCCCAAAGGCATCTCAAACTCAATCAATCTAAGACAAAACTGATGATTTTATGTGCACTCATTCTCTATTCTGGCCACAGATGGACATACTCATCATCTCTATGTTCAATCTAAGAGTAAAATCTAATCATTATCTTCTTTTCCTTTACCACCCAAGTCCAATCTGTCACATTTACTTCCCAAGTGTCTTTCAGGTCTATTCTCTCTTTCTCATCCACCACTACCACATAATCTATGTAACATCTTATCTTCATCTCTAACATGAACTATTGCAGTAGCTTCCTAACTGGTTTTACCTACTCTGACTCCCCTAATACAATTTCTTCTCCATTAACAGATCTTTTCAAAATAATAAAATCTCGTCATATCACTCCCCTGCTCAAAGCCCTGGAATCAATCACCTCTCCAAGGAATCTTGGTTCTTTTTGTTGAAGAATGGTATTAGAAACCAAGATCTGTGTGACAGGTGGATACATTACGATTGGAGTGTCACTACTCCTACACCCTTTCAGCAAACAGAGCTAAGAAATATTTATATCTATTTCTGCAATCTGTGTATATGTGTATTATACACACATGCACATACACACACAAACCATGAATTCATACTGATACCTCAAATTTGATTCAACAGCTGTTTTATCCTAGCGTCTTTCTTTATTTGAATTATTTTTCTCCAACAGTGAAAGGTCTGGCTCCTGTTATCTATGATACATATGCTTATTTGTTCAATTTTAGTATACACATAGTCTCAGAATTGCTAACCCATACCCCTATGAGAAACTAACTAGAGTACAGTATTCACATACATTTTTTTTTGTACTTAGTATTAAAGTAGTCAGGCAAAATATGGTTTTACAGACTTCAGTCAGTTCTTTTCTTCTTCATCTTTTATGTGGTTACCTTATTTATTTGTAATACAGTTAGGTTTGTTATTGTTTATATTCTATTTTAGGTTCTTTCCCACATCTTAGTTGATTTTAATTGTTGTGCCTTTTTTTGTAGTGGGGTACTTTCTATTCAAACAGAAAATAGCATTTTTTTCCCTAATTAGTTAATATGCATTACAAAAAAATTTTAAACAGAGAAAAGAACAAAGAAGAAAATAAAAATATTCCCTAATCTTAGGATAAACTACTGTTATCACTTTGGTACAAATCCTTCTACTAGAACTTTTTTTTTTAATTCAGAAAATTGTGGGCATCCTGTTTTGAGATATTCATACATTATCTCTTTGTTTTCAACAAAATGCTAGTAGCTGCTTAATATTGCAAAAAATTATGAATACAGCATGATATATTTAATCATACCTGTATTGTGGAACATATGCAGTTTAATCATATCTGTATTGTGGAACATAAGCTAAAGAACCTTTCATATAAATTATTGTGTACTTTAGTTTTTTGTATAATCTAATTTGTGTAATCTCTAATTTTTATGACTTTTTAAACATGCTGCTAAATTTCATTCCAGGAAGGTTGCAGAAGGTCTCACCCTTTCAAAACAAAAAAGAGAAAATTCTCTCCAAACATTTAGGCAATGATTTATTCAATCCTAGTTAGCAGAATGAATTTTGTCATATTTATAATAGCTTTGTGTATTTATTTTCTGTATTGTTTGTTGATGTCCTCCGTCAATTTTTATATTGGCTTTTATTTTCTTAATATTTCTAAAATCTCTTTATATAATAAGGATAGTAGTCTTTATCATGTAAAATGAATGTCTTTTTTAAGTTTACTTTTTAATTCTAATTTTTTTCTCTTGAGATTTTTCTCCTTGTGTTATGCTAAGAAAAGGTTTTCCCCACTTCAAGATCTAATAAACACATATATTTTTTATTTTTACTATTTCATATTTAACTTGTTATATAGTGAGGTTGGAATCCAATTTATTTTTAGAGGATAAGCAGTTGTTCTGCCATATACATGGAATAAGCCACGGTTGCAACACTGGCAGAGGGTTTTGTGAATGATGGCTTCTGGAGGAGTACAGCGTCCCTCTCTGAGTTCATACCCAAGGGCTCTGAGTAACTCAATCCTCACCACAAAGTCAAAATGCTATCTTTTATTACATATGTATTTTATATGTCAGTTTATTTTTAGCTGTCCTTTCTTTCTCACTAATCTACCTATATTAATACCCAAATCATATTATTTTTATCATTACTGGTTAATAGTATCTAATAATATCCAGCAATCTCTTCATTATTTTTCTTTGCTTTCCTGGTAATAGAGTTTACTTTTTAGAGCAGTTTTATATTCACCCACAACTGAGCAGAAGGCACAGAGTTCCCATATACTCCTGGCCCCACACATGGACATACTCCCCAACTATCAATGTCCTACACCAGAGCAGTGCATTTGTTAATAAGCCTACATTGACACATCATTATCACTCAGAGTTTGTAGTTTATGTGAGGGTTTATATCTGGTGTTTTACATTCTATGGATTTTGGCATGTGTATAGTATCACGCAAAATAATTGCACTGCCTATATTAGGGTTCCCCAGAGAAACAGAACCAATAGGATATATATTAAAAAGGAGATTTGTTATAGAAATTGGCTAACTTGATTATAGAGGACTTGAGAAGTCCCATGATTTTCAGGTGATATGATTTATTGAGTGTGAAGGCCTGAGAACCAGGGGAGCAGATGGTGTGAGTCCCAGGCAAAAGCCTGAGAATCCAGGGGCTGATGGTGTAAGTCCTAGTCCACGTCTGCAAACCTGAGAACCAGGAGCGCCTGTGTCTGAGAGAAGCTAGATGGCCCCAACTCAAGCAAAGAGAGCAAATTTGCCTCCCCTCTGCCTTTTTATTCTATTTAGACCCTCAACAGACTGAATGATGCTCACCTGCATTGGTGAGAGTGATTTTCTTTACTCAGTCTACCATTTCAAATACTAATCTCTTCCAGAGATATCCTCAAAGACATACCCAGAAATAATGTTTTACCAGCTTTCTGGGCATCCCTAATCCCAATCAACACAAAACTAACCATCATACTGCCCTGAAAATCCTCTATGCTCTGCATATACATCCCTCCCTCCCTCAAGCCCCTGGCAACCACTGGCCCATTTATTGTCTCCGTAGTTTACCTTTTTCCCAGAATGTCATATAGTTAGAATCATATAATATGTAGCCTTTTCAGATTAGCTTCTTCTACTCAGTAATAAGCCTTAGTTATATTCATGCAGGTGAAGTAACATTTTACTTAGGAATATCCTCATAGCTTAATACCTTATTTCATTTTAGCACTCATTTCATTACTAGTTCATTTCTTTTTAGTGCTGAATATTATTACATTGTCTGGATGTTTCACACTATGTCTATTTAACTACTGAAGGACATATTGGTTGCTTCCTCCTCATCCCTGGACTACCCAGTTCCCATTCCCCTCTTCTTCCTATGCCTTTCCCACCCCATCTCTGTAGGTATCAAATATCCTCCATTTCTGGCTTATCTTTTCCATATTTATTTTATAGAAATGAACAGACACAGTATAATTTCTTATATCGCCTTCTGTCTTAAATGAAGAGTAGCATTGTTTACTCTTTTACACTTAAGAATAGTTAAAATCTCTTTCTGAAAACATATTATCTAAATAACCTGTCCATTTTATTGTCACTTCTCTCCCTCTCTTTCTGAGTATTTTCTTGTCTTCTCATCTGCCTGTATATTTTTATTGAGTGCTAGGCATTTAATATTTAAAAATTGTAGAAATACCTGAGAAGGAAGAATAAAGCGGGGGGATTATGCTCCCTGACTTCAAGATCTACTACAAAGCCACAGTAATCAAGACAATTTGGTACTGGCACAAGAACAGACCCATAGACCAATGAAACAGACTAGAGAGTCCAGATATAAACCCAAGCATATATGGTCAATTAATATACGATAAAGGAGCTATGGATATACATTGGGGAAATGATAGCCTCTTCAACAACTGGTGCTGGCAAAACTGGACAGCTACATGCAAGAGAATGAAACTGGATTATTATCTAACCTCATGCACAAAAGTAATGTATGTCACAAAACCTGAATATAAGTCATGAAACCATAAAACTCTTAGAAGAAAACATAGGCAAAAATCTCTTGAATATAAACACGAGCAACTTTTTCCTGAACGCATCCCCTTGGGCAAGGGAAACAAAACAAAAAATGAACAAATGGGACTACATGAAGCTAAAAAGCGTCTATACAGCAAAGGACACCATCAGCAGAACAAAAAGGCATCCTACAGTATGGGAGAATATATTTGTAAATGACATATCTGACAAGGGGCTAACATCCAAAATATATAAAGAACTCACATGCTTCAACACCCAAAAAGCAAATAACCCTATTAAAAAATAGATTTTAATAGGGCAGAGGATATGAACACTTTTCCAAAGATGAAATTCAGATGGCCAATAGGCACATAAAAATATATTCCACATTGCTAATTATCAGGGAAATGCAAATTAAAACCACAGTGAAATATCACCTCACACCAGTTAGGATGGCCAACATAGAAAAGACTAGGAACAACAAATGCTGGCAAGGATGCGGAGAAAGGGGAAACCTCCTACACTGCTGGTGGGAATGTAAATTAGTTCAACCATTGTGGAAAGCAGTATGGAGGTTCCTCAAAAAGCTCAAAATAGAAATACCATTTGACCCAGGAATTCCACTTCTAGGAATTTACCCTAAGAATGCAGGAGCCCAGTTTGAAAAAGTCATATGCACCCCTGTGTTTCTCACAGCACTATTTACAATAGCCAAGAAATGGAAGCAACCTAAGTGTCCATCAGTAGATGAATGGATAAAGAAGATGTGGTATATATACACAATGGAATATTATTCAGCCATAAGAAGAAAACAAATCCTACCATTTGCAACAACATGGATGGAGCTAGAGGGTATTATACTCAGTGAAATAAGCCAGGCAGAGAAAGACAAGTACCAAATGATTTCACTCAAATGTGGAGTATAAGAACAAAGAAAAAACTGAAGGAACAAAACAGCAGCAGACTCACAGAACCCAAGAATGGACTAACAGTTACCAAAGGGAAAGGGACTGGAGAGGGGGAGGGGGGAGGGAGAAGGGGAATAAGGGGCATTACGATTAGCACACATAATGTAGGGGAAGGCAGTATATACAGAGAAGACAAGTAATGACTACAGTATCTTACTATGCTGATGGACAGTGACTGTAATGGGGTATGTGGTGGGGACTTGATAATGGGGGGAATCTAGTAACCAGAATGTTGCTCGTATGATTTTATATTAGTGATACCAAAATTTTAAAAACTGTAGAAATAACTTGAGATCTAAGATGATATTAATTTCTCCAGAGAGGATTTACATTGGCATCTGGCAGGCATTTAGGAACACAAGCAATCCAACAGCACCTTAATCCAGTTGCCAGAACTGAGATGGTGCAAAGCTAGGCTTCAGTCCATGCTAGGATCAGTCTACCACCAGTTTACCTTTTCTCCTAAGACAGCCCTTCTGGGTCCCAGTCCAAAAGAATGCTTCTTGGCAGGTTCTAGTCTCCAAACCTCTGTAGGGTGATTCCTCTTGGGATATGTGGTCCCAAATGCCTTGCTCATCTCTGTTGGTTACCTAATTCCCATGGATCTTGGCCCCACATTTTTTTCTGCCTTGTTAATTCTTCAAAGCCTTCATATAGGTAGTTTGTAATACCTGGTTCAATTTTTCTGTTGTCCTCACTGCTAAGTATGCCTCAATTCTCATTACAGAAGCAGAAATTCCTTCATTGTTTTTTACATCAAGACTAAATTTTTCACTTTAGATGTTGTATTTGGTTCTTTCTCAAATGTATCTATTCATTTCTCATATTTTAAATTTATTTTGTTTCATTGGTGCATGTGCATGTATGTTTGCGTGTGCACGCTGTTCTATTAGCTCAAGTTCTTAATCTAATATTGTTATTGTGTCTGTTACCTGTCGCTCATGGTGGATTGTTTGCTCATGCATTTTATAATTTTGGATTGTGAAGTCATTCTCAGAAGGATCCCTCTGTGCAGCCTGAGTTGAGGGAATGCCATTCTAAAGCAATACTGTTTGCTTCTGTGAAGCATCCTGCTCCACCACCATCCTGAGACCTATTTTTATATTTATTTTTCCTATGGGTTGAAAATAAACGAGTACCAAACACATGTGAAGCACAGGAATTTGGTTTCAAATTCTCCTAGATTATTTACCCCGTCTGGAATCCAGGTTGAGACCAACTTGCTTGCGATCTCCTAGTGCTGGCAAGCAGACTTTTTATGTCTTTTTTATCATTTCCTAAGGGCATACCACCAAGTCCTGGCTTTATGCACAGCCTGGCTTGGCTCTAGTTAATTTCCTTCCTGCAAGGCCTCATTTCTCTGTTATCTGGATATTAAAACAGAACTAGATATTTAATAAGACCAACTGTGGCCTGTTCTGCCACTACTGCCTGCCTTGACAGTTGCTAGATGAACTCACAGACTTACTGCTCTGATTTTCACTTTCCTCTTTGTTTTTGGCCCCTGTGGGTTTCCTCTCTTGAAGGCCCTATAGTGCTTTTAAAAGGATGCTCATTATATTTTGGTCAGCATTTCTAGGTAGTGGGAAGGCATTCAGGTCATCTAACCTTCTGTTGCTGGAAACAGAAGTAACGCAGTTTTTTCCAATGAGAATCACGACTATCATGTGCATCAATATGCCATTGGTTTAGTATCAATATTTTATGTGAACAAGTGAGCAGAACTGCCCTATGATGCAAGTTTTGGACAATAAATATTCTTCTCCTTTTTCTGTCTCCCAAGAAACATCAAGGGAACAGTGTAAAGGCCAATCTGCCTGTGTCCACGTCAGCCCCAGTGAAGGCAGTGATGGAAACAGGCATCCAGGAGTCTCCTCTGTTGAGAAGTCCAGAGGTGAGGTGGTTGGAGAACAGCGGTGTGACAAGGGGAAAGGCTTCTTGAAGCAGCCCTCTTGTGTCAGGGCAGCTGGGCCTGATGAGAAAGGAGAGGACCCTAGTTGGGCAGCTGCAAGCCTTCCACAGCAAGATGGCCACTGGAAGACCAGCAGGCGGCACAACACAGCACCCAAAGCCAAATGTGCCTCCCAGAAAAGGCGTATTCAAGAGCTCAGAGGAGGAAGGTGCTCCCCAGCTGGCTCTAGTCGGCCTGGCAGTGCCAAGGGGGAGGTGGTCCATGATGGGCAGAATCCTCTCCACCACCAGACACCAAGAAACAAAGTGACACAGGACAAGCTCGAAGGAGGGATCTATTCACATTTGCCACAGACCACAGAGGTGTTGAGGTCAGGAGTCAGGAAGCTGGGGACATCTGCCCTCTCTGAGGACGCTCAGATATCCAAAGAGACTGATGCAGCACCTGGTCCCCGCTCTGGGCAGAGTGTGAATATTGACCTTCTCCCTGTAGAGCTGCGGCTGCAGATAATCCAGAAGGAAAGAAGCAGGAAAGAGCTGTTTCGCAAAAAGAACAAAGCAGCAGCCATCATCCAGTGGGCCTGGAGAAGGTAGGAAGCCAGTGCTGTAGTACCCCTGCTGTGACACCCACCTGCTCTGTGCTTACTTCCTAAGTGAATTCCCATGCTGGCAAAGACAGGCCGCTTTTATTGAACCTAGTAGCCATGAAATTCACACACGTGTTAATCCTAGTAACTTACACTGGATAACAGCTTTTTGGAAGAAAGATAGGAAAGCACCCAGGATCGCCTGGTATAAAAGAAAAGGCCCTCCATTTGTAACCAGGAAACCTGAGCTTCAGGTGAGGAGCTAACAGGCTGCTCACCTTAGACAAATCCCTTGGTCTCCCTGACCCTCAGTTTCCTCATCTGTAAAACAGGATTTAACAATTGCTGCACCTATCCTTTTTATATGACAGGTTGCTAGAATGAGATAATTTGTGCTTCATAAATTCTAAAGCACTACACATGTAAGATATTTCATTTTTCTTTCTTTTATGTCTTTACTACCTAGGAATTCGTCCTACCCCAAATACTAAAACTAGGACCAGGATATAGTAGATTGAATGAAATTTATTACAAAAACCTGTGTGAGCATTTACCAAGCTCAGAATGTAGGATGGGTGCTGGAGCAGTGGTGGAGGATTCCTGAAATATGGTGACGAATACCTTCTGGGAGTGATCAGGGGAGGCTGCAGGAGCCCTCTGCTGCAGGTCGTCACTTATCTCATCATCTCCTTTACACTGCAAGCCCCTCTAGGGCTTCAGTCTTGGTGAAGCCACACAGTGATGACGAGGGAAGGGTGGGACCCGTCAGCAGGTGGGAGTCACATGGCCTCCACCTCCAGAGAAAGGAAGGTTGGTCGGGGACAATGCAAGCAAATCATGGCAAGCACAGGTGTGCCACATGTCAGCACCTCGGTCAGGAGATAAAAGGGCCGGAGAGACCCTAATGCTGGCAGAGAGATGAGAGAGAGGAAGGTTCTTGTGAGGTCGGGGGAGAGGTCTCAAGGACTCTCCTGCCGGACTGCCTCACCCAGAGCCAGGCAATCTGCTTCATTCTTGCACGGGCTGAGCTACAGTGCATCCTCATCTCAGCTCAGTCTTAGTCACCTTGGCCGTATAGTTGCCTTGTGCCTGATTCCCTTTGCTCTCCCAACCACGCAGAAAGCAGTCATGATAGGGATTATTGTCCCCATTTTTCAGAGAAGCAAATGGTCTCAGAGGAAAAATGACCAGTCCTAGTGGTGCAGATCCAGCTGACTCAAAACCACAGGACTGTCGCTGGCATTCCTAGCAAAGATAGTGTTTGCTGTGGCCAAAGATAATGGAGGTGGAGGCAGGCCTCAGGCTCTCCACCTCAGGGTGAGCTGGAGAAGGGCTGCCCGTATGGTGCCCACCCTCAGGGCAGTGTTACAGGGGGATGTCATTGCTGTTGTAAACAGTAGTTGGCACTTATTGGGCACTTGTGCCAGACACTGTTCTAAGTAGTCTTACATGTATTACTCGTTTAATCCTCACAGTAACCCTGTGAGGTAGATACTGCTCTTATCCCCAGTCCACAGATGAGAAAACTGAAGCACAGAGAGGCTACTCAGCCTACCAAAGGGACGGAGCGAATAATGCCAGTGCTGTCTTTGGGCTGAGACGGTGACCCTGAAGCCACAGGTGGGAGTGGTCCTTGCTCCCCGTCCTTGGGGAGTTCTGCCAGGACATGCACTGGCTACCATCTCCGAGGAACCTTTTGTTAAGTATTTCAGGGATCTGAACAAGCCATCAAGGTTGACCACGGCAGGCCCCACAGCTGCTCCTCTACCTGTCACTGTTCTTTGACTCCTTTGAAGAGTCAGAAGCTGACAGGTCCTGTCAGTAAGTGTCCATAGCAGCAAATGAGCCTTCAGTCATTTCCCCCAAGAACAGTGGGCTCATAGTTTGTGTGCCCACTTGGGGAGGCAATTACATAGGTCCCCTCTGGCTGCACCATTGTGCAATTCTGAGACCTGGGACATCAACTCCTAAAGGGATGCTGCACATTGTGGGAAGTTACATCAGATCACAGTAAAAACACTTTCATTGAGTCTGTTATAGCCTTATCCATCATCCATTTTAAGTACAGTAGCCCAAAGGGGCTGTCGTAGAATAGTATGTGGTTTCTGACTCCAGTCCTAAGGAGCAACAAGGAGTGGTAGAGAATTGGGCTTGTCACATAAATGCTCTATAGTTGCAGCTATTATAGGAGCCATGTTGAGGAAGGGGACAGGCAGACTGGAAAATGGACAGAGAAGGGGCGAGCAGGTGGAATTTTTGGGCCCAGAGAAAATGAAGCTTAAATTGCACAGAGAATAAGTGTTGAGTTTTATTCCCACTCAAGACCTATTTTAAAGATCCAAACAGGATACTGTACAAGCTAAGCTAGGCTGGAAAGTTGCTGTGGCTAAGAGCAGTTGCTGAGTAAAACACTTCCTTTTTACCTGAACATGCATAAGCCACCTTGCTGTCAATTCTTCTCCAGCATGTCCTGAGTGAATAGGCAAGGACAGACCAGACCACAGAGCCCCTGAGTCCCAGGCTGAAAGGGATGACTGGCATCTAGAATTCTCAGCAAATAGGAGTGTCTGTTTTTCTTGAGAATGAGAGAATAGAAGCCGTTACTGGGACCAGTGTTTTCACCTGGCACAGACTCAGTCTCCACACCAGAGTCCATTAGGTGGCAGTGGTGCCCATTAAAAGCTGGGAGTAGTGGTGGATTGTACCTTCAGCTAACACCTGGGCCTCCCAGCAAGTTTTCTGCCCACACAGCAGAGGGTGTGAAAAATGCTTTGGATTGTAAAAAGAACTGAACTGTGGAGCAGTATTGCCCTTTAACTAACTCTATAGCTTTTCTCTATAGTTCACTTTTTAGAAATGTGGTATGTATTCTAGTTAAAGGGACACCATAGTCTGTTACTTTCCAGAAAGAGAAAGTAAGAACCATGTAGTTTGACAAAAACCAGCCTTCAGGATAGGAGGGAGGGGCTGTACCAGGCAATGCAAGGAGCTTTTAGCAGACTCGGGAAGGTTATTTCCCATTTGCTGCACTGAAAAATCAGGTCTGGGGCCTGGGGCTCTTCACAGTACCCTAGAGGCTCACCGGGAGTGGTTGAGTTAATCAGCTATAGATAGTGAACACTGATGCAGCATTCCTCCGGAGGCTCCAAAACAGCTGTATTAAAATAAGCTTGAGTGTACATATGGGAGAGACACCACCAAATAAACACTAGGTATAAACACAGCCATTTTTATACCCTGGCCCCTAGTCTCTTTCACACCCCAGGCATGAGTACCACCCCCAACTTTTTATACCCCGGCCGCTAGCCTCTTTCCCACCCCAGGCATGAGTACCACCCCCCAACAGCATGAATTTAGGAAAATACAGCTATTAATCTTGCCATCCTTTTAAAAAACCTCTGCGGGTTTTCACCAAGTACAGAGTACAGATCCAAGTCCTTAGTAGCACTTGTTATTGGCCCAGACAGCACCAAGTATGGATTTGGTCTCTCCTAGCTCTGACAATATGACTTCCTGAAAATTACTCAGCCTTAGCCCACCCCTGGAGTTTTTTTGAGATAATAATTGACATACAGCACTGTGTAAGTTAAAGGTATACATCATAATGATTTGACTTACATATAATTGATTATCACAGTAAGTTTACTTTTCATCTCATGAAAATGTATTTTCCTTGTGATAACTTTTATGACTTACCTTTCATATATACCATAAATCAGTGTCAATTATAGTTGTCATAATGTACATCACAGCCTGAGTACTTATTTATCTTATAACTGGAAGTGTTTATCTCCTGACCACCTTCATCCAGTTCCCCCTCCCTGCATCCCCTGTCTCTGGTAACCACAAATCTGATGAGTTTTTTGAGTTGTTATTTTTTAAGATTCCACATACAAGTGAGATCATACAGTATTTGTATTTCTCTGACTTATTTCATTTTTCATAATGTCCTTAAGGTCCATCCATGTTGTCACAAATGGCAGGATTTCCTTTTTGTGGCTAAGTAATACTTCATTTTATATACAAACACCCCACAATTTCTTTAGCCACTCATCTGTCAATGAACTCATATTGTTTCTGTGTCTTGGCTATTTTAAATAATGCTGCTATGAAAATGAGAGTACAGATCTTCCTTTGACATAGTGTTTCCATTTCCTTCAGATATATCCCCAAAAGTGGGATTGCTAGTTCTGTTCATAGGGCAGTTGTATTTTTAATGTTTTGAGGAACTGCCATACTATTTTCCATAGTAGCTGTATCAATTTACAATCTCATCAACAGTGCACATCGGTTCCCTTTTCTCCATATCCTTGCCAACATTTATTTCTTGGCCTTTGGGTAACACCCATTCTAATAGGCATGAGGTGATACCTCACTGTGGTTTTGATTTGAATTTCCCTTGTGATTAGTAATGTTGAACATCTTTTCATGTGCCTGTACGCCATTCATATATCTTCCTTAGAAAAATGTTGATTCAGTCCTTTACCCATTTTTCCATTGGATTTAGTTTTAGTTTTTGGGGTGGGTTTTTTTGTTGTTGTTGTTTTTGCTATTTAGTTGTATGAGTTTTTATGTATTTTAGATATTAACCTATATCAGATATAAAATTTTCAAAATATTTTTTCCATTTCATAAGCTGTTTCAATTTCATTGATCAGTTCTACTTATTTTTTATTTTATTGCTTGTGCATTAGCTGTTATATCCAAAAACTCATTGCCAAGACATATGGCAAGGAACATTTTTCCTAGGTTTTCTTCTAAGAGTTTTATGGTTTCTGGTCTTAAAATTAAGTCTTTAATCCATTCTGAGTTAACTTTTCAGAATGGTATGAGATAGGGATCTAGTTTCATTCTTTTATATGCAAATATCCAATTTTTCCAGCAGGATTTATTGAAGGGACTGTTTTTTCTCCACTGACTATTCATCGCTCCCTTATCAACTAAATATTAGTTGACTGTATGTGCAGGGTTTATTACTGGGCTCTCAATTCAGTTACACTGGTCTGTCTCTGTTTTTATGCCAAGTATTATACTGTTTTGATCAGGATAGCTATATAATATAGCTTCATATCAGAAGTCTGATGCCTCCTGCTTTGTTCTTTCTCAGGATTGATTTCGCTCTTTGGGGTCTTTTCTTCTTCCATGTAAATTTTAGGTTTCTTTTTTCACTTCTGTCAAAGTGCCACTGAAATATTGATAGAGATTGTATTGAATCTATAGATAGCAATGGGTAATATGGCCATCATAATAGTGTTAATTCTTCCAATCCATGAACATAATGTCTTTCCATTTGTCTCTCCCTCAATTTATTTCATCAGTTTTCAGTGTAGAGATCTTTTACCTCATTCATTAAATTTATTCTTAAATATTTTATATCTGTGGTGCTGTTGTAAATGGTAGTTTTCCTTGTTTTTCAGATATTTTGTTAGCGTATAGAAATGCTGCTGGTTTTTGTATGTTAATTTTGTATCCTGTGATTTTACTCAATTCATTAACTATATCTGACAATTTTCTGTTGGCGTCTTTTAAGATTATCCTATATAAAAAATCATGTCAAGGCAGAGCCAAGATGGCAGCGTGAATAGTACAGTGGGAACCTCCTCCCAAAAACATATATATTTTTGAAAACACAACAAATACAACTAATCCTAAAAGAGAGACCAGAAGACACAGGACAACAGCCAGACTACATCCACACGTGCGAGAGCCCAGCACCTGGTGAAAGGGGTAAGATACAAGCCCCAGCCCAGCGGGACCCGAGCGCCCCTCACCCCAGCTCCCAGCGAGAGGAGAAGAGTCAGAGCGGGGAGGGAGAGGGAGCGCAGGACTGCTAAAAACCCAGCCCTACCCATCCGTACCAGAGTGCAGACACAGTGCATGCATGGAGGGCTGGAAACTAGGGAAACAGGGCAGCAAGACTTCTGAGCAGGTCCTGAGGCTGATGCCCCTGTGACAAAGAAAAGCAAGTGCTTTTTGAAAGTGTTACAGGGACAGGGACACAACAGCTGGACGGAAAAAACCCAGGTCACAGTCCAGAAGCTGGAAATTCCAGGGAAACCCAGAGGCACTAACCCCCTGGGCAACAGCTCTGAGACCCCTCACGGAGGTAAACAGCCAAACAGCCCTCCGTCCATTACCCCTCCAGGACGCTGCCATAGCAGAGAAGCAGGCTATGGCTGGCCACGCCCTCAGCAAGGGAGTTTCCTCCATACGGGCTGGGCAAGACACAAGGACCCAGTCTACATGCAATTGCCCAACAAAAGGTACTAGGGGTCGCAGTTGTCCCAGGAAAGAAAGGCCAGTAGCAAATGGAAACTTTGGCTCTCCTAGCTGAAAGTAGATAGCACCTATCAACATGAAAAGGCAAAAAAATTTGATCCAGACAAGACTAACCCGGACAGCTTCGGCATCTGCTACATCTTCCCCTGAGAAGGAACCTGGGGAGATAGATTTAACCAGTCTTCCTGAAAAAGAATTCAACACAAAAATCATAACCATACTGATGGACTTGCAGAGAAATATGCAAGAACTAAGGAAGGAGAATACAGAAATAAAACAAGCACCAGAAGGACTTCAAAACAGAATGTACAGGATACAAGAGACCATTAATGGACTAGAAAACAGAGAACAGGAATGCAGAGAACCTGATGCAGAGAGAGATAAAAGGATCTCCAGGAAGGAAAGAATTCTAAGAGAGCTGAGAGACCAATCGAAACAGAACAATATCCGCATTATAGGGGTACCAGAAGAAGAAGAGAGAGAAAAAGGATAGAAAGTGTCTTTGAAGAAATAATTGCTGAAAACTTCCCCAAACTGGGGGAGGAAATGGCCTCTCAGACCACAGAGGTACAATGAACGCCCATGACAAGGGGTCCAAGGAGGGCAACACCAAGACACATAATAATTAAAATGGCAAAAATCAAAGACAAGGACAAAGTATTAAAGGCAGCCAGAGAGAAAAAAAAGGTCACCTACAAAGGAAAACCCATCAGGCTATCATCAGACTTCTCAATAGAAACCCTACAGGCCAGAAGAGAATGGCATGATATACTTAATGCAATGAAACAGACGGGCCTCGAAACAAGACTACTGTATCCAGCACGATTATCATTTAAATATGAAGGAGGGATTAAACAATTCCCAGAAAAGCAAAAGTTGAGGGAATTTGCCTCCCCCAAACCACCTCTACAGGATATCTTACAGGGACTGCTCTGGATGGGAGTACTCCTAAAAAGAGCACAGAACAAAACACCCAACATATGAGGAAGGGAGGAGGAGGAATAAGAAGGGAGAGAAATAAAGAATCATCAGACTATGTTTATAATAGCTGAAAAAGCGAGTTAAGTTAGACAATAAGATAGTAAAGAAGCTAACCCTGAACCTTTGGTAACCATAAACTTAAAGCCTGCAATGGCAATAACTACATACCTTTCAATAATCACCCTAAATGTAAAGGGACTGAATGCAACAATCAAAAGACACAGAGTAACAGAATGGATAAAAAAGCAAGATCCATCCATATGCTGCTTACAAGAGACTCACCTCAAACCCAAAGACATGCACAGACTTAAAGTCAAGCGTTGGAAAAAGATATTTCATGCAAACAACAGAGAGAAAAAAGCAGGTGTTGCAATACTAGTATCAGACAAAACAGACTTCAAAACAAAGAAAATAACAAAAGATAAAGAAGGACATTACATAATGATAAAGGGCTCCGTCCAACAAGAGGATATAACCATTATAAATATATATGCACCCAATACAGGAGCACCGACATATCTGAAACAAATACTAACAGAACTAAAGGAGGAAACAGAATGCAATGCATTCATTCTGGGAGACGTCAACACACCACTCACTCCAAAGGACAGATCCACCAGACAGAAAATAAGTAAGGACACAGAGGCAATAAACAACACACTAGAACAGATGGACCTAAAAGACATCTACAGAACTCTACATCCAAAAGCAACAGGATACACATTCTTCTCAAGTGCACATGGAACATTCTCAAGAATAGACTACATACTAGGCCACAAAAAGAGCCTCAGTAAATTCCAAAAGATGAAAATCCTACCAACCAACTTTTCAGACCACAAAGGCATAAAACTAGAAATAAACTGTACAAAGAAAGCAAAAAGGCTCACAAACACATGGAGGATTAACAACACGCTCCTAAATAATCAATGGATCAATGACCAAATCAAAATGGAGATCCAGCAATTTATGGAAACAAACGACAACAACAACACAAAGCACCAACTACTGTGGGACACAGCAAAAGCAGTCTTAAGAGGAAAGTATATAGCAATCCAGGCATATTTAAAGAAGGAAGAACAATCCCAAATGAATGGTCTAACGTCACAATTATCGAAATTGGAAAAAGAAGAACAAATGAGGCCTAAGGTCAGCAGAAGGAGGGACATAATAAAGATCAGAGAAGAAATAAATAAAATTGAGAAGAATAAAACAATAGCAAAAATCAATGAAACCAAGATTGTTCTTCAAGAAAATAAACAAAATAGATAAGCCTCTAGCCAGACCTACTAAGAGGAAAAGAGAGTAAACACAAATCAACAGAATGAGAAACGAGAAAGGAAAAGTCACGACAGACCCCACAGAAATACAAAGAATTATTAGAGAGTACTATGAAAACCTATATGCTAACAAGCTGGGAAACCCAGGAGAAATGGACAATTCCTAGAAAAATACAACCTTCCAAGACTGACCCAGAAAGAAACAGAAAAAGACTGACCCAGAAAGAAACAGAAAATCTAAACAGACCAATTACCAGCAACGAAATTGAAGCGGTAATCAAAAAACTACCAAAGAACAAAACCCCCGGGCCAGATGGATTTACCTCGGAATTTTATCAGACATACAGGGAAGACATAATACCCATTTTCCTTTAAGTTTTTGAAAAAACAGAAGAGGAGGGAATACTCCCTAACTCATTCTATAAAGCCAACATCACCCTAATACCAAAACCAGGCAAAGACCCCAGCAAAAAAGAAAACTACAGACCAATATCCCTGATGAACGTATATGCAAAAATAGTCAACAAAATATTAGCAAACCGAATTCAAAAATACATCAAAAGGATTGTACACCATGACCAAGTGAGATTCATCCCAGGGATGCAAGGATGGTACAACATTCGAAAATCCATCAACATCATCCCCCACATCAACAAAAAGAAGGACAAAAACCACATGATCATCTCCATAGATGCTGTAAAAGCACTCGACAAAATTCAACATTCATTCATGATAAAAACTCACAGCAAAATGGGAATAGAGGGCAAGTACCTCAACATAATAAAGGCCATATATTATAAACCCACAACCAACATTATACTGAACATCAAGAGGCTGAAAGCTTTTCCTCTGAGATTGGGAACTAGACAGGGATGCCCACTCTCCCCACTGTTATTTAACATAGTATTGGAGGTCATAGCCACGGCAATCAGACAAAACAAAGAAATACAAGGAATCCAGATTGGTAAAGAAGAAGTTAAACTGTCACTATTTGCAGATGACATGATATTGTACATAAAAAAACCCTAGACTCCACCCCAAAAGTACTAGAACTGATATCGGAATAGAGCAAACTTGCAGGATACAAAACTAACACACAGAAATCTATATCTTTCCTATACACTAACAATGAACCAAAAGAAAGAGAAATCAGGAAAACAATTCCATTCACAATTGCATCAAAAAGAATAAAATACCTAGGAACAACCTAACCAAAGAAGTAAAAGACCTCTACTCTGAAAACTACAAGTCACTCTTAAGAGAAATTAAAGGGGACACTAACAAATGGAAATGCGTCCCATGCTCGTGGCTAGGAAGAATTAATATCATCAAAATGGCCATCCTGCCCAAAGCAATATACAGATTTGATGCAATCCCTATCAAATTACCAGCAACATTCTCCAATGAACTGGAACAGATAATGCAAAATTTCATATGGAAATACCAAAGACCCTGAATAGCCAAAGCAAACCTAAGAAGAATAAAGTATGGGGGATCTCACTCCCCTACTTCAAGCTCTACTATAAAGCCGTAGTAATCAAGACAATTTGGTACTGGAACAAGAACAGAGCCACAGACCAGTGGAACAGACTAGAGACTCCAGACATTAACCCAAACATATATCGTCAATTAATATTTGATAAAGGAGCCATGGACATAGAATGGGGAAATGACAGTCTCTTCAACAGATGGTGCTGGCAAAACTGGACAACTACATGTAGGAGAATGAAACTGGACCATTGTCTAACCCCATATACAAAAGTAAACTCAAAGTGGATCAAAGACACGAATGTAAGTCATGAAACCATTAAACTCTTTGAAAAAACATAGGCAAAAACCTCTTAGACATAAACATGAGTGACCTCTTCTTGAACATATCTCCCAGGGCAAAGAAGACAACAGTAAAAATGAACAAGTGGGACTATATTAAGCTGAAAAGCTTCTGTACAGCAAAAGACACCATCAATAGAACAAAAAGGAACCCTAAAGTATGGGAGAATATATTTGTAAATGACAGATCCGATAAAGGCTTGATGTCCAAAATATATAAAGAGCTCAGACGCCTCAACAAACAAAAAACAAATAATCCAATTAAAAGATGGGCAGAGGGACTGAACAGTTCTCCAAAAAAGAAATACAGATGGCCAACCGACACATGAAATGATGCTCCACATCACTAATTATCAGGGAAATGCAAATTAAAACTACAATGAGGTATCACCTCACACCAGTAAGGATGGCTACCATCCAAAAGACAAACAACAACAAATGTTGGCAAGGCTGTGGAGAAAGGGGAACCCTCTTACACTGCTGGTGGGAATGTAAATTAGTTCAACCATTGTGGAAAGCAGTATGGAGGTTCCTCAAAATGCTCAAAACAGACTTACCATTTGACCCAGGAATTCCACTCCTAGGAATTTACCCTAAGAACGCAGCTATCAAGTTTGGAAAAGACAGATGCACCCCTATATTTATCGCTGCACTATTTACAATAGCCAAGAATTGTAAGCAACCTAAATGTCCATTGATAGATGAATGGATAAAGAAGATGTGGTACATATACACAATGGAATATTACTCAGCCATAAGAAGAGGGCAAATCCTACCATTTGCAGCAACATGGATGGAGGTGGAGGATATTTTGCTCAATGAAATAAGCCAAGCAGAGAAAGAGAAATACCAAATGTTTTCACTCATCTGCGGAGTATAAGAACAAAGGAAAAACTGAAGGAACAAAACAGCAGCGGAATCACAGAACCCAAGAATTGACTAACAGGTACCAAAGGGAAAAGGAGTGGGGAGGATGGGTGGGCAGGGAGGGATAAGGGGGTGGAGGGAAGAAGGTGGTATTAAAATTAGCATGCATGGGGTGGTGGGAGAAAGGGGAGGGCTGTACAACACAGAGAAGACAAGTAGTGATTCTACAACTTTTTGCTATGTTGATGGACAGTGACTGTGAAGGGGTTTATAGGGGGGACCTGGCATAGGGGAGAGCCTTAAACATAATATTCTTCATGTAAGTGTAGATTAATGATAAAAAAAAAAGGGGGATTACTCCCTGATAGGATAAAACTAACTGTAAATCAACGATTAATGCATGCTTTAAATATCCTTAATTTTGACCACTTAAAGGGTTTAAAGTGTTTCAGATGATCAGCTACGGAGGTACATTTTTCTGATAATATTCCTTTCTCTTAAAAAAAAAAAAAGCAGTTCCTGTGTGGTGACCTCCAATGAGTTCTACACAATGGTATAAAGAGCATATCAAAGTGTGGGCAAAGGGTCTGTTTGTGTTTATACAGAGGATCAAAGCCTGATTGGGCTACCCAGAAAATGAACTAAGATACGATATGAAGAAGAACTTCCAACATCAGCACTCTCTGGAAGAGTCATACCAGAAGATGATCATCAAAAAACCTCAACAAAGATCCAGGCGCTGCTATAGTTGTAGCTGCAATCATCCCACTGGTTCCTGGACTTACCATGGGAATGAAGAAGGAGATATCTAAGCTGGCCTGTGCATACAGTAAAACAACAAATTTGACTGGATCTATACTGTCGAAACTCAACCAAGAATTAGGAGAAGTGCAAGTTGTAGCACTCCAAAATCTTACAACTACAGACTATCTACTGTTAAAAGAACATATGGGATGTGAACAGTTCCCAAGAATGGGTTGTTTTAACTTGTCTGATTTCTCTCAGACTGTTCAAGTTCAGTTGGACAATATCCATCATATCATAGATAAATTTTCACAAATGCCTAGGATGCCTAACTGGTTTTCTTGGTTTCACTGGAGATGGCTGGTAATTATAAGTCTGCTTTGGTTATGTAACTGTATTATTATGTTAATGTGTGTGTGCAATTTAATTAGTAGTTTAAAACCTATACATCCTTAAGTTACTCTACAAGAAGATATGTCAAAGAAATAATCAATCTTCCCACGTTTTCTTCCATCGGCTATTTCTATAGCTTTTCTTCTTCCTTCCTAATTACAACCCTTAAATAGAATTCGTGCCTCATGTCGAATTTACCGAGTATTATAATTCTTCCAAGTGGTAAAGATACATCAAGACAAATGCTGGGCATAGAAGCCACAGGGCATAAATCTGCAAAGCAAAAAGCTAACCTTTTCAAACAATATTGCTTCTCTCTCACTTACCAGCTTTACATTTCCCTATATGGCCCCGGAAGATGACTGGTTAGCCAGAAACGGGTAAGATTCCTCAAGGGAGGAGCAACCAAGACAGGCACAGTCGCAGGGGGGCCATCAGGTGAGAAATTGGGGATCAACAGAGGTGAGGCTTAGAACCTCACCCCCCATTTTGAGAGAAATCTTCTGTATCCGTGGATGTTTTATTGCCCTTGTCTAGCTTGGATTAGCACATAGTCTACAGGCACATACCTGATCATCTGCATTTGCTCTCTTACAACACTAAACTATGCTTTCTACCTTTATCTTGTATCTACCTACCACTTCAGCGTTTTATTAAAAAATAATAATAATAATAATAATAATAAGGGAGAAATGTGGGATTCACATATAAATCAAGTATAAAAGTCAAACGAATATTCATATTTCACCTGATTGTTTATAGTTCATAATGCGTGATCAAAACTGAAAGTTTCTGTGATGACTGCCCTTGTACTGTTCACCATGTAAGACCTTATTTACTACTATGTTAGAACTTGTTCACCATGTAAGAACTTGTTCGTTATGCTTCGGAAGATTGGAGACTGACGAGAATTAGGCTTGGGGTGGATTAATGATTGTGCATTGAGCATTGAGTCCCCTATACAGAATTTTATTGTTGTTAACAACCATTTGATCAATAAATATGAGAGATGCCCTCTCAAAAAGAAAAAAACACAAGACAAAGTACTGCAAGGAGAAATAATACCTTATCTGACTCTCTAGCACCTAGAACCACCTCTTGATTAAAATAAGTGATCAATGATTTAAAAAAAAAAAAACAGGGGAAAGAAAGAGGGGGAGAGAGACTACAGGGGGTAGAACTGAAAGAAGAAGGTGGTTGGGGATGGTGTAAACATTTATTATTTAGATACTTTTGTGTTGTTTAAGTACTTTTCAGCAAACATGTATTATTTGATAGTCTAAAATTAATAAAAATGAACAATGAAAAAAAATCATGTCATCTGTAAATGGAAAAAATTTTCTTCTTCCTTCCAAATCTAACACCTTTTATTTCTTTTTCTTGCCTGATTACTCTGGCTAGGACTTCCAGTAGTCTGTTGAATACCAGTCATGAAAGTGAGCACCTTTGTCTTGTTTCTGATCTTTCATCATTGAGTATAATGTTAGCTGTGGGCTTATTATATATGGCGTTATGTTTAGGTACATTTTCTATTCCTAAACTTTTAATCATGAACATACATTGAATTTGTAGTGCTTTTTCTATATCTACTGAGATTATCATATGACTTTCTTCTTTTGTTGTACTGTGATATATCACATTTGTGTATGTAAACTATCCTTGCTTGCATCCCAAGGACAAATCCTCTTAATCATGGTGAATGATTCTTCTAATATGCTGCTGAATTCAGCTGCTAATATTTTGAGAATCTTTTATTCTATATTCATCAAGGACCTTGGCTTGTAGTTTTCTTCTAGTATCCTTTGGTATTGGGGTAATGCTGACCTCATAAAATAACACTGAGGGCTTTCCCTCCTCTTTGATTTTTTTTGGAACAGCTTGAGAAAGATTGGCATTAATTCTTTAAATGTTTGCTAAAATTCAACAGTGAAGCCATCTGGTTCTGGAATTTTATTAATTGGGAGATTTTGTATTACTAATTCATTCTCCTTACTAGTCTGTTCGGGTTTTCTGTTTCCTCCTGATTCAGTCTTAGTAGGTTGTGTATGTCTCTTTAAGATTTTCCATTTCTACTAGGCTGTTAAGTTTGTTGGCATATAGCTATTCATAGTAGTGTCTTATGATCCATTGCAGTATGGTATCATGGTGAATGATCCTTTTAATGTGCTGAAGTCAGTTCATAATATTTTGAGAATCTTTATCACTTGGAATGTCTTCTTTTTCATTTATAATTTTGTAGATTTGGGATCTATTAACTTTGGTCAGTCGAGCTAAAAATTTGTCAGCTTTATATTTTCAAAGAGCGAAATCTTTTAGTTTTGTTAGTATTTTCCATTATTTTCCCATTCTGTAATTCTTTTACTTCTGCTCTTATCTTTATTTCCTTCCTCTGGCTAACTTTGGGCTCAGTTTGTATTTTCAAACATCCTTAAGGTGTCAGGTTAGGTTGAGATCTTTCCTCTTAACATAGGTATTTATGGCTATGAACGTCCCTCTTAAAATTTTTTTGATGCATCCCACAAATTTTCGTGTGTTGTGTTTCCATTTTTGTTTGTCTCAAGATAGTTTATCTCCCCTTTAACTATTTCTCTGATCCATTGGTTCTTCAGGAAAGTGTTAAATTTCCATGTTTTTGTGAATTTTCCAGCTTTCCTCCTACTATTATTTCAAGTTTCATACCATTGTGGTCAGAGAAAATACTTGGTTTTAATCTTGAATTTGCTAAGACTTGTTTTGAGACCTAAAAATGGTCTATCCCAGAAAAAGTTCCATGTGTACTTGAATATGTATTTGTTGTTAGATAGAGTATTCTCTGTTTAAGTCCATTTGGTCTATAGTGTTATTCAAGTCTGTTGTTTACTAGCTGTACTGGTGGTATAGTGCGGAGCATAGCTGCCTTTCAAATCTGCTATTCCTTACTAATTTTCTATCTGAATGATCTGTCTATTCTTCAGTCTGCCATATTAAAATTCCCAGCTATTATTATATAGCTGTTTATTTCTCCATTCATTTTTGCTTTATATATCTAGGTGCTCCAATATTTAACTCAGTGCATATTTTAATAATTAAATCATCTTGATGATTTGACCTTGATAATTATATGACCTGATCTCTTTTTAAAATTTATAGTCTATTGTGTCTAATATAAATATAGCAACCACCTTTTTTATTAAGGTATCACAGACATACAATCTTATTAATGTTTCACATGAACAACATTGTGGTTACTACATTCACCCATATTATCAAATCCCCACAACATACCCCATTGCAGTCACTGTCCATCAGCTTAGTAAGATGCTATATAGTCACTGCATGTCTTCTCTGTGCTATACCGCCTTCCCCATGACATCCCTACATTATGTGTGCTAATCGTAATGCACTGTAATCCTCTTCCCCTTCATTCCCCAACCATATTCCCCACCTCTTTCCCCTTTCGTAAACACTAGTCCCTATTTAAGTTTCTGAGTCTGCTGCTTTTTTGTTCCTTCAATTTTGTTTGTTGTTATGCCCCACAAATGAGTGGAATCATTTCTCTGCCTGGCTTATTTCACTGGTCATAATACCCTCTAGCTCCATCATTGTTGTTGCAAATGGTAGGATTTGTTTTCTTCTTATGGCTGAATATTCCATTGTGTATATTTACCACCTCTTTTTTATCCATTCATCTACTGATGGACACTTAGGTTGCTTCCATATCTTGGCTATTGTAAAGAGTGCTGCAATAAATATAGGGGCACATATGTCTTTTTTAATCAAATCTTGTTTTCTTTGGGTAAATTCTTAGGAGTGGAATTCCTGAGTAAAGTAGTATTTCTATTTTTAGTTTTTTGAGGAACCTCCATTTTGCTTTCCACAATGGTTGAACTTATTTGCATCCCACCAACAGGGTAGGAGAGTTCCACTTTCTCTGCATCCTTACCAGCAATTGTTGTTCCTAGTCTTTTCAGTATTGGCCATCCTAATTGGTGTGAGTTGGTATCTCACTGTGGTTTTAATTTGCATTTCTATGATGATTAGCAATGTGGAGCATCTTTTCATGTGCCTATTGGCCTTCTGAATTTCTTCTTTGGAGAAGTGACTGTTCAGATTCTCTGCCCATTTTTTACTCGGGTTATTTGCTTTTTGAGGCATGAGTTCTTCATATATTTTGGATGTTAACTCCTTATCAGATGACATTTACAAATATATTCTCCAATATGGTAGGGTGCCTTTTTGTTCTGCTGATGGTGTCCTTTGTTATACAGAAGCTTTTTAGTTTGATGTAGTCCCACTTGTTCATTTTTGCTTTTGTTGCCCTTGCACAAGGAGGTATGTTCAGGAAAAGTTGCTGATGTTTATATTCAATATATTTATGCCTATGTTTTCTTCTAAGAGTTTTATGGATATTTCATGACTTACATTCAGGTCTTTGATCCATTTCCAGTTTACTTTTGTGTATGAAGTTAGACAGTAATCCAGTTTCATTCTTTTACAAGTAGCTGTCCAGTTTTGCCACCACCAGATGTTGAAAATGCTGTCATTTCCCCAGTATATATCCATGGCTCCTTTATCGTATATTAATCGACCACATGTGGGTTTATATCTGGGCTTTCTATTCTATTGCACTGATCTATGGGTTTGTTCTTGTGCCAGTACCAAATTATCTTCATTACTAGGGCTTTGTAGTAGAGCTTGAAATTGGGGACCATAATCCTCCCAGCTCCGTTGGCTAGACAGGATCTTTTGTGCATCCATATGAATTTTAGAACTATTTGTACGAGTTCATTGGAGAATGCTGATGGTATTTTTTTTCTGTTGGACTAGCTTTCTGTTGTTGTTATCATTAATGTACAATTACATGAGCAACATTATGGTTACTAGAATCCCCCATCATCAAGTGCCCATCACACACACCATTACAGTCAGTGTCCATCAGCACAGTAAGATGCTATAGTCATTACTTGTCTTCCCTGTGCTCTACTGCCTTCTGCATGCCCCACCCCTACATTATGTGTGCTAATCCTAAAGACTCTTTCTCCCTCCGTTATCCCTCCCCTCCCTTCCCACCCAACCTCCCTAGTCCCTTTCCCTTTGGTAACTGTTAGTCCATTCTTGGGTTCTGTGAGTCTGCTGCTGTTCTGTTCCTTCTGTTTTTTCTTTGTTCTTATACTCCACAGATGAGTGAAATCATTTGGTACTTGTCTTTCTCCGCCTGGCTTATTTCACTGGTCATAATACCCTCTAGCTCCATCCATGTTGTTGCAAATGGTAGGGTTTGTATTCTTCTTATGGCTGAATAATATTCCATTATGTATATGTACCACCTCTTCTTTATCCATTCATCTACTGATGGGCACTTAGGTTGCTTCCATTTCTTGGCTATTGTAAATAGTGCTGTGAGAAACATAGGGGTGCATATGACTTTTTCAAACTGGGCTCCTGCATTCTTAGGGTAAATTCCTAGGAGTGGAATTCCTGGGTCAAATGGTATGTCTATTTTGAGCTCTTTGAGGAACCTCCATACTGCTTCCCACAATGGTTGAACTAGCTTACATTCCCACCAGCAGTGTAAGAGGGTTCCCCTTTCTCCACAACCTCCCCAACATTTGTTGTTGTTTGACTTTTGGATGGTGGCCATCCTAACTGGTGTGAGGTGATATCTCATTGTGGTTTTCATTTGCATTTCTCTGATGATTAGCGATGTGGAGCATCTTTTCATGTGCCTGTTGGCCATCTGAATGTCTTCTTTGGAGAAGTGTCTGTTTAGATCCTCTGCCCAGTCTTTAATTGGATTATTTGCTTTTTGTTTGTTGAGGTACATGAGCTCTTTATTTATCTTGGATGTCAACCCCTTATTGGATATGTCCTTTATGAATATATTCTCCCATACTGTAGGATGCCTTTTTGTTCTATTGATGGTGTCCTTTGGTGTACAGCTTTTTAGTTTGATATACTCCCACTTGTTTATTTTTGCTTTTGTTTCCCTTGCCCAGAGATACGTTCATGAAGAAGTTGCCCATGTTTATGTAAAAGAGATTTTTGCCTGTGTTTTTTTCTAAGAGTTTTTTATTTCGTGACTTACATTCAGGTCTTTGTTCCATTTTGGGTTTACTTTTCTATGTAGGGTTAGGCAATAATTCAGTTTCATTCTTCCATGTAGCTGTCCAGTTTTGCTAACAACAGCTGCTGAAGAGGCTTTCATTTCTCCATTGTATATCCATGGCTCCTTTATCATACATTAATTGACCATATATGCTTGGGTTAATATCTGAACTCTATTCTGTTCCACTGGTCTATGGGTCTGTTCTTGTGCCAGTACCAAATTTTCTTGATTACTGTAGCTTTGCAGTGGAGCTTGAAGTTGGTGAGCATTATCTGTCCCACTTTATTCTCCCTTCTCAGGATTGCTTTGGCTATTCAGCTTTTGTGGTTCCATATGAATTTTAGAACTATTTTCTCTAGTTCTTTGAAGAATGCTGTTGGTATTTTGATAGGGATGACATTGAATCTGTACATTGCTTTAGGCGGGATGGTCATTTTGACAATATTAATTCTTCCTACCCAAGAGCATGGGATGAATTTCCATTTATTAGTGTCCTCTTTAATTTCTCTTAAGTGTCTTGTAGTTTTCAGGGTATAAGTCTTTCATTTCCTTGATTAGGTTTATTCCTAGGTATTTTATTCTCTGGTGCAATTGTGAATGGAATTGTTTTTCTGATTTCTCTTCCTGCTAGTTCATTAGTGTATAGGAATGCAACAGATTTCTTTGTACTAATTTAGTATTCTGCAACTTTGTTGAATTCAAATATTAGATCTAGTAGTTTTGGAGTGGATTCTTTAGGGTTTGTTATGTACAATATCATGTCATCTGCAAACAGGGACAGTTTGACTTCTTCTTTACCAATCTGGATGCCTTTTATTTCTTTGTTTCGTCTGATTGACATGGCTAGGACCTACAGTACTATGTTAAATAAAAGAAGGGAGGGTGGTCATCCTTGTCTTCTTCTAAATCTTAGAGGGAAAAGCTTTCAGCTTCTCACTCTTAACTATAATGTTGGTTGTGGGTTTGTCATATATGGCCTTTATTATGTTGAGGTACCTGCCCTCTATACCCATTTTGTTGAGTTTTTATCATGAATGGATGTTGAATTTTGTCAAATGCTTTTTCAGCATCTATGGAGAAGATCATGTGGTTTTGTCCTTTTTATTGATGTGGTATATGATGTTGGAGGACTTTTGAATATTTTACCATCCTAGCATCCCTGGAATACAATCCCACTTGATCTTGATGATCTTTTTGATATATTTTTTAATTCAAATTGCTAATATTTCATAGAGTACTTTTGCATGTATATTCATCAGAGATACTGGTCTGTAATTTTTCTTTTTTGCAGTGTCTCTGCCTGGTTCTGGTATTAGAGTGATGCTGGCCTCATTCAGTGAGTTTGGATATATTCCCTCCTCATCTACTTTTTGGAAAATCTTAAAGAGGATGGGTATTAGGTCTTCTCTAAGTGTTTGATAAAATCCAGCAGTAAAGCCATCTGGTATGGGAGTTTTGTTCTTGGGTAGTTTTTTGATTTCCAATTCAATTTCATTACTTGTAATTGGTGTGTTCAGATTTTGTTTCTTCCTGGTTCAGCTTTGGAAGGTTGTATTTTTCTACAAAGTTGTCCACTTCTTCTAGGATATCCACTTTGTTAGCATATAATTTTTCATAGTATTCTCTAATAATTCTTTGCATTTCTGTGTGTCTGTAGTGGTTTTCCCTTTCTTTTTTCTGACTTTGTTTTTATCTATGTAGACTCTTTTTCTTAATGTCTCCCTAGGGGTTTATCTATTTTATTTTCTCAAAGAACCTGCTCCTGGTTTCACTAATTCCTTCTATTGTTTTACTCCCAATTTATAATTTCCTCTCTGATCTTTATGTCCCTCCTACTGACTTTGGGCCTCATTTGTTCTTCTTTTTCTGGTTTTATTAATTGTGAGTTTAGACTGTTCATTTGGGATTATTCTTCTTTCTTGAGACAGGCCTGCATTGCTATGTAATTTCCTCTTAAAACTGCCTTTGCTGCATCCCACAGAAGTAGAAGTGTTGAGCTGTTGTTTTCATCTGTCTCCATATATTGCTTGATCTGTTTTAATCTGGTCATTGATACATTGATTATTTATGAACATGTTAAGCCTCCTTTTTCTTTCTTCTGATACTCCTGTAATGTGAATATTGTTCCATTTGGATTGGTCACAGAGTTGTCTTATTATTCTTTCATTCCTAGAGATCCTTTTTCCTCTTTGTACCTCAGCTAATTTGTATTCCTTTTCTCTAATTTCTATTCCATTTACTGTCTCCTCTACCTCTTCTAGTCTGCTTTAAATCCCTCCATTGTATGTTTCATTCATTTCAGATACTGTATTTTTCAAAGTTTTTCTTTAAGCCATCCCTGAGATCTTGAATATCTTTCTGTAGCTCCATGAATACGTGTATGATTTTTATTTTGAAATCTTTATCAAGAAAATCAGTTTCACTGAGCCCTCTTTCTGGTGTTGGAGGGATTTTGGATTGAACAAGCTTCTTTTGCCATTTCATTCCTACTTAATAATATGGAATGATAACTTTGCATACGTGGCACCCTCTAGTGCCCAGGATCTCTACTCCCTGGAGCTTCCCAGCCCCTCGAGTGAAGGTGGGCGTTACAGGAGAGCAGCCTGGTGCCTGCCTGGAGGACAGAGCTCTTTCCTGCTTTCCAGCTGCAGTGCCTGCCTCCACTGCCAAGGCCAGTAGGCTAAGCACTCAGGGAGTGACTTGCTGTAGGCGGGGCTGCCCCCTAGCTAGCCTGGCACTATGGTAGGAGCAGCAGGCTGTGAATTGTGGTAATGGGCCTCAGGGCTGCCTTGCCAGCCAGGGGGATGTAGCACCTGAAGCTCTTGAAAAGTTCCCAACCTGCAGGGCTGAGTATGCTAGAACAACTTTGTCCACCTGTGCTTTCTCCTGAGCAGCAAGCTCTGTGTAATCCTTGCCCCTGTGGCATCCCTCTCAATTGGGAAATCTTTCAGATCGCCTGCCTTTTTGTCCCAGAGCTGCCGGCTGTGGGCACCTGTTCTCAACAAATGGCTGCAATCTCAGTCTCTCCAAGTACTCTCCCCTTCACTGCTTTGCAACCCCTCTGATCTCCAGAACACCATGCAATGTGGGATCGTGCTCCTGGAGATCTCCACGGCTGGGTATTTAGCAGTCCTGGGCTTCTCCCTCCCCACTCTATTTCTCTTTCTCCCTCTAGTGAGCTGGGGTGGGTTGAGGGCCTGGGTCTCACTGGATCACAGCTTTGCTCCTTTAACCCTTTTCTGTTAGGTCTTCTCTTTTTCCCAGATGTAAGCCATCTGCTGCAGTCTTCCTTCAGGTCACTCTTTCAGGATTAGTTGTATTTGCTGTATTTTCACATTATATGTGATTTGGGGAGATTTCTGCCTCACTTCTCACACTGCCATCTTTTTCCCCTCCTCAAAACCTTTAAAATCAGCAATCTTGTTTCTTCAGGTAAATTACTAAGAGTGGAATTACAGGGTCAAGCGGTATTTATTTTGTTTTTCTGAGGAACCTCCATATTGCTTTCCACAGTGGTTGAACTAATTTACAATCCCAGCAACATTGTAGGAGGGTTCCCCTCTCTACATCCTCCGGACCAGCATTTGTTCTTTTTTTTGATGTTGGCCATCCTAACATGTGAGGTGATATCTCTACCCCTGCTTTATTTTTGTTGTTGTCACTTGCTTGAAATACCTTTATCCATTCCTTCACCTTCAGTCTGTTTGTCTTTAAAGATAACTAAAGTGAATATCTTGCAGGGAGCATATTATCAGATCTTTTTTAAAAATCCACTCACTCTGTGTTTTGGAGAATTTAATCCATCCATGCTTAAAATAATTAATAGGTAAGGACTTACTATTGCCATTCTGTTGTTTTCTGGCTGTTTTGTAGATCCATTTTTCAATGGTTCTTATCCTGCTGCCTTTATTAGGTTTGCTGAAGTCTTTCGTTATCAGTATAGTTTGACTTTATCTTGTTCTTCTCTGTAATTAGTAATGCTTTTACCATGAGGTGGTTCCATTAGGCTTACATAAAATCAGTTAAAATAGGATGTTACTACTATAAGTTCAGTAACATTCCTAAATTTTACACTTTTATTTCTCCCCACCCCCTCACATTTTAGACTGTTTATATAATTTTATATTGTGTATCAAAATAAAATGATCAGTTATGGTTATTTTTGCATGTTTTTTAACTTTTAAACTGGAGTTATGTTTAATTATGCATTACCATTACCATATTACAGAATCTAACTCTGACTACATTATTATCCTTACCAGTGAGTTTTATGCTGTCTTTGTATGTATTGATGTTAACTTTTTTCTTCCAGTCAAAGAATTCCTTTTAGCATTTCTTGTAAGGCAGCTTTACTGGTGATGAATTTCCTCAATTTTTGCTTGTTCAGGAAAGTATTTATCTCCCTTTCATTTTTGAAGGACAGCATTGCCAGATGTAGCATTCTTGATTGACATTTTCTTTCAGATTTTGAATATATCACCTAATTCTCTCCTGGCCTGAGAAGTTTCTGTTGAGAAATCCATTCATAATTTTATGGGAATTTCCTTGTATGTAACTTCTCTTGCTTTCAAAATTCTATGATTCCTGGTAATTATAACATGTCTTCATGTAGCACTATTTAGGTTCTCTATGAGTCCTTTGGGTCTTACAGATCTGGATGTCCACTTCTTTCCCCAAGGTTTGGGAAATTTTCAGCCATATTATTGCTTTAAATCTCTCCCTCTTCTGGAATTCCCATAAAGTGGATATTTTTTCTTTTGAGTGTGTCCTGTAAGTCCCATAGGCTTTCTTCACTTTTTCATTCTTTATCCAGTTAGGAATAAAACAAAAAAAATTTCAAATATCCTGTCTTCAAATCACTGATTCTTCTCCATGGTCAAGTCTGGTTTTGAACTTCATCAAATTCTTCAGTTTGGTCACTGTATTTTTAAACTCTAGGATTTTTTTTTTAAGGTTTCTACTTTGTTGAACTTCTCATTTTGTTCATTGTTTTTCTAATGTTGTTGTTTAATTTGTGCATTCTTATAGTTAACCAAACTCCTTTAAGAGGATTATTCTGAATTCTTTCTATGGCAGTTCAAAGACTTTCATTTTTTTTTTTGTTATCACTAATCTACAATTACATGCAGAACATTGTTTACTAGGCCCCCCAACAATCCCTATTACAGTCAGTCCATTAGCATAGTAAGATGCTGTAGAATCACTACTTGTCTTCTGTGTTGTACAACCCTCCCCATGCCCCCCCATTATACATGCTAATCATAATGCCCCCTTTCTTTTTCCCTGCCCTTATCCCTCCCTTCCCACCCATCCTCCCCAGTCCCTTTCCCTTTAGTAACTGTTAGTTCATTCTTGGGTTCTGTGATTCTGCTGTTTTGTTCCTTCAGTTTTTCATTCTTCTTATACTTACAGTCAATTTTCAAAGCTCTATTAGTTTCTTTGGTGGTGTCATGTTTACTTGATTTTTCATGATCCTTGATTCCTTACATTAGTATCTGTCCATTTGAGTGAATGGTCTCCTCTTCCATCCTTTACAAGTTCACTTTGACAGAGACCATTTACCAATTAGCTCAGGTTGGGTTTCTGAACATGTACACTGTTAAATGTGCTTGAGCAGGTAGAGCTTGCTATCAGGGTCTGTTTTTGGGCAAGGCCACTGCTTAAGCTCTAAGGTCCAGCAGTGTTCCACTCACTGAGAACATTTAGATAGGACTGCTGGCTTGTTCTCTGCCCAAGTGAGGCCGTAGATGGGCTCTGCAGTTGCTTGGGTTCTCTAGTCAGGCATACTAGATGGTCATGACAGGGTACTACACGGCAGTAGATGGGATGATGAATTAGCTTCTCTGCCCCTGTGGTATTGACAATAGAATGGTCCCCAGGGCTGTACATTGTTGTTTGGAGACCCAAATCAGGCAGGACTGTTTTGAATCCCCTGGCAAGATGGGGGCCATCAGTCTTGCTCTCCAGATGGGGCTAGTAACAGGCTGGGCTCTGTTCAAGTGCTAATGTAAGATGGGCTGTTGGATGGGCTATATCACTTCCCATTTGCTATGGTTAAGTTCTGGTCCATAGGATGAAGGTTGTATTGAGCATCTGCTAGGTCTGCAAAATACTTTCCCTGCCCAGGTGAAGCAGAACCAGCTTCAAAGCCAGAAAGACTCTGTGGTCTTGACACATGCCAACCCTCACCCCATGTTCCCTGGCCAAAGACAGCCACTGTCTGCTCTGCAGATGATCAGCTCTGCCTGTTAAACCTTCTGCTTGAGTGTTGCTGGACTATGCAGCTTTCCAGGTGTTCCAACCAAGGTTTTTGGTCAGGTGGGTTGGGATCTGTACTCAACAGTGAGTGGGGCTGTGAATTAATTCTCCTGCTGAAACAGAAGCAGACCAGGCTCCAGGGTCAACAAGACTCTTTGATTGAGGACCTCAACCAGGCAGGTCTGTAACCTGCTAAATTCCCTGGGTCAGACTGCCACCATTTTGGCCCTGCAGATGAACACAGTGCTGCAGGGTGGAACTTGATCTATCAGAATCCATGCACTGGTTGTGGCAAGCCCTTCTCCACAGACTTCATGTGGTCAAACCCCAAAGATTCCCTGGCAGTACCCATGGGACAAAACTAGAGTGGGGAATCCCAAGAAGTGACCCACAGTGCTGGTGAAGCTTGATTCCCTGGGCTCTCTTTTCCCACTGGAGGAACTGTAAGGTTGGGGGTGTGGCGCTGTGCTACCCTGGGGAAGGAACAATGTGATCAGCAAGTAGCTGCTCCTCTTACCCTTCTAGGCAGTCTTGGTCTCTGTGGCACAAGGCGCCTTTCAGCCTCACCCCATGTTCTAGGATTTTCTCAGTGGTGTACATGAATAGTTGTTAAGACATTATTGACTTTGCACCCCTTCACAAGAACCACTGTGTCACCATCTTGGTGACATCATCTCTACTCAGCTTTTATCAGACTCATGATATCTGCCTCACAAATTTATTTTCAGGCTTAATCACAGGGAAAGAGCCTGGTATACAACAGGCCCTGAACAAATGTTGGCTTCTTCCACAGTGTAGCCCAGCCTTCTATCCTTCTTTCACCAAACATACAATGCTTCATACACAACTCATTACCTCCTTTCCAGCACAAATGCCCACATCTCTCCTCATGCCAATTGTGCTGCTTAGAATACCCTTCTCTGCCCTAGTAGGCTCCTACTCAACCTTTAAAACCCAGCAAAAATATCAGCCTTGGAAAGCCTTATCAAACCACCAGTTTTCAGTCCTACACCTGTCTCATGCCATCTAGCTCCTCACTCCTGCACTTTTTATACTGCACTCATTTTGTTTACACATTGGTCTCTCTCACCCTGAGGACAGAGTTATCTGATGATTCCGAGGTTCAGGAAGTGAACACAATTCAGCATACTGCCACTGGAATTAGGAGTGGGAGCTTGAATGAATCTCCCAGAAGTTCAGTAAATACTGCTTATCAAGGTTTCTAGAAACCTTAAGAAAACTTGGTTTACTCAGTTCTGTGATCTTAAAGCCTCTACCCTCCTCTAACACTACCTCCCCCCACCCCACCCTACCCAGCTATCAGCTTAGGAAGCATCTGTCCTGCCTTCTGTCTATGAAGCAGCATGGAGCCAGAGATGTAGACAAATGGAATCAAGAGTGCATGGCATTGCTCCTCCAGGTGTGGAAGAAGGACCTGGAACTAAAACTCCCAAAGACAATCACAGTAAGCTGGACCCCCAAGACTCCTTCCAAGGTCAACTCAAGCACAAAGTCCACCAGGCACTTGGTACTCAAGCAAATCTACGGTAACTATTCTTCTGGGCACAACAGATACCCCCAGAACATGTTATATCAGAATCTGAAATGGTATTTACTTTTATTGGGCAAACCCCATTTAAGTAGGAACTTTCTTAATGTACTTCCAGGCACCAAGAGAATTCTCACAGCACATCAATGCCTCCCTGTTGGCAATTCTCGGTCAGAACTGGCTTAAGGCATTCTGGCATCTCAACTAAGGCAGCCTTCCAGCCAAGAGATCCCTACTAGGTTTCATGACTAAAAGACTCACTGTTTAAACCTCTCCAGATAGCTCCTTGGTCCTCCCCTTACATTACCCATTTGGAGGATTCAGACCAGGCCTGCTTCACTTTGACCTTTCCTATGCTAAGACAGTGCAGGGTTAACCACCTGTGGGAATGCTTTAGACCCATGCACTGCAGTAAGTACTTGCTCAACAGATGAATTGCAAAAATTGAAACATTTTCAGTTCTGGAAAGGGCCCACCCAAATAAACTCGGCAGAGTACAAGCTGACTAGCTCCCCAATAGAAAAAAGTTCAGCCAAGTTACCCTTAGAAACAGATCTGCATCCCAGGCAGCAAAATCTCAGAACTTTATCCTAGGCATACATGGTATTTCCACACCACACCTAATTAATCTTGGCAGATACCCACAAGCTCAAATCTTTACCTCAATAAGGAGTTCAGAACTTGTTCAGGATGTAGCTGTGGTGGTCAGAGACAATGATCATTGTTGGTTGATTTCAGGTTGTTCTCAGGAAGGGAAAGTACTTCATCCTACAAGATCATCAAAAGCCCATTCTGTGCTGCATCTCAATTCAGGTAAGGAAGCCACTGAATCATGTCTTGCCAATGGGTTTCAGCCCCAGGCAAGTTCACTACGGATTCAGTGAGACCAAGGAATGACAATGGAAAGTTCTGGGGGTAAAAAAGTTTATTACCCAGCTTGTTCTCCCTGCGATAGGTCAAGCACTAGAATTGTATCTGCATCCAACAGTCTGCAGGTCTGTAATCTACCTCTGCCCAGAGCACTGAGCAGAGCTCTTTATATAGTGACTCAGTCAATAATCGCTTGTTGCCTACAGGTGTAGAAGCAGTAACCTAGCAGTAGGCCAGTTGCATCATCAAGTAGTTTAGGTTCAGGTGAGGATCCTGGCCATAGGAACTCCTATTTTCCCCAAAAACTGTCAAACCAGATTAGGAAAACATTTCCCTTTTTTTGAAAAGAAGAGATTACAACAGAAATTGCCAAGTTTCCAGCAGTCATTTGATTTCAGGTATGCATGTTTTTTTTATCTCCCTTTCATGGACTTATTACTGCAGTCAATGTCTATCTCCATAAGAGTAAGTTATCCTATTCTTACAAAACCAAAGCTATAATTGCTGACATTACGTCCAGCAGAAATAAATGGTATCTACTGTTAATCACTTTTAGATATTTGCTCACATAAAGCAAAGGGGGAAATGAAAAAAACTGTCATTCTTCAAAGCAATACCTTTGGAGTTCTTAATCCATTTTGGTTTCACATTAAGATCCTCAAATTCATTTCCAAAGAGAAGTCCTTTAACCACAAATTCTGGCTTTAGCCTTTTAGGGCCACATAGGAGGATGTTTAATATTTAAGAACATGTCCAGCTCAGGCTCAGTTGGGTATACTTTCACTCATACAGAAGCTCAGGGAACTTTTCAGCTGCAAGACAAGAGTATTTTACTCAGGGCCTCCTTCATTCACACCAGCATTAAATTTGTGTGATAAGTTCAGTGCTGTCAGCAATTAATGCCAGGTCCATTGTTTCTCATGGTGGCTATGGCAACATGCCTTCCCCCCACTCTCTCCCCGATCCAGTCATCCTGCAGGAACAGAGTGCAGCTGGGAAGGTGAACAATGACTGTCAGCATGAACTTTAACATTCATTTAATTTTTGATAGGGGGAAAACCTGGAGGTGGGGGACAGAGTAATTACTTGCCATATCTTTAATAAGAGTTGGGCAACTCATATAATATAGACAGGTTGATGAGGCAACGGGCATAGTTAGAACTGTAGGCCTTGATTCCTTTCAGTTTCTATGTTAAAAAAAAAAAACAAACCTGTTTTGAGTAAATTGAGAAGTAGTTTCAAAAAGTGTGAGATTAAACTACCAGAGAAGTAGCATTTAGATAATCAGACCATTTTCCCTGCTTTGTCTAAAGAGAAAAAAACTCCAGGACTATCAGAAAACTTAAACTGAAGGTATTTAGCAGCATAAAAAGTTTTTAGTTAAAGGACTCACAGTTAAGTATTTGAATTTGTTTATTCTGTCCTGTAAGTTCTTAGGACTTCATATGAAGATAGCTTGTTTGTTCTGCATATATAATTCTCACTGGCTTAAAAACAGACAAGGACTGAAGAGAATCTTTTCCTAACTCTAAACTTGGAGGAATACAAGGTTTTGTTAGAACCACCTACCCACACACTAAGCATTAACTTGTGAGTAAGGCTGATGGTCAGTCAGAGCTACTAGCCTGTATGTACTTTATACATATATATATAGAAAACATGTCTATATAATAATTTCCATAGCAATGGGCATGACTTGAACACACAGTATTTCTACAATATAGATTCACACATGCCAAACTGAAACAATAATAAGAGAACATTGATTTTGGTCTCTACCTTGAATAAAATTCATTTTTGGCTCTGAAAATTCCATGGAGTTAAGGATCATATTTTACTCACTGTTCTATTCGGTTTTAGGTAAACAGTTTGACTCATTGGCACTCCTTTGAGTGAAGACTATTGCTCCCAACCTCCAACTTGGGGAGAGGCTTTAGTAGTGCTTTTACCTCTTAAAGAGGAAGCAGAGAGTTGGACATAGCAAAGTAACAGCATCCTTGGACTGTTTACCTAAAAAATCCCTGCTCTCTCCCCTCTTCTATGGTGACTTGTGCAAACCACCCACAAAGAGTAACAGCATTCTAATGATCACAGTGTGGGTGTATATATATATACACCCGTACCTGCACACAAATATATGTAAAATCTAAATCTGGGGCCCATTTCCTTAAAAATAAGAGTTCCCATTAAAAAAAAAATCCATCC
Organism: Manis javanica; assembly: GCF_040802235.1. NCBI lineage: Eukaryota > Metazoa > Chordata > Mammalia > Pholidota > Manidae > Manis > Manis javanica. The sequence goes on along the minus strand of NC_133157.1, from coordinate 30,218,751 downwards.
CAATGAATGGAATAATCATAGTTCAAGTGATTATTAGTAATGGCAACCCCTTGTATGAACGCAAAATATTCTACCCACCTACAGAGGGGGATACAGATAACAACTTAAGACTTCACAGAGTAAAGGCAGCCAAAAGTACACCAGAGTTCTAAAACAATAATTCACTTTGAAATAACTTTTAAGTTTAAACAGTAATAAAACCAGGGGAGAAAAAGTAAGACATGTTTATAACTTCCTAAAACTACTCACCATTCATGTTTGCTTCTTTGCTCCACACAATGTTAGAATAAACATACAGCATTATGGCCTTAGCAAAGTTTCTTAAACATCTGGGGCCTCAGTATCCTCCTTTGTCAAATGAGGATATCATGGTTTTCCAAGTCTAAAAAATCCATTTCAAGTTGGATATGCCTATCAGTCAGTCACCCTTGAAAATCTGAATTGTTTCAAATGAACCTATTTTCTGGAATGGAGTATAAAAGTATGTATGTATATATGTAAGTTGTGTTGTTAGATACATAGAAAGAAAGGTAACATACCAGTTATTGTTATTCCAAGCAGACTGATGACCTAGGTTACCGTCCCAGCTCAAGTGGTTGCCCACTCCCAATCAAGGTTCTCCCTTGAACAGGTGTCTCATATCTTGAGATGATGGAAAAGGCAAGGCTGATAAGCCATCCTGTCTCCATAATAAACTAGCCATCACCTTTTTTAGCCCCCATGGATAGTCCAACTATAAACCCATTTTTTCCCAATGAACTCTTCAGCATTAAAATTAATAACCTGAATATCTCTCTCGTATTTGCTTTTAACAGTGAGCAATTTGCAGTGTATGCACCTCCTTGAGAACAATGGAAGATCAAAGAATTTTTCTTATAACCTGCAGTCATCCACTCAACCAAAAAAACAAAACAAAGCTTCAAGTGCCTATGGAGGAAAACTGTGTCCAGGGAAGCTGTAATAGATAGTACAGAGTTCTAATTCTCTGCTGATTATCTTTTAGACTTTGGGAAAATGTTAATATTCATGCTTTAAGCCCTATTAGAGTGAAAATGTAACAACTGAAAGAAAAGTCAGAACGTGTTCTGTCTGATCTTACACAGCACTGTTTTGTAAATTATGTTAGTCTGTGCTGAAAGGACTGGGACAGACTGTGCCTGTGCAGAACTGCAGTTTGCCTCCACTTTGGTCAGTATGGCTAGAAAGAATTTATAATTAACAGTACAGTCTAAGTGAATGTAAGAATATGAGTGCCAAAGGGGCTGCTAGTTTGGGATCTCTGCCAGCCAGCTGGTGCAGGCCTGGTTTTTTTGCTCCAGTGAAGAACCTAAGTAAGATAGGAGGGGACTGGGTTACAGTAGCCACCTTCTTCCTTTCACTACTTTTTATGAAATCTAATGCAACAGACTTGACTACAGTGACTACACTGCTGTTATTCCAACATTATCAGTTTTAAATTTTAGACCAGAATCATGACTCAGCATTTGCTGTTAGAAACTGTCTTAAGATCGTAATAGGTCTGTAACAGCTTCCATGTTAGCCTCGGAATGTAGGCTAGGCAGATTTACAAACCAGACCGTTTGTGCACAAGGTACCAATTCTGGCTTTAACATTCCACTTGTATTTTCTGCCTGACCTGCAGAGGTGAACAATCTTGTCAAAATGCCATTCCTACTGGCAGGGAAAACTGTGCTAACTGTTTACATTCCAGCCCTTTAATACCTGGTTTAAATAAAATCCAGTGATTGCGGGCTTTTTCACATTTTTAAGGGCAAGGCTACTACAGGAATATAGACAGGAAGCACAAACAGCAACATGTTAGGCTCACAAATACTTCTAGGATTGCTTCCATTTTCTTAAGATTATCATTACCACTGTCCTGCCAAGAGGTAAACAATAAAGTGTTAATTATCATTCTTTTTAGCTTGCTGTTACTTTATAATTATGAACATAATGAATATATGTCATATATGTCACTATACATAGCTGGTAACTTTTAAAGAACTCTAATGGATCTAATGGATCTTTAGTAGACAATCATTTTGAAAGTAAAGTTATTTATATCAGTCAAGCACCATTTAGATATGGGAAAACCCAAAAGAACTATATAGCACCATTTTGAAATCTGCCCCTGCATGGGCTAGAACACCTCTGTGACAGACCTCCATAGTGAGAAGCTGAATGTTATGATGGGTAAGCATAACCATTCCCAAATAAAAAACTGGTGTCTGTTGCCATCTGAATGAACTGGAGTTGAGAACACAAAGATGCCACTCATTTCTTGGTAAATAATAGAAAGTATCATATTATCACTCTACTTTGTAAATATTTAGTTCCTCTGAAATGCAAAATAAACCAACACCTCTAACCTTATATCATGTGCTAGTCCAGGAAACCAGCATGCATTATTTTCCTACCTTAGTGCAACGAAGGTTCATGAACAACTTCTTTAAAAGTTTACCTTTAATGACAAACATTTATTACATCAGTCTCTCTTCAAAATTAGATAGCTGTGAATAAACAATTTAAAACAGGAGGTGTCATGATGTCTCTTCAATATACTGTACTCAATGCACTGGGCCCCTGGGGATGCCCCATAATATACACATTGAAGCAATAATGTAAGTCTGTGAGCCACTGCTCCTGAATACCTCCACTCTTCAGAGTCTGTAGGGAAAAACAAGAGTAACTTGAGAATTCTATCAAAATTGCTAAACCATCTGACAATGTTTTTCACAAGAAAGATTTCAGAGCCATTGTAAGAGCATCCTCATCTATAAACCACCACAGGAAATGTTATTGGGAAGGGGAGCCTTATCATCTGGGCATTACCACAGGCCGTGAAAATTCCAAGTTACAGCCTCAAGTTCAAGTGCTACTATTTCTTGTTTGGTCTGTTTCACTCCCATATATGCTAGGGACTAATGAAATTTCACCATCAACCCTTCCTACACCTTTGACTACCTCCCCACCTCCCCTTGGTATTTTAGAGTCTCACAATCTTTGCACCGACATTAACAGAGTAATTTTACAGGGCCAACTGACAATTTGTCATTCTCTTCCTTATGAAGGTAGGCTGATTCTCCAACTTCAAAATAATCCAAATTGACTTTTCTTCTCTTCTATTACTGAATTATTCTGCTTCTTCTATTACTTCTCCAAGGCTACTAAGGAAATCTTGAGCACCTACGTTATATGTATGTACACACTCTATTAATCTCAAGTACTACTACTTATACCAATTAATAAAACCCCCACGACATCTATACAAAAAGCCTCTCTTCAACTCTCCCAAACCAAAAACACCAAAGGATTCCCACGAAACAGACACAGCACAAAACAGAGAACCAACTACTAGACAAAGCAGGAGCCTACAAATTCCTTCTTTCAACTTCTCCTTATTCTCCAGTGAATTAAGTAACTAGAAATTGACCTAAAGTTTATTCCTGCCAAGTAAATTTCTTAATGACAGCTAACATTTATTAAGAACCTAATAAATCAGCTACACTAAAAACTTTACATGGATGATCTCATTTAATGGTCATCCAAACCAAATGAAGTTACTGCTATTTCCATTTCTACAGCTAGGCAAAATAATCTTGGATAGATTTAGAAAAACTTGCCAAACTATCACGGTTCGTCAATAGAGTCTGCATCAGAATTCAGGTAGTAATGACTGATGCCTACAACTTTTCCAACCATTATTAATTCTGAGAATCAGCCAATGCACAAGAACCTGGCCTCCCAAAAGCACTTCCCAGGCCTTGCCCATGAATTGTACAAGTTCTCATTGCATGCTTCTTACCGTGATATTCTTGATGATTTGCTGCACCAAGATGGCATTGGTCAACATATGAGTCTTGAGGGGTGCATGCTGAAGCAGCAGGCGAAGCATCTGGCCCACAACAGGCAGCTCCTCAGGCCCAGCTTTGTTTACTCGCAGGCTCTGCAGCATCAACCTAAGGACTCGAGGCAGGAGAGCCAGGATAGATACACAGACTCCCCACAGCTTGTCTCTACAACAACAGAGAGAAATGAATCAGGGAGCCAACATATACAGGAAAAGTGCCCTTTCCATATTTCCCAAAATAGAAAATGTCCTTTTAAGAAATGTACTTTCTGATAAAATTAGTAAGAATAGGTTTCATCAGAACCAAATAAGCAAATCCAATGAAGAATTAGCTGCTCTCCCCTATTTCATAGGTTCCAAGACTAGCTCCAGCATTTTCACAGACTTTTAACAAGATAATTCTTGAAGCCCTAGTGATTACATAAAAGACTTAGAGAACAGAATGATCTACACATGCATATTGTTTTCCACCACTGGACATCATTCAACTGTCTGTTACACAACACCAAAAATCGAGAGAGGAAGATTATCCCACTGGTAAGAAGGGAAGAAAGGAACTTCATGAAACTCTAAGCCTAATACTTGCATTCTGAGCCTCTTCAATGTTTTAGAACAGGGAGGATTTGCAGAGAAAGGTAAGCTCACAAGGAACTAAAACAGGTTTCAGAAAGTAGCCAGTAAAGAGACTATTACTGCACTTCTAGGTCATAGAAAGCCAGAAATGGTAAATCCAACTTTCAATAAGCATCATTCTCTTGGTATCTTTATAGAGCAAAAATAAATAAGTTTTATGACAGAAGTAAATGTAGCTAGCCTAACCACATTCTAGAAGAGTGCCGATTAAACGGAGTAATATCCTTTTGGAGGAAAAGTTCACAGCTGCTAAAGGCTCTGACCTTAGTCTGTTACAGTTACTGCACCAGCAATGCATAATCTTCCCAGTCCCAAAATCTTTCTAAGAGAATCTGACTACCTTAAGTGAAGAAGGAGCAGCCCTTTCACTATTTGACTAACACTTCCCCAACTTCACATATATGGATACTAAATCCATTCTAATCCAACCATCTCCTCTTATTTGAAGAGACTTTAATCTGCCTGTTGATTCATGCACAGGCAGGTCAGGATAGCCATGTACAAGGAGAAAAGAAAGACTGTAGACAGAGCTACTAATGAGGAAAAAACACAGCAGTAAAGAAACACAATCTAGAAGACAACAGAAAAAGCTACTTTGGTCCCCACTGAGCTTTAAATTCCTACTTCCATAAATTATGAGCCTTTTGATTTTATAAGTCACCCCTATAATGGTCCACTACATGAATTTGAGGGATTTCAAATAATTGCTAATCAAAACTGTGCTAAAAGGGCCTATGGGATCTGTATCCTGAGTATACTGACTAGATGAGTAAAGTTTAGAATTTTACCTTCACACACTACAATCAAAGAAAACTGTCAAGTCAAGGACAAAAAGAAGAGACCTGGGTACCAAGCAATGGAAGAAATACCATATTAACAGTCATTCTTAGGGTTTTCTAAGAGTTATCTTATATAAGAATAATTTTACATATTCTATAAAGTGTTCAAAAAGACAGAACTGGGACTAATGAAGTTTCTGCTCAGCATAAAATAATGGTTCTAAACCACCCTTAAGAAACATGAAAGTTCAATATTTTGCATACAATTTTCAGGAGTTTAGCTAACTCCACACACTTATGATATATTCTGGTCAGATAATGCCAACCTCCTCTTTGACTACAAACACAGAGAACTACAGATAAAATTCATTTTTTAAAAATTATACAGCCAAGCTCAAAAGCCAGTATGGGTGACATTTCTAGGTGCCAGAAACTATGACAGAATTCATATAAAGTTACCCAACAGGGGTTAGAAATGGCTGTGGGATTTTAGGGCTGGGTTTTCAACAGCTAAGTGTTAGAAGCTGAGGCTTCAGTTCTCAGATGTAGGAGGCAGAGACCTAAACCTGGGCTCCTTGCAAATAGCCAGGAGCCAGGAAAACACAAATGTGCAACTCACCTGTAAGGAGGTCTCCACAACCTCCACAGAACTCTCAAGCAAAATGCACTCAGAAAACAGGTATACAAATCAAAACACGAATTTGTGCAACCCCATGAAAGAATCTCCAGAGCCCACCTGACTCCCCAGAAAAGGGGGAATTCCCATGCTAGAGGAAAAAAATACAGAACAAAACAAACTGACACCAACTTTAAAATAATACCAATAATTTAAGAAAAGGCAAAAATGACAAACAGCCAAGTAAAAACCCAAAATAGGTCAAGAAAACAAAAACTCAGTAAGAGGGTTGGCAAAGCGAAAGATGTTATGAGAGGACAGAATGAGAAGTTCCCTATGTTTATGAGGAGCTTAGGACAGATATTTAGAGAGAACAGAAATAATGGGGGATATAACAGAAATAATAGTACTTCCCAGATCTGAAGAAAAAACACCATTTTCAGATTAAATAGTAGTACACTAAGTCTAAAGCAGGATAAATAACAACAAGCTACACTAGTTCACATCCTGATTTACAACATAACAAAGATGAAGATAAAACAGTAAAACCACAGAATAGATTACTATTCTATTATTAATAGATTACTACCTACAAACCAAGAAGGCTCAGTCTAACAGATTTTTCAATTACTAATGAGTCCAGAAGACAACAATAGTTTCTTCCAAGTACAGTGGCCACAGTCTTGAACAAACTGGCCAGGCCTGATTTTTTGATCAGCACTTAACATATCAAAGACTCCCAGTAATTTGACTGTCACTCTCATTACACTTAATCTCACAAACACCTTCTGGGGCCAGAGAGGGGTGGCCAACAGGAGTAGCCCAAAAGAGAAATCTAAGTACCTAAGACTGGCTGCCAACATTTCCTTGTGACTAATGTCAGTCTGAGAGATACACAGGGTCCTGGTAATATCAACCTTTCTAATACCCAGTATAAAATACTTCAGGTATTTTAAACAGGCAAAAAGTATTACATACACTGAGTTTTGTTCGGTCCAGCCGTATAACATCAAGCAAGATATTCCTCTGTAAGAAACTACAGAAGTTCTTTGAAATGAATCATCAAAGTATTTAATAGAGGGGCTATATTTCAAGCGACAAGTAATAACAAATAGCAATATAACTCTTTCACGAAGGGGGATGCTTATTACAAAGTTTTTAGAACCTTGAGAAGCTCCTTGTTATTTGCAAAGCCTTTTCTTGACCTATTAGACCTAATGCTTACGTGTAAGAAAAATACCATCAAATCTGTTTATGTGTAAATTTCAGTGTATTTATAGTGAAATCTATAAAGTTATAAATACACATACACACACATACACATGCACAAATGGAGAAAAATCCAAATGTCTGCTGACAGTAAAATGGGTAAGTTATGTTACATTCTTGTAACAGAATACTTTAAAGCAGTAGTACTGACAGCCAATCTAGCTCACAGCCTGTATTTGTAAATAAAGTTTTATTCAAAGACAGCCACATCCACTCATTTACATATTATCTACTGCTGCTTTCATACTACCAAGACAATGTTGAATTTTCTGACAATAGACTATGACCCCCCAAAAACCTGGAATATTTCCTATCTGACTCTGCATCAAAAAGTTTGTTGACCCCTGGTAACAGAGAAACACAAACGTGATTAACATAAACGTGAATTCTGGGGGATGCATAAGAGAAGTGTAACACGGGAAGTATATGTGCTGACAATATTCTATTTCTGAACCTGGACGTTGCTTAAATGGGTGTTCAGTTTATTTATACCTACTCTTTATATCGAATTATACAGTCACATGAATATTTTTGACATTTAAAAGGAGAGATTAGAAAGACAAACATCAAAATGTTAATAACAGGTGATAGAATTTTTATTTTCTTGATGCTCATCTGTTAAAGAGTTTTTTAAAAACCTCTGTAATGAATTTTAGCAGGCATACCAATAAGAATATAAGCATAAGAATACTTTTTTTTTTCCCAAGTAAAGTGAAATACTCCAAACAATTCTAGAAGCTTTAACCCAAGTATTAACATAAGAGCAAAAGTACTAATTAAAAACACTGGCATCTCAGAACAATTTCCCTATATCCAAGAATTTAAAATTCTACTCTGCCTAGTTCTAATGAAAACCAAAACAAAATACAAAGACTTGTATTAATAAGACTTGTATTCTAAAAGTAGAACTTTTTTCTTGCTAAACCTATAGCAATTATTAGTAAGGAAAGTTCTCAAGAAATCATGCCATCTAACTTCAAATTCATAGCTTCAATGAAAAAATAAAAACTAAGAATTCTTATCACAACCCAAAGGAGATTCATGAAAGAACAAGGAAAAGGTTAGCCAGGTTTAAAAACTCTGAAAGAGAATTTACAATATTTCTAAAATCTAATTTTCTTTCAATCTTTCTAAAAATATTTATTTGTATATATTTTTATACATACATACATATTTGTATGCTGGCTTTTTTGGGGTAGGGATGGAAGATGTAGGAAAAAATTTAAGTTGAAGAAGAGATAGGAAAAAAATTAAAGTTGAAGAACACAAAAACTATTACCTCTTTCTTAAATGTTCTGCTTCTCCTTTCTCTAATGTGAGCAGAAAATAAAGAAGACTGTAGCAACAAGAAGCCAGAAATGGCAGTAGAGTCTCACTGAAAACACACGTATGATCCAGGAGCTTACAGATGACACCCAAAACACAGCCAGCTGTGCTATCAGGAATTATAGTCAATCCAACCTAGGCAGAGAAAAATGAGATTAATGACCCCTTCACAACAGTCCCTTTCCCCAAGGATACAACCAACCACATTAACTGTAAAGTTAACCATATACCACTTCTACTGAAAACTAGTATTTGCTTAATACATGCATGCCAACCTACCACACCTTAAGATCCTCTTTTCCTTTCAGAATTTAATCCCTACATTAAATGACTTTGAAAACATACAAACTCAAGAAATACTTTTAACACAAAAAAATCTACTGCCTCCCATCATGATAACATCTTCTGAAATGTTCTAGACATTACAATTCTACTAAAATTCTACTAATGGTCAAAAATACTACTATTTAAAAGGATTATTTCATGTATCCAAAGAAAATCTTGATACTAACAATCACACTTACATGATCTTCACATTTTTCAGACTGGTAAACTCCAGTATGTAGCAACACCCCTATCCCAGGTAATTAAATGTAAAAACAGAGTTCATTTTACCATCAGCTTTCCCCTGCCCTTTGATTAAGCTGGTCATTCAGACATGACAATAGAAAATACCTGTACTGGAGGTGGTAAGATATTACTATACTGAACACTGAACTGCTTTACTGCCCCAACACCTAGATAAGGGACATCACAGTATGCTAACTCATCTGGACTCTACTGTATAAACTGTCATTAAGGTGGACTCTAACTTGTAACTGTATGTATGCATGGCTTAAATCTCCTAGAAACTACTGTTGCCATAAAAAAAGTCTGCAGGCTCTGAGGTCTTAACCTTTCCATCAGGCTGTGTGAAAACAGTGGTCAAGACTGACTGGCATGTTGCTCTTTTACTAGAGTAAAGAATGTAGTCAAAGGAAAGCATATATCTCTGGAGTGGTGGTGAAAAAAAAAAGGTGGAGAACTTTGGAGACAGAAGGGAAAAGGATCAGAAGTTTGATAGCAGGAAGAAAGAGGACTGTGAATTCAAAGCAGTACTTTCCAACTCAAGGGAAATAACATTTCAAAAGATAAAAAGGGTGTAGATGTGCCTATCAAATCCAAACAAGTGAAAGCCCCAGGGAAGATAAAACTTGGGGAGCCCTCCCTTGCACTATAATTCATTATTGTAATAAAAAGCCAAAAGTCAAAGTGTAAAATTTGGAGGAATTTAATAGCAAAAACCAAGGCATACTAAATGTGAATTTAATACTAATGGAAACAAAGGACACCCACTGGCCAGAAGACAAGTCAGTCTCATGGCTGATCTCACTGCTTCCAGTAACCAGGACTTGAGCCTGTCAGGTGACAATCCCTACTTTAGATCCCAAACCTTCTAGATGGAAATTAGACCCTAGTTTGATGCTGAATTTCCAATACACTGACACCAAGCACGTTAATTAGAGCATTACAAGTCAGAAGGAACTGAGGTACAATTTTAAGGCCCTTAATTTCACAGATGTAGAAAGTCCTAAGAAAAGGGGATTTTCCCAAGATGACAGAAGTAATTAGTAACAGCCAGGAAAAACACCAAGATTTCTCAGGTTTCACCACAGCATCATGCTGTGAGAGGCCAGGGAATTATTAAGCTTAGAATTCTGGATACTCCCTCTCTCCTTGACTATGGCACACCCAATCTTAAACAATGAATTTCTATGCTTTTTTGTGTAACAGAAAAAAATTTAAGTATACTCACCAAATGCTTACTGATGGCACTTTGTAGGATATCAAAGCTCTGGTTTCGGGCAGGGATGACCAATAAATTGTGACAAACTGTCTGTCAGCAAAGGAGAAAACCAATAACCAAATAAGGACATTTTAGGTCAGAAACGAGTTCAATGAAATTTTGTGTGTTTTTTTTAACCTACTTGCTCTACACAGTAATAGAAAACAAAAAATGACTTTGAAAATACGAGTGTCAAAGATCAAACAAACCTCACATATGGGCTGATTTTCCACATAATTCATTTATTAGACATTAATGAGCACTGAGCTCATCCTATTAGGTGCCATGCACAGGAAGGACAGAACAAGAAACTCCTCTCTCTCAGCCCTCAAAATAGCTTACAATCTGCTGAAGTAGAGACACTATGTAAGCATTACAACTGAAAGATCTGAGTGATGTGAAAAAAAAAGCTGATTAAAGCCTTTTCTACATTTGGTGGAAAACATACAGGAAAATACTTAATGATCCAGAAAATAGTACTATCTTATTCAAATAAATTGTAACACTGCCTCCTACTCCCCAATGGTAAAAGGAAAACAGTCTACAGGAAAAGCAGCAAAGTAAGAGGGAAGTGGGAGTCAAGTCCCTGGTACTTTAAATTTTCTAAGCTATCAAGAAAATGAGAGGACCAGTATCTAGTCCTTCAGAGACATCGTAACACAACTGCAGAAACTGATGAAGTATAGTGCCAAAAATGAAATACACAGAAAAATCACACGGAGAGACAAGGACTGATGGAAAGAAGAGTATCACTCTAGGAAGAGGACAATCAAGCTAAATTTAAGAGAACTGTCAGTCAACCCTCAAAAACCAACAGCTCAATGCATTATTTCTCTATAAAACCTCTTGTACATTGATACCTCTGTTTTCACATGGCAATTTTTCTTAGTTTTTATACTTATAGTAACAACATAACCCTTAACAAAGCAGGAGTGAAGGGTGCTGACGCCCATGCAGTGAAAAATCTGCATGTAACTTTGGCTCCTGCAGAACTAAATGACTAATAGCCTACTATTTTAACAAAAGCTGTACTCACTCATAGAGTCAATTTACACATATTTTATGCTATGTGTATTATATACCATGTTCTTACAATTAAGTAAGCTAAAGAAAAGGTTTTTTCAAATTGTTATAAATCTCCAAAAAGTTTAATATATTTACTGTAAAAAATCCACATAGAAGTATGCCCATGCCATTTAAACCAGTGTTGTTCAAGGGTCAACTGTATTTCTAATGCTATCTTTTTACCTCAAAACAAGCACAGTCCTTATTTTTATTAATAAGAAATAAATCACATTTAAAAAGACCCATTCAATAATAAATACCCACTTAAACCCTTCCCTTCTGCTTCCCTGTCCCTTTCTGATCTAAGTCTTTGAGTGGGGCTGAACTAGGTAAACATCAGCACTGAAGTGGGTGGGAGAACTGGAGTGGCAAGAACTATCCATGAAAAAGTAGAGGCAGACTGTCCCCAAGGGCTGGAATTCAAATGGAGTGAGAAGAGGGGCAGCACCAAAAGGAGACTGACTACAGGCAGAGGAACTGATCAAGTAAATATAGTAAGTAAACAGAAGCTAGCTTTCCCACAATCAGAAAAGGCAGTTACAAAAGGAAAAGGCGACAACTAGAATGAACCCAGTAGTGGTAAACTCCTGATTTCTATCCACTGAGAAGGTGTAGGAATAGCAACATCCAACAGCAATGACCACAAAGACAGTCCAGAAGTTGGTCTCTAAATACCATTCTCTTCTTGAAGGAAAACTGGGCTTCTTCAGGAAATACGTGATTGTAGGGCTAACCCAGGGAAAGTACAATATGAATCTGGAACAATCTTTGGTACAAGAAAGGAAATACTCAGAGAAAAATGAGGACATGTCAAAAGAACAAAGCAACCAGCTTCAAGGGAGTGCCAATGGCAAACAGGAGATTATCAAAATTAGTAATAACTACAAGGAGTTTTAACCTACTCAATAAAATAAGAAACCATACTAACACAAATAAATGAATAGAGTAAAAAAAGAATATGATACTTACATTGCTTCAAAGTATCTGATCATAAAATATTAATTACAAAGAGGAAAAATTAAACAGTATTTTTACTGCAGCCAAATACCATTTAATCAAATGACAGAAGTACATGACAAATCAAAACCATGCACCCCCTGACAGGATATGAGCACCATCACCTGTGTCATATTCCCACCAAATTTACATAACTTGAATCTAACCTTGAGGAAACATAAATCCAAACAGAAGCAAATTTTACAAAATAACTTTCCTGTGTTCTTCAAAATTATCAAAGTCAACAAAAGACAAGGGAAGACTGACGAACTATTCCAGATTTAAGGAGACTAAACATACATGACTAAATGCAATGAATGATTTCAGCTGGACCCTTTAAGACATTACAGGGACAACTGGCAAAACACAAGTAAGGTTCAAAGATTATATGACACAGTGCACCAATGTCAATTTCCTAGTTTGGATGACTTATCATGCTTATGTAATACAATGATCTTCTTTGTAAGATACACACAAAAAAGTACGGGCTATGAGCATTATATGTCTGTCAAGAAAACAAAGTTTTTATTGTAATTTCTCTCTAAGTTTGACACTGTTTCAAGATAAAAATAAATACTAATACAAGTATATATGTGTACACAAACATACACATATATACACAGTCCTCACTTCTGCACATTACTATGTTTACAGAAACTAGTATGTGTCACAACCATGACCTTGCTTGCACTACAGTTTCAGAACAGCCATGGTAATGTGATCCAATTTAGACATGAAGGTTTTTTGTGTTTTTATTTTTAATATATAAAAAAAGACTTCTTTTTAAGGTTTTATACACTTAATTTCTAGGTTGAAGTGTCTCTTACCTAATAGTACCAGAATATATACAGATATGCACACAAAACTTTATTATGAAGCCATTTTTATTGAATTAAAAGGTAAGAAGAATATAAAAAGGAACTATTACAGGCAGAGAAGATGGCGGCGTGAGTAGAGCAGCAGAAATCTCCTCCCAAAACCATATTTATCTATGAAAATAGAACAGACAACTCTTCCTAAAATAGAGACCAGAGGACACAGGACAACATCCAGACCACATCCACACCTGCGAGAACCCAGCGCCTCGCGAAGGGGGTAAGATACAAGCCCCGGCCCGGCGGGACCCAAGCGCCCCTCCCCCCAGCCCCCAGCGGGAGGAGAGGAGTCAGTAGGGAGGGAGCCCAGGACTGCTGAACACCCAACCCCAGGATTCCGGACCAGAGCACAGACAAAGTGCATGCGCGGGTACCTGGATACTAAGGAAACAGGGCGGAAGGACCAGTGAGTGGGTGCCTGAGGCCGACGCCGGAGAACAAAGAAACGGGAGCAGCTTTTTTTTTTTTTTTTTTTTTTTTTTGGCGAGTGCTTTTTGGAAGCCTTAAAGGGACAGGGACCCCAATACTAGGGAAACAGGGCAGCAAGACTGGTGAGCGGGTGCCTGAGACCGGCGCCTGAGGACGAAGAAAATTGCGCGTTCTTTCTTTTTTTTTTAATTATCTGTTTAATTTTTTTTTTTCTTTCGTTGTTGCTGTTGTTGCTATGGTTTGGAGAGTGCTTTTTGGAAGTCTTAAAGGGGCAGGACAGGACACATAGCACAGAGGCAGGGAATCTGGGGATCTCTGGGCACTCTAACCCCCTGGGCAGCAGGGAGCACAGAGGCTCCTTAGGGAGATAATAGCCTCCCAGCCGCTCCCCCTCCAACAGGGCTCCACCATTTTGGAGGAACAGCCGGAGACAGGCCACACCCAGAGCACAGCAGATAAACTCCATGGCAACCGGGCAGGAAGCAGAAGCACTGTCTGCGCACAGCTGCCAAGCACAAGCCACTAGAGGTCGCTTTTCTCCCAGAGGAGGAAGGCCACAAACTAACAAGAAGGAAAGCTCTTCCAGCTGTCACTCGTACCAGCTGTGCAAACTATCTCTATCACCATGAAAAGGCAAAACTACAGGCAGACAAAGATCACAGAGACAGACAACACCTGAGGAGACAGACCTAACCAGTCTTCCTGAAAAAGAATTCAAAATAAAAATCATGAACATGCTGACAGAGATGCAGAGAAAAATGCAAGAGCAATGGGATGAGATGCAGAGAAAAATGCAAGAGCAATGGGATGAAGTCCAGAGGGAGATCACAGATGTCAGGAAGGAGAGCACAGAAGTGAAACAATCCCTGGAAGGATTTATAAGCAGAACGGATAAGATGCAAGAGGCCATTGAAGGAATAGAAACCAGAGAACAGGAACGTATAGAAGCTGACATAAAGAGAGATAAAAGGATCTCCAGGAACGAAACAATACTAAGAGATTTATGTGACCAATCCAAAAGGAATAATATCCGTATTATAGGGGTACGAGAAGAAGAAGAGAAAGGAAAAGGGAAAGTCTCTTTGAAGAAATAATTGCTGAAAACTTCCCCAAACTGGGGGAGGAAATAATCGAACAGACCACGGAAATACACATAACCCCCAACAGAAAGGATCAAGAAGGACAACACCAAGATACATAATAATTAAAATGGCAAGGATCAAGGACAAGGAAAGAGTTTTAAAGAGAGCTAGAGAGAAAAAGGTCACCTATAAAGGAAAACCCATCAGGCGAACATCAGACTTCTCGACAGAAACCCTACAGGACAGAAGAGAACGGCATGATATATTTAATGCAATGAAACAGAAGGGCCTTGAACCAAGGATACTGTATCCAGCACGACTATCATTTAAATATGATGGCGGGATTAAACAATTCCCAGACAAGAAAAGCTGAGGAAATTTGCTTCCCACAAACCACCTCTACACGGCATCTTACAGGGACTGCTCTAGATAGGAGCACTCCTAAAAAGAGCACAGAACAAAACACACAACATATGAAGAATGGAGGAGGAGGAATAAGAAGGGAGAGAAGAAAAGAATCTTGAGACAGTGTATATAACAGCTGAATAAACGAGCTAAGTTAGACAGTAAGAAACTAAAGAAGCTAATCTTGAACCTGTGGTAACCATGAATCTAAAGCCTGCAATGGCAATAAGTACATATCTCTCAATAGTCACCCTAAATGTAAATGGACTTAAGGCACCAATCAAAAGACACAGAGTAACAGAATGGATAAAAAAGCAAGACCCATCTATATGCTGCTTACAAGAAACTCACCTCAAACCCAAAGACATACACAGACTAAGTCAAGGGATGGAAAAACATATTTTAGGCAAACAACAGTGAGAAGAAAGCAGGGGTTGCAGTACTAATATCAGACAAAATAGACTTCAAAACAAAGAAAGTTACAAGAGATAAAGAAGGACACTACATAATGATAAAGGGCTCAGTCCAGCAAGAGGATATAACCATTCTAAATATATATGAACCCAACACAGGAGCACCAGCATATGTGAAACAAATACTAACAGAACTGAAGAGGGAAATAGACTGCAATGCATTCATTTTAGGAGACTTCAACACACCACTCACCCCAAAGGATAGATCCACCGGGCAGAAAATAAGTAAGGACACAGAGGCATTGAACAACACACTAGAACAGATGGACCTAATAGACATCTACAGAACTCTACATCCAAAAGCAACAGGATACACATTCTTCTCAAGTGCACATGGAACATTCTCCAGAATAGACCACATACTAGGCCACAAAAAGAGCCTCAGTAAATTCCAAAAGATGGAAATCCTACCAACCAACTTTTCAGACCACAAAGACATAAAACTAGAAATAAATAGTACAAAGAAAGCAAAAAGGCTCACAAACACATGGAGGCTTAACAACACACTCCTAAATAATCAATGGATCAATGACCAAATCAAAATGGAGATCCAGCAATATATGGAAACAAACGACAACAACAACACTAAGCCGCAACTACTGTGGGACACAGCAAAAGCAGTCTTAAGAGGAAAGTATATAGCAATCCAGGCATATTTAAAAAAGGAAGAACAATCCCAAATAAATGGTCTAACATCACAATTATCGAAATTGGAAAAAGAAGAACAAATGAGGCCTATGGTCAGCAGAAGGAGGGACGTAATAAAGATCAGAGAAGAAATAAATAAAATTGAGAAGAATAAAACGATAGCAAAAATCAATGAAACCAAGAGCTGGTTCTTCAAGAAAATAAACAAAATAGATAAGCCTCTAGCCAGACTTATTAAGAGGAAAAGAGAGTAAACACAAATCAACAGTATCAGAAACGAGAAAGGAAAAATCACGACGGACCCCATAGAAATACAAAGAATTATTAGAGAGTACTATGAAAACCTATATGCTAACAAGCTTGGAAATCTAGGAGAAATGGACAACTTCCTAGAAAAATACAATCTTCCAAGACTGACCCAGAAACAGAGAATCTAAACAGACCAATTACCAACAATGAAATTAAAGGGTAATCAAAAAACTACCAAAAAACAAAACCCCAGGCCAGATGGATTCACCTCAGAATTTTATCAGACATACAGGGAAGACATAATACCCATTCTCCTTAAAGTTTTCCAAAAGATAGAAGAGGAGGGGATACTCCCAAACTCATTCTATGAAGCTAACATCACCCTAATACCAAAACCAGGCAAAGACCCCACCAAAAAAGAAAACTACAGACCAATATCCCTGATGAACGTAGATGCAAAAATACTCAACAAAATATTAGCAAACCGAATTCAAAAATACATCAAAAGGATCGTACACCATGACCAAGTGGGATTCATCCCAGGGATGCAAGGATGGTACAACATTTGAAAGTCCATCAACATCATCCACCACATCAACAAAAAGAAAGACAAAAATCACATGATCATCTCCATAGATGCTGAAAAAGCATTTGACAAAGTTCAACATCCATTCATGATAAAAACTCTCAGCAAAATGGAAATAGAGGGCAAGTACCTCAACATAATAAAGGCCATCTATGATAAACCCACAGCCAACATTATACTGAACAGCGAGAAGCTGAAAGCTTTTCCTCTGAGATCAGGAACTAGACAGGGATGCCCACTCTCCCCACTGTTATTTAACATAGTACTGCAGGTCCTAGCCATGGCAATTAGACAAAACAAAGAAATACAAGGAATCCAGATTGGTAAAGAAGAAGTGAAACTGTCACTATTTGCAGATTACATGATACTATACATAAAAAACCCTAAAGACTCCACCCCAAAACTACTAGAACTGATATCAGAATATAGCAAAGTTGCAAGATACAAAATCAACACACAGAAATCTGTGGCTTTCCTATACACTAACAATGAACCAATAGAAGGAGAAATCAGGAAAACAACTCCACTCACAATTGCATCAAAAAAAAATGCCTAGGAATAAACCTAACCAAAGAAGTGAAAGACTTATACTCTGAAAACTACAAGTCACTCTTAAGAGAAATTAAAGGGGACACTAACAGATGGAAACTCACCCCATGCTCGTGGCTAGGAAGAATTAATATTGTCAAAATGGCCATCCTACCCAAAGCAATATACAGATTTGATGCAATCCCTATGAAACTACCAGCAACATTCTTCAATGAACCGGAACAAATAATTCAAAAATTCATATGGAAACACCAAAGACCCCAAATAGCCAAAGCAATCCTGAGAAAGAAGAATAAAGTAGGGGGGATCTCATGCCCCAACTTCAAGCTCTACTATAAAGCCATAGTAATCAAGACAATTTGGTAATGGCACAAGAACAGAGCCACAGACCAATGGAAAAGACTAGAGAATCCAGACATTAACCCAGACATATATGGTCAATTAATATTCAATAAAAGAGCCATGGACATACAATGGCAAAATGACAGTCTCTTCAACAGATGGTGCTGGCAAAACTGGACAGCTACATGTAGAAGAATTAAATTGGACCATTGCCTAACCCCATATACAAAAGTAAACTCAAAATGGATCAAAGACCTGAATGTAAGTCATGAAACCATTAAACTCTTTGAAAAAAACATAGGCAAAAACCTCTTAGACATAAACATGAGTGACCTCTTCTTGAACATATCTCCCGGGCAAGGAAAACAACAGCAAAAATGAGCAAGTGGACTATATTAAGCTGAAAAGCTTCTGTACAGCAAAAGACACCATCAATAGAACAAAAAGGAACCCTACAGTATGGGAGAATATATTTGAAAATGACAGATCCGATAAAGGCTTGACATCCACAATATATAAAGAGCTCACACGCCTCAACAAACAAAAAACAAATAATCCATTAAAAAATGGGCAGAAGAACTGAACAGACAGTCTCTAAAAAAGAAATACAGATGGCCAACAGACACATGAAAAGATGCTCCACATCGCTAATTATCAGGGAAATGCAAATTAAAACTACAATGAGGTATCACCTCCCACCAGTAAGGATGGCTGCCATCCAAAAGACAAACAACAACAAATGTTGGCGAGGCTGTGGAGAAAGGGGCACCCTCCTACACTGCTGGTGGGAATGTAAATTAGTTCAACCATTGTGGAAAGCAGTATGGAGGTACATCAAAATGCTCAAGACTTACCATTTGACCCAGGAATTCCACTCCTAGGAATTTACCCTAAGAATGTAGCAATCAAGTTTGAGAAAGACAGATGCACCCCTATGTTTATCGCTGCACTATTTACAATAGCCAAGAATTGGAAGCAACCTAAATGTCCATCGATAGATGAATGGATAAAGAAGATGTGGTACATATACACAACGGAATACTACTCAGCCATAAGAAAAGGGCAAATCCTACCATTTGCAGCACCATGGATGGAGCTGGAGGGTATTATGCTCAGCGAAATAAGCCAAGCTGAGAAAGAGAAATACCAAATGATTTCACTCATCTGTGGAGTATAAGAACAAAGGAAAAACTGAAGGAACAAAACAGCAGCAGAATCACAGAACTCAAGAATGGACTAACAGGTACCAAAGGGAAAGGGACTGGGGAGGATGAGTGGGTAGGGAGGGATAAGGGGGGGGAAGAAGAGGGGTATTAAGATAAGCATGCATGGGGGGTGGGAGAAAGGGGAGAGCTGTACAACACAGAGAAGACAAGTAGTGACTCTACAACACTTTGCTATGCTGATGGACAGTGACTGTAAAGGGATTTATAGGGGGGATCTGGTATAGGGGAGAGCCTGGTAAACATAATATTCATCATATAAGTGTAGATTAATGATAACAAAAAAAAAAAAAAAAGCAGTTCCTGTGTGGTGACCTCCAATGAGTTCTACACAATGGTATAAAGGGCATATAAAAGTGTAAGCAAAGGGTTTGTTCGTGCTTATACAGAGGATCAAAGCCTAATTTGGCTACCCCGAAAATGAACTAAGATACGATATGAAAAAGAACTTCCAACATCAGCACTCTCTGGAAGACTCATGCCAGAAGATGATCATCAAAAAACCCCAACAAAGATCCACGCACTGCTACAGGTGTAGATGCACTCATCCCACCGGTTCCTGGACTTGCCATGGGAATGAAGAAGAAGATATCTAAGCTGGCCTGTGCATACAGTAAAATAACAAATTTGACTGGATCTACACTGTTGGAACTCAACCAAGAATTAGGAGAAGTGCAAATTGTAGCGCTCCAAAATCTTACAACTACAGACTATTTACTGTTAAAAGAACATATGGGATGTGAACAGTCCACAGGAATGGTTGTTTTAATTTGTCTGATTTCTCTCAGACTATTCAAGTTCAGTTGGATAATATCCACCATATCATAGATAAGTTTTCACAAATGCCTAAAGTGCCTACCTGGTTTTCTTGGTTTCACTGGAGATGGCTGGTAATTTTAAGTATGCTTTGGTTATGTAACTGCATTCCTATTATGTTAATGTGTGTGCACAATTTAATTAGTAGTTTAAAACCTATACATGCTGAAGTTACTATACAAGAAGATATGTCAAAGAAATAACCAATCTTCCCATGTTTTCTGCTACTTCTATAGCTTTTCTTCTTCCTTCCTAATTACAACCCATAAATAGAATTCGTGCCTCATATCGAATTTACCGTGTATCACAATTCTTCCAAGTGGTAAAGTTACCTCAAGACAAATGCTGGGCATAGAAGCCACAGGGCATAAATCTGCAAAGAAGTAAAAAACTAACCTTTTCAAACAATAAGGCTTCTCTCTTACTTACCAACTTTACATTTCCCTGTATGGCCCCGGAAGATGACTGGTTAGCCAGAGACGGGTAAGATTCCTCAAGGGAGGAACAACCTAAGACAGGCACAGTCGCAGGGGGTCCACCAGGTAAGGAATTGGGGATCAACAGAGGTGAGGCTTAGAACCTTACCCCCACCCCGTTCTGAGAGAAATCTGCTGCATCCGTGGATGTTTTATTGCCCTTGTCTAACTTGGATTAACACATAGTCTACAGGCACACACCTGATCATCTACATTTGCTCTCTTACAACACTAAACTATGTTTTCTACCTTTATCTTGCATCTACCTACCACTTCAGCATTTTATTAAAAATAATAATAATAGAGAAATGTGGTATCCACATATAAATCAAGTATAAAAATCAAACGAATATTTATATTTGAACTGTTTATAGTTCATAATGCATGATCAAAACCGAAAGTTTCTGTGATGACTGCCCTTGTACTATTTACCATGTAACTTATTCACTATGTAAGAATTTGTTCTCCATGTAAGAACTTGTTTGTTATGCTTCAGAAGATTGGAGACTGACGAATATTAGGCTTGGGGTGGATTAATGATTATACATTGAGCATTGAGTCCCGTATACAGAATTTTATTGTTGTTAACATCCACTTGATCAAAAAAAATAGAAGAGATGCCCTCACAAAAAAATAAATAAGTAATAAAAATAAATAAATGAATGAATGAATGAATGAATGAATGAATGAATGAATAAACAAATAAATAAAATAAAATAAAGTACACACTTCCAATTGTAAAGTAAGTAAGTAACCGGGATGTAATGTATAGCATAAGGAATATAGTCAAAATATTGTGACAACTTGGTATGGTGATAGCTGGTACCTAGAATTATCATGTATATAAATATTCAATCACTGTGTTGTACACCTGAAACTAATGTAATACTAAAAAAAAAAAAAGAAAAGGAACTATTATTAAAACACTAAAATCCAGATTTAGAGATGTTCATTTACCAATGAAATTACATCAAGACCATTTACAAAATGAATATTTCCAAATACTCACACACAAAACAGAGCCCAATGTTCTTAACACAATGCCATCAAATTTAACTTTGGCAGATTACACTTTACCCTCCCCTGTTGGCAGTCTGTCAACTATAATCAACCAATTAAGACACAGAGAGCCTGCCTCTCTTCTAGGGCTCCTTCCCTATCCCACTACCTACATAGGTAGGCGGGGAAAACAAACTCACTTTACCCAAGCTGCTATTAAAAACCACCCATGGATTCCCTAGTATTAGCAAACATGTTTTTTCAGTCTTCTGTGCCCCATTTGCTTTTTCCTTTATCCCAATTGCTTAATTACCATAGCTTTATAATAGATATCTAGTAGTATAATTCCTCTCGCTTTTATTTTTATTCAACACTTTCCTTGTTATTATTGGCCCTCTGCCTGTCAATGTAAATTTTACAATCACCTTTTCAATTTCCACAAAAACATCTGCTCTGATTTTGATCTGGACTACAATGAATCTACACTACAGGATTAATTTAGGGAGAGATCTCATTTTTCCAATGCTGGACTCTCCCAATCCATTAGTATTAGATATCCCTGCATGTTTTTAGATCATCTTTAATATTTCTCAGTAATATCTTATAGTTTTCAATGTCTACAGAGGTCCTCAGCCATTCTCTGGTGAAACTCTCCTTTAATCTACACTCGATGTGTGTGTGTGTGTGTCTATTACTAAGTATAGCCTTCAAAGGTCTGCAATGAGAGCTTATGTGTCCACTGAATCCCAGAGACACTTCCAGACTAGGAACTTATTAACCTAATCATTGTTTCTTTAGTACCATGAGTCACAGAAACTACTGACTTAGCTTTTTCAGTCTCTCTGCTTTTGCAGCTTAAGAATTTGGGAAATGCTGGGTGCTGGAAGAATCTAACCTGAGGACCCTTGAGATGGTGAAAAAGTTGGCAAGATTCTCTGTCCTCCAACAGAGGCCATTTGATAAAGCCAAGTTCTTATCCTCCTGACTGAAAGTAATTTCTGGTCTCCTCAGGTATACGCTGAATACAAAGCTATGCATGCACAAGGCAAAATTCCACAAGGCCAAAGAACAAGCAGCAGCTGTGAGCAAAACAATTCCCAAACATCAAGCAGAGAAATGCTTAAGTTCTAACCAGCCAGAATGGCAAATCTTCATAGAACACCCAGGTCATTCCCATGATACTCAGAAAAAGAACATACTTAAAGCAGGGATAAATTAGCAGTAGGGCAGAGGTTGGCAAACTTTTTCAGTAAAAGGCCAAACAGTATTTTAGGCTTTGCAGGCCACATAAGATTCTATCACAAATTCTTGTGTATTTTTGTTTCATCAACCATTTAAAAAATGTAAGCACCACTCTTAAATGAAGGGTGGTACAAAAACAGGGCTAAACCAGATTTGGCCTACAGGTTGTAATTTGCTGATCCTTGACTTAGTAAAGGTTACCTGCTCTGATAAACTACCCCAACAAAATTTAAAACCACGACTCAAAAGGATAAAGCTGATACTCAACCTGCTCACCTGCCAGAACAGAACAGAGCACTCATAAAACAACAAAATCTACCACTTAAAATTACAATTGTCCTATAATTCACACAAATACTACTAGACATGCCATAAAGCGTAAAAATATGCCATACAACTGGGAGAAAAATTCATCAACATAAATGACAAAAAAAGATAGACTAAAACTATTATAAATGTTTAAGCAGTTAAAATAGTATGCAGAGAAACAAGATACAAAAAAAGCTCTTGAGATACAAAAGTATTTAAAATTTTAAATTAATTGGTCTTTGTTCACAGATGACATGATCACCTATGTAGAAAACACGAAACAATTGAGCAAAAAAAGAAAGACATCTAGAACTAACAAGCAATTATAGCAAGGTTACAGGATGCAACACTAACATAAGTCAATCACTTTCCTATATACCACAATGAACTAATGGTATTTGAAACTAAAATCACAAAACCATTTATATTATCACCCCAAAAATGAAATGCTTAGATACAAATTTAACAAAATATGTACAAAATTTTTATGAGGAAAACTATAAAACTCTAGTGAATAAAACTGAAAGAACTAAATAAATGGAGGATATTCCATGTTCATGAATGATAGAAAAGACTTTAATATTGCCAAGATGTCAGTTCTTCACAACTTGATCCATTTTGTGCAAATGCAATCAAAATTGCAGGAAGCCATTTTGTGGATACTAACAGATTCTAAAGTTTACATAAAGAGGCAAAAGACTTAGAATAGCCAACATAATATTGAAGGAGAAAAGCAAAGTTGGACTGAGCACTACTCAACTTTAAAAATTACTACCAAGTTTCAATAATCAAGTCAATGTGGCATTGGTGAAAGAGACAAACAGATCAATGGAACAGAACAGAGGACCCAGAAATAGACCATCAGAGTCAGCTGGTCTTTGATAATGGAGCAAAGATTGTCTTATCAACAAATGGTGCTGTTAACAATTGGATATCCACATACAAAAAAAAAAAAAAAAAAAACTAGACAGAGCATTTACACATTTCACAAAAATTAACTCAAAATAGAATAAACAAACCTAAGAATAAAATGAGAAACAATTAAACCCCTGAAGGTAACATAGGAGGAAAACCTAGATGACCTTGAGTATGGTGATGACTTTCAGATACAATACCAAAGACACAATGCATTAAAGAAATAACTAATAGCTCGACCACATTAAAATTGAAAACTTCTGCTCTGTGAAAGATAATACCAAGAGAATGAAAAGACAAGCCACAGAAGGGGGAAAAAAATCTTTGCAAAAGACACATCTGATAAAGGACTGTTACCCAAAATATTCAAAGATGTCTTAAAAGTCAACATTAAAACGGCCCAATTAAAAAGTAGGCCGAAGACCATAACAGACACCTCACAAAGAAGAGGTGCAAATCAGCATATAAAAAGATGTTCACAACCTACATTATCAGAGATATGCAAATTAAAATAATAAAGAGATGCCACTACACACCTATTAAAATGGCCAAAATCTGGAATACTGACACCACCAAATCTAGCAAGGATGTGGAGCAACAGAAACTGTCATTCACTGCTGCTTGGAATGCAAAATGATAATACAGCCACACTGGAAGACAGTTAGGTGGTTTCCTACAAAATTAAACACACTCTTACCATATGATCCAGAAATTGCTCTCCTTGTTATTTACCCAAAGAGTTAAAAACACATGTCCACACAAAACCTATACATGAATATTTATTAACACCTTTATTCATAATTGCTAAAATTTGGAAGCAATCAAGCTGTCCTTCAAGTAGGTAAATGGATAAATCATAAATCAAGACAATGGAGTATTATTCAGCACTAAAAAGAAATGAGCTACAACTCTATGAAAAGACATACAAGGAACCTTAAATGAATATTACTAACTGAAAGAAGCCAATCTGAAAAGGTTATATAACTGTATGTTCAAAATATATGACATTCTGAAAAGGGCAAATTTATGGAGACAGTAAAAAAATCAGTTTGCTAGGGGTTTGGGATAGGGATGAATAGGCAGAGCACAAAGGATTTTACAGCAGTGAAAATACTCTGTATACCATATAATGATGGAGACATGTCATTACACATTTGTCCAAACCCACAAATGACTTCACAGAATACAGAACACCAAGAGTGAACTGTAACATAAACTGTGGGCTTTGGTGATTATATCAATGTAAATTCATTGACTGTAACAAATGTACCACTCTGGTGAAGATATTGATAACATCTGGTGGGGAGGAAGCCATATATATTAGGGAGGCAGGGGGAGCAGTATATAGGAAATACCTGTCCCTTCCCTTCAATTTTGTTGTGAACCTAAAACTGCTCTTTAAAAAATACAAAAAAAACTCTTCATTTAAAAAAGAAAACGTTTTTGGTTAGATTTAAGAGCAGTTTAGATACTGAGGAAAAGATCAGTGAACTTGAAGATAAAGCACACTTTCTGAAACAGACAGAAAAATACAAAGAAAGTCTCAAAGTTCTGCAGGACAGATAAGGTAGTCTTAATACACATGTAATCGGAGTTCCAAGACGGGAAACCAAAACATTTTTCTGAAGGAATAATGTCCAATATTTTTTCCCAACACAATAAACCATAAACCTAAAAAAAATCATCAATCATCAAGCTAAAAGAAACACAAAGAAAGTAACACCAAGTCATTAACATAGTCAAACTAATGAAAGAAGTAATAAATCTTAAAAATATGTAGGACAAAAAGCATGTGGAGAAAGACATTATCAAAAAACAAAGATAAGAATGACTTCACAGATTATTACACATTACATTATGGCATGAAGTGGTATAATATAATTTGAAGATACATTATGTTTAGTTAGAGAGAAAAAAAACGCCTAAAACAAAGAGACACAGCTAATATGCCAAAAGTAGAGATTAAGTGGAAGCTAAAAATACTCAAACTATGAAAAAAAATGCATCAGTCATGGTATCTTGCTGCAATGGAATACTATACAGCAATGAAAAAGAATGACCTGCTGATTAGATTACTATAGATGTCTTACAGCGTACACTGAATAAAAAACAAATTACTGAAAAACAATTATTTCACTTTTTAAATGTAAAGATAACTTGGAGTTATCCAAGTTTTTATCCAAGTTTTTAAATGTATAGATAAAACTAAAAAATAGAGTTTGGAGTTATATGCTAATATGGTAAAACTATAAAGCAAGAGTATGATAAAATTTATGGCAGCATTGCCCTAAAGGGAGAGGAGAAAGGCACACCGAGTTTTCAAAAACAATGAAAAATTTCTTAAACTGGGTTGGTTTTATTACTCTTATTCAGAGTTTATCTATGTTAAAAAAAATATTATTTTACAACCATTTAGTATTTCACAAATGGCAATTAACATTAACCTTAAAACCATAAATCTCCATTTGGAAAAGGTCTGTCTAGAGACTCCTTTTTTCTTTGTGATCTCTCCCTATCAACTGTTTCCATCATTAACAGCAAGATCATACAATTCTTCCTTCAGTGCTCAGAAAAAATGGTCACAATAATGACACAGTCCAAGTAAGTGTATAGAGTACATTATTTTTATAAAAGGAGAAAAAAAAACATATGTAGTCATTTATGAAGACACAGAAGATAACAGAAATACATTTAAAACTGGGGAGGCAAAATGAGTGGCTAGGAGATAGGGAAGGGAAGAAGACTTCCACTATTATTCTGTTTTGAATTGTACTCTGTGAATACCTACTCAAAAACAAAGTCTCATTTTTAAAACATAATTTTGGTCTAGGCAGATAAAACTTTAACAACTAAGTATTCCTACTATACTAATAACTTCAAATGAAATAATTAGAAAAATTTTTACATTAAGGAGGTCAAAAACAATGCATATTTCAAATACTTTCACATGAAAGTCAACTTACATATAGCAAAGTTTATCAAAGAAAACTGAAAACTTTGCTTAAGAAAACTTCAAAAATTAAAAATGAGACTTTCAGATTTTCCTCATTTATGTCACCACTTCAAAGACAGCAACCCTGAAGTCTAATATATATCTGTGCCAAATATTCAGAAACATAGCTGATCACATTCTCATGACAACTGTGCCTTCGCTTTACATAGATATGCTTGGGAAAAATTTAAATTATCAGTGTAAAATTATATGAGATGTCCAAGTTACCAAAAGAGACACTGGCAAATCTATGCCTGAAAGCTGGGGCTCACATAATCCCCATACATCATGAATCTCCAATACATCATGATAGTTTAAATGTATTAGAAACAGTATGTTCTTTAAAAGAACTACTCTTATTATTATTAAGGCCTTAACTTCAATCTACCTTTCTTAGCTCTCTTCATTTACTGTGGAATAAAATTCCAAATATTAAATAATTAGGCTGGTTACCCAATTCATTATTTTCACTTTTTAAAATCCAGTATTTTGGGGAAGCCTACATATAAAAATGCTACCGGGCACTAGGGTAACAGAGAGAAGATAAATGTCATTGGGATGACCTAAGTACTGTGACTAGAGTCGAACAAAGCCACGAGAGAACTGTGTTAAGTATCTAGAAAAGACAAAGCTCTAAGAGATAGGAAGAACATGTGGAGTATTCAGAATAGAATGAAAGAAGTAAACAGATCAACTGAATAAAACCAACTGGCATAGCAACAAAACAGAAAAAGTAGGCTGTAACTTGAATCTTGGGACTACCCTGTTGAGAACACTGACAAGATTATAAAAAGGCTTTTGGTCTGGCAATTAAAGGAGCTAGAAGGAAAGAATATATTCAGTGTTCTGGCTAAGGCTTTCTAAATCCTTAAAGGAAAATCAGCCAACAGAGAACATAACCTCAAAATTTATAAGAAAAACTCAAACCAAAATTATGTGATGACATAACTGCATTCTTAATGGGCAAGCACTTTTTAATGAAAGGGAAGAAAGTGAAGAAGTAAATAATAGAAATTAATTAATATAGAAATGTCTTAGAGGATCAGATCCTTAGTGTTAATGTTTATGATGTGTTTGCATGTTTAGTTTTATGTATTTGTAACACATAAGACAATTTTACCTATTAGGGTAAAAAATCAGCCTTATAGTTCATTTAAAGTATACCTATAATTAATTTAGACATGTCACTTTAATTTGAATTTCATTGTAAACAATACCAAACTAAAGATATTAAGACTATTCATATTTATACCTAATTTACTAAGATATTGAAGATTTACTTTAACATTTGTGAAGGTGTGTCAGAAAACTGAGCTACCTAACAAAAAGCAAATATATTAAGTTATTTTAACCAAGTTAATAAAAGGAACTAAGTATAACCAAAGTCCCCTTTTTAAATGATTACTTAGACTTAATATATATTAAAAATAAGATTTGTAAGTTGAACTTTAAAACTTAAGAAAAATGAAATTTTAAATCTAACTTTAATAAACTATATACTAATTCTTAAAACCAAAGGAACTGCTCAATCTTTTCTGTTTAAAAAAAAAAAAGCCATCTTCAAGGATACCAAATCCTACTTAAATCTTACCCATCTTTCAATACCAAGGCAAACTTTCCTTTTACATGAAACCTTTCTTCTTTTCCATAGATGGTTCTAACCTATCTATCCTATGCTAAGTTGGAAAAAATAAAATTTGTCTCTATCATTCAAATTGCTGATTTATTCTATTCTAATGACATAATTTTAATGAAAAACACTCCCCTTTTAGAAACATAAATCTGTCCAAGGTAAGTGCTTTCAGAACACACAGATCATGTACGCTACTTTGGGTCTCTAAGAACATCTCAGATGACACGATCCTATTTTATGGTAACTATTAGTGGCTGATGAACTGATTTAATATTTGTCTTTTTAAATGCACTGTTACCTCTGTTATATCCCAATGGTGTAAAAATTGATCCAAGTCCGTAAGGTAAAGAAGCACAGGAGAAAGCTGTGTCTGGATGACATGAGGAACTCCTCGAAGGCTCTGAAGCCAAGTCAACTCCTCTTTTGAAAACCCTAATTTGAGTACAAAGGAAGTCAATTTTAGGAAATGAATAAATTACAAAGCAAGTGACATTCTTTGTAAATTTTTAAAAATAGAGATGACTCCAAGTTAAGTTCTTTAAGCTACCTTGCTTTCTCTAAATTTCTGTACTTCATGTAATATTTAGCAAAAATGAATTGCTTGCAATGGAAGTAGTAAAATTGACATAATTATGTACACAAGGACGTGTTCTGACTCAATCTACAATATAGCAAGAAACACGTTTTACCCCTTATACTGTGGACTTTACCACTCTCCCTTATAGATGTGCAAGGCATATAATCCTTCCAATTAACGGTAGTTTTAAAAAAGCAAACTAACAAATAAAAGAACATACTCCTTCATACACATACAACACTCCATAGTCTCTTGCAAAATGGCCCTCAAAATGTTTTAAAACTATCTCTGCTGAGTCTTTTTTTTCCTTTTCAGATAGTTCCTTCAACTACACTTCATACAACAAAATTTTTTATTCTTTTACCACCCTTATTCCACTTAGCCTGACCTACATAGGCAATTGGCCATAGTCACTCCTGAAAGATAGTTCTCAGAATGATCAGAATCCCAGCAATGTGGTCTAACTCTAGCTGTTTTGATGTTCAGATCACTGTATTTCTATGAACACAGCTTGAAGAGTCATCATCTAGTGTGACAGCCACATCACAGTAGACTCCTAATGAGTTTTCTAAAACTGCTAAACCTTTTGATAGATACTTTTATTAAAACCTAAAGCCCCCCGCTTCTATCACAAATGTATATATCTAAAACTATTAAACATGTAGGAGTCTACATTTATCTTTCATATATTTATTTTGCCAGATTTATTCATTATCAGAATCTGTCAAGTTCTTTTTGGATTCTGACTTAACATATTTGTTAAGACTTCTAATTTCAAGTCTTCAGGAAATTTCAAAGAATCTCATTATCACCTAAGTTTAAAATGGAAATGTTGAAATAGTACAATCGTTTAAAACAATAAGAATAACACACATCTAACAACATTTCTAGACTCATTTTACCAATTTTGCTTTCAGGGCAAATGGAATGTAGAAAACAGTTCATCGAAATCTGATGCTCTTCCTGTCAAGCTGAACATTTTAAACATGTTTAAAAGAAATATTCTCTTCATCACTTTTAAAAAGTACACAATGCGGCTTTCTCTAGCTATCTGAAAGAGTTAATGTATCCAATTCACTGTAAAGAGAGGTAGAAGTGAAGCTGAAAAATAATACTAAGAAGGAAATAAAAATATTATTTGACACTCAAATACCAAAATTTCTGGTATTTGTACCAGGCGAGATTTAAAGATGAATAATGCATCTCCCTGCCTCCTGAGTCTAACAATACAAATATTCCTTCAAAGATTTTTACTTATTAATCAGCAAAAATCATTCCAAGATAGACTGTCCATCATCTCTAAAACTTAAAACCGAACAGGTAAGATAATAAATCTTAGGATAATCTTCATACCAGGTTTTTCCTTTCCTTAACCTGGCAAGTGAATGTGGTTACCTGTAAGTGTTGAAAATAAGAAGCTGAAATAGTCCACATCACTTATCAGCCAGTCTGAGTATCTCCAGCCAGAAAATGATGATCTATATAATAAACAATGGGAAAACTATTACCGTAAGTGACCAACTTAAAAGACTCAAAAATAATAGCACAGTATATAACCATATTACTTTACTGAAAACAAGTATGGCTAATAGCTTTAAAAAAAACCCATAATTTGTATTAACTTTCATATAAGGGCTCAAGTACCAAAATATGGAATTTTTAACTACCAACACATATATATTTATGTAGTTTATTAGAAAGCGTAACTGGACTATGCATATGGTATAACTGAGAATCTCCACACTACCTGAAAATCAGACTATAAGGAGCCAAGTGAAGTTTCTCTTTTCAATAATAGGTTCAGCTACTAGTTATCTACTACTTGGTTTTCATAGTTTTACCTTGCTTGCTTAAATGAGGCTAGTTTAAACAAGCTCCGGTTCCTACTTAAGCAAAATTATCTTAATTAGGCAAAGAATACTTCCATTTAAAGCTACTCTAAAATAACTATGTGTTCCTATGCTTTGCAAAGCCATAACTAGGTCTACTTCACAATAGTGCAGCTAAAGTATTGGTAAGGGACTCAAGGGAATAGCTAAATGTAAAGCAGCTTCTCAGTAAATGCGGATTATCTAGTTCCTGCCGGAAGATAATTTTCCAGTGACTTTTTAAAAAACTCTCTTCAAGGTAAGGCTAAGAAGAGAACAGAGCAAATGTCAACATGGATTCGGCAAAAAAGACTGAGAATGATCAGATCCAACAAGTTCAAAATACAAATCTTACCAGGTATTTGAATAAGTGTCATAAAAAATAAGGAATCTGATTCAAATAAAAGCACTTAATAAATTTTTACCATTAAAATAATTTTATTTATTAATATTCTTAAAATTTGCGAAATTACAATAATGGAAATATCCATCTGAGTATTATTACAACCAAAAGCAAAAAGTTTTGGAGGGAATATCACAAGCTAAGAGGTTATAAAAAGCCAGATGCTCAATGGAAAGGAGTAGAAAATTGTGGTTTCTAGAAAACCCAGTGAAAACAGGAATCAACTCTGCCATCCAATGGCTAAAGAGGGTATTAGCAAATTCATCTAAGAGTCAGATACAAATGGAAAGCAGTGTTATCTTATCACACTATACTTGAAACTATGATGACGATATAACCTGCCGGAGCCAAAACACTTCTGAGAGTAAAAGGGGATGCTATTACTAGTCATGCTGGGAAGAAAGAGGTAAGCTGGAACTGTTTCTGGCAGACCAGGGCATATATTCAGCCTTAAAACCCAAGCCAAATTTCTAAGTCTAAGAATTTCTCCATTCTCAGAGATTTTAATCTAACAGCGTAGATTAACTTTCCATATTCATGTCTTAAGTTCCCCATAATCAAGTTGCATGTAAATAAACTAGGGGCAGAGAGGATAAGGAATGAGCAAATACCAGTGGAATAGTAGCATTGTAATGGGCCAAAAGTCAAAGTCTAAAAAACTGTAAATGGGTGATAAAGAAGGTAGAGGCAGCAATTCAAAGTACACTTATTAGGAAATAAATGAACACCAACATTTTTTAGCTGATGGGTTTTTCACACATTAAACAAACATTTTTTTTTGGTAGTATCCAGCTCTTAAATCAACTGATAAAACAGGGTGTCAGAACTACAAAACCTCAAACTGGATCTCACTCCAATTAATGTGACAAAAGTTAGAAATGATTAAAGGAATATTTCAGGAAAATTAATCTGGCACAGTGCACAAGATAGATGAGACTGAGAAGCAAGACTATTATAATAGTACAGGTGGGAGATAATGTAAAGTTGGCTCACTTAAGGGGATACTTTGAAAAGGGGATATTTTGAAGAGAGAACCAAAGATATGTAACAACCCAGCACACATCTGATGGAACCAAACATTCTTCTTAAATTCTAAATCTAAGAAAAGCAAGCAATGATAATGGCATTAGCCCAAGAAAGCTGAAAAGTCCTAATTTTGTATAATTTTTTAAAACAGAGATTTGTTTGAATGGGAACATTCCATCCAGAGAGACAGGAGATGTACTAATAGACCCCATGCAAATACTAACTTGGTGGAGAAAGCAAAATTTAACACTCACATCTCAAACTCACAAAAAACATCTCAACACTCACCAGTCTCCACAGAAAAAATTAAAAGACTTCTGAAAACATCTTTGATCAAAGTTCTTAAGCATAAGCAAATCATAACTGATGTAAAGATATTAAATACAGCTTCTAAAGATAATCAACTTCAAGGTGTTTATAAGGTGATTTTAACCAAATGTTAAAATAGATTCTCCACCTATAGTCATAGGAAAGGACCAGAGTGCCCTCTACTGGATGCTGGTAACATAAAACCACTTGTTAGAGAAAAAGAAATAATATTTAAATTTTTTTAAAGGCCTACCATTAAATTAGACAGCTTATATTAGACAAAGAGCAGGGGTTTTTTTTAATTTCAAAGAAACACATGGGAAATGAATAAATGTGAAAATGCTTAAAAATAAGACCAACACTATAGTGCGTGGGGGGCACGGGGAGGGCTGTGCAACACAGAGAAGACAAGTCGTGATTTTACATCATCATACTAAGCAGATGGACAGTGACTGTGAAGGGGTATGTGGGGGGGACTTGGTGAAGGGGGGAGCCTAGTAAACATAATGGTCTTCATGTAATTGTAGATTAATACCAAAATTTAAAAAAAAAGAAAAAAAATAAGACCACTCTAATGTTCACACACATGTAAGAAACATAAAACACATGTTGCTAGCAGCTCTCTTGTGCTAAAAGGTAAGGTTATCATCATTTATGAATACTCTGAGTGACTTACATTCAAGCCTTTGTCCTATACTGGTAGAAAGACTGGCATACAAAGGTAAGGTCTACTAATAAAATGAGCTATTCTTACTTTACCTGGGATAGGAGATTTGCATAAGAAACCACAAGGAAACTAGTCTATTCAGCTACAGCCTAGATTTCAATTTCTGCCTAAAACCATTATCAGATCATCTCTATAAGCTACTATCAGTAAAAATATTGCTGTATACTAAAGTACTATGACTGAAGATACACATGAGGTGTTTAAGGATACTTTGAACATTCCCAATATGAAACAGTATTAGTAAGAAACCTTTCAAAGTAAAATGGTACAGCAACTGTGGAAAAGAGTATGGCAGTTCCTCAAAAAATTAAACTGTGAATTACCATATATTACTTCTTACTTCTGGGTATACAGCCGAAAGAATTAAAAGCAAGGACTCACACAGATATCTGTATACCAATGTTCACAGCAGCAGTATTCACAATAACCAAAAGGTCAAAACAACCAAGTGTCCATCAACAGATTTATAAACAAAAATGTAGTGTGTATGCACAATGGAATACTGCTCAGCCTTAAAAAGGAAGAAAATTCTGGCACATGCTACATAAAAGAACCCTGAAGAATTATGCTGAGATACGCAAAAGGGACAAATGTATGATTCTACTTTCATGAGGTACCTAAGAAAAGTCCAATTCAGAGACAGGAAGTAGAGTAGCAGTTACCAGGGGCAAAGGGAGGCAGGGATGAGAAGTTACTGTTCAATGGGTACAGACCTTCAGTTTGCGATGTCACCAAAGTTCTGGAAATGGATGGTGGTGCTGACTACACAACAATGTGAATGTATTTCACTCATTGTACATTTTTTTTTTTGATGATTGGGAAATTTTTAATATGGATTATATTTTAGAGAATAACAGTGTCTCTATGTTGTTTCTTTTTTTTTGAGAGGGCATCTCTCATATTTATTGATCCAATGGTTGTTAACAACAATAAAATTCTGTATAGGGGACTCAATGCTCAATGTACAATCATTAATCCACCCCAAGCCTAATTCTCGTCAGTCTCCAGTCTTCTGAAGCATAACGAACAAGCTCTTACATGGTGAACAAGTTCTTACATAGTGAGTAAGTTCTTACATGGTGAACAGTACAAGGGCAGTCATCACAGAAACTTTCAGTTTTAATCACACATTATGAACTATCAACAATCAGGTCAAATATGAATATTTGTTTGACTTTTATACTTGATTTATATGTGAATCCCACATTTCTCCCTTATTATTATTATTATTATTTTTATTTTTAATAAAATGCTGAAGTGGTAGGTAGATGCAAGATAAAAGTAGAAAACATAGTTTAGTGCTGTAAGAGAGCAAATTTAGATGACCAGGTGTGTGCCTGCAGACTAAGTGTTAATCCAAGCTAGACAGGGCAATAAAACATCCACGGATGCAGAAGATTTCTCTCAAAACAGGGGGGGTGAGGTTCTACTAAGCCTCACCTCTGTTGATCCACAATTTCTCACCTGATGGCCCCCCTGCGACTGTGCCTGTCTTAGGTTGTTCCTCCCTTGAGGAATCTTACCCGTCTCTGGCTAACCAATCATCTTCCGGGGCCATACAGGGAAATGTAAAGTTGGTAAGTGAGAGAGAGAGCTTTTTACTTCTTTACAGATTTATGCCCTGCACTCACTCTACACTTCTAACTATATACTTAAAACTGGTTAAAATGGTAAGTTTTATGTTATATACATATTTTGCCACACATACAGGAAAGATTTCAAGTGATTCCGTCTGAATCCACAACCTTATTTATTTCACCAGCTATATTAAACCGAGTTCCATGAAAGGAAGGTCTGTATTTTAATTCTGTAACACCAAAAGGTTTCAGCATAATACTCTCACCTACCACTGAACCCGTACCACTGCTTTTGATCACTTCAACCCTATTCCTATCTACCTATACAAATCTCTAAATAACTTGAAACAGTCTTACTCTAGTGAACTTAATTACTCTATTTAGCAATAACAATTTTAACTGTTGAATTAAGAACAAATAAAGATAGTAGCAGTATGTGACTTAAAAGCCTTCTGTAGTTCAGGAATTGTCAATGAAAGAGGTCAGGGGAAAAGATTGTATGTTAAAAATACAGCTCACTTGAGCATGCTACCTCATGTGCAGTATCCCAATAAGCATGACAGCCAAACTTGAACTGAGTCTTCCCATAATACAGCAACGACTCAACCGAGAAAGCAAATCAGCAGGCAGACTGGGTAGAAAATACACCAGCTGGACCAAGCGCTCCTGTGACTCTGCTGGGAGAACCACCACACTGCCTTCTTGTGGATCTAGTGGAGTAGGTAGACACGTTAAATTTAACTATAAAAGATATACAAGACAGGGATTCAATTAATAAAACTGGTTATTTTCACTGTTTTGTTGAATTCTAATTATCAATTATATGAAAAAAGTTTTATCGTAAAGCATATATGTACAGCTTAAAATACTTTCTAAGGTAAAACACTGAACACAATTATATGAAGACGTATATATACTTAACACTGTAATAATTTCATAACACCCAAAGTGTCTTATTCGAAATAAGAATTTTGGGGGAAAATGGACTGGACCCAAAGCAAAATGGTAAAACCGAGCACCTTCACTAACAGTGACAATTTTAGTAGCATCCTAATTTAAAGTACACACTCTCCTCCACACAAGCAATACTGAGGAATACAGATTTAAAAATACAACCCACAAAGGGTGGAAACAAACCAAGTGCCCATCACGTAAAGAATGGATAATTATAAGCAATATACCCATACCAGTGGAGTACTACTCAGCAATAAAAAGAAATACAGTGCTGGTATATGCTACAACATAGATGAATCCTGAAAACTGTATGCTAGGTCCAAAGCACCACAGTATATATTTCAAGTTAGAGGAAAATGTCCAGAATAGGTAAATCCATAGGAACAATTAGTAAACTAGTGGTTGCCAGAAGCTGGGGAAGGAAGGTGTAGAGAGGGGCTACTAATGGGTATAGTTCATTTTGGGGGTCGTAAAAATATCCTGGAAATACACAGGAATGATGATTTCATCATCTTAGGAGTATGTTAAAAATCAGTGAAATGTACATCATAAAATGGCAAATTTTGTGGTATGTAAATTAGATATCAATAATATAAACTTTATATATGTACATATATCCCAATATGCTTTTATTGATATTTTTGCTTAAAATATAAAATAGTTCTAGGGATGAATTAAAGAAGTATTAATATGTGGAAATCATATAAGATATCCATTATGATTAAATTACTAATTTGCCACCAAAGCTTCAAAGGATTTGTTTTTAAATACCTAATCAGTTTTGAATCTTTGAATAGCAGGTGGTAATAAAAGGCAATTTAAGAATGAAAAAGCATCTACAACCATTAACTTTGTAAAATTATTCTAATAAAGGCTTCTTACTATTGAACGTGAATTTACTGTTTGATATTTTATTCTGGCAATTTAACCATGGTATAACTAATTAAGAATAATTCAAAGGAAAGACAATCTAAAGGTACCCCCTTAGAAACTTCTTTCTTAAATTGAGGTAGACAAAAGATTCCTTAAAAAGTTAAACACTTACTATAGATTTGAAGAGCAGTGGCTTGTAAGCTTCTTAGCAGGTCTTTGTTTGCTCGTGCTGCAGCTGTATGGATAATATCAATAAGCTGTGTTGAGAGCTCAGGGTTTCGGGAGCCAAGATGAGCAAGCTGCAATGGTAAACCAGCGAGCCAGCGAGATAACACTTTACTACGATACCTAAGAAAGACCAAGAACAAAATAAAATACAATGCTCAAAGACAAGAGAAATACATTTAACTTAAATATATCACAAAGTGACAAATCATCTACCAACAGCATATTTACTCATTTAAACATTTGAGAACTTACAAGAATAGCAGAATCATTTATTCAGCCCTAACACTTTCCAAGGTTTTATCCACTGAATTAAAAAGTTCATGTAATTTGCAGCTCTAAGTTGTATTTTTATCTTAAAGGACACAGATACCACTTAACTCTTAATGTACTATTTATCCTAACTAGTGTTAATTATTATATTAACTCCTTGACGCATTCAATGTAGAATGTCCCCACACTAAATGGCTTAGAATTTGCGCTATTTTTTAGTTCCTTAGTATACTTGCTGAATCTCCAATGTCTCCTTACTCAGGTAACAACAATCACTCTTGCTGTGCCTCAAGAGCTTAGTGATTTTAAATGACCTTTTTTGTCAGACCTAACTTAAGCCTCAGTTCTGTTACCCATGACAGTCACCAACTTATTTAACCTGAGTTTGTTTCTTTCTGTAAAATGAAAGTAACAGTATCTAACCTCATAGTAGTATGAGAATTTAGATAAATTATGAAAAGCTCCTGCTTGAAGACCCAATATGGTTCAACAACTCCCTACTTATATAAGGCATCCCAAATTTCTTTCATCCAAACATCTCTTCCTGTCCCAAATAAACCTCAAATTCACCATATCAAAAATTCAATCCTTTAATTCTACAGTTCTACTCTTTGTGTTGTCTATCTCAGCTGATAGCACCAAACTAAGTTAGAAACTTTCTCATCTTCTATTGCCTTCATTCTTACCACATGCCACAATATGTCACTAAGGGCTAGTGGTTCAACCTCCATAATTTTTATGGGAAGTAAAAGAAAAGGCTGAAGCTTATAGGTTGTTCCAATTGTCCTTTAGCTTTAAATGGACAAGTAGAAATATATGCTCAGAGGCTCCACATGTTCAGTTATATGTATTAATGATATCACTGGCACTATTATATATCATTCTTTACAAAATTTTGTAAATTTTCTTAAATGCAACCAAGTAAGATAAAAAGAATGGACTTCTCCAAAGATTTACTCTATCATCTTAACTAAACATACTACAAAATAATCTGGTGACACAAAGTCAAAGTAAATGAAATTTACCTGACTCTGTAAGATCTCAGTTCTTCCTTCTGATAGATTTTACTGAAAAACTTGAGTAACAATGTCCGAACTGGAAGGAGAAGGCCCCTCTGCTGATATAATGTATAAACTGCCTTGATGAGAGACTCCGTAGACTCTAAAAGGAGGAGAAACAACTACATATAAATAAAAAATGTTCCTTTAACAGTCCCCAAATTTCTCTAATCGCACATAAGTACTTTACTTTGTTCCTATGACATAGATCTTAGCCACAAACTGATGACTATCATCAAAGTACTATAGCAATGGCCTAATATAAAAGTCAAATCAGAGATTATGGTATAAATTATCCTAAAGGATGACAAACCTAGGTAGGGATGACAAAAAACAGGATATTAGAAGGGTTAATAAGATGGTAACCAAATAGGAAAGCTTTATTTTTGAATGAAAAGGATTAGTAAGTCACACTAAAAACTGACTCAGTATGATGTAAGTTCAAGCTAGAAAAAAGGTAAAGAGACAAGCAGGATATTCATTTTATTTGGATCAATTTCTAGTCAAATTAGAAGAGGTTATTTCTTCATCATTAGGCTTGATGACCTTTCCTTTTAATAACACCTACCTTCTTTTACTCCAAGTCTGTAATCTATTAGGAATCTGATCAGTTTGCTTCAGAGTGGACCTACCCACTGGGAAAGAAATGTTCTGAGCCATAAACAATATCAGTGTTTAGATAGTTCTTTGTAATTATGCTACCTACCTTTTTATAGCTTGAACACAATTAACCTGACTACATGTAATGTTTGCAAGTCATCAGTTAACAACATGCATAAGAGCTCCTTTCTCATATAAGGACAAAGTAGCATCACCTACCTCTGGTTGGCTGTATCTGCATTAACCTCCACGATACTCCAAGCAATCTGTTCAGCTGCTTACTATTTAGCCTAGAACCATCTTCAAGGGTCTCAGTCACAAATTTCCTTATTGTTTCTATCCAATTGGAATCCTTCTGCAAAGTTGAGGCATTTGCCAGGGAGACCATGATATCAGATAGTGTTAAATTCAGTAAGAGATGATCCACATTATTGGAGAGACTCGTGCACTGCTTGATGCTAAAAACAAAGACACACTCATCTATAAAGTGTTAGATCTACCATGCCTGCTTCACTTAAAATACTTAAAATAACCTATCAGTGGGTCAAAAAATATTTCCATCTAGAATAAACTGCCAAGAAGAAAGGTAGGTAGGCAAAGTTTAGGCCACTGTTTTGTAAACAAACCATTCATTATTAAATCAAGGTTGCTAAGGCATGAATTAATAAAAGTCTGTAACACTCAATTCATTACCCAAGCTGCTATTCACACAAAAGGTAAAGGCCCTTGTAACACTACTTGGTTCTTAAGAGTAATATGGAAGTAAGACTTGCAAATCTTAACACACTTGAAGATTTTTTTTAAAGCAGATACTTCTATTTGAATGAGACAAAGTTGACCTTGCCTTTGGTTCCAAATAATCATGAAGAGAATAATTTCTCCTGGCCACAATTTCCTTATGTGTGAAATAAGGATTAGTACAGATAAGCACTGTCTGAAACAACTTAATTTTATGATTCACATATTAAAATAAGTTTTTTCTAGTCAAATAAAACACATTTCTTTCAAAGTTTGAAAAAGTTTCCAAAAACCTCAAACAGAATACTGTAATAAAAACAAAATTTCCAAGTTAGACAAGAAACACTCATTTCAGCTATGGTATGTTCAATAGCAGAGCCTACTTTTTCATGCTCAGAATAATATAAAGTTGATTAAAATAAAAAATATCTCAGATTAACATATTTTAAAGGAAAAGGTTAATCCTGGATTAAGCATGAGCACAACAGTGAGGAACCACAAATACACAGGAAGGGAAAAAGAATTTTTTTTCCTATTTTATTTCCTAAGGGCTATCGGATCATCCAATATAGGGCTAGAAACGACAAATGAGCCTGGAAAGGTAACATAGGAGAAGATTTTAAACAGCTGGAAGCTAAGGACACTAAAATTAATTCTGCAGGCACACATGGTTGAAAATTTCTTTGATGGGTGATTTTGTGGATGGAAAAATGAAAGCTACAAGACCATAAAGAAAGATGGCTATAGTATGGCTACTGTACCAATCTAGGTAAGAGATGACAAATGCCCTGGGAAAGGGGAAGACATTTAGGAAAAATTAAAAGCTGGATTTCAAGTTTGCTTAAGGGTATACCTGTGTGAGAATCTGAGGATAGTAGGGATTGGAGGAATCAAGGATTCAAGCACTGGTGACAGGGTAGAGATGACACAGCAGAGAGAGAAGTAAAGATCCAGAAAACATACTCTACTTTTCTTCTTTTGAGCTTGAAATGTCTCGGTTATAAATCTACACATTGACTACTAACAGACAACTCAATGTAGAAGTCTGACACTGGAAGGAGAGGTCTGAGCTATTTAACAGAAATTAACCACACGACCACTAATGACTGTAAAAAAACCTGAGCAATCTAGTTTTTATTTTGTGTAATCATATTTCCAGCTAAAAACTGGGAATTCTATCCATAAGGAAGGAAAGAATGAAAACTTGGACAGATGACTAGCAGTCTACACCACAAATCCAAAATTACCATTAGGTTCTTTGTCAAACTGCTCGGTGCCCCAAACCAGGCACATTTAACACTAAATAGAACACTAAAACTCAACTGCAACATTTCTTCACCACAGGTAGAGATTTCCAAGCTCTCTCAAGTTGCATAATCTGTTACTGTCTGGAATAACAGACATTGCAAACTTAGGAGAATTCATTCTGTTTCTCTAGTAATATATACAAAATTTTAACGAATGAATATACCAACCATTAATTCTACAAGGGAGACAGGCCACTGAGGAAACTCCTATTTTCAGTAATGACAGTGTAGGTATTAGAACAAATCCCCTTCCTGAAAATAATTTTAAAAGCTGGATGAAGGCATTTTTAAAAATCTCAAAACCATACATGATAAGAAACATTTACTGGAAAATCTAGAAGAGAGCAAGATCCCAGAACTCAAGGTTCAGTCCTGAGAGCAACTGCCAATTCCAAAGAAAAAGCTGCAAGACTGAGGTAACCTTTCGGTGGCCTCAAAGGGAAAAGTCAAAGTCCAGAGCCTGACACACATGAGGACTTCAGTGTATTATCCAGGGTAAAAGTGAGTGGAAGTCAGACAACATAGGCAAACATCTCCTGAATATAAGCATAAGCAACTTCTTCCTGAACCCATCTCCTCGAGAAAGGGAAACAAAAGCAAAAATGAACTCATGGGACTACATCAAACTGAAGTTTTTGTATGGCAAAGGACATCATCAACAAAACAAAAAGGTATCCTACAGTATGGAAGAATATATTTGTAAATGACATATCCGACAAGGGGTTAACATCCAAAATATATAAAGAACTTACACACCTCAGCACCCAAAAAGCAAATAACCTGATTAACAAATGGGCAGAGGATATGAAGAGATGGTTCTCCAAAGAAGAAATTCAGATGGCCAACAGACACATGAAAAGATGCTCCACATCACTAATCATAAGGGAAATGAGGATTGAAACCACAATGACATATCACCTCACACCAGTTGGGATGGCCAGCATGGAAAAGACTAAGAACAGTGCATGTTGGCGAGGATGTGGAGAGGGAGGAGCCCTCCTACACTGCTGGTGGGAATGTAGGGTAGTTCGACCATTGTGGAAAGCAAAGTGGAGGTTCCTCAAAAAACTAAAAATAGAAATACCATTTGACCCCGTAATCCCACTCCTTGGAATATACCCAAGGAATACAACTTCTCAGATTCAAAAAGATATATACACCCCTATGTTCATCGCAGCACTTTTTACAATAGCCAAGATATGGAGGCAGCCTAGGCGTCCATCTGTGGATGAATGGATAGAGAAGGTGTGGTACATATACACAATGGAATACTATTCAGCCATTAGAAAGAAACAAATTCTGCCATTTGCAGCAACATGGATGGAGCTGGAGGACATTGTGCTCACTGAAATAAGCCAGGCAGAGAAAGACAAATGCCAAATGATTTCCCTCATTTGTGGAGTATAACAATGAGGCAGAACTGAAGGAACAGAATGGCAGCAGACTCAGAGACTCCAAGAATGAACTAGCGGTTACCAAAGGGTAGGGGTGTGGGAGGGCAGGTGGGGAGGGAGGGAGAAGGGGACTGAGGGGTATTATGTTTAGTACACATGGTGTGGGGGATCACGGGGAGAACAGTGTATCACAGAGAAGGGACATAGTGGATCTCTGGCAACTTGCTGCACTGATGGACGGTGACTGCATTGGGGTATGGGTGGGGACTTGATAATATGGGTAAATGTAGTAACCACATTGTTTTTTCATGTGAAACCTTCATAAGAGTATATATCAATCATACCTTAATAAAAAATAAAAAATAAAAAAAGTGAGTGGAAGTAAAACCAACTTACAGATAAAACCTAATCCCAGTTTTGCCATTATCCTAGCAGTTTAAGTAACAGTGCTTCCCAAATAAATCCGTAGACTCAACACATTCCAATCAAAATCCCAGCAAGCTATTTTGCAGTTATCAACAAACTGATTGTAAAGCTTACACAAAAAGCAAAAGACCTAGAATATCCAACACAAGACTAGAACAGAACACAGTTGGAGAACTCATACTACCCAATTTCAAGGCTTTTTATACAACTATAGTATCAAGACCAAACAGTATTGGTGAAAGAAGAGACACACATAGGTTAATGGAATATAGAACTCTAAAACTGACCCATAAATATACAGTCAACTGATCTCTACTGAAGGAGCAAACACAACTCAATGGTGAAAGGATAGTCTTTACAACAAATGGTGCTGGACCAAATGGACAGAAATTCTGTAATTCAAAAATAAAAATAGAAAATAAATTTAATATATTTGTTCAACTATAATTAAATAAAACTAAAGAATTAAAACCTGGAAGATGCATGATAAAGAGAAATAGGTAGAAGACTTAAGTACTTTAACAAAGATTTAATTGGAGTGTATAGGAAATGAGGGAAATGGGACTGCAGCCATCTTTTAAAAGAGAGTGAGGATTTTTCAGATGTTTTAAAGACATTTTACTGAAGATTCAATGTCTCCAATAAAGAAGCCCCCTGAATCCCAGGAAGAATAAAAAAGAAAACTACACCTGAAAATATCATTGTAAAACTGCAGAAAACAAGTTCAGGAGAAAAATCTTTGGAGGGGGGGAAAAGGAACTTTTAAACTAGTAGTAGATTCACTGCTAACTTAACACAGCAATGAAAACCAGGGAAATAAAATGTTAGTGTGCTCCAAGGAAACTGCGAAACCTAGAATACTATATTCTACTAAAAGTCTTCAGAAATGCAGAAATATTTTTATAGTATAAGAAAAAAAAAAGTCCAGCAGATTCTAAATGATTGCAGACAGACAAGAGATACATGAAAATAAGAGCAAAAATGTAGGAAACATATGGAAAGAACTCGGGGGATGGATACAAATTCTCCAAAATACTAATTTTTGCTTAAAGCTCAGATTGTATGATTGGTATAAACACTGTCAATTGTTTTCTTGCAATCAATAGGATTTCTTTGTTCATTTTTAAGAAAATAAGTACCAAATATCCAGGTTTGTCTGTCATT
Organism: Manis javanica; assembly: GCF_040802235.1. Taxonomy (NCBI): domain Eukaryota; kingdom Metazoa; phylum Chordata; class Mammalia; order Pholidota; family Manidae; genus Manis; species Manis javanica. The sequence continues at coordinate 30,174,650 of NC_133157.1, read as the reverse complement.
CATTCAAGTTAAAATTGTGTCCATCACAGGAAAATATTTACAAGTCTAACAGTCACACAGGGTATTTCCTTGAAACAACCATAATTTTTTGGTATACAGCTGAAATACTTTATGCACACTTCAAATTTCATCACAGAATATTAAAAATGTTTTCTCAAGGGTTGTGACTTAATAAAATTAGTAATTTTTACTGCTTCATTAAAGACATTTTTAAGCAAAGTTGACATGTCCTTTTAAACTAAGTGTGTGGTGGTGAAAAATACAATGTCTACTAGAACAGTTTAGTGCCACTGCCTTAATTTGTGCTAAGATACCAGCAAGTCTTACCCACGATTGCTTTTGTACCACCAATGCAAATGTCAGAACAGTGAAAAAGGGAAATAATGTCTGAATAATTGTGAAAATAGTTCTGACATTGTGGTCTGGGGTCACAGACCGCACTTTGAGAACTGCTGTCTTAGTTTAATGGCATAAGAGTAATTAAGCTAGCTAACTCTAATAAACTGTGTCAAAACAATAATGATCTACTGCTTGAAGGAAATCCCAGTAAGCTCCCTTCCTACCTCCACCTAGTTTGTTCTGTTCCTTTCTCATAAGGCTCTCCGGAAGTGGTACCCCTCAGGAATTTCAGATTCTGGATGTTCGATGGAGTCCTTATTTAAACTAGTTAGGAAAACTCTCTATTTAATACACCCAAGAAATCTATTCTTATCAAGTAACCTTTCATACCTTTCCAGATGATCTTTTATTTTAGCCTTAACAGACCTTTCTATTCAACTTAATTATAGGAAACCCAGATTTCTTCTACAGATGAAACGTTGCAAGTCAATTTCCTTTTAACCTTTCATTCCATAAGTACTCAATTCTTGTTGCACTTTCTTTCTCTGGTGCTTAATCTGTCTTTGGTTTCCCAAAAAGAAATCTATTTGTTAGTACATTTTTCTAAAATACAATCATTCACATACTGCCTCAACTATTATTTACTGTAATGTTTCTTTAATATAGCTCACTTTTTAAAAACAAATATTTCTAAAAGAAAACTTTCTATTACTATAAAACAAAAATCAGCCTTTCCTTATTTACACACTTTGCAATAAACTCCCAACCACTATTTAATCAATCTCAGCCTGCTAAATCAAAGCTCTCCATTCACTCTGAAAAAAATGAAGTTGACCCTTGAATAACTCAAGGGTTAGAGACACCACCATGCACACAGTCAGAAACCTACATATAACTTGACTCCCCTAAAACTTGCCTACTAAAGGTCTACTACTGACAGGAAACCCTACCAATAACATAAACAGCTGATTAACACCTATTTTGTATGGTGTGTATTATACACTGTATTCTTATAATAAAGTAAGCTAGAGGAAAAAAAATGTTTTTCCAAATTGTTGCACATCCCCAAAAATCTTTCCAATACACTTATGGGAAAAAAATCCATGTATGAGTGGAACCATGTTATTTAAACCCATGTTGTTCAAGGGCCAACTATAATTTTCCCAACATACCGGAAAATTGTCCCAACCAGTAAACTACTCCAATCAGCAGTGAACTTTTGCTCACAAGTTGATTTACAGGCTTACCTTTTTTTTAAACTCTACCTTCAAAACCATAACCCTTTCTGTTCATTTTACAAAAGAAAATTATTTTTCTCCAATTAGCATTCTCCCTTCAGAATACCGATAATAGTTTCATTACCATTTTCCTCATGTATAAATGAGAGCAGAACTTGATGACTTTTAGATACTTTCTCACTTAGAGATTCAATAATGACATAGTGTCTCTCCCAAATAAACCACCCACCCCAGCAAATTTTATTAAACTTATATTTACATAATTTGATACTTGACAGTATCTTCACTTCATTAATCTTAAAAAAACAAAACTGTTAATCCCCAGACTTAAAGTGACCCATTCAAGATCAGACATATTGCAGCAAGCATTTATTTATTTATCCACAAAATCTAGATATAAACACCTCAGTGTATAAAGTTCCCAGTTGAAGGCTCTTTCCTGATAATTTCAGGTTAAATTATTTTTCAAGTCTTTGTACTAAAAAAGAATCACAATACCTTTTATTTGTCTCTTTCCTTCTGTGCTTGGTTATTTCTTTTAAGGCATATGGGAAATTACTCATAAAATGGTGTTTGAAATCAATAAGATAATTCTTTCGAAGCCATGACTCCTATTAAAACAAGCAAAGATTAGAAAATCTGCAAGAAACAATTTTAAATAACCAATAAAACTAAAGAGAAATTTGACAACTTGTCAATATTTAACTATAAATTTACCACTGTAACAAACCTTTTGTTCATGATATTATATGTAAATAAATTTTAAAATCAAAATAAACTGTTAGGCCATCCAACTTTCACCCACAGATCTTTTCAGAACTTATTTACTTTTACTTACATTTTATCTACTTTCAAGAGAAAAGGAAGATTTAAGAAAATTCTGAATTTGAACCACTTAATGTAGTTATCTGTAACATATACATGAAAGTCTTCTACCTAGTGTTCTATTTATACTATAATTCTATTCCCCAGCAATTTCATTATTTCCCATTTACAGGTATTGAACACCTTCACAAACCAATACACTTCTCTAAAATTATTCAGCAATATTTGCAAATGTATTATTCTCTCCTACTCAAAACACTAATTCAAAATTATAACACTCTTATTTCTTCTATGCAGAGAAACAACCACTCATTTTGCCAGGACCTAAGGGATTTCTTGGGATGTGAGACTTGAGGTGCTAAAACAGCTGGTCACCTTAAAGCTCCTTAGTATCCTTTCCTAAATTCTTCTCTTCTTCCTAACCTATGTATGTATAGTTGACATCTCCTCTTGGACTTCTAACAGGCATCTTAAATTTAACATGAATAAACTGAACTCTACCCACTCTACCCACCAGCAGTCACCCTGTCATTTGAACTGTTAACACAGGCATCATCCTCGCTCCTCTCTCTTTGACTACACACACTACCAATCCTTCTGGCTTTACCAGAATCCAGCTGCTTCTGCTTCTCATCATTTCAACAACTAGTTACCATTCTACTCCAAGCCACCATTCCCTTACCTAGACTACTGCAATAGCCTCCTAACTGGGCTTCCTCTTGCCCTGCCAAAGAACAGTTCTCTAAATAGCAGCCAGTGATACTTTTAAAACATAAATTATGATTCAAAATAATACAGGAAGGGAGTAAAGGAACAGGCATGTGTATGTAGGGTAGGGCTGGTTATCCACGGGATGGTCGGTCTAAGTTTGGGCTCCACAGTTTTGATATAGCTGGATGGTGAATGCTTGGGATTCATTAGTATTCTATTTCTAAATTCAACATAATAAAGTCAAATATAATTTAGATCATGCCACTCCTCTGCTCAAACCCCTCTAATTTAGTCTTCCACCACACTCAGGTTAAAATCCAAACTCCCCAACATGGACCACAGGGTCCCATGTGATATGACTACTGCCAGTTTTTCTCCCTCATCTTCTACCATTCTTCCAGTAGCTCTTTTGCACAGGCCTCTATGCTGTTCCCCAAATACGTCAAAACTGTTCACATTTCAGGGCCTCTGCACTTGATGTTCCCTATACCTGGAAGGTTCTTCCCACAAGTCACAAGATTTACTCTTTTACATCATTCAGTGACTTTCAAATGTCCTGAAAGCATTTCCTGACTACCTATGTAAAATATCTCCCACTCACTATTTCTGCATATGTTCTCTTTTCTTCACACTTTACTTTCATCTTTCTTCCTAGTAGTGACATTACCTATCTGTCATTATCAACCCCACCGGAAATTAAGTACTGTGAGGATAAGCACCTTGCTCATGTTCATCTCTGTATTCCCAAGGACCTAGAACAGCACCTGGCACAATGCAGGGCAGCATTATTCAACAGACCTTCCTGCAATAATGAATCTGTTCTATTATCTGTGTTATCCAATACAGTAGCCACTGGCCACATATAGCTACTGAGCACTTGAAATGTGGCTTGTGTGACTGAGGAACTGAATTTTAATTAAATTGCCACACTTATAGATGCTCAACAAATCTTTGATGCATGGTTGCATCTGACTGTTCTTCACAAATTCTAATCCTCATGGGGAAAAAAACAGCCAATGAGACATATAAAAAGTAGCAAGCATTAAAATACAAAGCTAAGGAAAAATTTCTAGTGTATAGTTAAAATACTAAGCCTGAGCTATTAATACATGACTCCAAAACCCAAGGTAAATGAAAAAGTTAACATTAAATTTTATTTCATTTTTAAAACTAGCTATATATTAAGGATATACAAAGTATATCAGAAATAAGCAACCTCAGTTAAGATATGAGTACTCAACCACTTCAATTAAGATTTATTTGTCTTGACATTTCTTTTCAAATCAAAGATCAAAGATTTCAAATTTCTAGAAAGGTTTTTAAAAATACTACATGGATATATACGAAATTTCTCAACCACACAGCAATACTAACAAACTACATGTATTTAGCAAAACCTAAAAGTAAGCAGTCTATTATCCTAAGATTGCACCTAATCAATCCACATGCCAATTTATCAATAGAACTAGCCTATACATTTTCTGAGAGAAAACAACTACAATTCAGCCTGTAGTACATGATTTAAGTTTAAGGCCAAGGAATGCCATTTCAGTCCTCCCAAAGTTTGAGCTGCTACAGGTCATCTAAAATCTTAACTACTGTGCTATAACTGAAGGTGAATGAAAGGGGGAAGAACAGTGGGAATGGTAATAAAAATAAAGTGCATTTTAATATTACCTTGTATAGCTAACATACATATTTATACTTTGCCTCTAAGATAATGGGTCATACCTTATCCAGATATTAAACAAAGTAAGTTTGCCAAGGAAAATTAGAGAATTCTACCAGTGGATCCTTTGAAATACTATTCCTCTTTGAATTAAACTCCCTCAGTTTATTTCAATTTTATATAGTATCCCAATTTAGTATTCCTCATAGCCTTCAACAGTCTATGGGAAACAGCTTCTGAACTTAATATCCTATGTTAATGAACTGCTAATATAGTCACATTATAATAACAGAATTCTAAAGCATACTACTTTCAATATCCATAAAATTAAGGCAGCATTTAATCCCTTGTCAGTATTATCTGAATGATAGTAGATGAACCCAAACTAGCACAATCGAATGAGTTTGCATTTGGTTCTACCATCTATCTAATTACAAGTATTATCACTAGAGCAATAACAAAAATTAATCACTGCCCATATGTAACTAACACCAAAATGTTTGGGATTTCTTTTTTCTCAGTTTTCTAAAAATGAAGGAATAGTTGAGTATCATTACTTGTACTTTCTATCTTAGCCTTTCAGATGAAAATAGATCCATTCAAGAATGAAAATAACATATACTTTTCTAAGAAGCTATATTACTGTCACCACCCTACATCAAAGATTAATTGCCATAAAGGACAGCAACTTTGCTTCTATAAAATCATAAACTATAGCCCTAACCATAATCAGTTTCTTGCCAATTTATGAACTGAGTTGTAAGACAGGTTCAAAACTGTAATAAGAAAAGTGCTATCCTATTTGAAAAATCAATTCATCTAACACCCCTCTAGATAATGGGTAATAGGTTAATAGCAATACAGCAAGCTCTTAAAAGCAGCACACACCTTAATATAATTCCATAATGCTTTTCAAGATTATCAAATACAGTATTTATTCCTAGTCTTATTTTACATGGCATACTAACACATTCTAAACTTCAGCTTGAAGTAAGAATTAAACCAAAAAACTGCCTTGTCAGTTTTGTACATATTGTAGGCAACTTCAAGGGCTCACACTGAAGAGTCAAAAGTTCTTGCAAGAATTCGATAGCCAGATGCTTTAAGCTTTAAGTATTGTTCCTGTAGCTGCTGTTTTTAAGTGTGCTACACCATATTAATTTAGCACCAATTAATCTTAAAGCTTGTTCTTTACTTGTACTATGCACTTTATATTATATTCACTATAATATAACACTTTAAAAAAGGCTGCCAACACTCAGTTCTCCCCAAATAGCATATAAACTTACTCATCAAGAAACATGTCTTTACTCTCAGCTTTCTAGGAAGAAACTACTATATCACTTGGAATTCACTTAGATTAACCTCATTCACAACATACCTATAACTACAGCTTACCTACAAAGAATGTAACTTTTAGAAACATTTTCTGATTTTATATCTTTTATTAAGAAAAATAAAAAGCGTACACTAAGCAAGTTTGTGTGTAGCTTCTTCTTTAAAACACAGTAGCTTAAAAATAATTCAGGATTGGTTATGAGATCTTCAGTTTGGTCCATTTCTGCTAAAATTGGCAGTATGGCACAAACTGGAAGAAACTACTTAATGAGCAACTTTTTAAATCCTATTAGAGGCCTCCAGGAACCAGAACATTCCTATAGCAATCTGCCATAAACAACACACTGTAACACTATTGTAAATTATATCTAATAAAAAAACAAATGAAATCGGACACATTAAGATATGCATTTCACTTTTAAAAATTAAAAATACTCAGACAATAATGTCATGAAATTTTTTAATTTGTAGTTCTGGGCAAAAGTAAGAAGCAAGTTTAAAGTTAAACCCTGGAAATTTTTGGAAAATGTATAACCAATTAGTAAAAACATACTGATTTCTAATCTGCCCATCTACGATAAAAGGCAACACTGAGAAAATAAAGAACCCATTAGTTCTCACCAATTTATGGGTTTCATCATGCTGCTTAGAGAGTTTCCAGAGAAGGGAAATAATATTAAGAACTTGCTGCATAACCTGCAGAGGTTCTCGTTCTACACTATTTCCAACAGAAGCAGCAAGCTGTGGAGGCAGAGCTTCAATCCAGCATTCAATTAGCAATGGAAGTATTATCTCAATAAATCCTTTCAAGTTTTCAGTAGATGACAGGCCTTCATCCACACTGCTTATTCCTCCAACCAGGTACCTAATAAGGAGGGGTAAGAATGAAAAAACTGTTTAATGATTAGAAAATATTATTCCTTATTTAATTTAAATCTTAAGTATATAAAGTACAAGTAAAATGAGGCACCATGAATTAATAATTACATTGATCACGATTAAAAATAAAATTCTAAGATGACAAAGCCAAGAGACTATCAGTTTTACTTCTCATTAGGCTTTGCCAAAAATGAGTATATTAATATACTTCCAAATGACTCCTCCCATCAGTAAATAAAATCAAATCATGAGTAACTATATGAAAACTAAGAAAGACAACCACTTGTCTTTCCACCATTAACCATCAATGGTCAGCAGTTACAATTCAATATAGGAAAACTGAGTGTGGACATAACTGAAATCCTTCTTACCGTAGCCTGAACTGTGAACTGACATTTGGCTGTGAACCCCCATTTTCATAAACCTGGATGTGCTGCTGGTCGTTGGCATGTTCCTTCCAGTTGATAAAAATGGAGTTGCTAGTGGCATGGGGATTTTCTTTTTGTTCCTGAAGTCCTTCACTTTCTCTCAACCTAGTGGATCCATCTGCCAAGGCCTGAAGGAATTTACTGAGTCTCACTAAGACTTTCAGCCTCCACTGCTGAGAAGTGAGTCTCCGATTAGGATTTACAGAAAGTATCCAGGACTGGGATCTGTCTCTATTTACCAGTCCTTTGGACAGCTGCTGATGAGAAATAAGTTCTACAAAATTCTTAAGCAATATACTGCTACGGCCAGTAATTAGAGCTGGGTACTGTTCCAGCAGAATGTCCAAAACTTTTAAAGAGTCCTCCTGAATTCCTTCAGTAATGTGAGTCATGGCACTAGAGAGATGGGCACTTACCAAAGGAAAAAATGGAGAAATTTGTTCAGCTCGTATTTTGGGGGTCAGGAATTGAAGAAGTTGAACTGCTGCTAATCGTACATTAGCATCTTTATCTGTAAACACAGCAGTCACTTCACTTAATATGTTTGAAAGGTGTGCATCAATTATAAATGGGTATTGAGACAAAAGGTCTTTAAGTCCAAGAAGAGCACTTTGTTTAACCCCAGCATTGTAGTGATGCATCTGTGACAGCAAATCCTATGAATAAAAATAAAAATACAGGTTTTAGGTATATATGTATATACATATTATAACATTTTCAAATAAACATGCTACCTAAAACTATGCTGATAAACTGACACTCCCTGGGCAAACTGCTTCAGTATTTTCTAAACATTGTACAGTCTTTATTAAGATAAGAAACATACTTTAATCTTTAAACACATTATATAATTTCAGTTAGAATTTTCTTTTTTGAAATTAATCTGTATGTAGGCTTAGGCACACTACCATTTAAGGTGAAAACAATCACTACTATTTAAAGACCTACTATGTACCAAATATGCAGTAGGTGCATTTATATAGTCTTAACAGACCTGTTCTGCCTTTTTTAAATGTTCTCCCTACTTTAAAATCTTTCAGGGTGTGTGTTTATTTTATTCAGAGTATAACATTTGACAATTTTATTTGTGGAATTTATATCATCTTTCAAAAAAACAGCTTCAAATATCTTTTTGATATTATTTAATCTTTGGAGCTTAAAAACAAAAGTAGGAAACATGCATTCTCACAAAGACTTGTTCACAAATGCTCTCAACAGCCCACTCATAACAGTAAAAAGTGGAAACAACCAAATGTCGATCTCATGAATGATAAAATGTGACATAACTATGCACTGGAATACTGTTCAATACAAAGGAATTAAGTACTGTTCTAATACACGTTACAAATGGATGAACCTCAAAAACATGACTAGTAATAGAAGACCATATACTGTGTGATTCCATTTATATGAAAGGTCCAGGATAAGCAAATCTACAGACAGAAAAGTAAATTAATGAGTGCCTAGGGCTGGGCAGAAGGAATGGGGAGTGACTTCCAAGATATACAGTTTCTTTCTGAAGTGATTAAGATGTCCTAAAATCAGCATACAGTGACAGTAGCATAACTCTGTAAATACATTAAAAAATGAATTGTACAGTCTAAATGGGTGAATTTTATTACATGTAAATTATTTTTCAATAAAACAAAAAATTTTAAGCTAAACTACTGCTCAAATTTCAATTAACTTCACACATTTACTATGAATCTATAATAATCTATGTGCTATAAGGGTTCAAAAATGAGTAAGACAGGATCTTATGTTAACAAGCTATAAAACAGCTGGAAACAGTCACATGAAAAACTTAATGCACGAAACACATTAAAAAGTTAAACATAAGATTTCCACATGATATATTAAATCCCCAAATAAATACACAAGGGAGAAATCAGTAGGGTTTTAGTTGAGCAAGTCTTTCTGGAGCAGATGGGAAAGCAGCAGTAACTATCAGATTTGGGTAACAGATGAATTCCAAACTTTGGCCACTGATGAACCCTAAGAATTAGAACTTTTCACAAAAACATACCATTCTAGATGATTTCAAATAAAATCTTATTTTATCAAAACAATATTCATGAGTTACCTTTATGTTCAGTTTTCTATTGTTTGTTGGAAGTGTTACATCCTCTTTAAGTTGCTCTGGCAGATGTATAGTCTTTGTTTTAAAGTTTGTAACAGTAGCATTTTCTAACTTGGGCTTCTTTTTACCAACTTTTAGTTTTACTTTTTGAAAATCATCTTGGCGTTTTCTTTTTTTGGTCATTCTTGAGTGCTATTAATCAAAAGAATTAATTTTAAAATAATGTATAAAGACAAAAATAAGTCATAAAAGAATAAAGGTATTTTCTAACATTTATATTACTCTAGCTTATTTCAAATCAAGAATCAGGCCAACAGTGACTATGACAAAGGATCAAAATATTAAATGGAAAATACCTTTACAAAGTACAAAGAAAATTAATCAAAAGACATCGTAAAATGGAGTCAATAATAAGACAAGAGTCTTACCACCAGGTTGTCAAGATTTTTAACCATGGAACCTTTTGTCAAAATGGAAACCTGAAATTTTTTTCTACAGGGGACAGGGAAGAGGCTGGAGAGGGGTAGAAAGCAGCAATTGCTAGAAATATTTGTATCTGCTGAGAAGCTCCTGCCTCTAGACACCCCTGAAGAACTTTTAGCAAACCAAAGTTGGAAACCAAAGTTACTATTTAATGCAAACTCAAATTGCTAGAAAAATTTTCATGAACCTAAGCTGAGTGCTTAAAATATAGGTAAGATTCAGATATACAGCAAGGAGCACTAATGAGCAAGGAAAATGGTGTAAATCAAGAGTACAGGGGATAAACCTGTATAGGCAAAAATGAAGATACCAGCATTTCGAACACCAAGAAAAGTTCAGACTAGTTAACAATATCCCCCCAAAAAGGATAGAAAGCAATAAAAAAGGAAATACAGTGTAACAGAGGGTTAAGAAACAGAGACCAGCTAAACCACTACTATAATAAAGAACTCTGGCATAACCATGTCATCTTGCACCGCTCCTCTTCACATTCTTTCAACTTACATCCAAATCTATCCACTTACACATTAAATCTTTGATCTGTGCTCCTACCTTTTCCCAAGCCACTTCTTAAGTCCTCTATTTCTACCCTAAGCTATTCAATAGTTTTCCTGACTTGTATGCTGGCCTTGGCTCTAGTGTCCACTTCCCAATCCATTCACTAGTCAGTCACCAGAGAGCTTTTTCTAAACACGTCTGACCAAGGCTCAGGAGCTTTCAGCTGCTCCTTTATTCCCCTATAGTAAAAACTCCTTAGCCTGACCTATCAGGTCCATCTTAACTTCCTCTCCAGCTTTATGTTCCCACAAGCTAACTTCTATCTAAAAATTAGACTCCTATTCGTGGAAACAGCTCAATTCTTCTGGATGGCTTTTCCACATGCTGCACAAATAATGAATTCTGCCTTCTACATACCTACTGAGATAGGTAAGTACCTCTCCTGGTCTATCAAAGTGATCCTATGCTCAGCTGTCTTTAAAAAAAAAAAATCGGTTTACACATGTCCAAAGACTTTGAGTAAAATGAAGGTTTCTAATATTCTGAGATGAATTAAATGGCTGGTCTTAGACAAGGCAGCTCTGAGTTCCAGGAATCCAGAAGCCAATCACCTATGACACTATACAAATTCACATGATGCCCGGATTTTACTACATTAGATCCCCATGAGCTAGGAATTAGCTACACAGGGTAAAAGAAGAATCTAGAGCCAAGGCTGATTAGGTTCTTATCCAGACTGCCACTGTCTAGCTACAGTTAACCACTATGCCTGTTCTTATGTACAAAATAGGTATAGTAATAATACTTCATCAGTAGTTATGAGGTAGGACAAATGAAGAGCAAATGAGCTCCTATTTGGAAAACACTCAGAAGTGAGCCTGGCACACTGTTAAAATATACATGCTATAGGCACAAACATGAATGTTTTCTTAAAGTCTCAGAACCAGTATATACCAAGCACGATTATGAGATGCATTATGTACATTAGCATTCAATTCTCTCAACATCGTATAAGGATGGTGTTATCAAACCTATTTAAAGACGTAGCTCTCAGAAAGGTTTGTCAGTCCTTTATTAAGGAGCTGAAGAGGGATTCATACACCAAGACTGAGCTCTACAAAACCAACTTTATGCTGTTATGTTACTGTAATTAAGGTGAGGACTGGACAACTGAATGGCAAAATAGCTTACCTTAATTCATTCATCCCAAATCCCATATTTTCATCCCACCCACACCTGTAGTTATTCTAATCTTAAAAAAATGGGTAAGTAAAACCTAAAGAAAAGGCCCTGATACTTTCACCTGGCCTCTTTCTAAACTAAAATAGTTTTCATCAATTAAGCAAGCACAATTTGAAAATAGGATACCACTTCTAAAATAACAATTACCAGCTTGTACCAGAAGTGAAAATGAACTGTACAAGACTGTCAAAAAATCAAATGGATTAACCTGCCATTCCCCAAACTTGTGCTTTCTTTAGCCACTGCCCACCTGATGGGTGTCCAACACACAGTCTACCTTCAAGCTTATGTTGTATTTACCGATCACAATGTATATTAGTCACACTGATGTTTTTGCCTCCAAAAGAAAAATTAACAAGGCTGATCTCCCTTCCTTGACTTTTAAAGCTGGTAAGATTTTTACAGTAGACACGAAAAACA